>NC_136592.1:22812429-23498679 GCF_910589615.1 Taurulus bubalis
ACAATACTCTGATACAAGCGCCATATGTCATCGTGTAGCACTATCTGTACTGTGAAGTGCATCAGGGGATCCACATTGTCTAAAATGTTACACTGCAAATGCAGACATATAAAAAGGTATATAAGCATATACAAGCCAATTCAAACCTGTGCGCGCGCACACACACACACACACACACACACACACACACACACACACACACACATATGGGTGTGACACATATGGAGACGTGCACACACAGTTTGTCCCCTGGTACGTTCATGAACTACAATATGGACAAGCTTCAAATGGCTTCCCATTGTAGTGGTCTTTCACACAAGAGGACAGAAGAAGCCTTACCTAATGCACAACAGAACATCTCCCCCCACCTGACCCGAAAGCCCTGGAGAACAGCCAGGCCCTGAGCAACAGTAACAACAGTACTCCTCCGAAATACAGGAGTCCAAGTCTGTAAAAAGCAGCGACCCTTCCCCTCATCTCTCCCTCACTTGCTGCTGCCTACTTACTTTCAATCACAGTTAACATCACAGAACAAGAAGTGCAGAGGGATGGGAGGAGGCAAAAAAAAGCCTGCCGCACAATGCACTTGTCTGGCAGCTGCTTGCTCTGACATTTGAGGCCATGGGGACCGTGTTGAAAGAGCAGATGCTCACTGATGTACAGGCACATGAACATGGCAACTACACAAGTGGCTCAAGCTGAAAAAAAAAAATCTGCACAAACATATGACAGAACAGAACAAGGGGAAAAGGCTGAAGATGGCAGGCTCAAGCAGAGATGTGCCGGCTGTAACAACACAACCACAAATACACAGCAGAGTGGACATGGCACACTGGCATGCACATGGATAGAAGACGACACCATGCAAATAGTGAAACGGATGAGCTACACTTACGACGATACTCAAATACATATTTGCACATTAAAGGAACAGAACAAAGATCAATGCAAAGTGTAAATATTTTGAATACAAATGTATAGACAAATGTGTAGAATGACTCACACACACACTTCCTCGTAAGAATCTTTGTGATAAAAAAGACAGAAACTCCCACTCACCCATTGGACAGGTGGAGTACAAGCTGCCTGCTTACACTCATTGAAATATAACACACAAATCCACCTATATGCAACTTTGATATTGACCTATATGCTATACGAGTGCACCTTGTAAGCACCACCATGGGATAGCTTGTTATCATGCCAACAAGCGTGTTACATCTTCAGTGACAACATGTACCTGGAATACTTTCAACAATCACTGATATGAATTAACAGGAAAGGGCAGAATTGGATTCTAAAGGCTGGAAGATAGCCAAGAAAAACAAGTGTAGAGGAATAGAGTGGGGGAAAAGAAATAAAGTGTGATGAAAGATAAGCTGGGAGGAAAACAGATGGAGACAAAAGAGAGAAATACAAGATACAGAATGCAAAGTGAGATGGGTACAGAGCAGGCAACATCGTGGTGTATCTCCGGCAGAGAGAAATTAGTTTCCGCAGAGGACCGCAGGCAGCGTTATGGAAATGGGAGGCTGGCAGCTTCTTTGGCTGACTGTAAACAGGATCTTGGTAAGGCATATAGCCTCTGGTGAGGCCCATGGAGCCTGGCATCATCACGGTGCTGTGTGGAGCTGCAACACTCCCACGGTCCCTCCTTCTATCTGTCTGGTTCCTTTGCTCCAACCTGCCCGAACGCCACTCGTAAGTAATTTATGAAACCGGGTGGGGGTGGTTGCGGAAGCGGTATGCGCACATCCTGACACCAAATACATGACATGTTCCACATGTCTTCCCACGAAACTACAAAGAGGCCTTTTGTCTCTACAAAGTAAAAGAAACACCAAAAAGTAGTAAAGGCATTTGGGGTGCTTGCATCACTTTGTGAACTGCTGTGAACCAAGGCAGTTAATGGCCACGCCAACCAGAGTTAAAGTAGCTCTCAGTACTAATGCTAATCTGTACTACTTTAACTCTGGTTAGCTTAAGAACTAATTAAGCTGTTCCTTCAAGGAATATGACATTCTCTGGCAGCCTTGTCTTGGTTATCTGGCAGCATTGTCCTCCGGTTATGCCAGGGTACAGATGTGAGATACTGCCAAGTGGCTAGAAGAAAACCAGGCCAAAAGAATAACCACAAAAATAAAAATAAATCCAATATTAATATATCATTGCCTATTAATCTATTCCTTCAAATTCAAACTCCAAGTGTCACATTTAATGTGTATGTGTGTTAGTAGAAGTGTGTCTACCGGTCTGCCTCTGCCTCAGTAGCGGATGAAGGCCTCTCTTTCTCTCTGCTCTTCCTAACAGCTGTAACTAGCACAATTACAGAAGCGTCCTGCATTATCTTTGCTGCAAAACAAAGTGCAGCGGCGTAATGCGAGGTCTTACACAAAAGTAAACAACTTCATCTTGTGTCTGAAATATGTGTCACTACGATTGTGCAAAGCTGCCCATCGACACAGCTGTGTCGGGCTGAAGGAGCATCTCCTAATTAATGAGAGAGAGAGAGAGAGAGAGAGTGAGAGAGAGAGAGAGTCAAAGAGTGAAACTCTCTCTTCCACAGTTCTCCTTCAAACAAACACTTCCTACGGGACCCCATTGTTTGGACTGAGGCATCATGGGTAGCCTTATTTACAGATTTTAATTGCTCTGGTGATCTGTGGGTAAAACACCCTGTCGTAATCACCCCACAATAGAATTGCTACTCTTTCTGACAACTGTAATAAAATGCTCTACAGCGTCCGGGGGGAAAACGAGGCAGAGGAAACAGAGAAGGGCAGAGAAAAAGAGACACAGATGGTAGACGATGTAAAGAAAAAATGGAGACAAAATAAATAAGGAGAAAATATTTTGGATGCAAATCTTCTCAGCAAGAGGAACTAATCCGAGCGGGCGGGAAGCAGGGATGAGGATGGGACTGTTGTCCAAGGAAATGATTGCTCTCCCACCTCAAAGTGACAACCATGAGAGGCTCTCCGTTCCTGGACCTCCAAAGCGGAACCGCAGAGGAGACATGCGCTGCAACCATCACACAACACACACACACACACACACACACACACACACACACACACACACACACACACACACACACACACAGAGACAGATTGGGAATGAGGAGGTAGGTCACCTACAGGAAGAGATTAGTGTCACCAGGCGGAGGTATGAACATAGGACCGTCAACTGCAGCTGATCTGGAGGGAGCTGGCACAACTAGCTCTCATGTACTATCATGCTGCTTTTTAAAAGAGGTGGTGAACACCGTTTATGCCGGAGTTGAGACCAGAAGATTGCAAAAATCAGAAATTAAACATAATGTGCAGAGATAAAAAATGAGTCCATTATAAATAGGCAACTACCTTTTCATGTACAATGACTCAATGCCTGAAAAATCTGTGGAATGGAAAACAACCACCATGCAATAAACACTGCATGTATCCCACTTGAAATGCTCAGTGTTTTGTTGAGACAACTGCCGCAGCAGTTTGTTTTTTCACTCAAGGCAATGGTACAATTTGAGGCCTAATCAGTAGCGTTGTGTTAGACTGCGCTGCATGAACTGGAAGGTGTTTCTAATATGTTGATCACTTCTTTTACATAGTATTGAAGAACAAAAATATTTGAAACGTGATCAATTAAAATCCAATAAAAAAAGCTACATTCTCAAAGTGTTCTGTACAGTTTAATCAACAATGATCTAACGTACTGTCAAAACAAAAGAACATTTATTTAAGTTTGTAAGTTTTTTATTTAAATTAGAATATTCTGTGAGCATTAATATGTGTTTGTATTTTTCTGGACTATCAGTCTGTGACAGCTCCATATAGATACATTGACCTTTTCTTGAATTGTAATTCATCAGCTGCATAGAAGAACGTTTGAAGCCCTGAAGAGAACCAGTGACGCCCCACTGCCGTCTGATTGTGTCTGCCGAGACGAAGAGTAGCAGCTCCTCTATTTTGTGAAGAAGCCTGTTTTACTTAAGTGTGTCAGACTCTATCCCATTATTATGCCTGCTGATAAAGGTAATACAAACACCCTGTGCATCAAAGGTCCATGAAAAATTAAACAGCCAATCAGCTGGCAATTATTCTCTTTAATCTCCTAGAGGCAGCCAATGGGGATGTGCCTCTGGTGGTGGTGGCCTGGAAGGGATTCATGCCTTCGGTTCTGCACATTCCACAATCCAAACACTTACTTTGCATTATGCTCAGCTCAGGCTAAAATAAAGTACGAGCAAACTTTCTAAACTGTTTTTTTCTCTCACTTTTCCTGATTTGTGAGAATTCACCACCGTGAGTATTGATACATTAAAGCAAGATAAGTCAATTTGCCTCTGTTTCTTCTAGACTATTGATCGTTTAAAGACATTTCAACTGGACATGAAGACACCCTGTTCATGTTCCAAAAGAGCTGATCAATTGCTCATTTAAAGCAGCAGGATGTGGTGCCGTGGTGTTTAGAGGAGGTAATATTTATTGTATTATCATCAGAGCTTATGTGCCGTTGATCTCCATTTGTCAATGCCCTCCGTTAGAATGTATTACAAAGTATTGAATACTTTGTTATGGATTACAATAGATGCAGATCAGCAGCTACAAAAATTGGTTATTACAACTGCAACATGAACATAGGAAATTGATGATCTTAACTGCCTGGTGCTGCCAGAAGTAAAGCTATAATCAGAAGGTCACAGGCGCTGCTTTTGCAAAATGCAACAGTCTCGGCTGTTCTTTAGCAAATCACCTGCTCCGCGATATAATAATAAACTATTTCCTCAAAAGACATATTGCACCTGAGATGACCGAAAAAAGACTCTGGATATACGGACCCTCTTACTTGGTCAGGCGTCGCAGTGGCTGTGCCTCGACCCACTCGTTTGAATCCTGTCACTGCTGTCCACACTCTCCTCACAAACACTCACTCACTTCCCGTCCAATCGATGGGTGTGTGGAGCCGCTCAATGCCAATGATTCTACCCTGATCTTAATTAGAGAAACACATCAGATACAAACGACATCTCAAATCAATCGACAAGTACTGGGTGAGGGGACTGGGGTCATAGGCAGAGACAACTTTCAGTGTCTTTTTCCACAGGACGAATTAAATAATCCTGAAGTCCTCAATCTTAAATTTAAACTTTGACGCCTCATATGAAATGGAAGCAAATCTATGGCAAGGGTCTCTCTGGATTACAAATTAGTTGAAATCTTGCGCCACATAATTGTCAAAAAACTATTCCTGAATGTGTCGATGAAATATAGATGGCGAGCGATGCAATCCAGTCAATCTCTGACTGCTCCACCCTGTATCATCTCCTTTACTCTTCACCCCCATTTTACACTCCATCTCTTGCCCCCTTCTGTCGTGGTAGATGGATGAATGGTGGCGTAACGGGCTGACAGGCTCCTTAGCCGCATGGCTGAGTGTATAACTAGCAAAATTAGTGAACACCTCCACCCAAGGAGCCCATCAAAGACGAGGCTATTTAGTGTGGCGTCTAGGGAAACGCACAAGCACACACACACAAAAAAGAGACACATCCGTTTGCCAAACCCTTGTACACACATGCTCATTCTTATTGGCCCGTATGTGCACATTGACATTGATGTCCTCAAATATGTAAGCATTTGTGTTCACACACTGATATGTTGCAAAGGTACACACACAAACACACACATACTGCTAAGGGAGTCAATAGTGCTGATTTTCCTTGTCAGCTCCTCGGCAGGCACTGGTTTAAAGAGACATCAATCTGTGATGTCAGCACTTACCTAATGAACCCTCTCAGATCGATAGAAGCACTGGTCCGCTACACAGCCTGCCTTCACTGCCTGGCATGCTTTCATGTATCCTCTGACTCTTTTGGGATCTTCTGTATGCTGGACCACAACAGAGCCTATGAACACCTGAGCTTTTCTCTGTCTGAGTTAAGGGTTGCATTGTGAAAACATTTTTCAACAGTTGTCTGTGTCTGTTTTTATGCATCCACATGTGCCAGTCAAACAAAACAGCACCTGACCATCACTGTACCTGTAAACCTGGATACTGGTGTCCCTTCTTTTCTCCTGAAATGCATCAGTTTAGGGGCCGACTGGTGATGGCTATGGCTACGAAGGCGGCGGCAGCGCGAGATGCTGTGAAATTAGATTAGTTCCATTTCCTTTGATCGGCCTCACCCTATCCCATCCTGCATGTGACACTTCAAATGCAGGCGCCTTCCTGTGCCACTTAATTGACCAGAATAAACATATTATATTGTGATAAGTGTCGCGATTGTAACAAATTGTACGGCGTGACTGACACAAATCATGGCATTAGCCTTGCCTCTCTTATCGGCGGCCTCCTTGTGCCTTTTCAATAAACAATCTAGTAGACGGAAAGAGAGAGAAAGGCAGAGCGAGGGAGAGAGGAAAAGAGAGAGGGAGGGATTGATGGTGGGTGAGGCGAACGGGAGCGCTATGGCCGTGATCTAACGTTTACCCACTTAACCATTCAAAAAGTCATCTTCTTCCATCAGCGCCTCACTCGGCGCTGCATGAGAAACATTATCTTTCCACAGGAGCTATCATTCACAGATGGCTTCCCCCTTCTCAGCAACCTGCCACCATGCATTTCCAACACTGGGTATCGTGAATGTCTATGTGTGTGTTTTTGTGTGTCCTTTTAGCGGGTATGTGTCTATAGTATGGGCATGTGTGAATGGTGTGGGATGTTCAGAGAAGAAATAAAAGAAAGGGAAGAAAACTAGAGGAAGAGGATATGTTTGTATATGGATTTTTTTTGTGTGTAGCTATGAGCGTAGAGGTTTGAAGGGAGAGAGGTTAGGGGATGAAGAGAACTGCTGGAGGCATGTGGGGAGGGGGGAGGTGTGAGGGAGGCTGACGTGTTAATCAGTGAATCAGCGTCCATCCACTAATGTCTGCCAGTGTAAATAAGGCCCTCATCTCCTTCCGTCACATACGCTGGCTTTCCAGCCCATTAGGCCCGAGCTGGCTGGCTGAGGCGGCCCACCGCTCGCTGGAGACTCATTTACGTGTCTATAGGCATCTGTGGCTGGTGATAGGGAGCCCACGTGAAATTAATGGGACTATGGGTGCTGCCAGCCAGCCAGCCAACCAGCCAGCTCTCTTGCGCCCACACACACACACACACACACACTCTACTCACACCAATCACCAGGATGTACGCTTGAATGCATGAGCTCGCACACCTTCATGTGCATGGACACACATACACACACAGAAAAAGGCATGGACGCACACATGTGCAGTGTTTTTTATGCATGCTGGGTAAACTAACCTTTGCAGTAAAGATTTAGCAGCTTTATTAGTTTAGGAAATGGCTGTAATTAAGGATAATTCATAATGGTTGCTTCTCCCCTCGCTGTGGTATTAAAAGGGGGCTGGCCTAATTTAGATCGCTTGCATTTGTGCACTAAGGCAGTAAAATGGGTGGAGTGGGGGAAATACATAGGCATGGTGAGCGAGAGGGAGGCCTCGGCAAGGTTCAGATATACAGTATGGTCGACATGCCGGCTGAGAGTTATTGCCTCATGGTCTTTACACATCCTTCATAAAATTCAACATTTTATTTGTCTGACGGTTTCCAAAATGAACACCATTCATGGGGAACATAAGGTAAATTTGAATAAAGGCAAGGCATTTCCCCATCTATAAAAAGACAGTTATTTGAATAGCCATGGGCTTTAACCCACTGTGTGATACTTTACAAAAATTCCCCTTAATTGATTTTTACCATTTAACAATTGCAATAGAGGACGGCACTTGTGTAATCACAGATGCCTAAACCATGGCAAAGACAGGTCCCTCGAATCCAAAACAATGAGACACTAATGTCTCAGTGCCAGGTGGCCGGGCAGCAAGGGCAGAAGAACAGGGGGCTGGGCACGCTCCCTAGGCTCCACAGAAGAGGTGTGCGTCTGGGTTCAGCCCACCTCCTTCTCTCCTCCCCCACCGGAGGTGAGGCACGAAACCAGAGGATAGGATCAATAAGTCCACAGATGTTGCCAGTTCCTTTCACTCATTACCACTGATGAATAATAGAGGACAGCCCCAACCTCCTCAAGATCCTTGTCCTCTCTGCATGTGCACACAGAGACACACAAAAGAAAACACACTAATGCAGGAATATGAGGACAGGAGTCAGATCCAGTTCAATCTCATGAATGCATTTCCTCATGTATGGATCTAACAGGACAGAAAGAAGTTGTGGAGCATTTTGTTCAACACGCCAGACTCACACTGCCCACGGAAAAGCAAATTAGTCTCCTCTCTCCTCAAAACAACAAGCAGACCAGTTCTGTAAGGAAGAAAATCCCACTCTGAAGGCCCCTCAGTTTTGGTTCACACCATCTTCGACAGTACACCTTTCACCTTCTTCAGTGCGAGAGGTATGAGCAGCGGTGCGGCACTGCCCATCAGCCCTTAAATTAAAGAAGAAGAAAAAAAACACCAGCTGCTTAAAGCTACACCCAATCAATTATGGAGTAGCAACCTGTCCAAAATGTGATTTCCACACTGTCCGCCGCATCTTTCACACCATTATCGATTACCTTAGCTTGTAACGTTTTCTGTTAATTCTGTTCACCCACACAAAATCTATATGTGTGCATTTCAAAGCAGGCATCTGAGCAGAGCAGAGGCTGCCTCAGCTCTGCAGGCCAGACAATCACTGTCAATCTACCTAATGACCAAGTGTCTGCTAGTGAAGCGGGGAGAGTCCCCGGGTGCAACTTGAAGCAGAATGGAGAGCATCCCCAGCTTCTCAAAGTGTTGAAAGGGCATAAACCCCCCTGCTGGAGCTTTCCCAATGCTTCGCACTTTCCTCTGTAACTTTAGTTCGATCAAAGGGAATGGGGGCCTTAAGTAGAAGTAGTACAGATCAACTAGGGTTGGGGTGAGTCGCATAAGGATGCAGAGGGAAAGTCGAATGATAGAGTATTCTGTCAGAGTGCGATTCCTTGGCTTAACGAAAGTGTGTTTTAACAATGTATGGCACAAGAAAATCCTCACTGCAGGTTTAGGTTCAGTGAGGAAAGAGCAAAGGATGAGTGGAGGGCAGGAAGTTGCAAGACAAGGGGGCCCGATGTTCCAGCTGTAAAACCCTGCCCCCGCTTAATTTCTGGGAGCGCGATGGCAGAAGGCGCTGGCTCTGTCCGGTACATCAGCCTAAGGATGTAGGAGATTGAATCAGACCTGCCGGTTCGCTGGCCGATTCAGCAGCAAAATAAATGACAAGGCAAGTGCTGGGGGAAAGAGAGCGAGGGCAGCCCAAAGGTGTGACCTCACTGATGAGATGAGAGGCAGACCAGACCTGCCAGACGCACTATTAGAGTCTGAGATGGGAGATGGGGAGAGAGGAAGAGATAGCGGAGGCCTGATGTCACTTTATCAAATTCCTCCCTGGCACATGGTAACAGAGGTCAGGGTAAAAAAAGCACGGAGGCAGAGTGTAAAGCTGAGTGAAAACACAATGCTGCTCTAATACCTTTCATAAAGAGAAAAGCCTCCTCATCCACCAGCCATGATTAAATATAACCTGAGTGCCGAAAAACTAACCCCCGCTACCCCTCCAAGGCCCAACTTTGTGTGTGCGTGTGAGTGAGTGTGTGTGTACACTCACGGGGTGAGGAGGGTAAAAGCAATTTGTGGAGAACTTGTTGGGTGAGTGGAGTGTGTTTTCGTGGCACCGGGGAGGGAGCAGGGGGAGAGAAGTGGGTGCTAGATGTGCACATCCTGGCCTGCAGATCTCTGACACCAGCCGGGCCACAGTTAATGTGTTAGACTGCTGGTCGCCTGAAATTAATGCTGTCATCAGCAGCTGGTAGAAGAGGAGTTAGAGTGAGACTATGTCCCTATCTGCTGAACAGCGGCCACTGTGCTCCCATTTGGCAATGACAAGATTCTCTTGAGTCTGTTGCTTTAAAGGCATCATGAGATTACCTGAGGCCCGCTTTCACCATGCAAGCTGCTATTTGCACCATGATAATAAGTTCCTGTTCATTTTGTCACATTTCCCTAATCAAAAATGAATTGCCAGCTGTGCATGAGCATGCACAAATGCGTCTGTAATGAGTGAGCGGCAATCATTTCTGAAACGTGACATTACCACTATTCACTATATCTGCATGTTAATAACAGCGCCTGGATAGTAGAGTAGAAGCAAGTAGAAGGCCCACGAGAAAGAAACGACAAACACTACTCTTGTCATGTAATTAGGGTGTGTCTACTCTGTGCTTTACTTTCGTGATAACATTATGAAAAGTGTATCGGCTGCACGCTCAAACATAGTGTAACAGTAACGCGGGTAAAAAAGGGCCATAAAGTCATCAGGCACCTACCACCCACATATCAGTATGTAGGTTGTGTTTCCGAATGATAGCTAGCATTAGCCACCATGCGCTATGGTTCATTCCAGACCAAGTCAGGCTGTAGGAATATTGTGTTATATCTTCTTTCATTACATACAGTCGCCTAGCTTTCAATACTGGGAGCAGGTGAAGCTACGGTACACAGGGCACGTTGTTTTTAAAGACCACATATTCAATGTCCACAAAGCCAATATGTACATCCATTCAGACCATACGTGCCCCTGAACACCCCCTGACATCTGACCACACCAGTGAAATACATCTTTCTCTCTAAATAATTAGGATATTTTTCTTTTATATGCAATGCAGCAAAAGAAGAACTTATACACAAGGAAGACTACACCATTGACACTCGGATGTGAAGAGCCAATATAAACAATAACCTTATTTTATATATGCCGATGTGGTCCTCAGAGATAGAGGGAAATTGGGCCATCAGTGTCACTCAGAGCCCCAGTGTGGAGGCTTGTTTTCTTGATCTAATAGAAGGTAATGATCCAGAGAGCAGGGCTAGGCTTCCTCTACCACGGAGCAGGCCTCCGGGGGCTACTCCACCCCTGACAGCGGCAGTGGTCGTGGCAGTGCAATAAGAATAAACACATGCAGGCGGGGAGTCTATTTGGCTGAGAGTGATGGCTAGCTTGTTGCTTATCCCAGCCCAATAAATCTCCATACAGGGCAGAGAGATGAGCGGCGCTTATCTCATCAGCCTCGCGACTGATGCCTCTGACCGAGCGCCGGCGCTCAGACCCCTGATTTATCATGAACAGGGGAGGGGAGAAGTTCTCCACCGTAGTAAAGCTAAAATAGAGAGAGCGAGGATGGGAGAGGGATACAGCGGGAGATGCAAAGAAAGGGAGGGAGAAAATGAAATAAAAAAGGGGGAGAAAAATAGACATATTGAAAAGCAGAGGGCAAAGTCGGATAATGCAGAAATATAGGGAGCAAACAGAAAGGTTTTCAAGGGAAAACATGGAGGCTTTGGCGTGAGGCGACGCAATAAACTAAAAATAAAACCCCCCAAACTGGAGGAGGAGGGGAATGGAGTGTGGGGGTAAATGTCACCATCTCCATGTCAGGGGGTGGTGGTGAGGGGAATTGCACTTGACGGCTGGATTCTGTGGGATTCAGCAGTTTTTTCAAGGCAAGGAAGAAGGATAAAAAGGGACACCGAGCTGTAATATTTGAAGGGAACCAAATGCACTCTGTCTTATAAGAAAACATGCCCTTTTTCTGACTGATGTTAGAAGAACAAATACGGTACCGTGGTCTCAAGGGCTGCTCATTATGTCTGAAGCTGCTTGTTGGAGGTTCTTGTGTACCTTAAATATAAAATAAATCCACTATACATGCTGCATGAAGAAAAGTAAAAAAAATATATATTTAGGATTTACGATCACAGATGGAGTCTCAACATTAAAGCCGCTTTAATATCTTCACAACCACGAGTTTCAGTACAACAGAACTTCAACGCTGACAATGTGCCCTCATTTGCCCATCAGCTCCCCAATGTGTTGAATAGTTTGGCTCCAGCAGATTAACCTAATAAGAGGCTTCTAGTGTGAGAGCCGAGGGCCAAGAGAAAGTGCATGTGTCGGTGGAAGGAGTTGGCAGTGGTGGCGGAGGTGTTGGTTGACAGTGGGAGGGACAACAAAGAAGAGCGAGAGGGACTGGGAGATTTATGTCAGCGTGATTGTCAATCATGGGTGGCGCAGAGAAGGCGAAAGTCAAAGACGGCTAACCAGAGGTGCGGCCTGTGCACCGCTCCCCTCATTTCCCAAAGCTCGCTCCCTCTCTCTCCATCTTGTGGCCATATGAATTAGTGTGGAGAGAATGAAGAAGGTGGGAGGGGAGGATGAGGAGTGACGGGAAACAGACGGGTATAATATTCTCATCACTCTTCACTCTGCAGTCGTTGGTGAGGAGCGTGGCCCAGGGCACTCAGCGGCCCAGCCAGCCGCCTCGCAGACCCTGCAAATATTCCTAAACCTCAATTTTTCATATTTCCCTGTATGCATAAGGAGATGAAAAATCATCCGATCATTTGTATTGTCTGACTGAGGTTATACACAAATATTAGTTTATCTACCGCACCTAAGATTGCCTCCCTAAGCAAGACGGATTGGTCTTTTGGAGAGGGCAATATTCCCCGGGAACATATTCAGTCCATCTTTTATGTGCTGCAATTCACAGAGCAGCAGGTATGAGTTCCATCTCCAGACAAGCTCGATAAAGCTAAACACCCAGTAGAGACACTGTTTATTATACACAATATGCTTTAATTGCTAGACAATTTGCAGCCGGGTAAAATTTATAGTTTTCAAAACTGATCATGCAAAGAGGCCTGACACCTAATATTCATATTCATTTTCTGCACATTTACTGAACACCTACCTAAAATGATTATTAAAGCGAAACAAGCAAAATAATCAATTTGACTTGAGAGAGGGGAGAAAAGAGGTGGAAAAAACCCCTCTTCAAATCACAGTCTCAATTGATTTCCGTTACCTCTTCTGTGAAGTACCGAGTGTCTGGTCCTTTGCTCAGAGAGTGAGAAAGAGAGAAAGTGAGAAAAAATGAGAGGATGAGGGTGTGCGAAGAAGAGTTCTGGGTCAGAAATCCCTTGGTGATTATTCACCACTCAGCCATGTGTAAAACTCATTAGACAATGCGTAATGCCTTTAATCAAATCAATGGCACAAGCAACTCCAAACTGATAGCTCCCATCAAAACTTCCATAAAGCGTGGCAAATTTCTCATTTACTTATAAAAATAAGTGAAGATGGGGGAATTATCCCCAAAATGGTCCTAATTGTTCTCTGTTTTCAAATCAATAGTGTGGTGGGTAGTAAATAAACAAACAGATAAATAACAAAAGTTAAGTGCAAGAACATTGTGGGAAGAGGGCTAAGGGAGCGAGAGAGAGAGAGCATCTCCTTTAATAGAATAGGTTTAGTGAGAGAACAGCCTAAACATTGTGACTAGTCATTTCTGAACATTTTACACAAATTAAAGAGGGGATAAAACACAATACTGTATGATGAAACTGTACGATGAAGACTGGCAAGGGCTAACACTCCTCTCACCTTCTCTCTTTCCTGCTGCTCTCCAGCGAGCTTTGAGCTGGTGACAGACTAGGAAGCGGTTGGGCAGGGGTGTTGTGGGTAATTAGGCGGCTGGAGGTACAGATGTTGAGCTGTGGAGGACCCTTACCGGGACACTGAGAAGCACTGGAGCATAAATAACCCTGCATCTGCCTCCCTCTGCCAGCTCTAAGTACCTTTCTTTGTTAGGGTATGGGTCTTCATTTTTTACTGTTGACAGGCAATGTTATTTCAGTTATTTGGTGGCATCTGGTTCGGCTGGGTGTGAGAGAAAGGGAGTAAGGAGGGGGAAAAAAAGCTAACACACACGCACACACACACAGGACGCACTTTAATTAATTGCAGGGAGATTACATGGTCTTCCAACCGTGTAGTTTGTCATCAGAGCCCATTACACACTTCTATTAGATGTTTCTTCACAGTGTCAAGTGTAATTTGAAGGAGAGTCTTGGTAGAGGATCTCTAAGTACAGTGAGAGGCCTAATCGGGGCGACTGAGGTTCATCTTGACTGAGGCAAAAATAACAAACTCTGCCACACCTCAATTAGCAGAAAGCAATGTGTAAACAAATAAGTCTATTGGAGCGGTGCCTATTTCATGGTGTGTCACTCACTCATGCTGGTGATTCAGGGCTGTGGATGTCTCCAGGCCTGGCGCTGGTCTGCCTCTGTTGCCCTGGTGCCATTGCTCTTCATTTCAGCGGGAGAAGCTTTATTTTCATTGCCAAGCAATGAAGTGTCTTTGTATGACTGCGGAGCACACCGCAATCAATCTTACACCAGCAGAGTTAACAGGACAGAAACCAATGCAGCCGTTACTCGGCACAGAACATTACCAGTGTATGGACTCATTATTCATCAGAGGCTCCATTAGACACCGCTCACTACGCTGCCACACTGGATATGAGACAGACAGAGAGCAAGTCAATGCTGTGTCACACACACAACAGTGCCCACAGTGGAACAACACATGAGAGGAATCATGCGCAGGATGCTATTGTATACACTGCGGCGGCCACACCAGAAAACTCACGACCCCTATGTTTGTTTCTGTGGTTTGTACAATTCCTGAGCAAATTTCATGACTCGACAAACCATTCAACAATGTATATTTTTTTTAATGAAAAAAAAAGGCAATTTAAAAGTAAAATTGAAGTTCTTGCTATTTTCTTTTAATTAGATGGCAACCATATAATGTGGTTCCTGGTTTACTCCACTAAAATCCCCCAGAATACTGTCACCGTTTTGCAGGCACATTCCTGTGTCCCATGCCTTGTACCCACAGAGAAATGCGTACGGCAGACTGTGTGCCTTCCTGTGCCGCCACCACATTTGGTAAAGTAACTAATGACACAGCAGTTTATGGTCAACATTAGGGAAGAATAAATAATAGACTATAATCCATACATCAGCCTCATAACCCCAGCTCTAATTGGCCACACATACTGTGTAAACCGGGAGGAACGCACATGACTTCAGTCGTATAGCGTCTCATACGGGATTTTACAACATCAGACAGCAGTTAAAAGTGGTGGGGAGACCGACAGGGAGAGCTGTCTGCTGAGCAGAACCATGGTGGCAGCACACAACACATGAGGAGTCCCTCATAAGCCTGTCTGCTTCTTCTTCCTCCTCCTCGCTGTCACCGCTGCAACCGTAACCATCCCCTGCCATCACTGCCAGTGGGGCCTGGGACAGCTGCTCACCAGAACAACTCACACTCACACTCACACACACACACACACACACACACACACACACACACACACACACACACAGAGCCCAACCTACAACTACAACCAGGCACCGGGACCCGTGGTAATTGGGCTTTCTCACTCCGGCAGCCAACAACAAGCAATGGCACATTCCTGTCTTGCCACAATGGCAGTTAAAAAAAATGGCATAATAAAAGACAGCACAAACAAACATCCCAGAGGACCCGACTGCAACATTCAGATGGTTGCAAACCGAGCGATAAACACCAGCTCGGGACCAGAACATGGTCAGGAAAACAGGAAGCTCTCTGGCAAACAGGAAGTGACACGGGCCCTCTCATCTAGATCCTCTAGCTCAATAACGTGTAAAAAGAAACGCTAATGAGAACAGCAAAGACATAGGTATGGCTGTTTACAAGTGTCTGCCTTCAATTTGAGCGGGAACTGAGATGGAAATTGAGGACAAACAATCAATGCCTCATTATAATCTCACATCATGTACGCAGACTTGTTTTTATACCCCTGTCAGTTTATTGTGAGAGACTAATTTTGGCTTGTGTTTGTTATTCTACCGCTATTACAGGCTGATGTGTCCTCATTCTTAATTTCTGTCCCAGTTAATTTTTTTTTTGTTGCTTTCTTGTTTATATTCTGCTCAAATGTTTCCCGTTGTACTTTGAATCTACTTTACATCTTCAGCAGGCTCCATGTGAGTTACCCAACAGTGAAATAGTTGAGCGGATGACATAGCTCACCCGTTCTTTATCTACAACATTATCTTTATATTCTCGTTTTCTTCCCGAGGCAGGGGGCGTGTTGAGGTCTGCTAACTCAACTCTTATTCTGAGTCAAACCTGCAATTACTGCAGTGTCTATCTCTGCCTTAAACATTGCTTAACAAGAAAAATATGCCAATATGCCGCAAACACTTTCATTTGAGCTGTGGAATTAAACAAGTTGCTCCGAGCCATGTTGTAAATTACCTTGAGGAATGTCCAACTGGTTGCAGACACAGAGAGCACATCACACAGACTCCCTCCATAGCAGAGCACTTATAATTTGTAACATTTTCGAGATATTTATTATTTTTCAACCTGTTCTTTTGTCCCAGTGGCCCTCTCGGGCCTCAGGGTTGAGCTTTTATCTGATTAGTGTGTCATGTCAGAGATTTGTCACAAAGCCATAACATACACTTTGGCCTTCCCAAGGAGCAGAGGCACTTCCTTGGCATGTGAAGACGTGGTCACATATAGCTGCTAATGCAGAGGAGCTCAACTGTTTAGCGTCTGTCTCTGTGTGGCGCAGTACAATGACATCATTAATATCGCTCCACATGTGAATGTATGTCTATTAATATGTGCATATTTTATGTTTGGCGATACGGTTTTATATTTACAATTTGACTAGCCAAAACATAATGTGTATTTACAAGTATCCAATCACATTATTTTCAAAATATATTAATGTCCAAATCCATTTTTCAAAACCACATTAATCACTAAGGTATTTGAAAAGGCAAGAAATTTTATGTTCGTTTTTGAGCTATAGAATAAGTAACTTCTAGAATTGCGGACGGAATGAAACTTGAGATATGTGTCTCATTATGAACGGTGATCAAACGTTCAACATGCACAAAAACATGAAGGCAGCATTTATGCATCATGCTATACCTCCAATTTATGTTCGTCATCTCGGATGTGCATAGTGAACTGGACAAACATAACAGAGTAGCAGGTGGGCTTGGACAGAGCTTGACCACATGGTTTTCGTTTTTTGGACAATTTTGTAATTAGATTGAGCTTCCGCTGGGTTCGCCAGTAACTTGACAACACTACGCGCCACAATGGATTTGAACCGGCATTTGGTGAGTTGATGGGTGTTCATTGTAAGTCCTGTGCAGTCATGACCACTAACATCTGAGGGCGGGACTGGGACCTAAACAAGCCTCAATACCTGGCTCAGTGTCCTGCCCCAGGCCGCTGTCAGAGAATGACGGATCAGACACACCTGATAGCTCTATCTGTAACAAGCATCTCTGAATCCTCATCAGAGCACTTACTGAATGTGATTAATTCCCTCCAACACTGCTGACAGACACGATGCTTCATCTGTCGCTGTTCACTTGCCTGACTAGGCCCCGAGCAAAAACAGACAGGCGGAATGGAGCGATACAGACAGAGAAAAAGAAAGCGTAATGCAGTTTAGCTGCTGGTAAAACAAACAATATTGAGAGCGGCGTACTGTAAAGGAGGAAGAACAAAGAGAGTGAGTGATCTATTGGCAAACCTTTCATTTAACAAAAGGAGTACTGTGAGACCAGTGGAGGAGAGAGAAAGATGTAGCGCCAGACAGAAAGAAAGAAGGAGCGGTAAAGAAGAATGACAAGAACAGAGTAGGAGGCAAAATGAAGAAAATGCCAGGCAAACAACAAAGGGATTACTGGAGAGACATGACGAGACGGGGAGATGTTCGTTATGCGGTAAGAGAGGGAGACAAAGACGATCAGCGGCTGACACCTTTACACTTTAATTGCCAAAATAAGAAATTAGTGCAGGCTCTTTGTGTCTTCTCTTGAGAATAAGGAGACAATGAGCACTCACCGGCAACAACACGCATGTCATGAGGACGACGTGTGATGGGATGTCAAAGTGGAAGCCTCTAGCTCAAGTTCAGTTGCCATACATATGTGTGTATGTATGTATTGTCAGAGAGCAACCACTCCATAGTCACACCTCCGCAGTGTGCAGGAAGCCGTGAAAGCAATCAAAGCAGCTTTTAAAAAGACAAGAATAAATAACTGGGCCAACACTTAGGGTCAGTTTGCATATTAGCATCCATAACGAGTTAGTGCTTACTAATTGTTTCCAGGTAGTGACGCGCATGTTGGGGCTCGATTAGATGGAGGGACGTCGGGAGTATCCGCTGCTTTGGTGGTTGGTCTCCAAGGCTGAAATGGAGTAAAGGCGAATCAATGCTAGCTGCTTTACCCCTGTCATCACTGATATCATAAGAAAGTGCTAATTAACTTACTGCAACCCCTGGAACAGCTCTGACCAGAGGGCTAATGTAGCCTAATCGCGTGTGGGGCCCTGTGCTTACTTCCCCGGGACTCTCTCCCTTCCCAGTCAGAGTTAATCGATTGTAAACTGCAGCTGGGGTCACAGCAGCCCACAACTTCCCCTGCTGACCCTTCCACACCCCCGGGCAGGACCTTAATGGAGCCATGCTCCCCAGAAATCAATACTCAAACTGGGCATGGATCACTAAATGAGCCCTCTCCTGATGGGATCTGACAATAGGGCTGAGCTTTGAATGAAAACAAGAAGCAGTTACGTGAATTTATAGACTCACGCCTTAAATTATTTCCCCAATTCAACAGACTTTGTAAAGCCCTTCCAGAAGGGGATAAATGGAGCTGCAACAAATATGAACAGCTCTTTTCCCAATACAGGAGCTTCCTCCAACTCCCGCCTCTATGCGTTGCGTGCAGAGGAACACATGTCAGCTACAGGCCGATTTGGTCTACCGAGATGCCTAAGCCCATGCGCTAAGTGGGGAATGACCTAAAAGACAACAGCAGCAATAACCAATAAGGAAACCACATTAATTCCTCCTCACCTTGGGAGGACCTGTTTGAGTGACTGTGTCCCGTTAAGATTAATTCCCGCCTAATACTAATTGGTCCTTCGGCTGGGAGGGCCCTGGGGGAACGGTTCCCTTTGGTCCACTCTCGCTGGGGCTTGCCACCATTTGAGGGGTGCTGATGAGCTGGTGTTTTTATCAGCCGCAGCATTCCGCCAGAGCTCCCCCAGGGCTCTGCACAAGCTATAATTAAGTCTCACACAATCCATAATTGCTGTGTTTACAATTACTGTAGAAGAGGAACACAGAGGCAAGAAGAAGATAGGAGAGAGTGCACAAGGAAATAAAATAAAAGAGAAAAAAGAGAAAGAACGAAACTGAGGAAAGAACAACTGTGGTCCGACATTAAAAGGTGCAAAATTCATATTAAAATCTCTTTTCCTGCTGCCCCGTCTCCCTTCACTTTGCCTTAATGAGCTCTCAGGACTATTTGGCAGTGGTAAAACCCATCACTTATTTATTTTTCCCAGATAGCCCTATTAATTTTCCCCAGACTTGGAGTGCTCCGGCAGACAGAGATGTGGACTGGATCTGCCGTCCCTCGGGTGCTCCTCGAGGAAGAGCCGTAAATGACCCAAATAAAGGGTACTTTTGAAGGCTGCGGAGAGGCGCCGGCACCATTAAAAATAAATGAAGTGTTTATTAGCCATGCCGACAGCACTCTAAACACTGCCAGATCAAGGGCAGTTACAGTTAATGTGTCCCTCCAAAGCATTCGCTGTTTGTTTAGCCTCGCCGATGGGCCTGAAAGAACCAAAGGACTGACTTTTCCATGCTATTTTTCATGCATTTCTCTCGCCAAGTCTCTCCCTTTCTCACACCTGATCTACCCTCGTCTTCTTTTTCTATCTCTCACTTCTGTCCCGTCACCAAGCTCCCCTTTTCCCGTCTTTCCAGCGGCACAAAGCCTGTATATTGTGGTTTCCTCTTGGATCTGAAGCCACACAGCGAGGTTAATGTAAGGGAGGTGTGACAGCAGCAAAGCACACCCACAGAAGGTAGCATAGAAACAGAAAGACGTTGTGTGTCTCTGTGGAAAGGGGGCCTGTTACACTCTGTGTACTGTCTGTGGCTGGGCAGTAGACTCTCTGATGGGGGACCAAAAGCGGCTTTTAAGGCTCTGATTGCTCGGCATTCTGAAATTCCCCTTAAAAGTTTCCCTTCCCTCTAATTACATTCTTCGTTTCATTTCGGCTTTTAGACAAACTGCCAGGGAAGCTTTTGGAGAAGGCAAAAAAAGAGAAGCCGGGCTCAATTTCACTTTATTTTTTTATAAGGTTTGAGTTTGTAATGAAAAAAACGTGCTGAAATTGTATAAAATGGGGAATAAACTGTCCATTTATCTTCTTTATATTTTCCCTCTAATAAGCAGAGTTATTACGCACATGACATAAAACAGACATTTCAATTTACAAAAACACATTTCATAGCAAATACGGTACCTGAAATGGCTCTGTGGCAGGTTTGATGATGCCCAAAAATCAGTTGGTGAGTGCTATTTTCTCATTAACTCATATTTAACATTCTAATGTGATAGTTTTTCCAAGCTCTCGTATATTTTCCTTCACAATAATACCACGTGTGAGTGAGAATAATGGCACTCATTTAGAGCTGAATTAAAAGTTCAAACAATGAAAGCTATGAACTTTCATATGCCACCTCAAAACACATATTCTTTTCTTCCATACAGATCTCTAATTATTTTTCATAACCTCAAGCTGTGCACAGTAATATTACGGCTTCCTGTTCTAACTTGCCTGTCTTTGGCTGACACCATTGAAAGCAACCCTCCACCCTTCCTGCCCCCACCTCTCCTTAACACTTCACTTCTTAAAAATGAGCTTTAGTTGGAGACTCAACAACAGCCTGAGATGAAGTTCTCCACTAAATTGCTGTGGTTTCCTATGAAGATTGATGTTGGACACAGTACACTTCTGAAGTCAGAGGCTGAAATTACAATCCAAAGTGATTATCCTTGCCCATTAATAGCAGCAGATAGCATGTCACAATCAGGGATGTGCATAATTAATCAGCGGTTACTCTTTGCACCCCCTCCTCTCCCTCCTCTTACCCCTTTTCCTCTGGGCTATTTCCAATGTAAAACAGGGTTATGGACAATTCCCAGCAGTGTAACTAAATGCACCGCCCAAAGCTTACAAGACGATGCGAGTCCTGCAATTGACAAAACATCACTGACTGGTAATGAACACAGTGACTGCTCTTACTAATTCCTGATTCCTCCATTTATCATCCCTACACATTATCACACAACTTCACGTAAGATCAGCGAACGCTAGAAAAACACACTCGCTTCCGATTGAACACAGTTTCCAAGAAGACACTA
Source organism: Taurulus bubalis (assembly GCF_910589615.1). NCBI lineage: Eukaryota > Metazoa > Chordata > Actinopteri > Perciformes > Cottidae > Taurulus > Taurulus bubalis. The sequence continues at coordinate 22,833,630 of NC_136592.1, forward strand.
TTTATGTCCTCTCCCTTTGTTGACGTCGGTGTGCCCTTTTTAATGAGAACAGCCTGATTTTGTAATCCAGCATTATTTTTCTCATTTTCTTTTTGATATCAAAATAAAGCCCTTCAGGCAAGGCAAAAGACAGGAACGAAATTCACACATATCCAGCATTTATTATTTATTTTTTTATCTTCACCTGTCTTGGTCTAACACACTGTTTGTAGATCACTATCAAAGCATTCCTCTCTCTATATTTGACCTCCCTCCCCAGAAGAAAACCGTAGGCTGATTCCCTTTGCAAAACAAAACAACACTCTCAAACCTAAAGCCCGCTGACTTTCAAACTTTCCCTCAGCATACACAAGACTTTCTGCTCGCCGGTCCTCTGGAGAACCAGGCCTTCCATCAATGCCAAGCCCAAACTTTGGAGCTCCAGCTCAGTCACTGTGATTTATATAAGTTATTATAGCCCGTTAGAGAACAAAAACAGGACAAAAACCCAATTCACAACAGAAGCCAGGCCCACCACAATGGGCCCCCAGCGGTGGGCACTGGCGTACGGGCGGGTGAAGTCCAGCACAGGCCTGAGACGCCACTCACCACACATTGTCTTTAATCTAATTCTACACATGGTTTCGTTTCAATCCGAATCAAAAGCTCTCGTGTTAACAAACCATAACAGATCTCCCTTAATCCGCCTGGCAACAAAAGATGGATGCCAGAGACACTCCGCCTCTCCGTCCATGAAATCACACCTCATTTGCATACAAAACACTTGCTGGAGGTAAGGGCATAATATTAAAGCCATTATTTTTGCGTTGTTCTCATTGAAGAAAAATAAGTTTGCATAATTGTGTTAGGCAATATGTGGGATGGAGCCTCATTTATCCAAGAGCAACATTGCAAATCCTTCCTGTTGCTGCTGGCCATCCATACGCCTGCGCTCTCTTGATAATGCAGGACTAGACAAATAGGGACATGTCTCCCTTGCAATAACCATATCGCTTCAAAGGCTTGCATGCTGCAATGTATCAATGCATGACCTTCTTAAAAGTGTGTCCTCCATACAATTGTTGTACCAGCTGTACAGAAAAACTGTACTTTATGTGACATACATTCTCTAAAAATGGAGCATAGAACTGTGATTACTGAAGAAAATCAACATGACTCCCTCCATAGCAGAGCACTTATAATTTGTAACATTTTAGAGATATTTATTATTTTTCAACCTGTTCTTTTGTCACATCAGCTGAAACTGAAATTACTAAATGAATACAAAAATAACCATCAAATAGACAAATAGTCTCCATAGACATGTGTCAGGGTGTCCACCATTGAGTACTTACTCCTTTCTACTTTGCATGTATGATACCATGTTAACGTTTCCAAAAAGTTCAAACACACATCTTGAAGAACAAAGGCGTAGGCCCATTTCTTCCTCCTGCCAAAAGCGGATGTCAGTCCTGTGATTGAGAAACTGTTAAGGCCATGTGCCCAACTGATGCCTCATCTTAAAAAAAAAAAAACATGTGGGGAAGAGGGGGTAAATTCAAAGACTTTACTTCTACAATCAAAGTGTGACAGAAGGCCTAAAGAACGTGTGCTGTTCCCAAACCCACAGCCAAGGGAATTAGTCAGTGCTAATGTGGCCACTTTGCTGGATCAAACGATTGAGAGGTTAGTCACTGGCAGCAGGACTGGATGCTAAGCATCCGACGGCATGTCGGTGCAGGAGGTCTGATTTGCACAATCTTCATACTCATACGCAAACAGTAATGATGAGAACCCGACTTGTACATCTGTTCATGACAGCCACCTCGGGCGAAATATGCAAGGGCTGAATCAAAACATAATTCATTATGTTGATGTGATGCTTTTTTATATTTTTACAACCCCTTCTCAACACACACACACACACACACACACACACACACACACACACACACACACACACACACACACACACACACACACACACACACACACACACCTCTTTTTCCAAGTGATGTGACGCATGTGTTGATCTCTATCACTGGGATACGCGGTAACTCACCCAGCCTGACTTGCTGGGCCCTGTTCTGTCCCGGGTGCCTTCAGGGGTTTTACCGCACACCTGTGTGTTGATCAGGACTTGAGCTGTCCCTGAGCGGCAGTTTTCAATGTTGTCCCTGCCTCCTGGTGGCTCGCAGCAGCAGCACTACGCATGAAAAAAAAACGTGAGCCTTTTCGATCTCTTCAAACGCAAACATGAAGGCCTCGGTGGCTGCTTTTATCATGTTGCACATTAGCCCTGCCCCGTTCATACATGCGAGTGCATTCCCTCAAAGGTGTGCTCATATCACATGCATGCAGCCCTGTCATCTGCATAACAGCGTGCTTACACACACACACACACACACACACACACAAACACATAAACATTAGCATGTTGTCATGGGTGTGTGAGCGGCAGCTGGGTGTAAATTGCACACGGGTCTAGCGTAATGAGGACTGATGGCTTATGCCTGCTGTATATTCCAGGAGGGTGTCTTCTGACAGCTTTGGGAGCCGATAAAGTAATAACTAATAATGTGCAGATAGCGGCGCCACAGTGTGACAACTATGCTAACGCTGAGAGAGTGTGAGGGTGTGTATGAGTGAGGAGAGAGAGAGAGAGAGAGAGATGGTGGATGAGCGAGAGAGGGAGGGGGTCTGTACTATGGGGTCTTCCTTTCAAGTTTCAAACACAACCTCCGGTGATGGTTTCAAACCTAATTCACTACCTCCAATAAACACACAGGCAGAAAGAGAATACATAAACTGTTTAACAATCACTCACTTTGAAAAAAAGAAAGAAAAGAGAACAGAAGGGGGGGGGGGTGGGGGGGGAAGGGAAGGTATCCATCCGTCATTGCTTTTTTATAATCCGTCAAAACTATAAACAGAAATTGAAATAAGAAGAGCTAAGATAGGTGTGTAAGAGAAGCGCCTGGGACAGAGGAGGCTGCTCTCACCCCCATCTCTCTCTTCCAGCAGCAGCGAGTGATCCTGCTCAGGTTCTTAAAATACGGAGTCTCCTCCATAAATCATAGTCCCCACTGCAAGAAGACTGAAGAGTGTCTGGCAGTGACAGAAGACTCTCTGTGCATGCTGCTCTCCGTCTCTTCTCCTTCCCCTCCATCCCCTCTTCCACTACAGTTTTACAGGACTCAAAGCCACCATCTCGCTGACAGGCGCTTGTGATTCAGTAGCGCAGAACATACAACCTCCACAGAGCAAGGGGTCCGTGAACACTGGAGGAAGAGTTGTGGAGGGCCAGGGGGTTAGCGGCTGCCATACTGTAGCGAGCACAGCCTTCCACAAAATGCACTCACAATCAGAACCATTCGTGCAAAGTACATGTGTTTCTCATGATGTGCAATGTGTTGACGTTCACAGTGCAACGGATTATCCTGAAGAAGTGTTCGGACAAAGTGTGGGGGGGGTGGGGGTTAAATGGATAGAGACATCCATGTGTTTACTCTAGTGTTCAATCAATGTAAAGACAAGTTAAAGTTAAAGAGGTTTCATTTGGCAAAGAATTTGCAATTATTCCAAAACTGACTCCACTCCATGACAGAAACCAACGAGAGGACTGGAGAGACTGGTGTAAAAAACGAGACAGAACTGGAGTTGCTGGTAAGTTTAGCAATCTGTCTGAGTCGGGACTGTAGCGCATATTCTATACAGAGGGACACTACTGAAAAGTCACACACAGTCAAGGCAAGTGCAAACTGACCGCACAGCGGAGCCCACTGACACAAGCGGAGCCCACTGACACAAGCGGTCACATTTGTGGGAAAAGACGTCCTGGTTCTTTGTATCATTATTCATATTAGAAAGTTTGTAACGTGGGTGATCTGAAGAGGGAATAAATAAGTGTGGGGGAAAAACTTTTATACAGTTGTTAAAGCACCTAATACACCATTAGTATCTCTCTGCTTTAATATTCAAGGAGTAATAATCAGTGTATGCTATGTATGTACACACACATATCATGCTTAAGTTTACATGGCATGTCAGCCCGTACGTTGCTGCTCTGACTCACAATCTTTGTCTTTTCTGAAGATGTAAAATGTCTTCACCAATATGGGATGAAACTAAGTACTCTAGCAGCATGCAATCCACGCGAGCTGTCAGGACAGATCTTGGCCCTGGTGTTAATCTATATATTTTACAGATCTGAGGGGAACAGTGCAGCTGCACAATCAACTTTGATCAAATTCGGTTGCAAAAAAAAGAAGGAAAAAAAAAGGGTCATGACAGGAGGTGCAGGGAACGACAGAACGGAATAAAAAGAAAAGGGGAAAAAGAGAGAAAGAAGGAGTGTGGTTGTGTTTCAAGAGGTAAACCACAGGTTGGGTCTGGTGTAGCAGGACTGATCCGTCTTTTCCCTCTGTGTGATTGGGTCTCTCATTAGGAGCCAGGCCCTGAAACCGGAGCCCGGCCTAATGCCTCGCCGTGTTTAGAGAAGCACAGAAACCATTTGGCTATAATAGCAACCTTTTCAAAAACAAACCTCTGAAATGAAAGGCGGCCAGACTTGCAAAAACCGACAGCCGATTATTTTTGAAAAGGAGGCAGGGGAGACATGACCATGAAAAATCGTAAACTGCAATTGAAAATAAAGCCAGGCGCGCTGTATGCACCACCCACTCCTCTCCTGCCATCTTTCTCATTGCCCTCTCCGCCTCTCTGCTTTTCACGGCTGTTCATCTGTGTGTCTTCCGTGTGTTTCACTCACCTTCACCCTCACCAAGAGATGTGTCAAAGGGTTAACTCACACAGAGCAGGCCTTCATTCCACACTGGTGCTGTCACACGATAAGCCGCTCTCTCTGTCACTTATCAGTAATTTACTGCTACTTCTTTTTCCCTTTTTGCCCTCGCTCTCTTTCTCACAAAATGAGCTTGTTTCGCCTGAAGCCATTCGACTTCTGTGGAAGACAAGAACGTATCCCCAACTCTCTTACACAAGGTTTACTGACATCAACAAACGTTTCCGAGGAATTTTCCATATGAACACAGTAATGATGAGTATTCCAAAGCACTGATGTCTTTGTGCCTCAACTTGCACCAATGACCCGAATGAGCATAAAGCTGTATAGCTTGTGTCTTCATGTTAATCAACTTGGATTCTTATGGTGGACATGCCTGCTCCCATGACAAAGGTGAGCGCAAAGTTAAGGGGTAACTGGGTTTGGGGTCAGGGGTGTTGGGTGCGGATGCATCCTGATTTCAGAGCTCCGCGCTCCGGGGGGACAGGCCATCAAAGAGAGAAGGCCACCCTGTTTATAGCAGCAGCCTGGGCCTCAGGGGCCCCACCAGTGACAGCTCCCATGTCATAGCCAGCCCTGTGGAACACAGGTAATGTACCCTGGGGCCCTGCTGAAAGATTAAAAAAACGCACCGGGACACCTGCGTCTGAAGCTGTAATTTGTCTTCTCTCATGTTCAAGGTGTTTTATGAGAGCAAAAGGACAAGGTGAAACAGCGAACAAAACAAGCAAGCCCACGTACTCCTCCGGAAATCCTCCCTCTCTGTGTTTGCAAGCTGCACAGAGAGTAATCTCAAATGAGCTTCCGTACAAACACAAGGATGTGCGGCTGATGTGTGAGTGCGAACGTAAACAATATGAATAACTCCACTCCAAAGTTTTGGGAAGGTAAAATATGTTATTGCACCGTCGAGCTTGGGTCGCTAACAGATCCATCAAGTAGTAGGCAACATAAGTAAGAGTAAAAAAAGTTCACTCAAAGTACTTTTCTGTTGTTGTCTAATATAAGTGGGTGTGTTCATGTCTATGAGAATGTATCCGTGTGTGTGTGTGTATGGCTGGCGGTGACTGGTGATCCCTGCCTCTTCCTGTATATCTTATGCTGGGGTATTAGAGAGGGTCCCTCCCAGAGGCAGTGACTACACAGGCTCTTCTGAGAAGGCGCTCATCAACGCCCCTGCTTTCAAAGGCAGCTTTAGCCAGTGCCATTCAAAGCAATCAGCCCAGTCAGGGTCTGCCCATCCAGCCCAAATCCCTTCATGGCTATCAGAAGAACTCTGAGCTGGGCCTGCTGGGGGCAAGGCAGGGATGGGGGTGGGATTTGCTCATAAGGGATTGTGAAAAGGCCGTGAAACACGCTTATTCATGCCCCAATAACCCCCAACAAAATATATATACTGTTCATGAAATAAATAGTTTAAAAAAAGATGGGAGTTAAGGGATACCCTGCTGGAGAAGTAATGGAGCCCATCTTGAATATTGCACATATTTATGTGCACAGTATGCAAACGAGCACTCATACACACGTGCATGCAGTCAAGCTGCTATCTGCCATGGTGGATGACTTAACCTCCTCCATTATTCAGATGCTATAGGACATTGCTTTGGAGTTGGGGAGTAATGGCATGGCACAGGATAAGTCCCAAAGAAGTGACTACTGAGAGGCCAGCAAAGCCTGTGTCTGTTTCAAAGTTGACAAATATTGTAGGTATGGTTTGCTCACTAATGGTGCAGAATGTTTTTATACATAGACAAGTTTTAGCAGAACACAATAACTCTACAGTAAAGATTCTCAACTCCTTTATAGTACGAGACTCACCTCTCTGTGCCTTGAATCTACAGCATCAACAGGGCATCATTTGTTTTTAAGACGGATGCATTGAGAAATAATGAAAGCAAACAGAGAAGTTAGAAAATAGTTAGAATAACATTATAGCCCCTCTGTTTCAAACAACCATCTACGATGATGAGTGTAAGCAACAATCTAAATATTGTCCTAGCTGTGATCTTTTAACTGTATTTATTATACAATATTTGATGTGTGTGAAAGAAAAATGCAACGCTCTGGATTCTGCTGTGGACTGGTTTTGGTTGTGTGCGTGTGCGTGTGTGTGTGTGTGTGTGTGTGTGTGTGTGTGTGTGTGTAGGGGGTTCACAGGGAATAACACTGGGCAGAATTTAGCCATGAGAAAACAACAAAAGTTGCCTCAGAAGTATGTCAGAGTGCCCTCATATCTCTGCAGAGAGGGCACAGAGTACTGGGAAGGGTCAGACAATTTTAGAGAGTCTTGTTTTCTATCTGCATCTAAATCCAGTGTCTGTCTTTGGGCAGCTGCAGTGAAATACACAACATAAGCTCTCCTTGAGAAACAACGGACCAATCAAAACAGGCATCAGGAGCTAGATGCAGTAAATATGAGCCAGTTATTTGAAGTCTGAGGTTTTTTCTTCGAACAAACTAGCTCATTTACGTTTCAAGATTTATGACAATTTCCCATAAAAGAGAAGAAAAAAAAATCACTGCACAAAACAATTGTTTGGGTTTTGGACCCAGATCATGATACATTTGAAATATGTATGCAACACAAACACATGAGAAAAGACTGCAAAGCTTCAGTTATGTAAAATTGCCAGCTGAGGTGTTTGACCGAGATGGGTTTATGCCTATGAATACCACTGCCCAAATTAGGCGATCAGCACACAATATTTTTGCAAATAGTCAATCTTTAGTTTCTTTCCTTTGTCATACCAACACTTTAAGTCATAACTACAGTGTTTGTTGTCAAATATAAAGCTTGTTTGGGAAGAAAAGTGCCACGGAAAGTGATAAATCCCTAGCTTTAAATTAAGAATCAATTTGCCAAAATGATGATGTCACATCCAACTGTCTTTATAAGGATGAATACAATTCAGTTGGAAATGTGGGTCAAAATAGTTACAATAATGATATCTATCATCAGGCGAGAGAGAAGGAAACCTTTGCTTTCTTCCACAAAACAGTCATGACCTGAGAGATGGTTGTAACGATGGGGATCTTTGTTGCGCTTGATGCTCTGCACAATTAGCTCCAGCTTTCTAGGGTTGATCCACCAGTATGGAACCAAGGCCCAAGCCTCATCCTGCATCTGGCAACCCACATCTCTCAGCATAATTACCCCAGCAACTGTGCTTCTCCTCTGAGCCTTGCTAATCTGCAGAGGCCGTGGTCCTGCCGTCAGCACCACGCGGCTGAAAGGGAGGTAAGGAGGCACAGTACTGTACCACGCACACCCTTGCCGCTATGAATCATAATGTATCAACAGAGCAAAAGAACAGAGAACATCTTGACCTGAAACAGGATGAGGGACAAGGGAAAGGGCACAGAAAGGAAGGAGGTTATTGGCCTAAACTTTGAAAAACAACTATCTGCAGAGGAGTCAAAGGAGGGCTAAAATTCACCTACTGAGTTGAGAGCACTGGTGCTTTCAAGCCCATGGACAGTTGGGATATCAGGAAAGTAAAGGGCCTATTGAGTGCTGAGCTATCTTGCCCTGGCACTTAATCAAAGGGATTAAAGCTTGGGAAGCCAAGCCCACAGGTTATCCTCCAGGAAGCATACCAAGTAGTTATCAAAAACACCAAAGTTCAAAGCAGCTCAATTTTCCTATATTAGAAGTGTTTTGGCCAGAGCCCTCAGGCTTGTTTCAAGGTAAAAGAACTGTGTTAGAAATGTTTGTGCTTGCATGGTTGGAAGGCATGAGGAGTGGGCGGTTGCTTGTACTTCATTGAAGACCTGAGTCCATCACGCTCAACGCAGTGTAATCAATCACTCCGAGACGCTGCCTCTGTCCCCAGAAAACCTGATACAACTGTGTCTCACATTCACACAAGTGTCTCCCACAGACAGAACCGGGTGGGGCAGTGTATTTGTTACAATTAACCTAAACACTTTCGGACAGCGGTCAGTATGGTATAATATTACTTATTAGATTTGCCCCTTTACTGTTGCCTTTGTCTCTAAAACGGGAGTTAGCAAGAACTCTTTGTTCCTTCTGACTGCTGCTGTGTTTAGCAGCCCAGGGAGGAAAAGGATCAGACTGAAAGTAAGAAGACTACTCTATAACAGCGTACATGGTTGTGGCCAAGCTGTTTACACACATGCGCTATGCATTGGGGGATCAGTGTGAGATTGTGAGATTTTCTTTGACATGTATAATTGGGCAAGCGCAGGGTCAGTGGTTTGAAGCTTAATGTGAGGAGTTTGAAAGTGAAAGCATGTGACAAATCCCATGACTCCTCAAAAGTTGTAAAGTACTGTGGCCTTTACAGTGGCCCAGAACAGCTCAACCAGAATCAGGATTGCATGTCCCACAAAATACTAACTAACATTGTCAGGTTTAGTGGTTAGGGGCCCGACTGGGACGAGAGCTTCTCCTGCTGAAAACATGTGCCTTCCTAGTACTCTGAGGTGTTACTCTAAAAACATGCAAAACCTGAATGAGAAAATGAATTGAACAGTATATAGGGACGGACATTTTGCTATTACATATGTGTGCAAATCAAGCTTTCATTCATTTGTATCCTCACATTCAAACAACTTTGGCCCCTAGATAGTTTTCTGAGGATCTGAGGATCTTGTTTTGTCAACAATAACACCTTGCAGTGACTACAGTAGTCTCATGAGACTTGGCATGAGGAAGAAGAGTCCCAACCACGAGCTGCGAATACCTAGAAACAGAAGTCCTGCTTTTTCCCCCGGACTACAGCCAAGGCTAAAGTGCGGCGGCTTAACTTTATGAAAAATAATATGTACTCATTCTAGCCCATAGAGGCCTACTTGTGATGAAATCAGACTGGTCACATATTTAGCAAGTTGATTATTGAAGCCTCTAACCTGCCAGGATCCGGGTATGGTTCTAATAGACAGACCCCATCTGTCTGACGTTAGGACCATTGGAAACAGATGGGCCTTTAATTGTATTTTAGTCCAAATTGTAAAATAGCTACTTGGGAACGAAGCTAAAATAACATACAAACAACAGCAACTATGATAACAACTGCGCACGGAATGAAATGAGTACAGTAAGAGATCAAAAACATAAGGCGGACAAATTCAGCTCTGCTCTTTGAAAGAGGATCCCCCCAAACATTACTGGCCCAGTATTGATTTACACTGCAATTTCGTATTTCTCTCCCCACGCCAGCTCCACAATCTCTGTCGAGCAGGAGGTCCAGCAAATAGCACTCATCAGATTTTTCCAAAACATAAAAGATTGATACCTTGCCTCTTTTCAGACAAAAGAATAATTAAGGAAGGGTTGAAATTGGTATTTGTAGAAATAAAGAAAAAAGCACTGAGAACAAAAGTAAATTGCCAGGCCCCAGAGTTAGTTTAATAAAGCATAATGGGAAAGTGTTGCACTTGTGTGATGGAAAAGCTGTACCACTCTTATCTTTTAGATCCTTCAAACATAATGCCATAGTTATGACGATTGCAACGGAATCTGGTTTGAACACTGAACCGCTACGACAGAAGAAAGGGGTAAATAACTAACAATATGATGAAAGCTTTTACAATAATACTTGTTGAATCATTTTCTGCCAGCTTCAGACACTAAAAACAAAAAGGGGAGATTTTCTTTGGTCCAACCATTGCCAGCAGTGCAGTGTATCGGAATAGCCTCCTTTTCCTAAACCCTGCAATTTTCAGGCATGGACGAAAGGGAAAGAACAGATAAACAGGCTTTTTTTTATATTTCAGTCCAAATCACATCAAGGTATAAACAGTGAGCCCAGAGCACATCTCCTATTCTTTTTCAAAGTAAGTCCTGCTGTTCCATTTCAAATACCTCAGGGTTATGGGTCATAATGCTGCTTTCCAGCTTCTGAACACGTTTATTCAGGCATCCTACTGTAAATAGGGGGAGATTTAACATCAAATATCTCTATTCCCCATGCTGGCCCTTTCGTCTGTTCTGAGTGGATGTGTGCTTTTGGCTAACAAAGTAATGGTTTCTCCTCTTCTCTTATCAGACTCTGAATACAAAGTGGCAAAATAATTGAGGCAAGTGCTGAATAAAGTTGTCTTTGGTGTCACAATGCATTAGAAAATACCCTGAATAAGGCTAGATATGAAATCAATCAACTTGGCAAAATAACCAAAACCTAAAGATAACATAAAGCCAATATGTCAGGAAATGAAATTAGTGGTAGCTTATGTTATGGCTCACAGCTCCTCAGCCATTAAAGGGGTAATAAATGTGTTATAAAGCTCTTACAAGCCCCTGAGGCCATTAAGGCATGAGCTGCAGAGCTGTTTACGAGATTGTTTATTACAAGCTAGGCTTATCATCATTTACCACGCAGAGGTGGCTAAAATGAACTCTATAAATAGCAGATCCACTGGTGCTAAGCCAAGCTAAACAAGGATGCTATAACAGGAATATATGAATTGTCAGAAATGCATGCAGTGGGAAGGTGAGGTGAAGAGAGCAGGAGAGGAGAGAGAAGAGAGGCAGGGTGACGAGCAGGTGGCTTCATATTGTCTCTATCCACCACATATGCCCCGTCCACTGCTGAGTTGACAGGTAGGGACACAATGTGTTGACCTGAGGGCCTATTAGAGACCAGCAAGTGGATAAATATAGAGCAGCGGGAAAGCATAGATGTCTTAAATGACATATCGAATTATGCTCATCCTCTGCAGTCTATCCCCTCAGTCCAGAAGAGGCTTACGCGAACACAACTGCTGTCGTGCCGGCAAAGCCACAGCTCTAACTGCTCATTCTTTGAAGTAAACATTGATAGCGGCGCAATTGTGTCTAGTATTGTATCATTCGCGCGCTTCGACCAGCACCCCTCCATCCTCTTCTCGCATCCGCATGCACAATATAAACATAAACAGCCCTATGCCTCATTTGTATTTGCAGTGAATGGAGGAGATTGCAGCTGTGAGTGTTTCATTTGCATACGAGAAAACAGTTTCAAAAGGCTTGTCTATAATGCATAAGAGCCTTTTAGGCTGTCTTTACTGCAACACTCTATTCCTCCCACTGACAATCCATGCACGGGTTTGCATCATTTTGTGAGACATGCCAGTTTTGAATTATTCAGTCACTCATCTCTGCCGCAGCACCGTATTTAACAAACACACATGCACGTTCGCATATACAAATACGGAGTGGTCTACAAGGATGCTACACAGCACCTCAGTCAGTCCCTTTGGAGAGGTGGGAATTACCTCGCTGTCAGAACCTGTCGGACGCATTTCCCTATGCCAGGCCCCCTTTGTTAGAGGGGAATACGATGTACACCACCAGTCCATTTAGAGGCCGCCTGCTCTGTGTGCTTTAATGGGCCTTGGGCCTTGAGCGTCATGAGCAGAAGAAAACACAGTTCAATTTCCCCTCACAAGTGCATAAAACAAGCACCTCCACTGTACCAGCCCCATGCATAATTCACTGTCGGTGATGTGCGTCTTAAACGCTGCTGAAATATACATGGCGGCATATGCAAATGTGGCAGTGCTCTCCCGTGCTGTACTTGCTAAACAGACAACAAGAGAATTGCATGCCACACAGACAGAACCTTCTGGACACAGACGGTATGTTGTACAGTATGCAAGTGTATGTGTGCGTGTTAAGGGGGTGTTCGCTGTACATACTAGGTCTTGAATGTGTAGAGAAACGTGCGACGGTGCTCGTACCTTTAAATGTACAAGTAGCATCTGCCAGCAAATCCAAAGTTGTTCAATGAAATAAGGATTGTTGAAATTCGCACCAACTTCGGGGTATAATTAACTATCAAGACCATGCATTCAACAAATATTCATTTAATTCTAATTTGAGGGAGACATTGACAGATTTTTTAAAGGAATCCTGTGGTTGTTAGAGGAACTGCAGCTTAAGACTCGAGACTACAGCTTGGAGTTTCACTGTCTGTGCACCACGCACCAGTGTGTGTGTGTGTGTGTGTGTTTTGTGTGTCTGTGATCTTTATGAAGGGATGTTGATGAGGGAGGAGGAGAGGGCAGACTGGTGGTGTCAGATTTTATAAATGAGGGAGGAAATGTCTTTATCCCAGGTTTGGACCCCCCCCCACCACTTTCCTTACCAATCCCTCCCGGTGTGTGTGTTTGTGTGTGTGCGTGGTTTGGACCAGGCGTTGGCTCAGGACGATTCCCAGCAGTGTATCTTTAACAGGGCCTTCCCGCCGGGCTGCCAGCCTGTTCCCCCCCTGATGGGACAACAGCCCAGCTGACGCCCCCGCAGCCCTGCCAACACGACCCACACCTTCGACACACAATCTGCTGCCCTGATCCTGATGGAGGGAGGGTGGGGAGTGATTAAAAAGAGAAGAGAGCAGAGACAATAAGGAAGAAAAACGAGAGAAACAAAAGATGTCCCACTATCTCAAACAAAGCAGTTTAAGTGAAAAGTATCGCTAAGATGATGGGTAAATAGCTTTCTTGTGCATTCTGCTGGATTTATGATCGTAGAGAGCTCAAGTTTAACCCAGCACACATTCGGTATATTCTAGCAGGGTTGCTGGTCTATCACAGGGCGTTTTATTTTTTAAATCTACGTAAACAGTCCACACAGACAACAGAGCAAACCTCAGAGCCACCATGCTGTCCAGGTGAAAAAATGCACAGGCATATTAAACTTAGGTTAAGTCTGTGTGTGAGGCAAGGAATTTTAATCAAACATTACACCATAGAAACTTCTCTGAATATTACAGGGCAGCAATACTAAGGCAGTAAAAGAAACTATCCAGTTTCATATATAAAATAAATACAGGCAATAACCAAATATTTTATAACTTATAAAATAATGCAATATCTGACCAAACAAAGAGAGCCTGCAATAGAGAGGGAAGTTGCAGGCGTGTAGTCATTAAACTTGAACTTGACATTCACTGAGCTGCTAATGTGCTATGGATATGCTTTGATTTGACATTTATATTGCAGCGGCTTAAGATTTTTATAAGCAATATTTTCTCTTGCATCTTTTTGACATTTTCTAATAAGTTTATTTAATGACTCCTACTTCAATCTTTCTATAAATAAAGACACTTTTTACAATTTTAGTAACAGACATCACTATTTTGGACTTCTTTTCTGAAATCTCACTGCTTCACTGCACATTTTTAAGTTATGCTTATTTTCCCAGAATACAACAAGGAAGCAGACTCAGTCACTGATTGCATACACACACACACACACACACACACACACACACACACACACACACACACACACACACACACACACACATACTCGTTTATCTGGCACGGTGAGGACAGTGGTCATAAAGGTGTCTGCTGGGGACCAACCTTTCTAAATGAGATACAGACATGGTTCCAAGTCCCAATTTTTTTTTTTAATTTTAGATTTTCATATATCACTTAAAATGTTAAGATTTGACATTTAAAATTTTTCACTTATTGCATATGACATTTACCAACACGATGGGGACTTAAGAATAGGGTTGGTGCCGGGTGTTGCCAATAGGGGGGGACAAACAGTCTGTTGTCTTGGGCCCAGAGTGAGTGAGCAAGTGAGTGAATGACACTTAATTTCAGTGATCTTGCATTATGGCCAACTAAAATGACCGACTGATAGAATGATAGAAGGAATTGGCAGCAGATGCAGAAGGCAGGGAATTCCCAAACTATTTGACTAATTTTCTAGTTTGTTATTTACTGGGGGAAAGGAAAATTAGGGTACAAAAACAATCTTTGCTTACTTTGTTCAATTTTGTAAAACAGTAGTAGCTACTAATAGTAGCTGTTCACGCACAATTAAAGTTTGAGTTATAGACTGAGTTAAACAAACAAACTACACAAATGTCTAATGAAAAGTCTGTCACACATTTTATTTTTAACAGCAGGCAACAGAGTGTGAAACTCAATACTGATGTACAGAAACTTTCGTGATTCATGTAAAGTTGATCAGTAACTGGCACAATTACCTCCAAGTAGAGTAATTACATAACAAGAGCTTCAAAACTACTCTAAACTACTGTCTGCTGCTGCTTCACAGAACTGCAGCAGTGCATTAACATGTATTTTTGCCTGCATGGAACTCTTTAATATAAAAATAATTAGTTAACCCTTACACACTCACAGACAGAGAGAGAGAGACAGTGAGAGAGAGAGACAGTGAGAGAGAGAGAAGAGAGAGACAGAGACAGAGAGAGAGAGACAGAGAGACAGAGAAGAGAAAGAGACAGAGAGACAGTGAGAGAGAGAGAGAGACAGAGAGAGAGAGACACAGTGAGAGAGAGAGAGAGACAGTGAGAGTGAGAGAGAGAGAAGAGAGAGAGAGACAGAGACAGAGAAGAGCGAGAGACAGACAGACAGACAGTAAGAGAGACAGTGAGAGAGACAGAGAGAGACAGAGAGAGAGAGAGAAGAGAGAGAAGGGACAGAGACAGACAGAGAAAGAAGAGAAGAGAGAGAGACAGACAGACAGTGAGAGAGACAGTGAGAGAGACAGTGACAGAGAGACAGAGAGAGACAGTGAGAGAGAGAGTGAGAGAGAGAGTGAGAGACAGTGAGAGAGAGAGTGAGAGAGACAGTGACAGAGAGACAGAGAGAGACAGTGAGAGAGAGAGTGAGAGACAGTGAGAGAGAGAGTGAGAGAGACAGTGACAGAGAGACAGAGAGAGACAGTGAGAGAGAGTGAGAGACAGTGAGAGAGAGAGTGAGAGACAGTGAGAGAGAGTGAGAGACAGTGAGAGAGAGAGTGAGAGAGAGAGTGAGAGAGAGTGAGAGAGACAGTGAGAGAGAGAGTGAGAGAGACAGTGACAGAGAGACAGAGAGAGACAGTGAGAGAGAGAGTGAGAGACAGTGAGAGAGAGAGTGAGAGAGACAGTGACAGAGAGACAGTGAGAGACAGTGAGAGAGAGAGTGAGAGACAGTGAGAGAGAGAGTGAGAGACAGTGAGAGAGAGAGTGAGAGACAGTGAGAGAGAGAGTGAGAGAGACAGTGACAGAGAGACAGAGAGAGACAGTGAGAGAGAGTGAGAGAGACAGTGAGAGAGAGAGTGAGAGAGACAGTGACAGAGAGACAGAGAGAGACAGTGAGAGAGAGTGAGAGACAGTGAGAGAGAGAGTGAGAGACAGTGAGAGAGAGAGTGAGAGAGACAGTGACAGAGAGACAGAGAGAGACAGTGAGAGAGAGAGAGAGAGACAGTGAGAGAGAGTGAGAGAGACAGTGAGAGAGACAGTGAGAGAGAGTGAGAGAGAGAGTGAGAGAGACAGTGACAGAGAGACAGAGAGAGACAGTGAGAGAGAGTGAGAGACAGTGAGAGAGAGAGTGAGAGACAGTGAGAGAGAGTGAGAGACAGTGAGAGAGAGAGACAGTGACAGAGAGACAGAGAGAGACAGTGAGAGAGAGTGAGAGACAGTGAGAGAGAGAGTGAGAGACAGTGAGAGAGAGTGAGAGACAGTGAGAGAGAGACAGAGAGAGACAGTGAGAGAGAGTGAGAGACAGTGAGAGAGAGAGTGAGAGACAGTGAGAGAGAGTGAGAGACAGTGACAGAGAGACAGAGAGAGACAGTGAGAGACAGTGAGAGACAGTGAGAGAGAGAGTGAGAGACAGTGAGAGAGAGTGAGAGACAGTGAGAGAGAGAGTGAGAGAGAAAGAGAGAGAGACAGAGAGACTGTTTAATAGAAAAAGGTGAGGTTCAGCTGTAAAAGATCAAACGGTGGTCACTTTGCAAGAGCTGCATTAGCAGCCTCTCTTTCGAACACAAAACAAGAGAACATCTTGCAGCATTAGTTAGCATGAACTTGTAGACTGTCGCTTCCAAGTGTCTATACGGTTTTTCACATAGTACTTCACAGCATCCCAGGTCCTACCTTTAAGTGCCTCTGGAAATGCATGGATACATTCAAGACACTGTGCTTTACCAGGAACCTTGCCAGTCTGAATGCTGTTCATCAGCTTCCGTTCCACAGCTTGGACTTCTTCCTTGCTCCACATCTTCCTCTTCCTTCTTGATGCATCCATGTAAAATAAAATACAATGAAATAAAGGTTGGTGGGGGTGATTACTCTAGTGTTTAGGCAACTTTACAGTTTGTTGTGTTCTTTTTACATTGGTTTTCCATTCTGTATTTTTTAAATTTGTTTGCTGAGGTATGACGGGTGCTACTGTTTGTTTGTTACCGACCCCCAAACCCTACACCAAATTGTGCCCCCCCCCAAGTAGTTTTTGTCACCAGCCGCCACTGCATTTGACTTGTAGGGAAACTGAAAACGCAAGTGAGCAGTCATACTGGAGATAAACATTTTAGTTCAGTTTGTGGAAATTAGTTCAGTTTTAAGTTATAGAACATTACAAAAGGGAACTCTACGGTAAGTAATACTGCTTTGCATTTTGTGTCCATAAAATAAAACTATTTTCCTCAGTCAGATTTTCATCAAAGTTTTGTTGAAAATGTCATACTGTCTTTTCTGAGTTGTGTGTGAGGAGAGTTTCATCACACCCCCAAGTAATTGTAGGAATAGTGGACATCCTGAAACCAACAATGTCTGTATGAGACTTAAAATAACTCTCTGAAACAGGTTATTGGTAAAATACCTTTGATTGGCTGTGATGAGGTATCAGACTCATGGTCCTCCTCTGTCCAGGTCCTTGATCTACCTGTAGGCAAACAGATTGACAGTATAATGTTTGAAAAAGAATGCTGGGGGAGAACATCCCAAAGCATTTATCCATATAACGGGTGGTGATGGTAACAGCCCAAAAAACTACCCAAAAACCTTGTAAAATTCCTTCACACTGCTTGTCCGCTGCAATTCAAGTGTCTCGAAGTCATGACATACACAGTTGACTTAAAACATAATTCAGTACATTTGTGTAGCCTAAATATTAACTGTAGCCTGTACGCCTGTAGAGGATCAAAAAACTACACCGGATTTCTCATCAGCATGAGGGTGAGTAGATAATGAATGAATATTGACTTGGGATGAACCGTTCCTTTAAAATACCTCTGGTTAGCTGTGATGAAGCATCAGACTCCTGGTCCTCCTCTGTAGGTGTCCTCTCAACAGGTCTGTTCTTTTTCACTGGTCTTGGACCTTCAAGGGAAAACATAAAGATGCAATGTTAGAAAAGCTCACTTGAAGCACTTGAACCAATTTTTTTTAATCAAACGATGGTGAAATAAGTATTGCAGTTGAGGCCAGTAAGGCCACATAAAAGCGTCAAGCTCTTCTGCTCCTCAATAAATAGAAAATTGGACAGCAGACTTTCCAAACACAATGTTTCAAACCAGAATGGCAGGAGAAATTCAAATGGTTAAGACATGAAAATGTGGACGGAATAGACAAAACGTTCTGCAGTATTTGAGAGATGGCAGGTAGGACAAAATGTAATACCAAACGATCTATCAATACGCTATTTACATCCTACAAAACCACAATTTTTTCACAGACAACTTCAGATGGTTATTCAAACTTACACTGATGAGTTTTTTACATCAAGGAAGCAGACATGTTTATAAAAGTAGCTGTAATACAAAGTCACGCAAAGTCTTGTGAAAGTCTTGCTCAGTGTATTTACAGATAGTCTGAAGCGCTCCTGTAGATGAATTCAACCAAGTAATATGAACTTGGAGACAAAATGTTTTCGTAGCATACTGGTAAGTCTTTTTTCAATAATGGCTGAATATTTAGATGATTTTGAGGATATGGAAGATGACTTTGAATACAGTGGTCAGCCATGTGACTGACACATGTGACTGCTACTTTTACAAACATGTCTGCTCCTTGAAGTAAACCAGAGGTCACTAACTGGCGGACCGCGGTCCGGATCCGGACCCGAACCTGAAGCAGTAACAACGGGTTGTGATTTAAACCTGACGGGGCACTTCTTTTTTAACCTGCGCAGCTTTGGTAGTCTTTACGGGCAGACATAGCGGCAAATTACAAATAAGACGGTAGGAAGAAAAAGAAAGATAGCGACATTTGAGAAAAAGACGAGTGAGACAGAGAAAGCGAGACAACGGGACGAGTGAGATAAATAAGGAACAAATGGCGCTCTCTAAAAAGAGAAAAGTGGACGGCGAAAATCGAGCATTTAATCCAGAATGGACAGACTTATTTCTGTTCATTCTTACCATACTTGGAGCACTAACTGCGGTCAAGTGAGCCCACATCTGCCAAGTGAGCCTCCGTTACCATCCTGAATGACCTCTATTCAAGGTGTTACGGTACGGGGGCGGTACGCAGCACAGAGAAGCCAAGCTCAAATGAAATGATGATATTCATAATCAATAAGGCTACAAAAGCCAATCTTTGCTTGAATTAAATGATGATATTCATAATTCTACTGAATAAAATAATGATATTCATAATTTTACTATTTCACGAATGAAATAATGATATTCATAATATTCTAATATTCAAACAGCTATAAAACTAGATCTTTAAACTTGTAAATCCAAATTCCAATTCAGTCTTGTTCATGGGGACCTCTGCTATGCTCATGTTTATGGACATCAGATTTTACTGTACAGTTTGGGAGAAAAGTGAATTCAAAGTCAGCTTAAAAGACATAATGACATTCATAATTTCATAATATTCCAATATTTAAACAGCTATAAAGACAGATCCTTAAACTTGTAAATCCAAATTCCAATGCAGTCTTGTTCATGGGGACCTCTGCTATGTCTACATGGATGGCCTTCAGATTTTACTGTACAGTTTGAGAAAATGTAAGGATCTGGTTTTATAGCTGTTTGAATATTAGAATATGAAGTTGGATATATATTCTATAAAACTGTTCAATTGTTAAAATGTGTTTAGATTACTTTTATTATTTATAATGGGCTGAGGCTGTCGAGTTTTTTAATCGTACTGAATTAATTTGATTTGTCAGTCGTGTATTGATTACACGCAGATGTTGACACAACTCTATCCCTCTATTATTTAATCACACTATATAGTTACATTATGATCTTTCGGACCTTTGCTTCGAGAATTTTTCTCTAACTGGACCTTTTCACATTTTAGTTGAATACCCCTGAAGTAAACAAACCCATCAGTGTAAGTTTGTATAGCCATCTGAAGTTGTCTGTGAAAAAAATTGCAGTTTTCTGAGATGTAAATAGCCTAAACAGCCTAAGATCGGTCCGCTCCCATTAAAAGCTGCAGTGGCGATGCAGAGACAGAGGGAACTACTGCATAATAGGAGCAATTGAAAAAAGCTTCAGATTAATTATTTTAAACCTTGAATAAAAAATAAAAAAGGCTACTTGTTATATTTTATTGTTGTATGCTAACTAAGGTCGCAAAGTTTGTGACGAGGTCATTCTGCTGAATATTTTTAATAAAATAGCCTACATTTGTTGGATCATAGCATTTGTGTTTTTATTATATTACTATTTAAAGACTATTAAATTGCTGTTTAAAATATGACTTGTAGGTATTGGAATATTTGCCTCCATCTCACCTCACTGTTCTTCTCCTTGGTAATGAGCAGGTCCATGTCTATCAGCTGGTTGGTGTTAATGGTAGTAGTGTTAGTCTCCTCTGGGGCAAATCCACCGTAAGCTGCTGACACCCGAGCAGCTGCTGCTGCTTTGGGTTGTCCACAGCTCTTATCTAGATGAAAGAGTGGAAGAGGAGAGGAAGCAAGGAGAGGAGACAAGGAGGTGAGGCAAGGAGAAACTTCATAACAAAGTCACCACTTGGGCACGGCACAAGGCTTTTGAAGAATAATTTGTCCTGTGTGATCTTTTAGTGTTTACTCTATTTGCTTTCAATAGTGGCAAGAGGAACAGTCAGATAAAACACCTGTAGATTACTGTAATAGCCGACAGATGACACTACAACACTTGGTTTGGAAGAAAGGCATTTTTCATAATTTCTGAAATTTTTTATTAGGAATATTAATCAATAACTTATATGATACAGTGTAGTGTCACCAAACTCTCTACACACTTCATCGGTCTACTGCGGATTACACTACAACACTTAGTATGAAAAATGTCTTCCTTTTTAATTGTTTTAATTGTGAGATAAAGTGTAGTGGTCCAATTGATTAATATTCATAATAAAATTCCCAGAAATTATGAAAAGTCCTTATTTTCCCAAATAAGTGTTGTAGTGTAATCTGTTGAAGATAAATGGAGTATGTAGTGATTTTGGTGACACTACACTGTATTATAGTGAAGTAATTTAATATTTTTGTAATATCTCTGCTCTCACAGCCGGCTGCACACACACACTAATGTTCTTGGTGTGGCTCAGAGGATGGCTCATTTTGATGAAAATTAGGTTGTAGCTCGTTGTCTATCTTACTACGGTTAAAAATATGCATGTTTTGAGTTTTAACAACGTTTCACTTAAGAAGTTCAAATCTGCCAATATCTTTCCAACTTAACCACAGTCTTAGCCTTAGCAGGGCGGTTAGCTAACACTAACTGGCTTGCTAACTACTCCATTCATGAGTTATATCGCTGTTTATCATAACCTATCGATTACAAATCATGACATATTAAAACAAAAATAAGAGAACTTAAAATCTTACCTGCTGCTGGTGCTGAGTTAGACATGTATTGTGAGGAGTCCATAGCAATGAGATTCTTCTTCTGAAATGTTCCTTGTGCGCTGTGAGCCGAGGGGGGCTGAGAGGAGGGGGGCTGAGAGGAGGGGGGGAGGGGAGCTGAGAGGAGGGGGAGGGGAGCACGGCTCTGCTGCAGACTCCAGCAGACTACAGGCTGCAGCCAGGTGCAGACCAGCGCGCCCTTTGCTGATGGGCCATTAATTAAGGCTGGCCAGAGGACCAGACAGTATTCCTCCACTTCTCAACTGTGACTCACAAGCTAGTTTTAAAGACTAGTTTAGCAAATAACTGATGTTTCACATTTAACACTGTAAACTGCAAAATAGAAAATTGTTAACATTAAAGTATCTCATTAACCAAAGTTTCACTATACTAGTGGTGGACACGAACTAAGTACTTTTACTTTAGTATTTTGAAGTACTTTTAGCCTATTTTACTAGTATTTCCATTTTATGCAACTTTATACTTACAATCCACTACATTTCAGAGGGAAATACTGTACTTTCAAAACCTTTTTTATTGACATAAATAATCTAGATGCAGTGTAATTACTAGTTTGGCTGTACTATATATTTGATATATTCAAAAGATTGAATATAGCAAATATCTAGTACCCTCAAGTTATTGACTAAATTAGTAGTAGCCTATAGTTAAAAGTAAATTTACATTTTACATGTTCCCATTTCATGGACACAAGCCAGTCCAAGGCTAGTTTCAGAAAGCACTTTGGAGGCCCAATATATAAAATGAAGCTTTTTGTTTCTTAGTTTGTTTGTTTTTTGTGGTAATAGTGACCAAAATGAGTCACTCTCAGACAATACTGTTGACAACCTAGGGAATATGCTTGGAGGAAGGCCTGAAGTGTGTGGGTTAAGGTTGGGTTAAAATGCAGCGCTTTAAAAAGAGCACTATGAGGGGCACAGGCTCTCTGGGGCTCTGAGTATTCATAAAAACTCCTTAAAAACCAAAAAGGGCTCATGAAAGGCCCATTAAAAGAATGTTGAAAATGTTATAAAATGTATAGGACTTAAGCCTAGTTTATGGTTCTGCGTCACGTATCTACGTAGGTAGAACGCAGAACCATAAACTAGGCTTTACTGGGCCACAGAGAGGAATTATTGTGATTAAACAAAGTCCTTCAGTTAAACAGGGTCTTTGGAGGAATACCATCAATAGGCTTCATCATATGTGGTTTGAATTAAGAAATCTGATGAAACAATGTATACTGCTAAATGAATAATTTAAAGGATTAAGCACTAATCAAAACACACAATAGTTAAAACAACAGACAACAAAATTCCAGAAGACTGGTAGCATGGGGCTGGAGGGACGTGTGGACCGGGCTAATGAACTGAACCTATTTTTAAATAGGTTCGATACTGCGGCCCTTCCTCCACATGACTCTGGTCGGGCCGGGTCAAAAGTTATGTGTGATGTTTTATTTAATAGCAAGGCATCAAACTTGGAGAGGGGAGGGACTGAGAACACAGAAAAACAGGCATATGTCATGTTTTACTTTTTCAAGATTTGGGGTTCTTACATGACAGCGACAGACGTGGGCTAACCACCCAGATAAAACACTTCTCCCTCTTCCTCTTGAACAAAATGACTTGAGTCTTTAATCAAAGCATTATGATATAATTCCAGGGCTATACGCTTACTTTATTTTATTTGTCCTGGTAAATTACAATAAAAACACAAAATCCCCTTATGCACTGCATCATAATGTAGCCAGGGAAAGTCATGGAAACTTAAAACTCTGTTAGACAAAACTTGAGTGTCAAAGTTTTGAGTGTGACTGATATGGCTTGTCCTCTGACTGCGATGTCTCTCAGCTGTCTGGCCCTGCTCTGAACACCCTAAAAGGAAAAAAAACAGTCACAATACCACAAGACACTTACTACAAGCAAGGAATCGCGTTTTTGCCCTTTTTTGTGAAATCTTAAATCTTAAATATCTACTGTTATATGTTGCTCTCTCTTACTGTACCTTTTGGTCTGCTCCTGTCTCTCCCTCTCTTTTTCTCCCTGCCTCAAGCACTTGATGTCCCTGCTTGGCATATTTACAACAGACAACGTTACATAAAGAAGCCTAATGTACAATAGCAGCATTTGACTTACCCATTACAAAAGCTAAAACATATCTGTTATGGTTTTTAATCATACAGAATGAAGACTTTTAACAACTGTCTTGCAGATATGCTCATACACTGTCAACTCATAATCTAACCCAAATGCTTAGAGTAAAAGTTTTCACAAATGTTTTTTTAGACGTCACATCTTGTCTCTGTCGTGCTGCTGCATTTCTGCTCTAAAACATACAAAATGGCTTCAGTGATGCACATCTAAGGTAGGCTGTTCTTGAACAGCTGATAACCTAATCATAATCTAACCCAAACCTTATAGTACTGTGGACATAAATAATTATTGAAAATGTATCTGCAAATCAACTGCAGTGAATTGTGCTCTCCCTCAACACTGATAATCAGAAACAACAGTGAAAAGAGTTTGGAAACAGCTAAATTAGCTTTGTTAACACTGTGTGAGCATGACAGCATGACGTTCTCTGTTAACTTTGTTAACAGAAAAGTGCTTATGTTAGCTGTTAGCTGCTGGCTGTTAGCCGCTAATATTGACAATGATGCAGTGATTTAAAAAAGATAAATGCTAGCTGTTTTCCACTACAGTGGCTACTGTGCTGGCACTGTAACCCAGTGGTTATCTAGCCAGTCTGTTATTCAGTGTCAATAGGCAGACTCTTTAAGAGTCAGAACACTAATCTCTGCTTTATGGCTGTAGAGCAGTGACCTCAGAGCAGGAAAGTTTGCGGGTTAGCACTTGAATAATGCTTAGAGGGAAGAAGACATGGCCAAGCTGTAGCCAGTCTCTATTAGCCGTCTTTCACATCAAGTCACCACTTCTTACACTGTTTTCCTGCTAGTGTAGGTGGACTAGAGCCAGGCAGAGACCGCTGTGTCTCAGGACTTGTCGCCAGCCATCTTGAGTATCAAAAAACATTTTCTTTCTATAGAGCTCTATAGTATTTTTTTTGGGGGGGGCACATTTTGTTTCCATTGCTGGGAGTTTATTTTTTTCTCCTGGACTAAGAAATATCAAATTGCGGATCACCACAGTTTGTGGAGAGGATTGACTGTTCATCCAAGAAAAAACAGGACTGATTTACTTTTGATAAACACTGAAAAGAGACTGATTGAAAATAGACATTACACAATATGTTGAGTTGTTATATTTCATGTATATTGTTGGCATTGATTTGTGTTGCTGGAATAAGTCAGATCATTTATATTGAAGCTGAAGAGAATTTATTTTCTATTTTATTTTATTATTTTATGTCTCTAATTGTTTTGTTTTTTAAGTGCTTGTGTCACGAAAGAACATATTTTGAGTTAAACAAACAGACACTGATTTAAAGGGAAGGTACGTTCCAGTCCAAAAAATCTTTTATTTTACTTTATTGGACTTGGGTAATCTGACGTATTTAACTCGCAGCCCACGACCGACGCGTGCACGGTATTTGACAGCGTTCACGTTTTTATGATGTATGGTTTCACGTCTGGCGGAAGGAGGAGACTTCTGGCTTCCTGCCGCATTCTTACCGCGTCATCTTACGTGACTCACGGAGCGAGATAGGGGCGTCGGCGTGTCATATGACGCCGTTCAAAAAAGTACTCGTCACACGAAATCCTTCTCCTCTTCATTTGCACACACCTCATGAAGCTTTATCTGCAGTACGAAGTCATTTCTCAGTCCCATTTTTATCATTTTGGTGAAAGTAGTGACAGACTACATTTCACAGAGAGCTACTTTCGTCAGTTCGTTCACTGAATGAGAATCACTCCCCTGCCCTGACAGAGTCCCCTCTCTGTGTGCAGTACGTTCGCGAGTCACACAACACTATTCTCAGAACAGTAAATTCACTGAACAAGTCTGCGCTGACTGGTGGTGTGTTCACTGTATCTCACAACTGCGTTTCATAACTGAAAAACATCACACAATCATTCAATTAAGATAACCACAAGATCTATAATTATCTAAATGTACAAATGTTAATTTTTTAGGCTTAACCCACCACCCAATACCTCACCAACTCTGCCAGTAAAATTCAAAGCACAAAGAAAAGTAAGTTGCTTTGGATAAAAACGTCAGCTAAATGAAATGTAATGTAAAGAGAACTGTAAAAAATTAAACAAATAAACAAACAAAAGCAAACTCTATTAAATTCTCATGAGATAAGAGGCCCAAAATGTAATAATCAGGTAACAAAAATTGTATAAGAGGATAATAAACACATTCTAATGACAAAAATGGCATTCAGTCACATAAAAAGTTCACACTGAAAAAACAGTGCTGGTGGGGACTTAGTTCATACACTGTAATGACAGGTTTGGCCTCCGGGAGTGCTATAGAGCACACACTGTAATGACAGGTTTGGCCTCCGGGAGTGCTATAGAACACACACAATGTCTGAAAACCAGTCTGCTGGGGACTTGCGTAAACACTGCAATACCAGGTTTGGCCTCTGGGGTTGCTATAGAGCACACACAAAGTCATAAAAAACAGCCTCCAAGGGACTTTTTAGGAAACTTCACCAGCCATATTGAAAAGTCATTTCCTATTCATTGGAGTGGTTCGCACCGTGGGGACTATGGTTTTGGTCCCCATGGTGTTTTTGGTCCCCATGGTGTTGGTGTGTATTCACATCAATGTCCCCACCAGGATAGATAAACGAAAGCACACACACACACACACACACACACACACACACACACACACACACACAGTTGCTGCTTTGGCAAATCAGACTCAACTGTCATGCATATTGCAAGCACAAATAGGATGAAAAGTGCAGTGCATATTTTAGTTTGTCTCGTCACATACGTACCAGCAAGTCTGGCCCTCGGTGCACATGTGCAGCTGCCAGAGCTGTGGTGTCACTGGTGTTCACTGGTGTTGAACAGTGTGTTAACAGGATGTGTAATGCGGTGTGCTGGTCCTGTGCTGCAGCCAGGGCTGGGTGGCAGCAGCACTGTAGGCTACCGTAGGGCGGTTATCATGAAGCAGTTATGTAGCTGCTCTGCTGGGCCAGTCTAATTACAGGAGAACAGCGTGCACCAGTCTGGGCCTCCAAATGGCACCATATGTTTTCCCAGACTAACCGGCTGAATAAATGCCATTTACCCATTCAGGATGCACTGTGCTCTGTGTCTGGGAATCAGTCACTCGCACTCATATAAAACCATTCACACCCCCAAATACCCGACCGCCCACCCCTCCCATATAAAACTCAGCTGTCTGTGATTTACCCTGCTCACCCCACCATGTATCCTCACACAGCTTCCTGTTCGGTTTAACCATTTACAACTCCTATTGTAAAGTCGGTCTATGTCGCTCGAACACACACGGACTTGGACGGATAATGTTGTAACCGGTTAAGTGAACGGACGGGGTTTGGTTAATCAGAAACAGTGTTTCCAAAAAGCCAGGGTGTGGTCAGGTCCATCCGTCTTTTCTTCGGTGACATGTTGTGAGCGACCCGTGCAGCGAACATGATCGGTAGCTTGACAAAAGGTCACTGCTGGTGAAGTGGTGATGGAGTCAGTGACCCGAGAGGAAGAAGACACAAAAGAATAGAAAAATACTCAATTGGTTAGTAGTTGTTTACTTTTCGGTCTTTCAAACGTGATATTTCAAGGGACACATTGGTTACATCTGCGGTCCGGGCACTGCAGTTGTGCTGTCTATCAATTCTAGCTGTTAGCTGCGGGTGCTACTGATATTGTTTTGTTAAAAACCAATGCAAGTACTGGACATCAGAAACAGTATTCAGTCAGTGCTTCTCAAAGTATTTGGCTTATGCCCATATAAAATGAAGCTGAAGTACCATTGTGTGAACAGTACAAGCAAGCAGTTGAACTTCCTCAGAAGAATAAATAAATAAAAAATAAATGTTGTGTTGCTGTGTTTCTTCCTTCCGTCTTCCTTGTTAATTATGTCAAAAGCCCCACCCACGTTAGGAAGCCGTGACAATGGGCAATAATACAATTTAATAAGGTTCCAATACAAGTTAGCGTTAATGCCTTTTCCATTTGGCTTTGATTCGAACGTGGAGTATTTCCCCAACAACCCTCACGAGCGAAATTACAATCAGTGTCAATGATAACAAGAGCATAATTCTTTGTGGTTGCAAAAAGCTGACAACATTTGTATCATGACCTCTTTTTTTTTGGAAAGCTCCCTGTATCATCACTAGATAGACCTATCACACATCATCAGTTTATTAATGAGAACAGCCTAGGCCGAGGCACTCACAGATGCCTATCGAGGGCAGAAAACAAAAAGAGAATGTAAGTAAATATGGACTGTAATTAGTATGACAAGGTTGAAAAAAACAGATAACACACCGCAGCAGCCCGAAGGCCTCCTCTTTTCTTTTTTTTTCTTCCTACAAGCGCATGCACGTGTACGCACGCGTCTCACACACACACACACACACACACACACACACACACACACACACACACACACACACACACACACACACACACACACAGGGAACAAATCAAATGTTTTAATCAGCTTGCTACAGCACATAATGAGGATCCACTAAGCCCCAGCTATCAGCTGCCATCGGCCACTTACTTGTGCCTTCAAAGAGCTGATTTTTCACTTCTTCTACAACCAGCTTAACACAGTAGCTATCGAGACTGAACACGGTCTGTGGATGTGCAATAAAACCTGAAAAGTGTAAGTGATGTTTCAGCAAGTGATATGTATGCAGTACAGCAAGGAAGCAATTATGTCCAAGTGGAGAAGGCAGTGCAGCCTATGGGGGAAATGCTGGGTTGCTGAATACTGTACATTCTATTTGATTTGCAGCATGGATATACTGGTTGTGGAAGGTCTTGGTTGGAGATCACATGCTTTTTTTAAGTAAAAAAAATCTCTCTCTCGAGTTACACGCATGACGCGACTCACTCCTACACTAACAAGACGCCGTATCCGATTTTGACACTCGCCTCGAGTGCACACACCTTGTGATGCAGCGCAGTGTGCACCTGGCCACCTCGCCACACCTGCACAGCACAAGGCAATCACATGAATCAGTCATGTCGGTTACAGCTAAACTAGTTTCCACAGAACTCATGGCATGTCTGAATTCTTACTCAACCATCCAGGTGTCTGTGTGTGTGTGTGTGTGTGTGAGCGAGAGAGGGAGGTGTAAATGTTCAGATGCACAGAATGTGTGCAGGTGGGCCTTTCTAGTGCAGTTCGTGGCCTCCTGGCATAGCTCTGACCCCTGTGAGGTGGGCTTACAGCTCCAACCCTCCAGCTGGAAAAGTGATGACCTGAGAACTGAACGAACAGAGAGACTCATCCTCCTGTCCTTGTCTCTTTCCTGCCCGCCGGCTTTCCTTTACCGCCCTGACTGGGGGACATGCCGAGGTGGAATGTCAGGCTGGATGACTTTTTGTCCTCCTTTAAATCACTGCTTGAAACTTTTTTTTGTCCAACTTTCGTTATTAATTTAAGTTCTGTTTTTTTTTATATATATATTTTCTATATTCTTTTATTTTCTTCTTTACTATGTAGGATATACAAATGTATAAATGTTTATATGTGTTGGAGCAACATGGAAATACTAGATACATACTGGAAAAACTATGCCTTTATGCATGTAAAAATGGATATGGGATTATTTTTCTGTGTCTGTTTGGATCATATCTTTGTAAACTCTATTAATTGTATTATTAATGTGATTCTCACAAGTTCACAAATTCAAACAAACAGGGGAGTGTCTGAACTACTTATTTCTCTCCTGTAGTTTGACATCAGAGTAAGAAAGTCGTTTCATTTCCGGTGAAACAAAATTGATAGCTTGATTTCACACTCATGAGCAGAACGTCTTGAACAGACAGAGAGAGGCTGTCCCATCTGTGCCAGGGGTTGCTTTACATTTGTAAACCTAAAGCAAGCTAACTCGGGCCTCTGTAGCAACATCCGCCACAGCCTGCTGTAAAATAAATGACGTTGTTAGCTGCAGTCTCGCAGGTGAAATGTGCTGCTGCTACAATTATTCTAATGCCAGCATGCCAGAATGCCAGTGCTACCAAACGCTGCTGTCAACCCAGGGGTTTAATTAGTTTGGCACGTGTGCCACTTATAATCACCTGCCATTACCAGTTCTGGCTGCATCTGCTTACACGTCTGTCAGTGCCGGGCAGGCTGTGTATGTGTGTATAGGTTTGAGGGTGTGTCGGACACCAGGTTGGTGAGTGTCTATTTTGGCAACAGAACGCAGACATCATCCAATGTGAAATCTAGACACAAAGGGTTCATCATCATTCAGCGTTATCTATAATTGCATACACATATTTATGGGGACAGAAATTAATCAAACACAGGACTGTGAGTGTCCTGAGTGTGTATTCAAAGTAGCTGTCGATAACAGCCAGGACAATTGTATTAGTGGGACAGACTTGTCAGCAGTCCGTCTGTTAAGGAGGATTTTGAAAGCAGAGGGGAGCAGGGCTTGCTAGTGTCAAACTGCATTGTGAATAGAGCTACACCTCAGGCTGAATACATCACATTGTGATTTCATGAGAGCTGGAAGAGGTGGAAGGAGAAAAAAAAAAAACTTCAGGGCAGCGAGTGAATCTCGACCCAAAACATGAGAAATGGAAGTTAAAAGTGAATCGTTCACTCCCCCTGGCGTAGCAGTGGCTACCTCTGGGGCTTGGATAGGAGGAGGAAGAGGAGGAGGAAGAGGAGGAGGAGGAACAGGAGGAGGAACAGGAGGAGAAGAGGAGCCCCCTGGCTCTCACAGTCATGTGACAACTGAGCTCAATAGCTGAAGGATGGACCTCAGGCTGTGTATTTAGCTATCAGGTCATGAGCTCAAGTGTGTGTGTGTGTAAATGTGGCTCCATATATTTGTGTGTGCCGTAGGTGTGTGTGCAGCAAAACACATTCACACTTCCCTACTGACGAAACAGCGGCTCCGTTCTCCAAATTCACCTCCAGTATGTCTGCCGCAATACAATAGCTCCAACTGTCCCTATTCTTAGCAGAAAGTTCCCATTTAGCACTAAAACAAGGCTCCAATATTGTGCCGCCTCAAAAACATCTGTCGGGGACTTGTGTGGCTACACTAATTACAAATATCTGCAGTAATCCGGTGCCGATAAGAGAGTCATTACTCCACCAGACATTTATCACTATGGGATTGATGACCCATTTCAGAGGCTGCCTTTGTACACGGAAGTGAAATCGCTGATATCCCTTTTATCCTACATCGCGGCTGAAGCCATCCATTCGTCAGGAGGCAAGCTAGTTAGAATTGTAATTAACAGCTATGGACTTTGGCCCTAATAGAATTTTTGCAGGAAACGGCAGATTGACGTAGAAGGGAAAAGGGGGAAGTTATACTGTGTTTTTCTTTTCTTACTAATTGCCACTTGGAGTGGCTGTCTGTCGAGAAGAGCTGCTCTGCGCTCTGTCAAGAAATTGCCACAGCAGCACTCCAGAATCTCCAAATACAGAATTTCTGTACATTTGTAAATATGTTAGCATAGCCATTAAGAGATGTGCCTGCACAGCCACATTGCTTGCATGCGATAGTCTGTCAAAGACACAAACGCACACTCATAGGTCAAACATAAAATATGCACTTCGCTGCTCGAATACATAACTTATGGGGTTCCTTTGACTCTTTTTCATTCTTAAACACGCCTGTACACCCACCCACACAGCCACACATGCACAGAGTGGAGCAGCAGATGATCACAGTAGGTAAGGACTAAAGGTCTGGCCACCTGCCGGCCACGTCCCGTCTCTGTAGTGGTAATGAACAGAGACAGCTTGGGGACCGCCCTGCGAGCTTGTCCCCCCCCCCCTCATGGTCTCCCTGCTTCAGGGGCAGAGCTGGGGGCCCTGGGGTGACAGCGACGCCAGAGATGTTCCACACACTGACAGGCAGGTCTTACCTGGCCAACCCTCTGTGCACACCGGCCCGGCAACACACACAGGAACACGCACATGCACACAGGGACAAATGTGGAGTTACACAAAGACCTGCATGCGTGAGTGCCGTGTACACGTGCACACTGGAACTGTTCACATGTGTTCACGCGCCTACGCATATGCACAAACTGAAGAACACATACACACAAAGGCTGACCCGGTGTAATTCCTCCAGCACACGGCTGGTGACAGGAGCAGCTGCGGCCGCTACGGCAGACAGATGAAATTTTCATAACTATCTCCTCCAACTTCCATCCTCACCTTCAGGATAATTTATGACCTGCCTGCCAGCCTTGAAGAGACAATATGCTTGATATGAAATGAAGTGTTCCAGCGGTGTAGGTTATAATTAACAGAGGAGGGGAGAAAGATGTGCATATAGAGAGTGGGAGGGGTGGGTGGAGGTGTGTGTGGGAGGGGGAGCGCCCAGGTGTGGTGCTTGTGCGAGATGAGGTGGAGAAAAAGGAAAAGGATAGAGCACGTGGTGTGCATGCATGTATAATGTACATGTGTGTGTGTTTTTTTAATGATGGCTTCAGTTAATTCTGTGATATAGGCATTAATGCCAGCAGATACATGTCCAACCTATGTGGCTGTAAAAAATCCTACACAAAATGCAATGTGAAAAGCATCTGATATGCACATTGTTTCTATGTGTACTGAAACCAATGCATAATTACTGACATCATTTTCTGTCATGGTTCTACTTGCTCATCAGTTATTCACATCCGGATTTTACCGTTTTAACTATCCCACCAAGAACTAAAAGGATTTACTTGAGATAAACAAGGTGTTTTTGGTGAGCACACCCTCCATCGGCCCAAAATGGTAAGTCCTTGCCGTCTGTTTCACATGCCTGCCACACATCCTCACCCAATCATGCTCTATCAGCTCTCTGGGATTTTGGGTTTGACCAGAAAGAATGTCCTGGTTTTCGTGACTACCAGTAAAACAGGCCCGAACCCATTCCCTCCCCCACTCTCCTTACCACATTGTCTTTTCCAAACACAAATCTTGTTTCCATATTAAAAAAGGCAGCTTTTAATGGGCAACTGTTTCTGCAACAAGTGTGTTTAAATGTCTGTGGGACTTTTAATGACATTTTTAACTCTCTCTTTCTCCCTTTCTGTGCCACATTGCATTGCCAAGCTCTTACTCTGAAATGCATAATTATGAAATGACTGTTTCCATTAAAACCTGCGAGCAATTTAATGCAGTCGTGACTCAGTCGAGGATAAGCAGAGAAAATCAACAAAGAGAGAGCGTGATAATGAACCCTGCCAGTAGCAAGCCTTCCATTCCCACACTTAACCACAAAACGAGAGAAAGCATGTACCTCAATGGCCAATTACTGACTTGTTTGAGAACAAGGCAAGACAGAGATAAGTGCATATTTACAAGGGTAGAACTTGTTTGTACAGTAAGTAAAAGGTAAAGAAATAGCATCCTCATTCATCTTATTCAAGGTGCATTCCGGCAAGAATAAGACATACTCTTACTTTCCAGCCTGGGAGCTATCTACGATGGGGGTACAACGGCTACGGCAACAGCAGCTGTGAGGCTCTGCTGAGGTCAGGACATGTCATGCATAACTGACTGACTGATTGCTAAACAAGGGTGGGTGCATGAGAGAATAATTCATAATTTACAATCAAGCGCACACAAACACACACCTCAAAGACAGACAGGCCACAGGCGATCTCGTGGCACGCATGTAACCGGTCTAAGGGACCACACAGACATGTTTTAGATAAAGACCGACAAATTAGACGACAGCGTCTTAGGCTAACCACTGCGTTTGCACTAATTACAGGCTGTTCGGCGATGAAAGAGACAGATGACATGTTCTTATTTGTTTTCTCCTCCAGCGCCCTGAACCAAGTAAACACAGCAATGCCAATGCCGGCAAAAAAAACACGCAGATAAAGAACATAGTTGTTGGATGGGAGTTCCACCCGCCACACACAGGTGTGTGTCCACCAGTGCAGTGAGCAAACCCTGGAGGTAAAGAGAAACAATGGCGCAGCCAGCAAAACCTTTGGCTGGCAACAAAAGGAAAACAGACTGAGCTCACACGGTCTCTTGTGCTTGCAGAACAAGACCGCTGTGGGGGCGATGTGGAGGCAAAATGTGAGGCTGCTGCCTGGGAGATCTGATTAACATGTCACTTCGGGTTGCAAACTTTCATCCCACAGGCCTGGTTGACAACGTGCCCGGACCGACCTACCGCCAACCAGAACCTTGGTTTATGACGCCATCCTGAACACCACCACCACCCTTGCTAATTAAACCTACTTATTGACAGCTTGATGCCAGCTTCTCTTAACTTTACCGCACGAACCCTATTACCCAAACGCAGCCACGTAATAGCCAGTCAGATTCCTCGTGCTGAAAGAAAGTAACGAAAGGACACATTGTCCTCAACCAATCGCTTGTGCAATGACAGCGGAACAGATGACGGCTTTGCTAGAGGTCTATGGGAACCTGTGCCCAGCAAACCCTTTGAGTGTATAAAGAGAGTGAGTTGTAAACGGCATTAGAGTAATCCCTGCAGTATGGCGTCTCCATTTCTAGGGCTTTAAGGAGGTCATCGGCCACATTAGACAAGGCTGTGGTCTGCCCATCTTTATTGTGGACTCGACATTGACAATCTTTCCAACTCCCATCTGGGACAGGGGGACCTCCATTGTCTTCTAACTCCCTGCCCCACCCCAGTGCAGGATTCTGGGCGGGGTCTGTCAGGGACAACACAAAAGAAATGTCACCACTCCTGGACTGAAATGCCTGCCAACAGAGGACTCTCTCCTCCTTTTTATCTGTCTCTATGCATCTCCGCAGGGGTTCAACTGGTAGCTGACATCACTAGTGGGGTCATCCCCGGCTGGGCGCAGCTTCAACGTCAGGTCTCTGGCCCTTGCTGGCCCCCGGTGACCCTTGGTTTTGATGACAGACTGGGCCTTTTGTGAAGCATCGCCCTGTCCAGGTGAGGACAAGAGAGGATGACAATGGCAGGAAACATAAAGCCGATGGAGGTTGTGAGACGGCCCTACAGGTCATGGGTCAAGCTGGACAGCTGAGTGATGAGTGCAGCTGTGGACACGTGGACCTCCTTCTCTGTCCTTTAGGTTTGCCTGCCATGTCAGCTGATGTTGCCTTTGTTGTGGGATAAAGACCTCAGTAACTCTCAACAAGTTGGATAAAAGTAATAAACACAGGCGACAGATGTACTACGCCACAGATTCAGAGTGTACAGCTATTATAGTGTAACCTGTGCGGTGTGGGTCAACTCCTTGTCTTTTCAAAGGGTGATAGAAATGTAATTAGATAATAGAAAGGCATTTGCCTATAATAAAAAAAGAAAATGAAATGGTTGTCATTTTAATTAGAACATTTCAGTTCTTAAAATAATCCAAAATAAATTACATTTAAAACTACATGAAAATAAATTGAACTAGATGCTCTCTCGGGGATACATACCTTTCACTGTCGTAAACACTTGCATTATCAAAAGAAAAAAGTCCTTGCATAGAGAGAGAAAAAGACCTAACATTAGTTTGTATATGCAGTCCAATATCACAGACAATATCACAATGGGATACAGATGAATATTATGTTCTTCCATCCCTGGCTGCCACTGATGCAGAATTTGCTGCCTCTTTCTTGTCACTTGGTATAAATCCAAAATGCAGAAACAAATAAAATGGACTATTTTAAACCTTGAATTGTATTGCCACCAAAACCTATTAAACAAAGAACGCCTAAATGTCTCCAAACTACAGCAATTCACTCATCCTGAGCTGTCCAACTGTTTTCCGATGCCAAAGGTCAATGGCTGCCTACTCTTCTACCGGCCCACACTGAGAGATGGGAGGACAAGGTTTGCCAAGTCATGCACAAACCATAAACACCTCCGCCTGTCTCCCCTCTTCTTTTCTCCTCCACAGAGGTGAGTTGGGTTTGCACTCTGTTAATGTTTCACTACAGGCCTGCTTGCTTTTACACCGGCCCGCTGCAGAACAGAGGAGGAGAATGAAAGAGGGGCAGTAAAGGACAAGAGTGGATAAAAGAGCAGGAAGAAAAAGCCATAGAGAGGGCCAGATGGGCACCTTCACAGTCCATTTATCAAACCCAATGTGGCCCTCCCCTCCCCTCCCCGCTGCTCTCATGTCCTAAACCCCCATGTAATTCTGTAATGATTTTCATTATCATATAATGACCTTACAAAGCCTACAGCAGTTTGCATGGTCAGTACAAAACTCGCAGCTGTTCCCTTCAGTGTTTGCTCGCCGACTGTGACAAACCTTTTTTATGTTTTTTTCGTTGGTCAGAGCGTTGACCTCTAGGCACTGGAAGGTCAGCATGAGGTCACCTCATCCAAGAGATTCAAAGGTAGACGTTACTGTAATCGGACAGATTCAAGATAGCTTCACATCGAATATCCACACTAAGTGAGTTCAAATGTCACACTTTTGATCACAAAATAAAAAATACTGTTGGAGTTTCTGTAGTACTTCCAGTGCATCAGAGAGTGTATTCTTCTTCACCAGTATTTGCGTACATGTTAAACAAAAACCTAATAGCTCTGTTATCAAGTGTTTTGAATCTCTATACTTCTGGTGCCACTGAGATGTGCCATTTTCTATCCTAATATGTTCCCTGAAGGTTGTGCCTTGATCGTCAATCTGCACTTCCTGTGTGGCATACTCAACTGCTCTCCTACAGTACAGTCACCCACCCACATAATAATCCATCTATTTCTAGGGCACTCACGGGGCATTTACCAAAGGGACACGGAGGGCAGCATCTATCAAAGAATTCACCATGTGCATCGGGAAAACCCAGTTACCAGAAAAGCTCATAAGAATAAAAAAGCTCTCATAACTTCGTTGGCTCAGCGTGAATGAATGGACTGCTTCTGCTAGCGGGGCAAGCTGAGGCATCACTCACTCTGAGTGCCTATAAGTCACTCATGAAGAACCACTGGTCACCAGGTCCAATTTCTCTTTCTTTGCTTCTTGGTAGTGCTAAAAATGCCCCGAAGGCAGAAAACGGCAGCGAGCAGGCCCACGTTGCAGCGCTGCTTTAACTGGTGTTTAAGAAACAAAAGTCAGCGAGAAACTTAATCAATCAGTGCTGGTTGTTTATGTTTATGTGTCTCTAGCAAGAGTCATCAATCATCCGTTGTTGTTGTTTTGTTTTTTTTCTCCATCTTTTTGGAAGTATTATGCACTGAATAAAAACTATGTAAACAAAAGGCAGTATTATGATAAAAGCCAGCCTGTTGCATATTGTGTGGAAACCTAATTTGGACAACCAATATAAAGAAAGCAGCAAAAAGAATCAGCTTATTAATTTTAAAAGTCCTCTTGTGGTGAGTGCTTTTATGAAAATAAATGAAGATTTAAATACATCTGAGCGAAATGAAATTAATTCCCTTACTGTGTGTCTGATTGTGTACTATACCGCATCTAAAATTAAAAACAATGACTTTTCTTCTAAGTAGTATGTGTAAAGAAATACAAACTTTTTCTTGTTTTCAGCGTCTCAAATCTCTAATCAGTACCAGTACGTCGCACTTAACATTGCACATAGCCATGTGTTTAGTTTTGCGTAAATGAGATCTGTTGACAGCCACTTGACAGGATGGCCCCTGGCTTTTTTTGTAAGTGGGGGCAATGGGGGTTAGGGAGAGACATTTAATGTGTGTAAAGGGGAGAGGCGGTATCAGGAGCAGCTGGAGTTCAAACATATTGTGTGGGACGCTTGCCCTCCTCCAAAACTAATCTAATCAGTCTTTCACTGCTGATGGAGTAAACGTCTGTCTGCCCCGCCGACAAGGACGGAGCATTTCCTGTCCTGGTCTGTGATACTGGTTGTCAGGATCTTAAGGTGGGCTGAGCTAAGTCTAGGGGTTAGACATGGTTAAGAGGTGGTAACATTGCATTGTGGGTGGTGGGGGAACCGGGATGGCGGGGGACAGCGTTGATGTTAGGTTGAGGGTGGGTGTGGCGACATGGTTTCTAGCTTTCAGCACCTGCAGCCGGAATGCACTATCAGAGCTGGCCCTACATCAGAGTTGTGAGGCCGTGGGCGTTGACACAGCAAAGCAAGGTGTGTGGAAACAGCCTGTTTACAAGGCTCATCTGGATGGGGCATAGCTAAGGGTCAACTAAGGGGGACAACTCAAAACAGAGGGGCGCCATGAGGACAGCAACACTGCAGGAAGCTGACATATCTTTCAAAGGAGAAGATGTTATTTTCAGGAATTTCTATTCTGTGGATACGGCCCCTGGCACTTTTGCTTTCTTTAGGCTCTGGATCACGTCTGGTCCAAAGTGTGTACGTGTGTGAGACTGAGGTCAAAACCATTGATAGAGACAATAAGCAGTGAAACATATGTGAATGCAGTTCTAGTATATACATGCATGCCAGTGTTTGTCCTTGCTATTGCTGAGGGGGGGGGGGGAGTGACTGAGATAATGAACAACTAAAATAACACTCAGTGTGTGTGTGTGTGTGTGTGTGTGTGTGTGTGTGTGTGTGTGGCCCTTCTTTATCTGAATGAATGGCCAGTGTTCTAATCCGTGAGCTCTCTGCCCTTATCTGGGAGGAAGGAAGTGACTGGGTTTATCCAAGACACACGTGTCGTTGTGATAGCTGCCAGACCCAAGGACCACAAACAAACACCAACTACACCACCGCATATCAGTGGAATTCACATCACCTCTGAATGAAAGTAGGACCAAGGTGATGATTCATGATTGCATTGCTTAACGATGTGGTCTCAACTGTTAGCCCTACAAGCCCCCACTGCGAGGCTTGCACTTGCCATCATGTCAATAGTCAATGGTTGTGACCTCTACTGTTGTTGTGTGCCTCAAAGTTTCGTCAGATTTTTGGGATTCACTAAATATTTGCCTCTGTTGTTTACTGGTAATGATACTCATGTGTATTCAGATCCTGGGGGTTGACCCTTGACCCAAGTGTTTCACATGTGGGATGTATTGTTTGCAGGCCCATAGTTTCAATTAGTTTCATTAACTGAGAAAGTCAATAATTACCATTAGTTTCAATGGTTTCACGAACAACATGATAATAATAAACAAGAGACATTCAATATCCTCAGCAGCCCGCTGCAAAATGTATGAGTTCAACATAAAGCTCTATATATTAAGCAGAATAGCTCATTTCCAAAATGAGTTTGGAGTGACACTTATTTGTGTGTGATGGTTAACCCATTCCAAATGGGAGACAGTGCTCGCACTTCATAGAGTGTCCTACTTTACCTATCTCACACAACTGTCAGTGATGTATTTTTCGAGGACCTAAAGTTGGTGGTACATTGTGTTACCTGTCTCTCCATGTCTGTCTTTGCTGGTGTCGGTTTGTCAAGGCCGCCAGCAGGGTTTCTGCCATCTCCCTCCTTCCCTCTCCTGCCTGACCCTCTTCCTCTTCGACTGTATCCAGGAAGAGCATGGTCTGAAAAAGAAAAGTAGAAAATAGCTGCGTCAAGTGGACCTAAAAGAGGATATGTCGAACAAAAATATGACCTTGAACATAAGGAGAAGAAAAAAAAACATTTGACAAAAACTCAATCCCTTTATTTCCAGTAATCTCCAGACAGAAAAGTGTCTTCATTCTACATTGGTAGGTTTACCACCCACTACATCCTTGAGTAAGACAACTATTTGGTTCTATTTAAATTCCCCTAAATATTAAATCACATGGAATTTTGTTGAAAGACTACCTGAAACAATTCTCTCCATCATTGAGCGTCCTCAGTTTAGAAATTACACAGCTCTGAGTCAAAACTCCATTACAACGTCCCTGGGATGGCGACATACAGTAAGTCTAGTATAAAGTCAGTTTCACATCAGAGGATGGGCAAATTACACCCAATATTAGAGTGTGAGTCAATTAATCACGTCCTGCACAGCACAGTGTAATGTGTGAGTATCCCCCTGTTGAACATGAATTACAGGCCGGCTTAAAGTGTGACGTGGCACATCATTGCTAATCTGAGACATCCTGGCAAACCTTCGCCTCAAGTCCTCCGCAGCCTCTAAGCTGGTTGAGAGGGAGTCAAATGAAAAAGGATCTGGCAGCCCAAATTAAATGCAGTGCTGTCAGCCGCACTCAAATCCCTCTTTCTCCCTCTTCTTCTCTACCCTTCACAGACTCTCTCCCTTTCTGAATATCCTTAAATGTCTCCCCCTCCTCCTGCTCCCAGCCTCTGAGAAGTGATGGATCTGTAACTCTGACTGACTCTGACGCCTTGTTAAGAACAGTCTCTTCCTGTCACATCCACCAGTAAAGCGCGTTCATTTCTTCCCATTAACAGTCACTCGCCTCCCCAGTCATCCAACCCTCTTTTCAAAAAACCCACAATGTAAGGGAACCTTCATTTCTTCTCCTCTCCCTCTTTTTTAATCCATTTCTGACAATCTACCTGTCTGTCTTAATTCATGTGAAGATAGGTTTGATTGTCTGTGTCTGTATTTTCAAGGGAAAGGAGTCTTATTTGCAGCAGAGTAATATGCTTACTTCCTCCACACCTCACAGGACAGGTGTCAAAACACGTGGCGCCGTGTGACTGATTACACCTGACTCGAAAGAGACACCAAAGATTACAGTGACCAGGAGGAAGCGGGGCCGGCTGTACTCCCTATAGAAATTGTACTTTTCAGTTTGGATCAAACCCCGTCTTCATGGGATGATTGTCAGGGCAAGAAAGTGCCAGAAAGTGCATTCAGACTGTATCACCATCTCAGCTGGTAGACATCACATTTCGAAGCTAGCTGTTTAGCACAGTTCCAGCATCTCAAGCGCAGCGCTGATAAGCAAGTGATTTGTAGTTGATCTGAAACCGGCTCTGACATACTTCTGAACTCTTCCCATCGCTGGCCATGGGAACAGAATGAGTAGGAGGAAAAGAGAGACAACACAGTCAAATGAGCTTATTCTAACCATGCTAAAACAAAATAAAATGCAGCCAATAAATCACTTACAAACTGTTAAAGGTTCTAAAATTGAAATTCAGAGAATTAATATCGGATCGAACATCTATTTGCAATGTAAAGATACATTGATCTCTGTGTATTGTATTATGATAATTGTGATCTGAGTCTCTCTGAGGTGCCCCATTGGCCCGCTAATGGACGCCGCTCTGCACTGCACTCATACGGCGGTAAACGCTGACAACGCCGCGCCAACCCCACGCCCTGACGGTTCTCCCTCAGGTTACTCAGGCTAACCATCTTTCGCTCTGCCGCGACTTTTGCCATTGTTTGAACTTTTTGTGCAGTTAGTACGGTTAGCTGCTAGCCGCCGGCTCATCAGTCTCCATGTTAAGTGCTGTGTGGAGGAAATATATATGCGCTGAAAATCATGACGGCCTATTCATTGATGGCCAAAAGAGTTCTGTCCCAACTGACAGTTAGAAATAAACCCCAACGCCGGTGAGAACTTCTGCTTTGGGAGAGTGTGTGTACATTTGTGGGAGTGTATGCTAAAGCCTCTCTTTTTGTTTGTTCTCAGCTAGTTTGTGTGAGTACAGGTGTGCCTATAATAATATGAATGTGTGTTACCAAGCCTCCTACTAATGAAATTGTGCATGTGTGTTTGCCTATGGTCTTGTGTTTAGAAGACCCAGTGCTGAGAGAGGCCTTCAGGTTTAGCCACAGGCTGATCCTGGGGCCATTTAGACACCCCACTGGTTGTTTACTGGTCAAGCCCTGCCTCAGTCAGCCACGGCAAGACCACAGCCCTTTATCTCTGGGCCTGTGTTAGTACTAATCACCCCCCTCTTCCCTTCTATTTACCCCATGATGACAGTAGCTATCCTCAGCCTCCACCTCCCTCAGCCTGATGCTGACCACAGATGTGCCCTGACCTCGGCCACATCCCGAGGTGAACCAGAGGACAAGGAGGATCTGGGTACCTCCATCCCTGGTCCCCAGATCCCAAACCCAACCCCTTCTATTGCCCAACAGAACATTTCCGGCCCGGTGCAGAAGCAGGGTAGGTAAACAAACATGCAGCCAGGCTGAGGTGATATTGTGGTTGAAGCGGAGCTGGAGTGATGATAGCGTTCCAAGCGAGGGCTCGCTGGAGGGCCGCCTGGGGCGGCTCACGAACACCTCGAGCCAGGACTGTATCTTAACACCAACAAGCATCTGTCTATTCCATCACATAACAACACGTCACTCACTCTACACAGAATAATAGAATGGGAAGATTGTTTGTTGCTACACATGTGCAATATGGTGTACATCCCTTAAAACTTCTCAGAAGTGTAGGTCACGTAATAGTTTAAAAGGTAGGAGGGTAAAGAAAAAAAGATGCATGCAGAACTGGAGGTTTATACTGCATAGAACAGAGCTACTAGCTAGAGGGACCGTTAACACCCCATGAAATGTCTAAGCTGACTTTAGACCAGGACTTTCAGGGGACCCAGAGCACTCTTAAGATCACTGGCACTCTCTTATATAGGAAACCTTTTATATCGACAGGCCGTAAACGCTTCAAAATCTTCAAATTCAAATCAAACCTCCCCTTTTAACGTTTTTAACAGACATGGGTGATTTGAACACCATAATAGAGCCTCCAAATGATGGGTGGTTACCTAAAAAGGTAGGTGGTAAACGAAATACCCAGTGCATACCATTCACATTCCCCAGGTTTTGGCTGGTGGCTGGTGTTAATTAGCCGCCATGGTGCCGCCCCTCTTAAGTGCACCTCTGTCTGTCAGACTGGCAACCTTGCCGCTGGTCTCCCTGACACTTCCCTGTGTAACAGGCCCGGCAGCAGGCCAGTAGACCTGCCTGTCGGCCAACAATGTGCTGAGATGGGACCTATACTAACTATTTACACAGCCAAACGCCATGTTCGAAAGAAAATTTGAGAACAGATAGAGAAAGAGCGACCAGAGATGCCGCAGAGTTATGAGACATATTTATTGGTGATTTTTTTTTGATTTTTGACAACCATTAATTTGATCGACTTCATACTGGGCAAGTGTATTGCTCAGGACCCAAGGAAGCTTGGTGTCGAGTGTGAAGTTGTTTGGATGAACAGCAATACGGGAGGCCAAACAATCAGACGGGCAAGTTTGGAATAGGCACTGCACTAGTGCTGATAATTGCCAGAAAGTGGATTAACTCTTCAGTAGGGTGCAACACATCCAAAACGGAAAACCTGATTTTCTGACCCTCGCAATAGCATGAGGTTTATAAAATTAAATGACCTTTTCTAATATCTCTGCTACAAGTCCTGCCTAATGTAATTCCTCCTTCACTTGAATTTATCTTGCTGACCAAAATGGCTCACAAATCAACAAGGTATCTCGAGATTTAAAGTCAAATCCTTTTCTCCAAATCTTCAGACACTCCACCCACTTCTGCCACAGCTTGAGCTCAGCTGCTCTGACGTCTGATGTCATAGGCCTTAGGAGTGGGAGTTTGGCAGACTCCATTTCCCTCTCCCCTTTAATACATGAAACCAATATCACTTTGACCGCTGGTGGAAAAAGGCATCAGGCACCTTGCTCGGGGTAATGGATAGCTTCTCCTCACTGATATAAACAACTTGGGAGCTGTGATCCTGCCAGGACCAGTTCTACTCTGGACAAGGGATGTGTGTGTTTTTTGCTGCATGCCACTGTCGAGTTACTTTGCTCTTGGGGGGGACTATCCACCGGTGGAAAAATTATATTAGCCCAGGAAGAAATAAAGCCAGACCACATTCACTTCTCTGTGACATCACACTTGAAGTCATAAAAAGTGTGTGTGTGCGTGTATGTGTGTATATATTTTCCTGCCGTCTGCCTGCTGTCACATGATTACAGATGGTTCAAAATTGAGGCATATCTGAAATTAAATTTGTTCAGTTTCCATTATGGTAGATTGGCTGATAAACACACAGGTGTGTGTGTGTGTGTGTGTGTGTGTAGGTCTGTGTGTGTGTGTGTGTGTGTGTGTGTGTGTGTGTGTGTGTGTGTGTGTGTAGGGGCAGAGTGAAGGGTGTCAACATTGCTGGTCAGGGTTGTCTTCCAGACTTTGAAGACTCACAACCTTTCATATTATCAAAGAAGAAAGAGTAGAGAAAATGAGAAAAGCCAGTTCTATAAAAAAATGCTCTCAAAGAAGATTCTAGTCTTTTCTTTGTATGTGCGTGTGTTTGTCTTTTGATTTATCTGTGCAACTTTGAGCCGTTCTCAAACTGAAACTTGCAGAACACTGACTTCAAAAAAGATTTGTTGCACTAGTAACTTTGCAGTTACCCCCAAAAAATGTATACAGTGTATAACGTTCAAGACATTTTCAAAAGGCAGTAAGTGTCCACTTTATTTTGTGCACCTATAAAGTAGAGTGCCATTAAATATTACTGTTATAAAGTCTACTTTTATGATGCCTACAGTGTTCAGTTTTTGTTGACCCTTTCAAAGAAGGTATAAATCAATCAAAGGTGATAGTATTGAGGTCACTGTGACGGTGTTGTACTAGATCTGATAATTGGATTTAATGAATAATACATTTAACTATGACCGCAATAATAAATATATAATTGAATTCACATATTTTGGACGATGCCACGAAAAAAAACTGAACATTAAGAACTTTGTAAAGATAGATGTGTTGGCAGGGCTGTTGTATGGGATCGCAGTAGATTGCACAAGTTTACCTAAAGAGTGGCCACTGAGTGTATATTATTATTGGTAATGAGTGTTGAAACCAATCCCTAAAATCCCGATTTTGTTATTTCTGAAGATTTAGATTCCTAAAAATACTTTCTACTACAAAACAACATATTTCAAATTCATTAGAGGGACATCTAAAGTTCCTTAATTATACTCTGTGCACGTTAATGTGTTTTCACAATCTCCGTGGTGATAGAAACCAAGAGCCTTCTGCCAGATTGACCTTGCAAGGTCGCGGGCACCATCAATTATGTCAGCTAGTAAAATGGGCTT
The DNA here is from genome assembly GCF_910589615.1 of Taurulus bubalis. Taxonomy (NCBI): domain Eukaryota; kingdom Metazoa; phylum Chordata; class Actinopteri; order Perciformes; family Cottidae; genus Taurulus; species Taurulus bubalis. The sequence continues at coordinate 22,877,979 of NC_136592.1, forward strand.
TGCTACAGACAGCAGATTATATGGAGTGTAAAACATTAGAAAAATGTGTCTGAAACACCAGAGCAGCATGTTTGAAGTGACAATGGGTTGGGGTGGGGGGTGGAGACACTCCCAAAAAGGAAAGACCCCTGACAAGTGATTTTGTTTGAAGGCATTGTAACACACTCAAGTGGGCAGGGATGCTTTCTATGGCCCCAACGGCACTCCATCTTCTGGGCAGAATACAGGCGGGATGGAAGGACATATGCTTTCCACAGGGTCAAATGAAGCAGAACTCACAGGCCTTTTGTAGTGCTGCCTTTTGGTGACGAGAAGAAAAAGCAAATCTGTTGTTGGGTTGTAGTCCAATGGGCCCACAAATATCGCATAAAAATTCACCGGTCTGTTTCTTGCGCAGCTTTTGTCTGCTTCACGAAAAGGAGTGTGGATCCAGTTGGCCTTAATGGCTAAACCACATAGTTCTCAGTTTGAATAAGCTGTCCAGCAGGCTGGGACAGGGGACACACACACACACACGTGCACACACACACACACACACACACACACACACACACACACACACACACACACACACACACACACACACACACACACACACGCAGAGCTCCTCACTGGCCTTGCAAGAATGCGTCATCCATCCATCACAAGAAAGCTTTGAGAGGCGCTTTGACTAATTCAGGACAATGAAGACAGAGCTGGACAGAGATGTTTGCGATGAGCGTGACACTCAAGCACCTTCTGCTCTGTTAAAACCCTCTTACTCTCTTTCACTATATGAAAGCTGAGTCTAGATTCTAGCTAGATAGCAGATTGTGATCAGCACCTCACTCTCCTGCCAGTAAAAAGCTTTTTGCTGACTGGGGCCAAAGCCAGCCTTTTCGAAAGCCCGGGAGTTACAGTGTAACATACACTGCACCATACTTCAAATGCTAAACCAATAAAAAGGGTTTCCATGCTCAAATACAGGTTGTTGTTGTTTTTTTTGTTTTTTTTACTAATGTCTGCAGAGGCTGAAATGTGCCACTAACAAAGTTTTGATCGACTACAAGAAGTCTGAATCGAAGGGATTCTTACATTTTTGTGTGAAGCAAAACTAAACAGGACCTCTTATATGTCTGACATGAATTGTGAATTACCTATAGAGTACAGTGAACATGGCTGTGTCTAAAGTAGAACAGATTAGGATCTGCAGGTTGCCTACCATAAGAAAAAATACGTTAAGAATAGTAACAGCAGTATCAGCCATAAGCAAATCTTGGGTTGTTTAAATAATACACTTGGTTTTTCATGAGATTAGCCAACATTGTTAAAGGGACAGTTCACCCCAAAATCTAAATATGTATATCTTTCCTCTTAGCTGTTGTGCTATTTATCAGTCAACAACAAGTTATGTGGATTATCTTGAGTAACCAAGTCATGATTGCTGGAAAAAGACACTACTGTTGATATTTTCTTTTGCTATTTGGATTTTGAGCACCTCAAACCGAGTGCCATTTAGGTCCATGATATTCAACAGAAGGCAGACATCTCTCCATCATTAGGCAATTCACACGAAAACCATCGAGACTGATAAATAGCATTAGGGGAAGAGGAAAAATATGCATTTTTGAGATTGAGGGGGACGGCCCTGTAAACATCAGTTTGGTTTATTTGTCATATTATTCTGGATTTCAATTCTTTGTTCAATAAAAAAAAAAAAAAAGTACTTGGTAGGTTTAATCAGCTGCTTCCCTATAGCTCAGTTGTGTTTAGACTGGCAGCTTTGTTGCCTGAAACAATTCTCTTCCAACTATGCGGCTATACAGTAAAAGACAATGGCACACACCATGAAGCAGTTACATATAACCGGATTATGGACTCACATACTCTATAAAGACGCTGTCTACTTCAATCTCGCTAAGAAGTCACAGACACACTAGTTCTTTTTTTTACATGCAATGCTGTATGTTCAACACAAACCGTATATGCTTTCAAAACACTCCATTGTGGATTGTATTGATCTAATTAATTAAAAGAAATTAAAAGTGAATGCATGACATCATGTAGCTAATTATTGCAATGAATCAAAAATCTATATTACTTTGCATCTTGACGAGTTCAAACTATGTTTCATGACATTTATTTCATTATTTGTTTTACAGGTTTAATCTTTCAACACAAAGGACACCAACTATAATGATTATTAAATGCCAACTCTTGCTGGAAGTGTTGAAACTCTTGATCAGTATTTGAACAAAGCCCCAAAGAAGTTTTTAATCAATATGTACTTTGAAATGCATTATAATAAAAAAAGAAAGAAGCAAGACTTGATTCCTATTTCAAAGGAAGAAAAAAAATATACATTTAAAGGAACTCAATTCTCTTCGAAATTAGCAGCAGCAATGTTGAGTGTTCATACGATGTATACCTATGCACAAACACCGACGTGGTCCTTTAAATGTAAAGAATTAATTTCAAAACGTTTTAACATATGATGCCGATATGGTGTTGCTACTGGCTCGGCTATCTGCTGGTTATCTCTTGTGCTTCGAGGCGTGTAACAATATACAACGTTGAATATAATGACGATAACCATGATAATCAAAAGTGAAATATTGATAACGTGTTAATAATATACATGGTAATATGTTGTACATAATCTAACATTTATTTTGAATATTATGGCTACATCTATTCAGCTTTCTACACTCATATGTTGAGTATAATTAATTTGGCAAAAAAAAAGATAAACAAAAGTTTAAGTTAAACAAGATAAATCTGACTAAAGGCATTATTTTAAAAATGGTCTATAGATATTGCGACAATATTGGCATCTTAAATTTTATTTGGACACAATAATCATGTTGTGAAAATCTCATATCGGAACAGCCTGGAGTACTACTACTCATTAATAGAAAAAGGATTATGTTATTATTATAACTCCAGAGTTTATGTCTAAATACACCTGTTTTTCAACACATTTACACTGTATGCTCTCCTGCACTATTAGTGATATTTGTGTGTGTTTAAGTGTGATGGCTTCCCACCATGGGAGGCTGATGAGAGCAGCTAAAGGGTGTTTATGAGACTCTTAGCCAGGAGAGGATGCCGCCCTGCAGCTCTCACCCAAATAAAAGAGCCATTTATTACATCTAACATGACCCTCTCATTACACACAAATAGGAATTAATGAGCGCTATATCAGGCACTCCCAGCGGAGCGAGGCGGGGCCCGCTAAAGGACTAGCGTTAATTACATTGTCCTACATCTCACCCATTTAACACCACCCATCAGATCGCTCTATCTGCGTGCGGAGGATATGAGCGTGGAAGAGATTCAGTATCTGGAAGGACGGCCGCTCTCCCCGTCGCCAGTGTGGTAGAGCTCAACAATGAGTTCGATATTTGTGTTTCCTTGCTGTCTGACATTTTTTTGGACTACCTGGGTATCATTTTCATCAGTGTTACCCATCATCCTCTTTGGTTATGGACATATGTTTTCTCAACAACTTCAGTGATCAGATGTAGAAATGCAGCAACACTGATTGGCATGGCAGCAACGTCTTGGTTCATCTGTGGAATACCATAAACTCGTTATTATTATGACGCACTCTTTGGGATAGTGTACGTTTCTGGTTTAAAACAAAATATTTAAACACCTTGAGTGACATATTGAAGGGATTTGCTGAAACATTTTCAATAGTGCTCTATTGTAAAGGGGTAGCTACCAGTGTTGGGTTCTCAGCAGTGAAACTGCCGAGTAAAAACATAACTGATAGGATCGATGGTCAAAACTACAAAAACAAATTTTCCTTTGAGGCTTTCACATGGGAGAGAATCTGCTTCACCAGAAACACACATCTCAGGTTTGATCCCTGTTCTGTTACCCTCTTTATACTGTACATGCCATGTTTTGAAAGGTGACAGACAAAAAATTTAAAAAACCATGAAACTTCCCAGAATGTTCCCAGGATTTGTACTTCCTCCTGACTGTGCTCAAATCCCCTTAAAGCATCGACAGCTTTTCGTCTCTTTCTCGCACTCTCTGATCCCAACTTAAGTCTTTAACTTTATCTCTCTCCTCCTTTCACCTCTGCAAATGCCACAGTCCATCCCCCTTCTTTTTTTCCCTGTTCCACTTCCCAAACGTCCTCCTCCAAAATTATAGAATTATCGTCATCAACGTTTTCTGATATTTCTTCCTTTTCTTCACATTTCTTCAAGCGATTCACATAATTTAACATTGTCTTTCCGTCAGGATCACTCCATTCCCTGTACTCACTTTTCACATCAGGCTTTATGTACTCTGTGTGTGTAACACGATAGCTGCTTCAGTGATTCTGAAGAATTAGCAAGGTGCCGAGGTATTAAGTGGCATTTTGCTGTGCGAGATGCAACACTCAAACAAAAAGCTGATTAAGGATTACATTCTCATGACACTGGAGACCATATGCCTACAGCGTCCTCAAAGATTAAACTTTTGTTTGTTTGTATTTCTCGCTTATTTTGTGTAAAACATTTTTTTGTACTCTTTTTTGACCTCACCTCTGTGTAATTATGCGAGAAAATTGGTTGTATTTATCCGCTCTGTTAGAAACAAAAGAAGGAATGTTCTATTATTGTCCCTAATTAGATTTTGGAGTGCTCTATAGTTGGGGTGGGCCGTTTTCATTTTCATTATTGTGTTTTAACTTATTGTTTTGCTATGTGTGGGAGATCCTCTGAGACTGTGACTGTGATTAGAGGCTGTACAAATAAATGCAAAATGAATTTGAGGTGACATGCAGAAAAACAATAGTGTGGGTATCAACACGACCTAAGGAACCAAATTCAGATTTGAATGGTTTTAATAAAGTTCAGAATAAGAAGACTATACTTCTGCGCTCTCTAGCTTATAAAGCTCAGCACCACATCTAAATGTGTGTATCACTATCTCAGAATATGAGAAATATGGACAAGTAATATGACAAGGTCTGGCCATGTTTTCAATAGGATCAATATTCAACTAAGACGGCATATATTGAACAAGATTTCAAGTTATTTGCAAGCCTTTAGTGACAAATCAGTGTGTTTTCTTGTGTCTGTGGTAATTTATTTTACGCCACGACTTTGACACGATTGCCTGCGCGAGTAAACAATCACACCTGGATCAAAGTACTGGGATAATCATATATCAAGAGCTGGTTAGTGGTAATGTCTCTAGTCAGCTATAAGAGAGGCGGGCTTTGCTATGAGATGCTCTGAAATCTCTCTTTCATCTTTTTATACTTTCGCTTCCATCAAGGCACTTTTCAACACACAAACACACACTCCTTCCTTGCATCTCTATCTCTGTTGGTATGACACAGGAAAAAGCCGGGCCCTGCAGCGAACTCCGCCGTCCGCACTGAATGCGATTAAACTGAGCAGTGATTAATCTGGGCTGCCCCATAATTCCTCTTTACCACTTTAATGGATGTTATCTCCCCTCCTCTGAAGGCTTATCTTGCTGATCGGGGCCAAGGATGAAGTGAGGGAGAGGAAGAGGAGGGGGTGGCTATGAGTAGAGGGGAGAGCATTCAAACTAAATCCATACAGAGTTAAGTAAATGAATACGTAAGTAAATAAGTAAGTAAATAAATAAATGCAGGGATTGAGGAATCTGCTAAGCGGATAAGGCAGATCAGTCTCTGTAAAGTGCTCATTTGTTTTCTAAGAAGACGAGACGAGCCGCCTTCAAAGCCTGCTGATACAGTAAAAACACTGGCAACATCACAATTCACAGGCAAACAAAATAAATTATCCAAACCGCTGTCAATAAAACTCCCCACCCCTCACTGTAAAGAAGAGGTGTACTCCATAGTGTAGCTGACAGTTATATGTACAAAGACAAAACAACGAGGGAGGTTTTTTTAGTGAGCACACTTTCTTTCATACATGGCAGTGACGTAAAAAAACAATAGCATTGTTACATTTGCAGTTTCCACGCATGCAAAATAAAGTTCCTCCTTCCCAAATGTTGTCATCACAGGCCAGAAACAACACGTTTGCACAGGTCTATTGTGGGAATGAAAACGTAACGACTCACCCAACCTTATCTTACAGCACGATCAGCTACATCGTGTTATTAAAAAATAATTACACACATACATAGCGCAATTATGATTGGCAACTGTGTGTGCACATTTGAATAGGCCATTTGTATTCTACGATGTAAAATAATAGAACAAAAAAGCTGAATATTGTAATAATGCAATATAGAATAAATCCATGAAAGGATATAAAAAAAAAAAATCCTTCTTCTTTAAACTTCTGTTAAACTCTCCTACATGGACACCACCGAGCACGCTAGTAAGTGTGTTTGTTGCTATGTCTGTCCAGGTGTTTTTGTCCTTTCATGTCTGTGTCCGTGTATATAAATAAATGCATACGAGAGACGCCGGCTGAGAAGTAATGGGGTTAAACCTGCTCGTAGCTCTTTTTTCCCCCTGCTTCGGCTTACAGCGATGTTGCGGTGAGATTCTGTCATAGACAAACCTCTGTGGGATTCCATTCACTACTAGTGTACATCTTTAGGTACAAAGCTGCGGGCTGCATTGGCTCCAGGTAACATAAACGCTCCCTTCAAGCCACTGCGTATCTGCCCATGAAAATTCTCTAAAGGGGTTTAAGCATTTACGCAGAACACTATCAGGCACTGCCGAAAATTCAGCTTACCCTGTTGAATAGGGACTTCAAAGAGAATTGCAAATACCTTTGCACCGCTACATTTTCTCCCTTCCTCTCTCTCTCTCTCTCTCTCTCTCTGGCTCTCTTCCGGCTTCTTTTCATTTTATATTTCCAAACACAAGCTGCTGCGTGATGTAAAATGTATTATCAGCCATATATTTCCTCTTTAAATGAATAATAACAATAATCTTTGAGTAATTTCTTTTTTATACAGCTCCGTCTAAATAGGGCAAAGCAAGCAAGCTAAAATTGAGCCGCGGGTAAACAAGGCCGTGCAATAATGAGTGTGTGGATTAGGCCTCTAGTCTATGTTGTGCGATAAGGAAAAACAGCTGCTACTATCCAGGTAACAGCACGTTTTGACTGTCAATGAAGGATAAACTACTGTGCAGCTGCACGTTTACCTTTTTCATTCACACTGTGGACACACTGCACACACACACATAAAGACACATAGACACAGACGCACACAAATACCCGCATGCATACACACAGACACATAGACATAGTGCATATGTGCCCGAACCACAAAGAATTGGAATACAGTAAATATATAAGCCTATTTGCCAAGTAAAGAGCTTAAAATGCTAAACAATATGATGCATAAACACACTGTGATTTAATGCAAGAGATAATAAATGGCTTCATAATGAGCAATATAAATGGTCTTTAAACACTTTACTGCTTAGTTCACACTTGTAATGAATCTGGGTTCCATGTGTGCATATAAAGTGGGTGTAAAACTCTGCCCGACTGTGCAAGTAAAATGGCGAGCAAAAGAGAAAAATGACTGCTGGTAAACATCTGCAACACGATTCAGCTGTGGCCTCTGACTTACGAAATATGCTGCCTCCTTCCCCGCGGCAGGACCAGCACGGCAAGCTCTCCAAATAATACATTACAAAAAATTGCTCCCTGAAATTATTTACGGTGAAACGCACTACAGAAACCATAACATTTATAATGTTTTACAAAGCCATCAAATAAGTGGAGAGGGGATTAATTGCCCCGGGCCGACCTTAAAATAATTATTTTGAGCGGTGCAACTCTAAACTCCAATGAAATTGATACACTTTGATAATTAGATTCTTGGCACTGACCCGCTGAAGTCAATAAAGGTTATTAAGGCCAATTGCTGTCTAAACGCATTACGGGCCGGGTAAACTGTCCATCGGAGGCCCCTGCTACTCCAGCGCCAATATGATAATCCATTCTCCGTCCTGGGGGTTTCTTCCCCAGCGCCTGTGTCTCCACTCTGCCATACAAAACCAGATTGGATTCGCTTAACCTTTCCAGGACTTTGATCAAATGAGCTCACACAGCAATAACATTTACATTGACCCCCCACCCCTCCTCCCCAACACACACACACAACCCCTCTGTCTTTTTTTTCTTCTCTACCTCCTCCCCCTCTCTGTATCTCTCCCTACATGCTCACTGGCCTCCCTTTACTCGACCACTCCTCAGCACCGACCCTCCACATGCTAGGTCAATAACCTAATCAGCTATCGATGGCGACCGGGCCAGGCTGTGTATTATTGCAGTGCAAGGCTCCTCAGCAGCCCAGATTGTTTCCGAAGACAGTTATTAAAGCGAGGGGAGAAGATGATATGGTCACTAAGCGCATCCCTGCACATTCACCCACACGTGCATGCACGCCAAAGTCAGTCTCTGTTACAAATCGGAGGTAAATTGTGTCACACAATAAAAATAAAAAAAAGGGAAAGTGTGTACAGCATATGTATGTGTGTGTGTGTGTGTGACCAAACCGTCTGAAAACAGGGAGTGACAGGCTGGGTGAACAGAGTAGAGGAAGACATGGCCCCGATACCACTTCCTGTTTTGTACATCTTGAAGTATACAAATGTATTCAACTGAGTGGATCCCATTTATTATGAAAGTAGATTAATTTCCTTGATGTGTGTTGAAAAGATTTCCATCTACAAGGCTCGTTCTCCTGTCAAATGAGGGAGAAAGTGTGAGAAAGAGACAGAGCCATGGCGAGATAGCGGGAGAGAGAGAGGGAGAAAACAAGGGAAAGAAAGAACATAAAGAGAGAGAGAGGGAGAGAGAGGGAGACGGAGTGCACTGAAATCTCTTTGCTTCCGCGGTAGCTTTTGAAGTTGTGAGATGAGCAGCCACAGAAGTCAGGAAAGTGACAAATTAGGGAAAAAGCTGTACTGTGCGAGCAGAGCTGCTAAATCAATTAAAGTCATGCCAAGTGCATACATTAACATCAATGGCACACACAAACACACACACACACACACACACACACACACACACACACACACACACACACACACACACGCACGCACAGGACAGGAAAAAAGAGGGGAGGTGTGCTCATGGGCTCGTCGCTGTCGCTTCTCCCCCACAGTGAAAAGAGGAAAGATTAAAAAAAAAATGCCACACCGGTATTTAATATATTCTGCATAAAGCCAAGACTCTCTGTCTATTGTCAGTCAGACGGAAGCTATTCATTGTTGCTAGTTTTAGGAAATGTCACTATTGTATGATAGCCATGATAATGGAGTCCTGAGGGGACGCAGAGCTGCAAGCGAGACGGGTCAAAACTGACTTCAGCTCCCTGGATCACAAGGGAATGTAAAACCTTTAGGTTAATGTCCCTTTTTCTCCAGAAACAACCTTTACCTTATATACACTAAACAGCTCACACACACACCCTCATACACACATAATAATTTTGCTGTACATTCACATACCTCCACTTGAAGTTTATTCAGCAGCGTGTCTCTTTGTTTCCATCAAGAAACCACAAGAATTCATGAGGTACCAAAAAGAGACGAGCAAGCAAGTGGACTTTTTTTGTTGTTGGTTTTTTCTATATTTATTTATTTATGTATTTTATCAGAATGTCATTCAAATAGAAGGATAACCATTTGCATGACAACAGGCTGAGGAGCAAAGAGGGAGCCCCAGGGAGAGACAGTATCCATAAACAGGAGCTAGTCCCCCCATATTGCAATATTCTTCATACAGACTAAGAAACGCATACATAGCCCAGCGCATCCCACAACACTGTGTGCTAAATATGACAATAAAGAGAAGGAGGTTGGCTGTTTGTATTGCTATTTTAGCAGGATAAAACAATAGGCTGTTTTATTGCTACAGCGCAGAGTATAAAACAACACGGTGTCAATTTATAAACCCTATTTAAAGAGACATATATTTGTTATTTTAAAATACCCATGGTGATATCGGATTTGACAAAAAATAATGCTGTATTAAAATAAACTGCAGGCAAGAACAGAAAAATTCTAAATAAATAAAATGGCAAACAGCATCTGCACCCAGTAGGTCACTTGCATTTCACTAAATTACACTCGACTGTCAATTGCCAGCTTCAAAATGTAAAATATATGCAATAAAGGAATGTAGGGGGAACCCACATAATCTAAATAACTCAAAGTAATTTAGAGGAATGCGTTTTAATCTTACTGTAGAAAAGCCACAGCTCTAGAAGGAAAATCTATAAGTCACATCTATAGAGTGCTTTTCATCAGCGTATCGGAGGTCGATGCATGTATGTAAATATTGCTTGCGAGAGCAATAATGTTGTCTTTCATCACAATAGTGAGTGATTACATTTATGCATTCACCAGTGTATTATTTTTGCGAATGTTCAATATGCATCTCTGCAGAAGATATACTTGGTTTTGCGTGATTTGACATGTGATTAAACTGTGAAATTACTAATATTGTTATAAACACAAATTGGAGTAACTTGAGATGTGAAAAATATTTAAAAAAAATGCTACATATCATTTTCAAATACAATAATGATATTTTATTCCCTTTTATTTTTTTTGTGTCGCGCATTTTGCTGTATTGTACGTTTCTACAGCTTGTCAGGAATCCACATGAGTGACACACACGCAAACACACACAGTGGATATGGTTTTCTCTGCCCATTAGAGAAGGGCTGAGACAGCAACAGAGAGAAAGACAGTGAGAAAGACCTCACATTTCAATGATGCCCTTTTCTAAATACAGGTCCAAATCACACACTTCATCTGGGCCCAGAGGTGGAGCTCTAGATGAGTTTAGCCCCTGTCTACTAACCCCTCCACCCACCCTCTGCCAGGCTGTTCGACTAAGTGAGAGAGAGGGAGCGCAAGAGAAAGACTATAGCTGGAGCCGAGCAGCGTCGGCAGCAGTACAGTTCTCCTCCAGCTCTTGCCTTTATCCCCGCCTGAGCATTAGATGTGATTACTGCTCAGCGCTCGACACTGACAGAGACAGAGAGCTCCCACAGACAGCAGGAGAGGGTGAGAGACATAAAGAGACACGGAGAAGGAGAAAGAGAGGGAGAAATGGAGCAGAGAGGAAAAGAGGAGCGCAGCTCTTTCACTCCCTCCGTTGCTGCTACAGTGATACAAGAGTGCCCCCTGCTGCTTCTGCTGTCTGGGTATTAAACACACGCACATACATGAACACACACACACACACTCTTTGAAATGGAGCTATGAGAGACAGACTGCATAGAACCTGCAGGGAGGGAGAAAGCGAGACCAAGCATGTATACGTGTGATTTTGTGAGCTGCAATTTCTACAGGGATGTGTGTGTTTGTGCATTTGTGTGTGTGTGTGTGTGTATGCGCGCGTCACATCTATATTGTACAGAGCTGTGACTAAGGTAACTTAATTATGAGTCTGACATTACTAAGTGATTCCTTTACAGTGGTGTCTAACTAATAGCTGCGTGCCCACGTTTCTCTCTAATAAAACTTCTGTGAAGCTGCAATTTAACACATGACACATCCTTAATAACACAGCGTGGTGAGAACTTAGACAATCCATCATGTAATTTTAAACACACCCTCCCTTGTGAGGAGCATTATTGGACAACAGATCACTTGTGTAGTTTGTATAAGAAGCACAAGTGCAGGCATGTTGAGCAATTAGAAAGCTGAAAACCCTTATTATGAAATGACAGACTGCCTACACTGGAACTGCTCATCCATAAAAGTTTTATTATAATATTTGTTTTCCTTTGCTCCTTCATGTTTTAATACTATCATTATTATTAGTACAATCATTACTATTATTATTATTATCAAACAAAACTATTTCATATGATGTTTTTCATTTCATTTATTTTCTGAAGCAGGGATGGAATCAGTGTGAAATCTACTGAGGATAGTGTGTATGTTACTAAAGAAACAGCCTGCACGTTAAATATAAAAATGTATTTAATTTAACCAAAAAAGGATTAGTAAAGTATGGGTGAAAACAAGTAAACAGTAACCAGTAAACCAGACATTGAGGCTGCCGTGAGACCAGCTGAGCGGCCCTACCATTGTCTCCATGAGCTTCCAGTCCTTCTCCAGCTGCTCCATCGGTCCGGTCCACCAGCTGCAAAAGCGGGCGAAGCGCTGGCCCTGAAACCAGTACTGCCGCAACCACTCAAACTCCACCTGCAGACACACAGACACACAGACACACACACACACACACACAAGATAAAAAATGAAAAAAGAGCTGGTTCAGACGGACAACCAACTAATGACCATTGTCAATGCTCCTCAGTAAAACATGAGACATTACAGCATAATATTTAAATTAATGTAGTGGATACATATTTTTATATATTACTATAGATTGTGAAATATTCATGTGAAACACACTTTCATTATGGTACTGTTTAATATCATACATGTCTCCAAACAAACACATAGATAATTGCTTCATTTTGCACCATTTTATTTCCAAAACAGTCTGTCAACTTTGACTAATAATAAAATATTTTAGTGTTCACTTTTATATACAAAATTGGTGTTTTTCTGTGTCAGTAAATCTATGTTTGAAATAAGACAATACAAAAATTATACATTTTATAAAAACTGCATGAATAAATATTTTTGAAATGTCAGATTAGTATTTATTATTACAAATATGTGTTTGGGTCATGATGAAAATGTATTTGCCCTTTTAATTTTAAGTATAAGTATATTCAATAATACTTTTTTTTAATTACACAAAATTGTCCAAACGCAAATAGGACCAACATTCTGTGAGTAGAATAACACCCTGACCAAAGACACCCCGTGAAACAGACACACAAAAAATTATGAATACGCCTGTTCACACACACCTTCCAGTCAGCACACCTGAAAACTCCGCCCTCCTCCTCTCCTCGTTCTCCTCCCTCATTCCCCTCCTCTCCCACTCCCCAGCTCCGTCTGGAGATGACAGTCTCGGCTGCCGAGCCTCTCCTCCGCTGGGAGTGTTTTTGTTTCCTGCTCTTTTGAAGTGCTGATTTAATCCTCGCAAGGATGCTTCATGTAGCCAGGTGTACCCTATCTATTTCTAAGTGTGTCTTTCCTTGTGCATTTGTGTGTTTGTACCTGTATGTGCCGCAGTATGTTTGCGCCCTTGTGTGTATCTGTCTACATAGGCCTGTGAGTGGCTTTGTTAACGTCTCTGCATACAATTGCCAATGTGAGTGTCAAAGATTGCCCCAATTGCCGCCAACGTAAATGCGAGACGCTGTGAGTTGCCCTCCCCCAAAACGTCCTACAAAGCATCATCCACCCGAAACAATGCACGCTCCATTTCATTTTGACTCCGACAACTGTACAACACAAAAAGTCGTCGCATGCAAAGGAGTCGCATATCAAATGGAACAAAGAGAGCTATTGTTCCTTTGCTGAAAACTATTTAGTTTATTGTTCTTTGAACAGAGCATTATCCAATGTATACAACAGACCCGATTTAGAGCTGCAAACTCCTAAATAGTAGCAACAAGGTTTAAGCAGGTAGGCTGTACCCAAAAAGTCTCCATTTAAATATGCTTTTGTTAACCAGTCAACCACTTTTATCCAATGCTGTCTCGAACAAATTATGCTCATATATAACTAATGCACGACAAGTTCTGGAGGGCTATAAAAAGATATCACGTCTTGGTTTTGAGGTCTTGGTTAAGTATAGAAAAGTCAATGTCGTCAATGACTTGAAACATGAAATGCAACGTGAACACCGGTCTGTATTGTTGATGTTAAGTGCTGAGCATGGCATCCACCGTCACATCCCGAGAACATTTTGCTGCAGTACAAAGGAAGTGAATAATCTTGCATTGGAACAAAAGATGGAGTGTGTATGTGCATAATCTATGGCAGAAAGGTTTGTCTCTTCATTATAAAACCTTCAAGTCTACCTTGAACCTCACGGGGCCAGTGGTCCAATAGCGTCGGGTCCTGTGGCCACTTTTTGGTCGTGGTAAAAATAACAAAATGAAGAGGAAAAAAAGAAGCAAGTGGTCATTGCGCAGTGTTATGAAGCAAGTCACCTATTGTCCTGCACCCCGAGCAAGTTATTACAAAGGGCACAAAATATTTGCACAAACAACTTGAGTGAGGTCTGCCCTCGGTAGAAACTGTGCTCAGAATCATCCTGCCATTTGCTTCCAAAAGGCTCTGATCACAGCGGGGATGACATGCAAGGACTGGGGCATGTCAGGGAGAATACACAGCCAGTGGCACTGCTCAGCAGCCTCTCACTCACTCCATACAACCCGCCCTTCAAAGAAATGTCATCCTTTATGGTCCCCTCAACACTCTCCAAATCCACTCCCCTTCGATCACTACAGCTCAAACACACAACAAAGCCGCAGAGCGCCGATATCGGACGTCCTTTTCTCTCTGTCAGTCCCTCCTTCCATCTCTCTGATTGTCTGCCTGTCCTTTAGTGAGAAGAAACCAACCTGTGTCTCCACTTTGAGCTGACATGGCTGCCTGTCCCCCACTGCGCAGGCCAGTGGCAGCCACAAAGCTGGCCATCTAAAGCTACTGATGCTATGTGGCATTTGGAGTCTGGCCACCCAGCTGAGAGTTACCAAGAGGGGAACTCGGACTAAATGCCACCTTTCCAGGCAGACAGATCGAAAGTGTATGCCAAAGAGAGAGTGGTTGTTAGGGCTAGTTTTTCTCTGAGACGGCGTGGGGGAGCGAGAGGGGAGCTAGTGGCTCCCCTGCGGCAGTGGCTGTCATCTCTCCAGGTGATGGACACACTAACTACACATTAGCCCCACATTAGTCGACTGGCCGCCCACCATGGCAAGTCTGGAGTTAAAGCAAAGTAGCCCCATTTTTCCCATTTAATGAGGCACGTTCCCCCCCCCCCCCAACACCTTCACGGTATTCCCTGAGCGGGTCCAATCAATTTCCGGGCCGTGGCCCTGAGGTGGGAGCTGATGAGAGTTGGTTCGATCCCACTCTGCCGTCCTCTGTTTACCTTTCCAGGCCTCCTCACACATCTACGAGGAGAACTGCTACCACCCCAACCCCCCCCCCCCCCCCCCCCCCCCTCATCTCTCTGTGAGCAACCAAGCACACAATTTACACTCATCACACACTTGCCAGTGGTCATACACACGATAGGTTATACTGTGCATGCACAGATTACCTTTCTATTTCTTTCTCTATCCATAAAATAGTAGAAGATTTGATTTGTTTTTTTCCTCTCAGGCCACATGTAGAAGTAGTCTTCCTGTCTAGCTGCCAGTGGAGTATAGCTCTTTCGTATCACATATGTGATTTATGCCCCTACAACAAAAGTAAAAAAAAAAATAGGAACCTTTGGCCTGATCATGATTTCACGTTTGAAAAGCATTCACTTTGAGAATATTGTATCCTGTGTGATCTTCAAAGGCAAAAATAAATAAACCCTTAAAATAAACAGTCAAAATGTCTCTAATTAATACAAAAAAATAGCATTAAAGGGTAATGAAACTGGTAGATACAGCAGGACAAACAACAAAGTACAAACAACAAACTGCACAGATCTGCTGGCAAAAATGTGTTTGAGAGGTGATTTATACGATTACAATGATATTGCCAGCATATGGCCCTTAGGACAGGTGTTTCAAAGCCAAGCAAATACCTTTTGAGCCTGGGGAGACACTGTGGCCTGAAAACAGGACATTGGAAGGTCACGCACACCTGCTTCCACACAGTTTACTTTCTGCCAGAACATGTGGCAAAACCTTGTCCCTCCCTTCAATATTTACCGTGGGGGGACTAGCATCATTAGACGGGGTCCCTCAGGGCACTCTGTCACACACCCACCTGGGAAGTGACACAGTGGCTTTAAATGAGACAAGACGTTTGCATCTGGGATTAGCATTTCAAAGCCAAACATGCACATGGGGGCCGTGTGGCGATGCTATGTTAGACTACCCCCCCGCCACCCAAGACAGGAGGAAAGATTAAAAAGAGACAGTGAGAGGGACCATGCTTAACAAACAGGTGGGAACTTCAGTTTTCTTCATTTCTGTCTCTGTCTCCCATCAACCCCTACTTCAACTCGACATCCCGCCCCATCCCGGAACACTCATACTCAGATGGCAGACGCTGTGCTTCATCACCGTCAGACCCGCCCACCTCTTCTGACAAGTGTCAACCTCCACCCCCACCGCGTTGCACAATGTATCCGTGGCATGTCAGCCAGTTCTCGCTTGCTGTTTAGCACTTTTTAAGGAAAGGCCCATAAGGCACTTGCTCAGGTCAGGTTGCCCACCCGTCTCAGGCTTGTTCGCTCCTCGGTCGTCCATGTCAAACACGACCAGCGCAATTTGCACCCGCCAAGCACCAAAGTGAGCCGCCATCATAAATAACCCCACCAACAATACATCATTTAAGTGGGTGTTCTGCTCTCGTGGGCAACTCCAAACAAATGGCCACATCTATCATTGTGAGTGCCAGGTAGGGTAGGGTTGAGCCCCCGAGAGCACCCCCTTACTTAACCATTCACACATACATACACACACACACACACACACACACACACACACACACACAGCACACACACACAGCACACACACACCTGCGCTGGTATAAATAGCATCCTGGATTCCTGAATAAACCTGCTTTGCCCTCCTGGTGGGGGCCTATGCTTGCTAATCCTGTGGCGCTATGCGGCAAACTAGCAGGTGTTGCTAGCTCAACTAGCGCAGCGCTCCTCCTGACACAGACAGCCGTATTGTTTGGCAGCGCTGTATAATTAATATTGTCTACAACCTTTAAACAACCTTACGTCAGACTCATCTGTCATGGCGTCCCGCTGAGGAGCCTGGGTGCTAGCGTCGGCTAGGATGTGCGCTTTGAGCCCAGGGGTGTAAAGGGGGGAGAGAGGTGAAGTGTGATATTAACTGTTGGCCCGCGGCAAGCTAGCACAGGGGGCCGGTGGCTCCGCAGGCGGCCCCTCGCGTTCTTCTTTTTTGACCTCGCTCTATTCCTTCATACCCCAAGCCACCATCACTCCTTGTGTGTGAAAAGAGGTTAGCGAGGGGAGCGGGGCATGACTCCATCTTTAGATAACATATGGAGAGGCTATTGCCTCACTATCCATCACCGGCCAGGACAAATGAGCGCAACCTGGACTTCATATTGGAGGCTTTTCCCTGAGTAGAAACAATCAGCAAAGAAGGTGGAAAGCTGACAACTCCCATTTTGCCGTTTACAGTGTTTTAACCTGCTATCAATGGACTGCCAGTGTGGTCTGTAAGTCCCATGATGCAAAGGATATAAAAAAAAGGGCTATTCAAAGGATTAAGTGTACCTAGATTTTAGTGCAGATCAATTAATTTGATTATAATTTGTCATACTATTGTATGCACAGTTTCAATTAACGAAATGTTGTTACTGTATTTGTTGAAATGCTGTGTTGTTTGTCAAGTAGATTATTCTACAAAAGCACAAATACGTATGTTTGTTCAAATTAATTATTCATCCATATTATTAAGATGCCTACATTTTCTTTATTCCATGATCATTTTCTAATATCCCCTCTTTGTTTTGATCAAGTCCCGATAAAATCCTCTCATGTTTGCAGAAGGTTGTGAGCCATCTTTACCCTCCTTGGAGTACCAGATGATCGGAGACTACAGCATCAGAATAATTTGGATAGTATCCGGCAGGTTCACAGGAAAATGTGTGAAAACTTTCAAAGACTGGCATGCTATTGTCTAAACTTTATTGGCACATGTTCTGTTGTCCAATGTGGCAAGCCTCACTCATCTGGTACTCCAAGCAGGCCAAATTAATTTCTAATATTTTCAAATGCTGTTTGAGTCAAGCCCACGACAAAAGTAGTGTTAAGAGCAACAACCGGTTTCTACAAGTTAAAAATTAACACCTATTCAAACGCAACAATCCCAATACAAATAAACATGAACAGTTGAAATTCTGCGAAAATCCCAGACACATGTGTACAATCATGCAAAACAGACACATAGACAAACGCACATGAACAAATACAAGCGGATGCGCATGTGATGTGACCACACACCATGTCCTCACCTCATTGTGAATCTCCTCACAGTGCTGTAGCGTTGTTGGCAGCAGGGCCAGCAGGCTGTGGGAGCCTGTCTCTGGGTCAGTGTGCAGGTTGGACAGTGCCTCTTGACACCGCGACTGGATGTAGGTCAGGGTCCCACTGGAGCACTGGTAGGAGAGGGACAAACCCAGTGTTACACAAATAACTGCCATGCATGATTTAGCTGGGCCCTGTCAATCAAAATACAATCCAAAACTTAAGTTTAATACAGCTTTCATACATCTTCACATTTATTTTCCCCCAATAGAGATAGAATATATATAGATATATTATAGAATCCTTCCATTATACTGAAAACAGAATTTTTTCATTAGTTTATTTTTTTAACCAGGCACAGTGTTGTAGTTTTTCATTATGTGCAGTCTTTCCCTAATATAGTGAGAAACGCAGCAGCTCGTACTGAAATCAAAAGGGCACTGTTGGCCACACAGGCCTCACAACAAATTAAAAACGTTGCATTTTCCCTTTTAGGCCGATTGGCTTCTCACCTCGGCCACTCTGTGTGTGGAGCTGAAGCGTGCGTTCTCTCCAGCCAGGACACAATGCTGGTGGGTACTGTTCAGGTCATCTAGAGAAAACAGGGAAGAGAAATCTATCAGAACATGCTAACGATGCCATCAACGACCATCAATAGAGTAGAATAGTTAATAGCCCCACAATAACTAGTTAATAAAACATTGTGGAGGAAAACAAGCCCAGCAGAAGGGAATAAGAGTTGAGATTTCTTATTTTGATCATGTGTTTTTAATTAATTATAATGAAAAGAAAAGAACTGATTACAGCAGAAAAACAGATGAGAAGCAGGGCATGGAGGAACACGACAACTAAATCATCTTGTACACTCAGACAGATTGCGCTTGGTCCAGCAACGAATCAAATAGAATGAGCAGCATTGTACTATAATTTTAATTACCAAACAAAACCAGATCGTGCTCAATCTGTCAAGATGGAAGAGCCATACCAACAAACATTTGTCCAATATCACAGAAGCTTTACAAAGAGGCCTTACTGCTGTTTCCTGTGTATCCCTCCATGTGTTTCTTTGTGTATATAGAAGTTTCTCAGCTCTGCCATTATTTGCCTCATACCAATAATTAATTTAGCCATGACAGAGCTGTCATTCACAGCACATGTGCATATTTACACCCGCCTTGAGCAAGAGTACACTAGCTAATGCCTGTGATTTGAAAGTCAAACAGCCAAATGCTTTGGGAGGAAGATATTATTGTTTGGTGGGAGGAAAAAAAAGATGGTGACAAACAAAACAACTTGCCGGTGTTTTCTTCACCCTGATGAGATTGTGAGGGATTAGGTCTCTGGGCAGAATTACTCTGCGTCTTTAAAACTGTTTATATCCAATAACAAATTATCTCCATCAATCTGCTCTTTTCTTGGCGCGTCTGATGCGTCAGTGGGATCAGGAGGGAGTAGAGGCAAACTCGATAACTGTAATAAATATTTATCTTTCTTTCAACCCCTACGCCTGCTGCCACTTGTCCTCCTTTTCCAGGAAGCAGGCTTTTAAATATATTGGGTCAACTCTTTCCTCCTGTCCCCCTGTGCATTGGGAGCTGGAAATCTGATTATTGAACAGGCCCGGTGTCAAGACTTGCATTGTTCTTTTTTAACCAGTGAAATTCCATTTGGGTGGAA
Organism: Taurulus bubalis; assembly: GCF_910589615.1. NCBI lineage: Eukaryota > Metazoa > Chordata > Actinopteri > Perciformes > Cottidae > Taurulus > Taurulus bubalis. The sequence continues at coordinate 22,897,676 of NC_136592.1, forward strand.
ATGATGGTGATTCAATTTGCCTCCAGCAGCTCAGACATTAACAGTTCAAAGGGGCCACTCGGCGACAAATGGTGCTGAAAAGACATTATAGTGTCTGTGGTTATACAACGTTGTAGTTTTCTTTTAATACCACTAACTATCTATCATATGGTGTATCTCACTAAAGCACAATAAATTGGCACACGCGGTTTTGCGGTGGCTGCTCTGCCTGAGTGTACGTATGTGTGTTTGAAGCAAGCTGAGGGGAGGAGGGGGTTATCCTTCCTCCAATAAGCAGAGCACCGTGTGTGATTTTGTGCAAATTTATAGGTGCGTGCATATGTTCGTGCATTGTGCCAAGTATTTAATTCAGGTAGACCGGCAAAGCGTCAGACAGCCAAGGACTGTGTGCGAGCTGCTATCGTTGTGCAGCAGTTGGCCTCTCAAGGGCGTACTCACCAAGTGGAGCATAAATCCCCACTGATCCGCGACAGTCAAGTCCCATTAGAATGGTCTGCACAACAGCCCATCACTCTATTATCATGGCTGGCCTGAAACTGACTGTTCTATTGTAAATCTTATCCAGCTAAAGGAGGTCGGCTTCAAGCCCTGTCAGGCTAAATATTAGGTACAGACATCGCGGCTCTCAGATGAAAACATAGCAGCTTCAAAGAGCCAACTTCAGGAATCCATTAAAAACCTTCCTACTCCTTGATTGTAAAATGATTCAGATCAGCAAACACTTTAACATAATGTCGATGAAGTAGATAGTAGATGGGGACTATGCAAGTACAAGTAAAATCAGTTCCCTGTGTAACATGTTAGGACTTTACACGTTTTTTTGATGCAGTTTCTCACCTGCTGTATTCATGCTGATTAATCCAGAATGCAGTTACTTATCATACAGCATTTGTATGATGCATTTGCTGTTGTAAACCTTGATAGGCACCAGGTATGCCAGCTGTACAGCATCTGTACAGTCCATGTGTTGGTGCACTACACTATGTCCCTGCAATAAAAAAGGAACCAGTTCTCGACATGTTTTGGTTCAGGTTCTGCCTTTGGACCGTAAATCACCTGCACAATTTCACATATCACGCCCGACCTGGGGAGACCCTGAATTAACTTGTGGAGGCCAACACATGGGAAAAATTAACCATCGTGCTGTTTGGTGAAATATGGGGTACGTATTATAAACATTAACAGTACAGGTACGGTACAACTCTCCCTAACCAAAACCTCCTCTTGAGTGAATGTACGTTTTTTACTTGAGTTATATGTTTTGAATTTATAGAAGGGGTCTTGTGGGATCTCGGGCAAGAAAAACTAAAATGAAATTCAAGAAAAACATCAAAGAAAAACACACAAAAAATCTTAAAGGAAAGCGCATCTCCTCCAAAAATGTGTTTGATATAAGCCTGTAGATCACGTCAGTCACATGCTCCTTTCTGCTCTGTGCTGAAAGCTGATGTAAATCTTAGCGCTGTATTTATGAGTTTTGACATTCATGCAGAGTGCACAGCTCGGGGTTCAGTGTCTTCATAAAACAGCACATGTGATTGTACACGAGATGGGTGCACATATTTGCTGTTGGAGGAATCCATGAAGCAATCTTTTAAATCACAAAAACTCTTGAATCACAAGGTCAAATGTGTATATCACTGCACACCTAACAGGTTGGATAATACAATATAGAAATTATGGAACACAAAGAAAATGTAATTGTATTGATTTCTAGAGAAGTAAGCAGTAACAGGGACTGCAGTAAAAAGGCCTTAGTCAATCCAAGTTGGGGGGAAAAGTTAAAAAAAACTTGATATTATTGTCTTGATAAATATCAAGGATGAATATGGTGTTCAGGCTGTGTGATTGATGACTTTGAACAGCTAAAGTTTATATTTTGTTTGTCTTTAAACAAATAAACAAAAATATGAATGATTCAATGAAACAATAGAGTAATTCATTGAGCAGATTAGGAGAAGAATATCCCTTAATACGTATGAGAGCAGAGTGCCTTTAAGAATGATAAAATTTAACTCCTTGCTCATCTGAACACGAGCTGCTGCTGCTGCTGCTGCTGCTGCTGCTGCTGCTGCTGCTGTGAGGATAAATGTCCTCTCACTCACAAAATATGAGGAAGCTTGGAAGGGCCCACAGGGCCGAACAAAGGAGTAGTGGAGGTGTCTGCTGCAGGCAAAAGCATTAAACTGTGATTCACACCCATGTGCTCACTGCCTGTCCTCTCTATAGATACATAGTCAGCACTGGGTCACAGGACTTCAAAAAATAACATTTGGTTTTCCTAACCTCTCTAATGCACACACTGTCATGGAACCTTAAAGCTCCGTGTTCAGGCCAAGTCCCCCCCACCCACCCGCCCACCCACCCACCCGCCCACCCACACACACACACAGAGAATAGAGCATGAGTGGGCATTGCATCCTGCTGGCGTGGGTCATTCGGGCCGAAGTCCAAGAAACACTCAAACACAGGGCAGTATGCGTTCCTTGCTCCAAAGTCAGATATACCGCTGAACGTTGTGTGTGTTTGTGTTTACGGGAAAATATTTAGTACCTCTCATGTAATAGCAGTCTCCGGGCTCCAGTGGCAGTGTCAGGCCAGGTGTGTGAATGTCCCAGGCTACCTTGAGCCCAATCCTCCAGCATTCCTTCTCGCCGCTGCCTCCCTCACTGCTCTCACCTGTCAGTCACACACAGCCCAACTCACTGTAACATTTGCATTTTACATTTATATTCACATTTCAGGCTTTTGGTTTGACAGTTTGACCCAGCGTGACTTAAACTGAGTCTAAAAGTGCAATACGCTTAAATTCCTCACATTTCCATGGGAGAGCATGAGGTTCATCACTATATAATGACGGCTATATTAATCCCCAACCACTTTTTTCACATCTGAAAATACAAGTGATATCTAGGTAAAGCAGTGCTAAAACGCTATAACAATGCCTAAAATGCCAAGATATATAAATACAACTAAATAGCAAGGAGTGCAATGATTAAAAACCACACCACCCAAACAAGGGATGTAAGATGTAAGCCTTTGTCTCTAAAAGGGAAGAATCACTTAACAGCAGAGTGAAGATGATATGTGTTGCTGTGATCATATTGGCTGTTAGCAACGGATCTTTATGCCATCATAATGCTGTGCAAGAGGAAATAGTTGGATAAAAGCCCTTGATGTTGTTTAGTGAGCGTGTGAGACTGTGTTATTGGACAGCAGGTATCCTAAGATATTCCTGTTTCTGAACCCATTGGCTGTAACCACCTCCCCTGTTCTTCTCTCTCCTTCCATTCTTACACGGCATACTAAGAAAATAAGATTTGGCCTGGCTGGCCAACACCCTTCAGCAAAATCAATACTAAAGTCTTTCTGGGCCTCTCTGCCCCACAGCTGCCTTTTCCTTTGCTCAGCACGGATAAATAGTAACTTAATTTCCAGCCATTGTGCTCTGAGAGTCCGCTAATGGCAGCACTCCCCAAGGCCTAAGGAATGGTGGAATATCATCCTCCGTGCCGGAAAATGTTCAGTCGTGGCAGATTCCTTTGGATCAGCAGCGCAGCTGGGAAAAACACTCAGAGCACTCCACTGGCTGAAAAACAAGGTGAGGTTTCTCAAAGAGAGAAAAAAGCCTATCAAAGGAAGCAGGTGTCATGCAAAACATTGAATCACTGTGCACATATAAGATATCTAATGGACTGCGTTTCTTTCTTCTCAGGGACAATTTAGGAAACGTGACCTTATTGTAAAAGTGCAACGTTCCCTATGGTAACAGTTTCATTAGCTTGGTTCTGGGAGTCCTCAGAGCCAGCCACCGGGATACAGCTCCATGAGACGTTTGTCTAAAAAGTCTGGAGTTGTGGGGTCATTCAGGACTAGAAAAGACGCAGCTGCTGAGCACTGCAAGGTGTTGTGCCACGGTGTTTGAAGCTCGTGTTCGCAGGGTCAGAGTTGAAATGGCCTAGAACAAATCATCGAAACAGGCCGCGGCGGCAGGTGTTTCTGGTTAGTAAACCACAATGAAGAAAGAAAGCTCAGCTGTAAAGTGGGTTGGGACGTCGAAGCAGTTGGCATCTCACCTGTTTGATATTGTAAAATTACAGCCTGTACGGGCAGTAAAACACTCCCACTGTTGACAGCCCAGTGCATGTACTGGACCTGTATCTCCCTCCACAACTGGAAGGCATGTTTTTGCTGTCCTTCCAGCCTTTGGAAGGTGCAATGGATGAACTGGTGAGTGGCTGCTCAAGGGACTTTAGAGTTCTATTTTAAAATCCACTCATTTGGTTTGAGAGTAAAGCACAAAGAGGAGCTTCATTAATCATTAGTATAGTGCGTATAATTTATACTGTAATTTTCATACAAATTATAGAGACATTTTTTCTGCTGGTACAGTCTTCCATAGTTGCTTTGCATACGCTCTAGAAAGCGCTGTTCCTCTCTCGCTGAGATTCTCTATCAACTCAATCAGCACGCACTATCAGCTCTTGAAAGAGTGCACATTCCATAATTAGGAGACATCGCATTATCCATACAGTAGAATCCAGGAACACTTATCAAAGCAGGGCTCATTATTCCATATCAGATAATTGCACATCGATCATTTCTTGGGGAAATGATTTAGATGAGATGGGGCGTGTGTGATAAGGCCTGTTTGTTAGACTGCGCCATTCAGTGCGTTAAGAGCTCAGATCCACATGTCTGTGATCTCCCAGCGCTCCGTCGGCGATAAGGCTGTCAGCAGCAAGCCGGTGATGACATTTGATAATGCCCTGACACTATCGCGTAGATGGATCTGATGGCTGCCTCACCAGAGGCTGTGTCTACAGCTGCTACAGCGCTGCTGTAGGGCTGTAATACACAAGGTTAGCTGTATCTGATCCACCATAAAGCAACTGAGATAAGTTGATGGGATATTGAAATGAAAGAGAGTAATGGAATCTTAATTTCGAGAACAACATGCCAAAGACTAACATGACATACTTTGGATTTAAGTGCCTCGGTGTTACATCTTTGGATCCCAACTAATGTTATCCAATTTGCACAATGTTAAGCTATTTTTGCCTTGACTCTTACCTTTGTCATTGTGACTGCTGTAGCTGTAAACAGCCACTGGAGAATGATTGATGAGGTTCTCATCGTGGTGCCACCCTACTGCCATTTTCCCCATGGCATAGTATGGCTCCTCTTTGAGCTGGCTCATAGCCGCTGGGTCCATGTAGTTGAGTAAGGTGACATTGAACTTGACCGGACCGGTGCATACCTGTCGAGGACTCGGCTGGGAACACCCCGGGCCGCTTGCCTGTTTCTCCCTGTCCTCAATGTGGTGATCTGTCAAGCTGTGCTTGAGTTGTGCCACAGGATTCTGCTGGGCCCCTCGTCCCGCAGGTTTAATCTCTGTGCCACTGAAGGCCTTAGGCGTCCAGCCGGGAAATGTTCCTTCCAATCCTGCCGCGACACCCGATACACTTGGTTTGACCTGGCAGGACTCTTCCTCCTCACTGCTGTGTTTGGACTCCGTCTCCCACTCTCCTTCTTGTTTCGACCCAGAGCAGCCTTCTTCGCTGTGTTTCGACTCAATGTCCCACTCCTCGCTGTGCTTGGACTCCGTGTCCTCCTCCTCACTTTGCTCAGAGTCCCCTCCTTCACTATTTTTGGAGTCTTCACTGTGTTTAGACCCTGTGTCCCCGTCTTCACCCTGTTTGGCCTCTGCCTTGCCCTTCGCACATTGTGTAAGCCTGTCTCCTTCCTTCAGCAGAGACACATCAGAGCAGAAGAAGGTATTAAGCTCACACAATGCCTTGCAAGCAGCCCTAAAATCAGGGTCACAACAGTTTTGCCCTTTGACCTCGGTGTCCTCGCTGTGCCAGGGGATGGCAAAGAGCCGCGTGTTCAGATACCGATAGGTGTGGCCCGGCTCACCCAGCAGAGTCCGTGAAACGACGGTGAATACATCTCGTTCACGGACGCGGACCAAATCTCTCAGGAGGCAGCCCTTCCTCCTCAGGGTGAACAGAGCCGCCTGCACCCGACCATGGAGCTCAGCGGGCAGCGAGAAGGACTTCCTCAGAACAAGGCCGGAGTAACTGGAGTCCCACTTGGGAACACAAGACATTCTTATCAGGATGATCATGACTTACAAATACAAGTAAATTACAATCTTATTTGGAAAGCATGTTTCTTGCTACAATCTAGAGCAAAATATCACACAATACATGGTTGCAAGAGCAGTTTATAGAAGACACAAAAGGCTACCGTAGGCTTTTTAAAGTAGAGGTCTAGCATAATGTCAAAATGTGGCTGGCTCACCAGTTGCTGATAGCCCTGATCTGAAGGTCCCAGAAAGGCGATCTTCTGGTCTCCCAACTCCTGCAGTAGCTTCCGCCTCTTTGAAAGACAACACAGTAAAACAGGCTGATAAGTAGCAGCAGGAACCGTCTGCATGCAGCTAGTGCCTATTATTTCTGTCTTTATTTTTTTACGTTCTCACTTTGGTGTCTAAGTTATCAAACAAGTCTATTAAAATAAATACTGTGTATTACTTTTGGGGAATTGCAGAGAGTGTGTGAGGGGCAAACCGTGACTTCTGTATACCTTGAAGCACCCACACCAAGGTGCTGTGATTGGACACAAAGTACAAAATGTCTCACACTACTTCCTGGCATAGGAAACTGTGGAAAGGCATAATAGTATGTGAAACACAGATCTCTTATGGACCTGTATGACCTACATAAGTCAGAGACTGGCTCGACTGCCACTTCCACTGTGGCGCTTTATTTTAAAGTACTGCAAACACAATCTTTGAATAAAAGACCGCCTTTGCCATAAACATAGCATATGCTGACGTGAATACATTTCCAACCATCGCACCGCACCCTGCCTTTACTATAAATATATTCTTCAGAAAAATACTGTGCCAACTGTACAATAACATCACATAACCGAGGATACGGACTAACAAGAACAAACTATTACACTAAAATCAAATCATACAAATTAAACCACCAGTTTTTCCGAGGATGAAATTATTAAATTAGTTTGAACAAACGATGCTCTCAAAACTGAGCTGAGATAGCAGTGGAACCTGGTCATTTTCATTGACGTCTCACATTTTTATGATTTGGTGAAGGCTGCCGTGGGGTTCCTCACAACCTTATAAAAGATGCCCTGCGCCATACAGAGCTCGCCCAATAAAAACGTCAACCTGGTGGAGGGATCAAAGTACGTTTCATTGGGACGCATTCCATTCTGACCTGTAAATCCAATGGCAACTGGCATAAAAACTATATGCCCAAATAAATTTCACAACTATTTCCCCGCCCTGCCCCTCCGTATGTGCACAAGTGAAGGTATGTGAAGGCGTTGTATCTGAGCGTGTGTGTGTGAGTTCAGACCCTCATATTCCTTCACAACAGGTGCACACACACACACACACACACACACACACACACACACACACACACACACACACACACACACACAGCACCGCACGGTGTGTCAGCGGCAAATGTCACCGACATGCCACTGTCTTTTTACATCTTTAAAAGTTTTGCATGAATGGCCTGTGCATCAACGACCACGCGGTTGTGATGGTTTATGGAGGGACGACCCTGTGTATGTTTCCGAGACATTTACAACAGGCCTCTCACATTTCTCACAGTCTGGATCAAAAAGAGGGCAAGCGGTGAAGTATGTGCATTAAAGACAAGAGGGAGGGAAACAGATCCCAATAACGGAGGTGGAAGAAATGGGAGGGCATCAGATCTGAAGCAGTTTGGTGAATTTACCTTCAGGGCTGAGTCTTTACCTTAGGCTAAACAACACAACACCTGCTGAAAGTTTTCTTAAAGGATGCACATGAGTGTACAGGCCTTCCAAGTTATTCCGGAACAAACAAAAACAGACTTGCAGACAGTTGGAATCTAAAAAACAAACAACATGCACTATTCATGGCCAGACTGCATTCAAAGGCTGTTGGAAGAAATTGACAACCTGACACACATTCATTGGTGTCAAATTCTAACTCATGACAGAAGCTCAAGATATCAAGGTGAGGCTCTGGGCAAGTGTTGTCTGTGCATGCGTCTGTGTGTATCTGTGTGTGTGTGTGTGTGTGTGTGTGTGTGTGTGTGTATCTGTGTGTGTGTGTGTGTGTGTGTGTGTGTGTGTGTGTGTGTGTGTGTGTGTGTGTGTGTGTGTGTGTGTGTGTGTGTGTTTTTATCTGTGCGCTGATGTGAGCCTGTACAGAGCCGTATCCCAGCATCCACCTGCTGGAAGTAAGATCCTTGCAGTCTGCTTTGGTCACACCACCACTGTGTACACAAGCATGAAAGTGTGCCTTCATACTGTATGTGTGTGTCTAAGGCGGCAATACATTTATATATACACACACACACACACACACACACACACACACACACACACACACACGGCAACCCCCTGCCCCCCAAAAAATAAGCACGCAGCCGGGGTAGCGAGCATGATGCCTCAACTCTGATCCCACACAACCAGGGCCGTCATACACATGTCGGAAACATCAAGCTGCTCAGAAATTCCACAGAAGAAAAAAAAAAGGAAAGACAAGAAGTTACCGGAGCCCTCCGAAGCAGATGGACTCTCAGTATCAGAAGGCCGCTGTGTCTGTCTTCCCGTCTCTGTACCTGTTTCTAGAAGGAAAACCACGACGCTCAAAAATAAAAAGATCTGCGTTCCTACTCAGACCCAAGAAATGAGATTACCAATCCCATAATAACACAGAGGCGTCACGGTAGCCGTGCCGACCGTCTGCGCTGAGTGATATATCTGATGCGGGGAGTTTTTTTTTTCTTAATCTCTCTTGCTTGATGGGATTATTCCCTCAGCCGGACTGTTTATCACAGAAAAACATATTAGGTAGAATATAACTCAATTGGTTTGCTTTGATCTTGGCCTATAAGAGATATCAAACTGTGTACCATATATTTATTAATTTCATCTATTTCCCATTTGTGACACTTCAACGGACACTTTCTTCAAAGCGTTCCTCGTAGAGTAGATTAATGTCCAGCGCTTAGCATCAATAGCGAAGAAAAAGCCAGATAACTCCGCCGCTGTGGGGATAAAAACACTTCCAGTCTAACTTGTGTCTGCCCCAGAGGGTGCATTGGAATGTACTGTGTGTGTGATATGACTGCTTAAGGAGGACACATGAGTCCCACTGGACTTGTTTAGATCTGGCTGATGCACAATAAACTGTAGATAAAAGCTACAATGTAGAGTAAGCCCTAAAGATGGCTTGACAAGTCGCCAGTCGCCCCATGTGAAAGCGCTTCTCGTGAGATCGAAATTATTCTTTCCATATTTTCTTCAACGCCTCCAACCAAAGGAGGGCAGCGCTCTCTTTTCTGCGATGCAGGTGCCGCAGACGGACTCGGGGCCTCATGCGGGCCCCGCTGGTGACGTGACGAGGGACAGCTGTGTGATGGAGCGCCGTATTGAAAAAGCAAGCCATTGGTGCTTGTGTGACACCCACTTCAGAACTGGTCCTGTTCTGCAAAAGCGATGGTGAATCAACAGTTTTGACAAGTCGGCTGTAAAACTTCAGACTCCGCCAGACGGACTATGCGTGTGTACATCAAAGGCGCTTCCGCCCCGCACCATTTGGCGTCGGATCGCAGAATTTCGGGAGCTCGTGTGAAGCGACACAGGGCGCAAAGAAGGGCAACCCCATCGGAACATTTGTGTTTGCACGGGTGATGCGTGGAGCTTTGAATTCAGCTTTGATCTGAGGGGAGCAGTTGGAGAGAACACAACCGGGAGTCAAGTTTGTTCCATAAAGGTCTCTATAGTTCGATAGTTCGTCTACCTCATCTTCGGGGTATGCCATGAACTCAAACTATGGTGAGATAACACATCACATAGGTGCCAGCACAGACAAGTACCTACAGAATCACACACATGCACAACCACAGAAGCAGAGAGAGGTTGCACTTTTGTTGCAGTGCTTCTGGCCGCGGAGTTTTTATCACGGGAAAGAAGCTTTCCTTTTATATTTAATATGTATCTAAAAATGTGTCCGCCGAATACACAAACTGAAAAACAGCAGCTCCAGGACTAGTTACAACGTCATAAATTACCTTCTTTTTTTACTGTGTTTACAGACCATTTCATAATCCATGAATGCCAACCTAAAAAGAAACACTCTGGGCCAAAATTAACCATTTCTTAATTCTGACATTTTGTTTACAGCCACTTGTGGCATTCATTTATTTTGAGAATGCCAGCGAGAAGTTTGGTGACTGAGTGTGATGGCTGACTGGGCAGACTGGTCAATGGCTAACTGGAATGTGTGGGAGTTGACCTCAGAGCCGAGGTGACAGTAATGTGTAAACCTGTGCCTCCACACGCTCAGGACCAGGCTGTGAATATGAATGAGGTCAATCAGGGGGATGTTGCCAGAAACATCTTAAAAACCGTTGGCTTTCAGCTACTTTCCTGTTGATTGTTGTCCGCTCTTTTCTGGATAATCTGTATTATCCTGAGATGTATTTACAGATTCAATTTGGCGTGTACGTCTAGCCTCACAAATCACGCTTTAATGAAAGGTCGTCCATCCAAGCTCACGCAAATAACACGGATCAGATGTTTACGTCTCATATTAAGAACATAATCCTCAGCATGTTATTCATAGACACAAATTGCTAAATGGGTCATATTAATTTAATCAATATCAGAAACTTGTTTGGTTTAGTTTTTTTTTAAATTGCAAATAAGAAACAGAAAAAAGAAAGAAAAAATATATTCCCCCGAAATAACTGCGGATGAATGCTATAGTAGTGAACATTCGGTATATATTGACAGACACGTTCAACATGTGGGGGTCGGTGGGGGTCCACAGGTGGAGAACGTGATGACAAATGGCAGACAGGTTGGCTCTGGCCCGTTAATTGTTGTTGGAGGCTGAAAGGCTGCGTTGCTCATTTCACCTTGTGACAGGTCGGCGGGGAACGTGATCATTAATATTAGAACATTTCCATCCATCTACCTGAACAAGAGGCCAGTCATTTAAAAGGCTGGCGCTGGGCAGACCTTTCACGCCCTGTTTATATCACTGATCCAAGCACATTACCAGAGCTGTGGGGGACCACTGCCTGCCATTAATTACATTAACACACACACACACACACACACACACACACACACACACACACACACACACACACACACCCTTTATTGGCAGCCGGTCACATTTGAAAAATGTCACACGTGCGAGATAAGGTACACTAACACACATCCGGTGTGCCATTTTAACCAAACATCAAATGGCCTGTCAAATTCCCTCTTTGTGAGCCATGTGTGCACTTTCTCACGCGCACATTTATTTAAAGCTACTCCTCGAGTCATCCCAGGGTGCGCGTCATTCTGTCAGGTGGAGAGTATGTGAAGAGATGAAGAAAGAAAAACGGTACCGGACCTCATCTGCTTTTTGATCTCTCTCGCTGCACCTGACTTAGAGAGACCCGGGTTTCCAGATCAATCATTCAAAAGTATTTACAAATGCACAAAGCCAGACACAGACAGGTTGGCACATGGCCACTCTGTTTAAGTGCTTTTCAATGTGTCTGTGGTGTCAACATCTATTTCACACTTATCTACACCTCAAAGGGGGAAAAAGGATGTTTCGGTGACCTTTAGCAAGTGTCAAATCTGGAGAGGAGAAGAGGAGAAAGAGAGAAGGGCGATTTAAGAGATCTGTCGATGTATGCCTTGCATAACCTTTTTATTTATCCGGGAAAGATGGACTCAGCATGATCTTTATTAGAAACCCACTAGCGGCTTCACACCCGCATACTTCCACACATCTAAAGATTTCTGGTGGACAATACATCATTTTGAACAACATCTTGTTCGAGCGCATCTTGAGCTACACACCCAGTGCAGTATTTAATCTAGCAGCTTTCTTTTTTTTTTGTCACAAGAGCAGTATGAGCTCTTGGCCACCATGACAGACATGCGAGGGCCATTTGCCATTTTGCCTTAATTGTTAGTTTGCGGCCAGGCCGTAATGTTTCCATTAAGATTATGTCGATGGAGAAAAGCTTTTTAGTTTTCACCTTCAAATTACAACATGCTCTCACGAGGTCAGCTGTTTTCCATGTGGAATGGCCCGTTTTAGTGCAGATGCAGTCCCTTGGTATTCAGGCAGGGTCCGGTTCAGCACGGGGTAAGTCAGGGGAAAGAGTGAGGAAATGAGGAAGGGAGAAAAATGGAGGGAAGGAGGAGACGGAGAGAAAGGAGAGTGTTGATTGAAAGACTGTGATTAGCAGTTTCCATCAGGGCGCCAGGGCCACTGAGTAGTTCTAACAGGGTTGTCGCGTCTCGAGGTGCAGTCAAGGAGAAGTCAGTGCTTTAGAAAGCTCGCTCAATTTCTCTATTTCCCCCTCCCTCTCTCTCTCGTTCGCTCTCACCACCCAGCCACACTTTTCCTGCTCCTCCGAAAAAAATCAATATGGCTGTGTAAAGTGCAGCTTGGCCCAGGGGGAGGGCCGGCTAGATGCAGGGGCTGGATGCGGAGCTTACAGGGAGGACAAGAGGCGTCCTCCAGGCCTGTCCCACAGGCAGTGTCAAGGACAGGCCTGAATATCAGAGGACAGAGGCCACCAGATTGCCCTTCCACTCTGCATCTCGCCTCTCTCTCCCTCTTCCTCTGCTGGCCCGTCTTGGCTGGCTCAGCGGGGCAGAAGAGATCGATAAGCAGGTGGAGCGTTTAAAATCCCCGGCTCCGGAGGGCTGACGTTACGCTCCTCAGAACCCAACGGACCAGCGCATCGCTCAGGGCAGAGCAGCTGGATGGATGGATGAGTGGGCGGGTGTGCGGTAGTCGCACCTCGTCATTGAAAGGTTTGTGATTTGTGACAATAAACAATTCAATAGCACTTAGCCATACACAGTGTCTGAGGGGTGTAGAGCCAGACTCTTCACACAAAACGCCATTGTCTCAACATGTCACAGATCAGAAGCATTCAAGCAGGTCAGGCAGCTCTGGACCGACACAGCCGGGTATCGTATCTCACAGTAAGCCAGTACCTGTAACTCTGCTGTGATGCACCGCTATAGAATAAAGCGTGTAAAATGGCCCTGAAAAAAAAATAAAGAGACGCCATGTACATTGTCAACAGCAGTGTTCCTCATTTACATACAGTAGGCTTGACGAGGAAGCCTGTACATGACGTGGATAAACTGTGCAAGGAGGATTTCAGTCCTGCCGCGTGTCTCCGTGTGTGAGTGACTGATCACAGTGGAAGTGGCTTGTGTCTCTAATCCAGTACCACTGTTAGACTGCGCAAAGACCCGGCTCTGTGTACCGCGGCATGGGTTGATCAAACCCATCATGTGACAAGCAACCTCTTCAAATGACGATGATTTCCCAGCTCTCTGTCCTTTCGGTTCCATATTAGATCATCTTCTGACACTGCCGAGTCTGGTACTTCATCTGGGATAAAGATGATGTGCAATCCGACCGGAGGGGCTGGGAGTCAAGGGTAAACGAGAGGCTGAGACGGGGGTACTGTGCCGGATTGGCTGACAGCTGTGACAATTATCATGTGCTATATTATAACCTTATGCTAAACACAAGATTTGATACAGTATGTTGCTCGACAAAACGCTCCAAGGACATTTTACCATCGATGGCTGCGTGTCACGTTTCACACACAACACATAGAGCGAAGAGGGAAACATAGCAGATCACACCACATATCAAAACTGGAGAGCATCTTGTCTGCTTCAATTTGTCCTATCAATCATCAAAATGTGACTCAGTATTCTACTTTTCAACTATATCATATTTCTCTAAAGACAACTACGCAGACAAGCTCTTGAATTATTTGTTGATACCTATTTGTTGGAACAGATTCCTGAATATGGTATTATTAACAAGCTTGAGCCGTGGCCCAAGTGCAACTGCTGACAATGACCTAAGCCACTAGAAAAAACATATGGCACAAAACAGATGAGGACTGAACATCTAGGACAGGTCTAATTCCATCTCATGTAGTCTTTGACCCAGATAAACTGGCATTATGATGTGACCTCAGATTAATATTGAATTAAGGGCCGAATATCATTTGTGGATGTTTACACGACCGTCAGCCCGTCTTCCTGGAATCCTGAAGCAGATAAGTTTGCTATAATGGCATTAGCCAAATCCCGAAGTATAGCAGACGGCACTTGTCTTGCTTGAGAAGCCACCTCATTTCTTTATTTATTTTTCCTTCACTCATTCTGAACAAAGGGAAATATTCTACCAGGAATTGAATAGCTTAATCCTTTTTTCACTCTTCCCAGTAGCTTGAATGGTGACAGATTAACATCCTGGAGGTTTACAAACCCAGCCATTTGAAAATGTAATTGCTGGTGCCACACTGCATGCATGTGTTTAAAATGAGGGTTAATATTAAAGCTTAAAATACACACATGCACTGGAGTCAGGGGGGGTGTGGCCAGGTTGGGCCAGACCCAAGTCCCGAAAGCCCAGGCGGGACGGACCATTCTGTCCTGGACGTATCAGGGAGTCGCAAGCTGTCCCAAACCCTCGCTAGGCTCCATAGTTACTGTTCACTTCTGCTAATTATTACAGCCAATCAGAGGGGTTAACGGGGCGGAGCCTGGCCAGACCATGTTCTGGGGCATTTAACAGCTGGCAGGAACGGAGGTGAATGCATTACACACTGCCCTCATCCAATAAAAATAAAACACCCTGACATCTGAGGTGTACTTAGCACGGAGGGAAGGGAGGAAGTGAGGGAGCCAAGAAAGAAAGGATCAAGAGAGGGAGGGGAAGAGGAGGGTGGGCTGGGGTGAAGGGGAGAGAGAGCATCTGATAACATGATGTCCAAGTGCCACCTAGTGACAGCTTCCCAGCTCCTCTGGTCCTTAAGGCTCCAGAGCATCAGGGGTGAGGGGGTGGGGGGGGGCGGACAGATGAAGCGACCCAGGACGGCAGGATTGCATATAAGTAGCATCAGTAACCCTTTCCAAAGAACAGTCTGAATCGTTATATTCCAACACACAGTAAGACGACGACGTGGTGGCGTCGATTTGAATCATTTTACAAGCACCAAAAAAAAAGCAAAATCCTTCTTCAAGTGACCCCTCTGTCTGTTCAGCTGGGGGAGCGGGCCTGTAACACTGCACTGGTATGCTGGCGGACCTGGGCTCCTAGGTCCCCTCCCCTCATTAACCCAGGTATAAATCACACTCTGCCAGTGCCCAGAGGTGAGAGGGATGAGAGTGGAGGTGAGCTTGAAATAATGCTTATGTCACGGCGGGTCAGCCCTCCATTATGGCCGTTTCAAAAACTATTAATCTTGCTTGTAGTCAGTGGCCTAGAAATAATTACTTCATCTAACCCATGTAATACAGCATGACCAGCAGTCGAGCCTGGTCAATTTGAGGCTCGGGAGGAAGGCTGGGGAGGGCGGGGGACATAGAGAAAGGGAGTGAGAGAGCCACAAATTACTAGGCCCTGTCTCCTGCTACTGGGTGACTGATGTCCTGCTCACTTCAGCTGTGGCCTTTTACTCTCCTAACACTGATTTAGATAGACACACACACACACACACACACACACACACACACACACACACACACACACACACACACACACACACACCACGCTCTGAGAGGCAGATCGTGTACAAGCACACACGCACATTAATCCGTGATTAAATACATGTACACATTGAGCGAGCAA
This sequence comes from Taurulus bubalis, assembly GCF_910589615.1. Taxonomy (NCBI): domain Eukaryota; kingdom Metazoa; phylum Chordata; class Actinopteri; order Perciformes; family Cottidae; genus Taurulus; species Taurulus bubalis. The sequence goes on from NC_136592.1 coordinate 22,913,406, forward strand.
ATCACATCATTTTAAATATGCAAGTGGAAATATTTTCCTTCGTTGTCAGTCAGAGGCAATTTTGAAAGCCACCATGTTACATACAAGCATTTAAAAACCCAACACTGTGGGTAAACAGAGGAGCCACCGCAAACTCAGCCTGCATGAACGTCACAAAAAGTATGTATGGAGTGACATAAATAAATGCAGCCCTCCAGTGGCTGTCACAGCTGGCATTGCAGGTGCACATTTAATTAGTCAAGGTGAAGTCTCCCTTGTTGTCTGAAAAGGGGAGGGAGGGTGTCCTCGCCATGCACGGCTGTAAACACGCACCATATCCTAATCAGGTGTCACCGCGGCGTTTGATCAGCCCGCGAAATCTTGTCACGAATCCCCGGCAGAGAGTGGGCCGAGGGGGAAGAACAAAGGAAAAGAGCTGTCAAGAGAGAACAGGGTGGTGCTGGTGACGGCGGTGGCAGTGGATGAAGAGAGTTTGCCCATTAGCAGTGTCTGTCGTCTATCTCTCTCCCGCTTCCCCTTAACGTCTCCCCTCCGCATGCTTTCTGCGGCTACCTGCAGTACACGCCTCGCTGTAGCCCCGTCTCCGTCTGCGCTTCCGCTCTGAGGGAATCTCAACCACAGCTCAGTCACACACAACGCCTGCTTCACAAACCCCGCCAACAAAAGCTTCCAAAAGAAAACCCACAAAGTAGGAACACTACTTTTGTTTACCTCCCCGGAAAAAAAAATGTTCAGAGGCACAAACTGCGCTCGTTTTGTTTTTAGCAAGCACCCCGTTCTAAGTAGTCGGGTCCTCCTGAAAGGCAGACATGCTGTTCTCCTCCCGCCCCACGCGCCTCCGGGCTGCACCGAGGCAGTGCAGGAATACACGCGCCATTAGACGCTGTTTACCTTTCAGTTTGGGCAATATTGAATACATTAGCCGATTGAACCTCATAAGAAACACAGGCGAGTGACAAGGCCCAATCGTCTTTGCGACTACCATGGTAACTGAGATTACAGGCTAACAAAGAGCAGACAGGGGGAAAAAATATTTAAAACCTGAATAGTGATACATAAATTAATTAAAGGACAAAAAAACAAGTGGAGAATTAAAGTTGGAACATCTGTCAGCGACTTAGCTTCCCAACGTAATACCAGTGTTAGAACATTTATACCCTTGAAGTTAATGATCCCCTCTTTAATTGACAGTCAAGGAAAACTGGCTGTGGCAGCATCCTGCTGAGACACCGATAAGAGGGCCCCCTCCTCCCGCCCCCCTCCCAAAAATAAAATAAAAAAACAGTTTAAAGAACCTTGGCACTAATCCCTATTGTCATCCCAGCGCAGCAGAAGGACTTACAAACACAGATAACTCCGCCGAAGCTGTCTATTTCTCAGGAGTTATGGGGACAGCCGAGCCGCTGTGCGCCTTGAATCAGTCACTCAGATTAGCCCAATCCCTCTGTGCTGTCAGTCAGCCGAGACAGTAGCCTGTCACCACATTTACATGAGTCCATCTCATACGTGACAGTGCCCCCTACATATGACAATGGCTGCAAGGAAGGGGTCCACTCACTCGCAGATAGCGGGAGTACAGTACGACAGACGGGCTGTTGTTGGATTAAACTCATGGTGTGCGCTGTGCTCGTGTCGTCGCTGACACTCCAACAACAAGTTTAAGGAGTCTTAACCATTGCTGTTTTTCACCATAGTGGAGAGAATGTGGGAGATGTATGTCAGATGAAACACACACATACACCTACACTGACAAATGCCGATACACACACACACACACACACACACACACACACAAGGATGAACTTCAAATAATTTGGAAGTACAAAAGGGCTGCTAGCTTAACTAGTTCATGTCTTCCCAAAAGTTGGCTTCAAGCACTACTTTAATCCACCTACTTCACTTAACATGGTGAAGCTCAAAGAATAAAAGGGGAGAACAACATAAAATTAAGCATGCCCGATATAAAACATCTGGATCAGTCTCCATCTTGAATAAACACAAAGTACGATGGAGATTAAAAAGCCAGCCCCAAAACAAAATCTCCAAACTTTGGGAGTGTCAAGCTACTCAGGGATTAGTTCCTGCCAGGGTGCGCGTTTGTACTTTTAAATGAACGTGTGGTACTTCACGGCACCCGAGAGCTCACAGTGCGCTTGCTGCTTTTTATGCTTCTGTGGCTCACTCCACTTCAAACAGTCCTGCAACAAATGACAGTGGATGCCCTCTACATAACAGGGCCAGTGCAAGCATGACACAGGGGTTGACAACTGAACCCTCAAACTCCCTTACCCCTGCCACGGCGCGCGCACACACACACACACACACACACACACACACACACACACACACACACACACACACACACACACACACACACACACACACACACACACACACACACACACACACACACACAGCCCCGCAAACAGCCCCTCCTAACCCCTCCTTGTGTTTTTTTTTCTCTCTCCATCTCGCTGGAGACAACCCTCAATTCAGGACCGTTTTAGCCAGGCAAGTGGATGTGACCCGCTGCCCTCCAGTCAGGCTCATCTGAATAAACAGCGTTGAAGAAACAGGCAGAGGAGGGGAAAAAAAATCTGCCTACATTATGATAGGAAGAGAAGAGATCGGACTCAGCCATGGGGCTCTTTTCTTTATGCACGTTTGATCAAGTGCTTGACAGCGCCGGTGGATGGAATTACGGACTGTTGAACAAAAAAGTTGTGGTGTGGGTGTTAACTGTGAGTGTGCGAGTGTGCATGTTTGTGCACAGTTCCGTCTGGACAGCTGGGTTTCCGTGGCTTGACAGTGTTGGGCTTGTGACAAGCCTGCCGCGCCACAGCACCACATACAAAGCGCAACCCGCCCACCAGCCTTCGCGAGTCCGTCACTCAGGGCGGCCGAGGGAAGTGCCGTGAGAAGAGGTCAGACGTGGAGGAAAGAGGTGGGAGGAGAAGAGGACGAGGAAGAGGAGGAAGGAGGGAGGCCTGGTCAGGGGTTAAGTGTAGAGAAGACAGCAATGAAAGGCAACTGTCATGCACCAGTGCTCGCCCAGGAGCACCTGTCTCGAGAAGAACATGCAAAGTGTGCCGGTCACGTCCTGACAATACCCCCACTTTTCTACACACTCACACACACACGCACATGAACACACACAAGCTCACAGGAAAAGGCTGATGCTCCACCATTGGAAAGGCATCGCCTGTCTGACAGCATGCCAGTCAAGCTGTCGTTGGCTCCTTCGCATATGCAAGGAAAAGTTAGGCTGATGAAGAATAAAAACACACAGGGGCTCAGAGAGAGAAAAATCACTGAGACATGAACAGACTACCTGAAGTGAGGAGACACTTCTCAAAGACTTGATGCAGAGTAAATGCTGGAACGAACAGTACAAAAAGCTCCATGAAAGCGAATCCGGGATCACCAAGACACCTACTACAGACTGGAAGTCGGTGCGGTTACTAAAGTCCTCAGGTGGAAGCAGTTATCCAAAGCATGTAATGTCACAGGGATAAAACATGTGTTGGGTGTTCTATTAAATAGTATTAGAATCAGAATAATGACCAATGTTGTATTTGAGTGCTTTTGTTCGACATCATTACTCACCACACCCCATAAAGCAACACTGCTATTGTTCAATATCCTTGCTGTTGGTTTTACAAGTAGAAACTACCTGTGGTATTTGTTGTGTTTAGCAGGGGAAGCCATGTGTACCTCCAGCTGGCTAAGCTAATTGCAATGCCTGGCACAGGCTAAAAGGAGGCACCGCGTATGTTCAGCCTCTACGAAGCAATAAGCCAAACGGCAGGTATTTTTAACACACTTTCATTGCTCATGTTTATGGAAAGGAGCTTATGATGTACAAATTAACAGTTACTATTTACAGTGCCTCGTGAACCTGGTTTCCTGCAGCTTTTGTGAATGAAGGGTTTTGGACTTTCAATCGAAAGCAGATGTTGGGCAACACCTTGGCAGGAGGCCCTTTTACTTTATTGGAAAGGTGAGTCATTACAAAGGAAAATAAGTTCACAAATAAACAGCAAGCAGACTCATCTGTGTTCTGCGGAATGCTTCGCAGAGGTAAATCTTTTTATGAGAGTTAGCCAGAATTAGCAACAAGACTCCTTTCCAGCCCCAGAATAACTTCCGGCATTGGTTGTGCCTAACTAAATGTAAAGGTTTTCTCAGTTCCCTCACACAATGGTCATATCTTAATACAATTATGTAAATGATAGTTTTGAGTCAATGCTTTTGGGTCACATGAGGCCATTTCGACGACAAGCTTTGATGCATCGGAGTACAACTGTGTGAAAAGGGCCAAGACTCGGTTAGGGATTATGTTTATATATGTAAATACAGTATGTTGGTATAAGAGTAGCGTCATGTGTGCGTAGTGGTGTTTGGTCGAGCGACAGAGACAAAGGGAAGGCGGATGCGCTCACAGCAGTCAGCTGTTACCGATTGTTGCAGAGAAGAATGGTGCTCCTTCGGGAAGAATTACTGATAATGCTTGGAGACAGGTGTAACGGGCAGCTCAGCATTTTTTGTGACGAAAGACATTATCAATAGTTCTGTGTGTTACTTTGTGATGTAGTTCGAGTAAGAGTTCAGGGCACAGTTCCACACACATACTCACACACACACACAGAGATAGACCTGCAAAATGAAATGAAAATGTTTAGCTGCACTTGACAGATTTTTGGTTGTTGGTCGCACTTTGAAGCCCTGTATGGCCGGGCAGCATTAGACTTGCTTTGGAGTCTGATGCAATATCACCGATATCAATATTCCTTCCAATATCCATGGTGCTAATCAAGCCTATGGAAGATGTTTATAAACTTACTGTTTTTTAGCATTCACATAAACAGCACCCTCAACACACATAAGAGTGTGTGAATACTCACGCACGCACGCGCACACACACACACACATACACATACATACACACACACACACACACACACACACACACACACACACACACACACACACACACACACACACACACACACACACACACACACACACACACACACACACACACACACACACACACAGAAAGGGAAAATAACGACTAGCCCGGATCATAGCCTCGAGTGGCTAATGAACCCCCTGGAGACTCTTGCCTCTGTGTTGGAGTTGAGAGGGTCATTCCCATGTTTATTCAGCACATGTCCAATGAGCCACCACCATCTATTGATTGAACTGATTATTCTATGTCTCTCTTGTGACGGGACACATGCATGACAGATGAACCCTACTTGAGCGGGTCACATTTGATGTAATCTCATTGAATCTGACGCCTGATCTGGTCGCCCAGTTTGCATGAGCCACGTCGCGGCCTCTTGTGCGAATACGCTGACATCTGTGGCTAATGCCTCAACACTAATACGAGGTGCTCGGTAGGGGCTGTCAGACACGAAAGCTGTCAAGGGGTGTTTGGACAATCCTCGTGACTGCTTCCATAAGGGAAGCCCATCCAAGTGGTAAATGCCAAACACAGCAATACATACCCAGGTATTTGTACCTGAAGTGGTCTTTCACAAAATGTTTTTGAACGTTCAACCTTCAATATAATTTTTTTGTATTTGGATAGAGTGAAGGCTGCTAGAGGAAATCAAACTAAGCAGGATTGCACGGGTGTAAGACCTTCATACATTTATTTGACCTCATATCTGCAATCATCACTTATCATATCGTAGCCATCCAGTCAGAGGTGAGCAGATGGCAGTTGTTGCTTGGCGGAAACCTCTGCAGATGGCCCTTTTAGTTACAGTTTGACTCACTATGGCGTTCAATCCCCGAGCCACACCAAACTGTAATGCCAAGCATAAGCCTGTCTCTGTTTTTCCATTTAAATGTTTAGTAAGACCAAACGGCCTTGCAAGCACACATAGGAGTCCGTGACAGGCCATCTTAGCCACGTACCCGGAGATAATGCAGGCGGGGCCGTAAAAATTGATATCCTTCCAGATGCAAACCAAATGTAGACATCATGCACCTCTAAAATGTTATGCATTCAACACAGACCACTATAATAAAAAAAGGTGGGAGGAGGTGATGGAACGAGAAGCAGGGTTTCTCATATTGATCATGAGAAGCTAACCCAACACTTATGCAGGTGATAACAATGTCATAAACAGAGAACCATCTCATGGGGCATAAACACTAACCTGAAGTATCATTTTATCTCGAGGAACCAGCTCGCTCGTGTCACCAGTTGTAGAGCATATATAAAGCAAATGTAATAATGAAATTAGGGCTGTGCAGTATACCGATTTCAGATTTCTATACGGTATGAATTTTTCATATACCGTCATACCGGTGGCCACTCTTTGGCAGGCAACAACATTTAACGTTCACAGCTTGAAGCTGAGAGAGAGAGCAGCGGACTTACGTCTCAGGGATAGAACTTGACTCATGGTTTGAAAGAAATTACATTGTCAAAATGCATGCTGGGTAAAGCCCGCCCACTCAGTCAAACAGGAAGACTCTTCTTGTCTCATTAAATGTTGCTGCCTGCCGAAGAATGACAATAGTCGTTACGGCTATGCGCCACTAGTAGGACGGGTTATGAAATAACTACTTTCCCCTGGGTCCTAAATCCCTCCATGTTTAGCTTCCTAACACAACCTATGTACCAACGTACAAACAGCGGCGGCCCTTTTTGGCGTCAATAAATGAATGTGTACCGTGATATACCGTGAAACCGGCAGAATCTTACAAAATACCGTGATATGAATTTTTGGCCATACCTCCCAGCCCTAAATGAAATCAAAGATAAAGTGGAGAAAGACATACAACAATCAGTCCCATCATTCTATCAGTGACATCTTTGAAAATAAGACTCATCCTTCATCACTCTACTGCAGCGCTCCAAAATGAAGTTGGTTGATTAGTTGAATCTCTTTCTGTTAATACTAAAATATACACAAAAGACATTTAAATTATTTCGAAACGGAACAATAGCATAAAGTACGAGCAGTATTGTATACATGCAAACACATTACACATCTCCTTCCTTTCACAATAATACAAGTTATGAAATTATTGGACTAATTTAAAAGAGAAGCTTGACTGACTGAGTTGATCTGTAAACACCTCAGTCCAAATATATGAGCCAAAGATCAAACAGGCAAAACAAGGTAAAGACATGTAGAGGAAAAGCGTAGCGGCAGACTAATCAACCCCCTCGAACGCTCACATAGCAAATCAATGAAATACCTGAGGCCTTGGACCTGCACTATATTACACACCAACACTTCATATTCACTCATTGATTTTACTTTTCAGAATAGTATATCATTGAACTCCAATGGGAGCGAGAAATAGAGGCCGGGGCTGAGGTCAACCCTTGCGTGGACGGATGTTTGCACAATATTGATGGCGCAAGCAGAAAGAAATGACTAAATATCTGGATCAATAGCTAGTTTCCCTAGCCACGACAGGTTGTTCCAGATGGAAATTTATAAATACTTCTTTATGGCTACTGCAATGGCCCTAACGAACAGGGCTAAATGCCCCCCTTAAGGTAAACCCTTTGATTAGCCAGGGCCAGAGGTGACAAGTGGGGTCTGCTGATGCTACTATGCCACGCTTCCAACGGCCTGAGGATGCTAATGCACACAGGGGCCCAGTAAAGGGGCCACACATACGACAGGTCACAAGCCCCGGGCAAAGTGCTTTGTGCTATCTGACCCTCCCATTCATTTGTAATGATGATGGGCCCAGGCTACACCATTCTCGGTCATGTTCAAGTAATGCATACAAAATGAATAATTTAAGAAAATATTTTCTCACAGTTTACACATAAAACCACATTTATAATTGCAGTAATCAGAACTGCAACTGGTAGGTCCAGTATGGCTATGTCTAAAGAAACAAATGTGCAAGTGGAAGTCTCTAATTGTCAGCCAGATGAAGCAAGAATGAAATGTCGAGTTAAATATGTGGAGCTTTGAGTAATCAACTCATACCAATGTGCTGCTGCTGCTGTTGGCACAAGAACTGCCTGTTCTTATTTACAGCACGACACAATTACTGAGAACAACACCCAACCTCACAGCTTCCCCTGCTCCACAGCGACCAATGGGGCCATAAAGAGGGAGGAACCACATAATTGCCTGCTCTTTAATTAAATGAAAGCTATAAGGTTCATTTGCCTCCTTTTTTTTTTACACGTTGAACTGGCCAGCCCACTGCTGAAGACCTCCCAGACGCCATCCCTGCTTGGCCCTAAATCATGCCTGAATAAACTGCCCAGTGGGTCCCTGCTGGACACACAGTGGCCGCCCAGCAGCAAGGCCAGAGCAGGGCATGCGGTGGATCGACACCTAGCCAGCGATAAGTAATTCTGTAGAGGATTAGCAGCATGATAGCCTGATCAATACTGTGTGCTCAGGCCATTAGGAATGCAGCGAGGAAATGACCCCCTCCGGTAATAAAGCAGGGCATCTGGGTTCTCCTTCATTTGCCAGCTCCATTAGTGTAATGGTATCATTATCTGCCACAGCCGTATTTTTCTGAGCCTTGGCTTTTCCACAGTTCGGCCGGCGGGGGTCTGATGAAGCTGTGAGAGCCCCCATGCAGAGTGTTCCCCTTTCTGCCATTCTATACAGAGCCGAGGTGTAAATCTGGCTCTGTTGGAGCTTATGTGCTACCCTGCCTTAGGTATCCAAACCCATGTTTTATGTCAGCACCCAACACTATTTCTCCATTATTGGCTCATTAATAGAGCAAGCAGCATGTAGCTCGGGTTAAAAGGGAGAAAAAGATGGCCGGCAGAGCGCAAAGCTGCTGAATGTGCTGAATCCGACACCCCCCCTCTTGCTAAAACACCAGGCCTGACATGACAGGACGTCGGCATTAGTCGCCATAAATCGCTTCCTTTACACTAATTCACCAGCTAACATTTTGTGCGGGAGAATTGATTAACCATGGCTGGATGTGTGGCCACATAATCAGCTTTTACCTCGGTAGTTGTTAATTTAACAGAATTGCCAAGGGAAACACAAACCATTTTAATGAGTGTTCAGAAATTAAATACCCTAAACAGCTTGCACTAGGTGCCACAACCAGAGCAAAGCAATGAGGCTGATCTAAGCAATGGGCTGGGCTGAGCCCGGGACCTCACAACATCTGGTGACCCTGTGTGATCATTACTTAGTCTGCCGCTCACACACACACTTCCTGTTTCGACACAGCACTTTATACTTGTCATCACTGTCCAAATGGCAAGCTTGCATCAAAGACGGCATTAAAACATCGGGTTAAGGGACAGGGTCAGTGCCATTTTCACACTTGCCAAGGCATGAGTGAATTTTCATCCTGTGATGACAATACGGATAAAACATAATGAAATGTTTTCAGTTCATTAGGGTAAAAGGCCCGTTGAATGTTGCCACAGGATTTGAAAACCTATATGGCAATTACAAATAGACTGCAATTGTTGTAGTTGAAAATACGAAGAAAACAGTGTAACAGTCTAACAATGTCCTCTCGTCTAAGTAAAAATGTCATATTATTTTGGGTTATTTAATTTATATATGTGAATTAATGTGGATGGGGTGTGATTAACTCTCCCCAGGTGAAGATAGGCAAATGTCCTATTCTATTTCAAGAATATATATATATATCTATATATATATATATATATATATATATATATATATATATATAGATATATATATATATTTTTTTTTTTTTTTTTTTTTATTTATCTGTCAATGTGCTTTACTGAATTGCTTTGGTGGGATTTTCTCAGGAGATTGTGTATTCATTTGGCACTAATCTGATGGCGCTTGCATTCCCTAACTCAGAATGACAGTGGACTTACATATCGCATTGCAGACATTGCACAAACACACACACACACACACACACACACACACACACACACACACACACACACACACACACACTGGATAAGCACACATACATACTGGATAAGACAACCATCATATCCAAGTTATCATACTATCTGTATCATTATTATATTATTTTTTTAAGTGGCCAATTGGATGCAGCTCCTTCCCCGGCTTCTCTACAGTCATATAGTTGTTTTACAATTAGAATTCCTCTTGCTCATCCTTATATTTATCTAAAAAAGAAAGGAAGCTAAGCCATTAGGTCTGTGCAGTTCTGCCTGACTGCCTGAGGGCCAGCTGGAATGAGTTCTCTCTCTGAGCCGCTCATCTGGCCGCCATGGCTGCTTTCATAAACAGGAGGAACCACGTCTTACATAGTTTCACTGCTGTCTAACATGATCCAAACATATGTGCCCCGGCAGACGGCATCCAATTCAGGAGATAAGAGGAGGAACAGACAGAGAGGCAGACAGACAGTATGACTATAGGCGAAACACATCCCAGGATGCCTGCACACCAGAGCCCTTTCCTTCCTTTCCTTTAGTGTCTCAACAAACAGCAAAGTTTCGGTTATAGGCCACGGCATGTGAAAGCCTGAATAAGCCCAGGTCAGCACGAAACACTGCTTTAATGCACACCAGCACACATGACAGTTGGTGAGCATCGGTTGCATAGATGCACCCATCACTGTTCAACACCAAGTGCAAATACTCCTGCACACCTCCCTCTTATACCTTAGCAGGTTCTACAGCTGGTATATTTACAGTGCTTATTATTTTAAGAACAGTCATCACTACATTAGCCGATAACTTCCATCATTTATACTGTAGAACAGAGCACCAGCTAGCACCCACTGTGTCTATTGTGAAGCCTGAAGCAGCTGTGGGCTGCTGGCCTGGCACCATACCAAATCTAAAATACCCTCCACACTAACTTGACCACTTGTTTTTACTGTTGCACGAGGCTCTTCCCTTGCTACTCGACTATTAACACTTGATTCCCTGTTCGTTCCTCACACCAGACTTTGTTTTTGTATCTTTTTTATTAAATGTTGATAACTACAACCTAAAGAGTAGTTCTGAGTTGAAGATTTATTTATTTATTTTTTACAAATAACGTTATCCTACGAACTGTGATTCATACCGTGTTATCAGTTTCTATGGGACGTGGTCCAAGACATAGTTATCCCCGCAAGCTACAGCTTCTTCTCGGCAGTGTATTTAGGTGATAAAGCAAACCGTTTTAATGTAACTGTAGTTCTTCATTGTGGAAGACTGTGGGGGAAAATGGAAAACACAATAAAGGAAACAGGCATGGTGAGGTATGCGCTGACATTCGAGGCTTTCTAGCCTTTCAAATGCAGCCAGCGGCATCGCAAACGGAGCATTAGATATTCAACGAGAAACAGGGCGTACAAAAATATGCCAGACCTAATGGAGAAAAACGCTATCAATACCTTTCTTCTCTTCTCCCCCTCACTGTCACCCGATCTTTTCATGTTCCGGACTTGTGTTTACACACTGCCTCGCTTTCATTCGAGGCGACGTTGGTTCTTGTAGTACACGAATACATGGTATTTCATAATATTCTCATATTACAAACGGCACACGCAAGTGCAGTCTTTGTGTTATTTCAGTCGGAGCCCAGTCGTCAATATTTTCAGTGTAAAATGTTTTTTCGTGAAAAGATTCTTGAGGGAGCTGCAAAACGCTTTACGATGAGAACTACAAGTCCCAGAGTGAGCGCGTGCTCGCGCCGGAAGCAGCTGTCGGAGGCTCTAGAGAGGTTGCACTGCGCAGATGTACTGCGCAGATGCAGCTCAGGTACAGATCTACAAATTATCCATCGGCCAGTTAGATAGTTTAAAAGCAGTGATTTATAAATTGTACAGCCCTTAAAATGTCTGTGACATGACATTTTTTTTAAATATATTCAAAAGCAAAACCAACAACTACTACCGCACACTATTAGTATGATTATTATTGTTGTTGTTAGATTAGCTTAGATTAGATATTCCTTTATTAGTCCCGCAGTGGGGAAATTTGCAGGATTACAGCAGCAAACAGGTAAAGTGCACACAAGAGACATAGTACAAAATCAAAACAAATGATATAAATAATAAACGGTAGAAAACAGTAAATAAAAATCTACAATACTGAATTATATGAGCAGAGAGGAAGTACTGCTTGTTGTTGTTGTTGTTGTTGTTGTTGTTGTTGTTGTTGTTGTTGTTGTATATGTGGTAGCAGTGTAGGTAGTAGTACTGTAGTAGTTCATTTTTTTTTAAAAACTGTTTTATATGTAGAAAAATCCAAAATATCCTCTTCAAAATATCCTGGTCTTCCACATGAATATTCCATATGCTTCCCCCTTTTTGTAATGAAAAGCAGTTCCACTTTCATCTCAGACTATGTGTAAAAATAGCAATCATGCTTTGAACATGCTCCAGTTCAACTCCCGCCAACTTTCTTTCAACTCTTGCATGCATCTCAAATCCAGGTGCTGTTCTGCCGGTGTGGGCTTCAACCACGTCAGCCCTTTTCAACTCACTGCTGATCATGAAAGTGCACTGTAAATGCACGGCGTCCATGTGGCTGCCTTTATGTATCACCCACAGTTGACGTACCCTCCGAGAGTTCATCCTCATAACATGTTTTGAATAGTGCTGAAATGTGTTCTGTCCATTGTTCCTATCAAAGCACATGTGAAATAGTTTCACGGATGGAGCAGCGGTGGTGGTGGGAGGGTGATGCAGGGGCGGATTGCAGGGGTCTGAAACACCTGCTACATATTACCATTACAGACTTTGATCAGTGTCTTCATTAGTTTCCTTTGTAATCTCTTTTCTTTTATGGTAGAGCTGACCCAAGTTAGCCGGGTACAATGATTTAATGCACATGTTTCTTTCACCTGTCTTGTAAAATGCTCACAAGCTCTCCCACTTTCAAAGCCGTCGGTGTCTCTGGTATCCCTTACTAATAAACGGAGGGGGATTCTTTTGATTCCTATTTATAACCTACATTTCCTCTCTTCTGTTCTGGTCTTCCAAAGGGAGTCTATGCTTGAAAAATATCCGTGGAGTCATTTTGTGAAAACTAGATCCATGTGCTTGCGTATATATTTTTTTTACATGAACATATGTCAGCCTGTAGTGTCATTTTAGAGCTACTATCGTGGAAAACAAATCGTATGATGTCGTAAATAATATATTTTTTTTATCTTCTAATGTCAAAATCTGCCTTCATCCAAACCTCCATCACCCCGATCCATCATTACACTATGTTCCTTTTGTGCGTCAAACTATCATTCACATATTCCCACTGTCAATCATCTTTATGGTATAACATTTCAAGTAACAGAGGCTTCCCTGCCAGACTGTCAGATCTGGGGCTCTTCCAGTGAACATAATGTATAGGCCCTTTAATGGCAGACAGGCCACTTACCTTGTCCAAAAAACCTGCAGTTGCTTGGTTTTTAAATCCATCACTGGTGGCCCGTTGGTGGGATGGTGTGGACGTCCTCACAGCCCACATGGCTGAAGAATCATATTTTCACATTGGGCCCTATTAAACTTGTATAAAGTATATAGACCATTTAAATCATGTAGTTTAATTCTTAGGGTTTGGTGCAATCATTTCAGTGCCAGGGTAGAGGGAATTGCTTTAATCACAATTAGATGCATTGCTTTAAAAATACAATTGAATACATCGACAAGTTACATTAAAAAAAACTTAATGCATTCATGAGACAGAAAAGCACATTAATCTGAAGGAATGTGTAGACATTACACATTGATTTGCTTTCACTCAGAGAGTCAAATGAGAAGTTTACTACCATTCTCTGACATTAAAGCAGTATCAATCTCCCCTTTACTGTAACCCTAAGCAAGAAAACTAGAAACATATTTCCCAAAATGCCAAGCTTTTTTTGGGCTGTTAAAATCATTTTTAAATTCTCACCACACCATTCAAACCATAAACACAATCTATGTGTTACTTTAGCAACACGTCAAACTATCGTTCATGTGTTCTCACTGTCAATCATTGTGATGGAGAACATGTCAAAGAGAAGAAAGTTCTGTGGATCTTTTTTCCCCTCCGCTGGTTAGAAAAGAGACTCTGGGAACAATCATAATGTACAGGTTTTTTACGTGGAGACAAGCCAATTACCTTCTTCAACAATGCCTGTCATTTGTCCCACAGTGAATCAGGCTCTAAAACAGGCACCTCTCCTCTCATGTCCGACCTGTGGAGTTCAGCACAAGGCAAGGTCACCCCTGTACACACTCTAATGTGGTTTTGTATGGGCTGGGGGGGGGGTCACTTTGAACTTCGTATATCATCATATTGCCTTTTCAACTGGTCTGGCCAATGTGGTTGCGCTCACGATGGCGGTATGTTTTCTGTTATTGGGCATTGCATTAGATCCGGATGACCCTTTGCCATGGCTCCTTTATGTGATATAATGAGCGACAAAAAAAAGCCGGGGAAGAATAAAAGATGAGAAGTGCTGCACGGTGCCAGAATGTACTAAAGAACTGTAAAGGAAGACAGAGACCATTGTGTTGCGTCTGTATTAAAACCAGAGCCTGCAGACCCACAATCATCTCTCCCCCATGCTTCAAGCTATTGTATGACCTGAAAAATCTGAAGTACAAGAGACAGGCCTCTTTGTGGATAATTATTTCTTTCCGATGCAGAAATTTCGATTGGGCCACCTAGATTGTATTATTAGTTCATCAAGTTAAGCCGCGGTTTCTGTATGAAAGAGAGGAAGTACTACTGGGAAAAGGGAAAACAACACAGTCAAGCTTTGTCCTGCACCACACGGGTCCTCTGGTGAAGGTACTGTTAAGAGCTGTAAACAACATTTTATAGTCACCACAATTTCAGCCAGAGATTAACCTCAGTATATTGTGGTGCCTCTGTGAAGACGAGCTCTTTTTTTTAAATTTGTACTCATATCCAATGAGCATATGGAGCAAGTATGTGCTTGCTAACCTTTAATGCTAGGAAACTGTTATTTGTCAGTGCTATAAAGCAGATTGCTGCCCAGTGGTTTCAATTAACATCAAAGAGCACTTCACAGGCAGTAATAGTTATATCAAAACCTGAAATGTATTATTTAGGTTATGTGCTGGAGTCCGCCAACCGATTATGTCCTCGTTCAAAAGAGGGTTTTCTTTTCTTTCAGACTTTTTCCATTCCATGTACTCCGCCGCCTTCGCCTTGTTTCTTTGAAGCACCACCACATCACTCCTGTACGGTCTCTTTGTAGCACCAGGGTACCTGTGTAGCTCACACCCGGTGGCCTATTAGTTACAGGGCATAAAAAGTGGCACTACAATTGTGATGCGAAAGATTAAAAGTTCTTTGTAGCTAAGTGGGTAGATTTTGACAATTGCATAATTCTCCCAGGTTTTTGCAATCCATTTCTGGTGCAAAAAGGTGCAAAGTAGGCGTTCTGAGTTCGAGGAGTGTTGCCTCTTTAAATCCACTCTTTCATCTGTGTTACCACATGTACATTCTATTACCTTGGTCTTTCTATGCAACAACACGCTCGCTCACAAATGGTATAACATATGGTGATACTTTACATTTCGATTGCACTGAAGAGCCCATTTAACTATAGTACATTTTAAATCAGTAAGTATTTAGCAGCAGGTCAATAAATATAAATAAATAAATGCCTAAATGGTCAAAAATAACAGGGTTGAAATTGGAGTTTGTCGACATCGTGGTGCAGGGTCACTTGTATTTGACAAGTTGGAAGAGAGACAGGTTTGTGACCCTTTTTGCACTTTTTGTGTGACGAGTAATACCTACAGTAACTAAATCTGGATGTCACAACTTAGCAGAGGCACAGTAATCGTTGTTGTTATCCGGCGTTGGGTCACTCCTTTCACTATGGAGGAAGTTATATTACATTTTTCTGATTTGTTATTGTGTCACGCTTCAGTTTTTAGCTTAACACCTTTTTATGTTATCCGTTATTTACAACTTGTTTGGATGTTGGTGCTTTCTGCCAATATAGTCCCAAATGATAACAGGATTTTTGTGGTGCATGAACAAAGTGCTGCTTTGACAAGTTAAAATAGGCCACTTTCTTTTTAAATTGCCCAAGAATCATACCTGTGACTGTTTTGACTAATCTGGATTGTTTAGTATCTCAAACATCAGTTTGCAGTGAAAAAAATTGCCCAACCCGAGTAGAACCTGCTGTCCAGCTAATATAACTCCTTTTCTTTAATTCTCAGTGAAAATAATTGTTTCTTGCCACAATGAAAGCTCTTCAGGAACAGAAGTTATTTATTGCCTCGAGCCCTTAGCTAGAATATCGTTAAAACCTTTGCAACCCCATGGCCGAGGCTTAAAATGCACAGAGGGGCCCTTAAAAGGGCTCAAAAAGTACATACACCATTCAATACATGTTGATTAAGCCTCAATAAATGATTGTATAGCACCGCAGGAAAGAGCCCTTTGGTTAGCGAACAGAAAGAGCGTGCAGCCTTAGTCTAAGATGTGGTACACCTCCTTGCCTGGGATCACTTCCAGACACCGAAAGAAGGAAGCGCTTTGCTATTGCTGTGATTTGAATACCATGATCACTGAGCACTTTTATAAGAAACCCATTAAAAGTGAGGTTTTGACATACAAAAGAGCCCCTTTTTAAATCTCACGCACAATGTCAAGGCTGAAAGGCGTTATAAAACTCCATACGGGAGCATACATCCTATGTGTGTGTCCTTGCCTTCGCACACCATCAGGAGGGAATATCTTTTGTAGAGGCAGAGATGACCCGTTTTCTGGAGAAGCCTGCGCCCTATCGCTCAGCACCACGCTGCAGATTAATCGCTCATTTGTTCAGCACGATACAATCACCCAGGACCGGACTTAACTTTTAACAAAGACGTCTGACTGCAATATGCTGATATGTCAAAATACTCCACGATCGAAGAAAATAAGTCGTTTTGAATGGGACTAGCTGAGGTGGACACAATGGCCCAGTGTGACCCCCTCGCTCCACCTGCTCTTGACAGTGTTTATAAAGTGCCAACTCCTCTCATTAGCGCTCCTACAACCCCAGAGTTATAGCAGCCGTGCAGATCAAATGCAGCCTGAGTGAACAATGGCTGAAATGGCATCAATATTATATGTAACAGTTCACGAATATTGGGAAAGATTTCTTTGATGGGTACTGTTTTACATTAGAGGCTTTTTATTACGGCTTCTCTGGTCTTTAATGTGCATGTTTTCCCCTTGAGTCAGTGCTACCACGTTTAGGTCTTGTTGTGTGACCTGTCGCTGAATTCAGACGCACATACGGCGCACAGACGACAGTGTTAGTACACACTCCGGACATATATTGGTAGTGCTTTAGGAAAATAACAGTCAGGGGTCTTTTCATGTTCAGATCAAAGTTCCTTCATGGTTCATAAAAATCTATTCTATTCTCAGCTATTTTCACTGGAGCATTGATTCTACACACACATTGATTGAGTTAATAGGCCCATTTGTTACTAATAAGTGTTAAAAGTGTATGCTGATGAAAGTCCTCAAGAATTCCTCTGACAGCCCAAACTGTACCCAAACCCACCTGCAGCCTCACCACTGACATAGACACTGAAACGTGTTTATTTATCCATGCACATTTCTCCTCATTTCCAAATGAGTTGACATTGCGGAGCGTGCCGATGGTGACAGGTACAGTTAACACTGGCTGAAAAGTTTAAATCACACCCAACTTCCTGTATACAGATCTTTTAACCTTCTCTTGTAGGCCGCCTTCACGTGTAATTACTGTCCAGTCATTTGAATGACAGGCTGGTTTATAGCAGGACATTAGTTTACACTCCTCTCCCCAGCCCACCCTCAAAGGTTAAATTGAGTACTGTAGTTGGTAGAAAGTGTGTCACATAAATTCAGCCTTTTTCTGTTTGCTTTTTTTAAACTAGTTTCCAGCGTTCCTCTTCTTTTCTTTCCCCTCTCCTGAAGGGATTTAGTGTAAAGGCACTATTTGTCATCGTTGCAAAATCGATGAACTGATTTCAATTCCGCAATAAATATGTTTTAACTGCAAAACCCGAGTTACACATGGTCAAGTCATTTTTTTCAAGACTGTTAGTCCATTTCGTCAACTGGCCAGACTGAGATGTACCTGTGCTTTGTGAAGGAGGGGGACTCAGATTATATGTAATGTAGCTATAATTCTCTGAGTAGTATTGAAAGTCCTCTGGACACAGTGCCTCATGTGTTTGCATGTCTGTTTGGTTTGGCCAGAAACTGACATCAGCTTCTGGTTATTCAGAACCCATTAGATGCTTTGATCCCAAATGGGCCTTGTTTCCATTCGGTGAAAATAGCGTTCCGTATTTGTGCTGCGGTACATGGACTGGACCTCTGTGATTTGTTTCTACGTGTCAAATATTATGTCTCGCATGTCATTGTAAGACACCAAGGATTGCAGTCAACTTCATTATCCCTCCCTGTGTTCTTGTTCTCATTATCACCAGCATCAATAACTGATTCCACTGCTGAAATATGATAACTAATGATTAGCTGTTTTGGGAACATTAGTCCCTCAGGGAGTTTCTGAGTATTGTAGGATAATTCATAATGCCTGTCCATTGATCATCTCTCTGAGACAGATTCACCGCACTGTGTGTAATCGCTGATGTTTTGGTGATGTCACCGTGTCCGACTAACATCCTGTCCTCTGGAAATCTGTATACCATTCATCACAGAAGTACCACACACCTAGAGGAAATACTTTCCATGCAACTCTGACACAAAAGCAGCATTGAGTCGAAGTTTGAAGCCATTGAACAATTCTGCAAATGATGTTGTTTTGTGTTAATTAGACGATGTGGACTGCCTCGCTATAGGCTAAGGACAAGCAACTGCCAATGTTTTAAAAAAAAAACACAGCTTTTTTACACATGTAGCTCATACATGTCACAGAGCCAAGTCCCCATTTCAACAGCGTGTCAAAGGCGTCTCTGGACCGCATCCCGAGCTCTTTGCTTGTTTGTCTTTTGTGAAAAAGGACAACTACCCCGGCAGTGCCAAAGCACCCGAGGCTCTTTGATATGTGAAAGCCTAACAGTGGGACGGCTCCCTGCTCAGCTGGTACGCAGATGTGTGTGTATGAGAGCGAGTGTGTAGGGGTAGCCCGCTGTCTGAACCGAACACAGATTAGTGACTCCTTTTTTTTATTCCTAATAAATAAACCCCAGTGCATGCTGGGTTATGTGTGAGGGGAAAATAACATGCCACTGGCCAATCAGAAGCAGGTGGTAGGGCTTGGTGGCTTCAGACCCTGCAGCTCTTATCATAAAACAACTGCACTTTTAACTTTAATTGTACTTGTGGATAGATTTTGAGGTTTGGGTTAGAAGTGTTTTATTACTTCGGACTGGAATCAAAGCAACAGAAATGTAATTATGTTAAAAGCAGGCAACAATTTTGTTGTAATGGACGGTGGCCAAGTTTCAGGCTGAACTCACTGATAAGGGGACTGCCACAAACAAAAAGTGGGAAACAGAAGGTTTGCTGTTTGGAAAGTACATTTACTCAAGTAAACACTTCAGTACCATTCTGTTCCTGTATATTATTGGAGTGTTTTCAATTGTGCTGATTAATACTTAAATGTTGCATGTTGTACTCCTCTACATATATCTGGCAGTTATAGTTACTACTTATTGCAGATTTAGATTTTACATTCAAAACAAATGATCAGACTATAAAATAAAATACAAATTTTAGATAAACACAGCAGTAGATAAAGTAGTTAAAATAAGCTAAATTTTGACATCTTCAAACATTAAAGCATCCAATTATTAATCCAATAATATAGTATCAAAAACTATACCACTGATTAAAAAAGTACTTTTCATTTTGATACTATGACATTTTGGCTGACCTTTAACATAAGTGTGAATGTAGGAGTTGTATTTATAATGGAGTATTTATACACTGGGGGTAGTGATATTTGGTAGTGATATATACTTCACAACGTAAGGCAAAAAAGTATATGGCAGTATTTTTTTCAAGGATTTCTTGCTATGAGCCTTTATTTTCTTTATTAGAGATAACACTTTGTGTCTGTAAAGACCAAAAAATACCACCCAAAAAGAGTTAAAAGTCCCATTCCAGTCAGACCTCACAATATAAATATGTACATTTGTTTTTATTTACGGTAAAGAGTTTTGCGTTCAGGAGGTTTTATGATGCACAAATATTTCCAAATGTTCTTTTCTGGTTGGCGCGACAGTTTTCACGAGTTTAATTTGGAAGAGTTTTTTGTGGTCCTTTGTGTAACATGTCAGTCGTCAGTTGATGCACAAAATAACATCTGCACGGCAAGTGACAGTCCAGTTGGAGCAGTCAGAAACACACTTGTAGCCGCACACACAGGCACCTCTCCTACTGTACATATACTTCCTGTGCACTCCATCTTTAAAACGGTGGGTGTTAATCCATAAACTGTCTATAGTGAACTGTTGAAATAGGCCATAGGTAGATCTCTGTGTGATGTTCTCGGCTGGGGTTCGGGGCTGATGGCCTCCAGTGGGCTTTTTCTCTGAACGTAGTGGGGGAGATTATGATGAAAGGAGCAGAGAATGAGATGACACACCCTGTCTCCATAATTCGCTGCTTCATCATGAACAGAGGCATTAAGCGCCCCCTTTTTTTCTCTCCGGAGAATCGTACATGTCACACCGCACAGTGCCTCTATATGAGTCAGTCACCTCAGGTGTTTCGCACGCACATCAGCGGAGGCATGGCATGTCTTCAGATTACTTCATCCACGGCGTCTGAGATCACAGGGAAAAAGATATGATTGATAATGCTGAGCTTCACTTCGTGGTGGAATTTCCCTCACCACTAAAGAAGTAGGTGCTACTGCGCCTTTAGGATCGTCCAACCCACAATTTCAATGGAGAGTTTTCATGTTTCTTTGTTTCAGTGCTGAAACCGAAGCTTTCTTACCCGACTTAGTCGAATCAAACTCTTGGGAAAAACCGATGTGTGCTTTACTTAGTCGCGCATTGCTACATTTTCACATTGGTTTGCTCACTCTAATATAATGTCTGAGAGCCATCCTAAAAGGTGCAGTCTGGCCCACAAAGCTCAAATTAACACCTAAACCATATGTTGCTAAACTGGTGAATTCCTTTTCAAGTTTTTGTCAGTTAACCTGCCATTATTTCATTCATGTAAATAATTGAATTAGATGACTGCCCCTGCCAATGACATACGGCTTAACGGGGATAACTTTTACTTAGCTAACCAGGCAAAAAAACAGTTGTCCCTATTTTGATCTATCTTACAACTGACCCCAGTTTCACACACTGTAAATTGACAGACAATTAAAATAAAAGCACAAGAAAAGCATGCAATCCAAATGCTGAACCACAAAAACATCAGACTGCCATTTTGGGGCCTTTCCCATAACCCTTAGCTCTTGGTAATTAGTCAGCAATTGGAGATAAAGCATGTGATTGGGAGTGAAAACAACGTGGGGATGGCAGACTGTGGTTTGGAATGGCAAATTCCTCCGGGAGACACAAGTCTGTCACAGAAGGAAACGCTTGATTTAAAGGTGTTGATTCAGTAAATTACGCGCTCTGAGAGGCAGCACAGGAGTTTTTAATTGCAAGCATAAAATTACAGACTGAAAAATTGTGGCGTAGTCTGTACAGTATGTATTTAGAAAGACTTGCAGCTGTTGCTTTGGTCCTGATAAGTGTCAGCGTCATCAAGACATCTACTTGTTGTTCATGGTGTGTGTTACCTAGATGTGTACGTGTACACAAAGACAATTTCTAGGTGTATTCCATTTACAGCAAATACATTTTTTTAATTTTAGGGTTGTCTTTCGCATATACTCATTCAGGTAAATGTTACGTGAATTAACTAGCCTTTTAAAAACAAACCTTTGATTTCTCTAGAAATGTCCATGTTGTTTAAATTGTCATAATACTTTAAATTCAAATGTACAACATCTTTGTGTTTATGTGTTTTAACTACTTTTTGCTTGTTGCTTTGCTCCTTGTTGATGTTTTTTTTACATGTTACTGCTCATATTTTGAAGGAATACTTATTCTACATTTAGCAGCTGTAATATACTTAAACCATAACACTAAACCATTTAGATTACTCCGTATCTGGCACCTATTAGTTAGTGGTAACTCATTTGTATTGTACAGTTTGCATGTGGTATAACAGTCACTCACTTGTCCCTTCACCGCGCTGAATCTTTCTCACACATGTACAAGTTGTGATATCCGCTCCACCAAAATGTCTACATAGTGTTTTCTGGTTTTCAGTGTGGTTGTACTAATCTTCCAGTGGCACCAAACTGATCTCTGTCTCTATATTGGGCTCGCCAGTGGTTACCACTCAACTATGTTGATCACTTTGTGGAAGGATGTGTGTGTGTGTGTGTGTGTGTGTGTGTGTGTGTGTGTGTGTGTGTGTGTGTGTGTGTGTGTGTGCGTGTGTGTGTGTGTCTGTGTGTGTGTGTGTTTTACACATGTGCTCCTGTGTGTGTGCACACATGCAATGGCGTTGCACATGGGTGTGAATGACTTGGTCCTGATTGTATGCGTCTGGACGTGTGCGTGTGACAAGAGTGTGTTGTGGGGGAGAACTGTGTAAAGTCAACAAACAACAGTAACAACAACAACAACAACAACAACAACAGTTACGCTGGCTGCCACTGAGCCTCAGCTATGTTGTAATTAGAAGTGGATGAAAATGTGGGACAACTGTGCCCTTAACCATAACCAAACATTTCTCTGAGGCGGAGGATTATAGACAGAAACTGAATGCGGTCTGCTCTCCCTTCTGCGTGCCACATGTCACCGCTCCTCTGGCCACTGATCCTGGTCCTCTCCTCCGCCACCGGCCATTTGGGTCTGCACCCCAGATGTGTGATCTGGTCACCTTCAACCATGCAAGTGGCTCACCCTTTGTGTACACATGCGTGCAAGTGTGTGTGCGTGCGGCAATCCTCTTATCCTCCAGTCTGTGCTGCCTCCCACTGGTTGGGAACGATACTGACAGTGGCACTTGTGTGTGTATATCCTCTCTTGAAAGACAAATAAACGTAATGCAAGTCATTCATTTTGCATTTGTGTTGACCTGCTTGGCGTTGACTGCATCAACACAATTCAGATGCCACTGAACAGCAATAAATCACTTTCACATACTTCACATACTAAGCCTCGACCACTTGGAACTCCAAGAAGTTAAATAAATGCTAACAAGGAGGTGCAAATCCAATGTTGCCTCACATCTGTGTTTTCCACTGTCAAAGAATGATTTTTCAGTGCAGCTTGGTTTAAAACAAGACCACCACATGCGTGAATGAGTTTCAGACTCTGAGCTCTACCACCATGTCCTGGCATGGGGAGCACAACTGAGAAAACTTGTAAACAGTCAACCATAATCATATGTACCCTGAACGGAGACATGATTAATCTAATCCCTGCCTGTCTGAAAATGCCAGAAAATGTCTCTCTTCTGGAAAGTAATCAAGTTGGGCTTGCCCCATGGACTTGCATAGCTTCGGCTGTGAAAAGATAGAAGCAAAAGAGTTTTATCCAATTTGCTAAGTCGATCAGGTTACAGTGAAAGCATGCTGTGTTTAACCCAGTGAAGTGGGGATAATTGAGACCTGTTAACTGTTGCCCCTTCTCTGTTTCCCTTGCACATCTCAGGTTGACCTCTGTGCATCCTCTCAAAGACAGATATTAAGTTGAAGATTTAATTGGCTGCAATAAAACTGGACAAAGCCTGCTTTGTTTTCCAAACACTTCATCCAAACAAGAGAGTTTGCTGCCAGCATCCTCAGCTCAGCATTGACTGGATCTCAGCAGGCGAGCAGGGCTACAAGTTCAACTTTGGGATTGGCCTTTTACATTCCTGTTCCCCAAGTTTGCCCTCCTCAGCCTCCTCTGGGGTTCAGGCAGGTGGGCGTGAGTCCCTCAGTCCTACAGCAGCAGCGAGAGAGGGGGTTTGAATGCGGACAGAATGGTTTGCTCAGCAGCCTGTTGCTTCGGTTTGTTTGGAGCTGCGGTCCTCGCTGGGATATGTAACCAAATTCCTTTCCCTGTCCCACAATCGGAGTTTGCTGCCAGCTTCCCTGGCAATGAGGCCCTGAATTAGGGCCAGTCCTCCTGCTCATCCCACAAAGCCTTTCATGTTCCCAAACCGCAGCCTGAGCGAGGCGCCTCGGTTTCAACAGCAGCAGACCAGCATATGTTTGCCTAATTCCTGAGACATGATGACAGTGGTCTCCCAGCCACGAAAAGACAGCTTCAGTTTTTTTTCTTCTTCATCCTGCACTTTAATTATTATTTTCTGTTGTTGATGACTTCCAATAGTTACATACCACATGTTTTCTCATTACATATGTTTTTATTCTTTTTTTCTTTTTTTTTTATGACTAGCCCCCCAACCCACACCCCTAAGCTTGTCCTCCCCTCCACATCCTCCTACTCCTCCACCTCGGTCACCCTTCTCTTCCCACAATGCTTTGCTTGCGCATGACCCTGCAACTGGAAAAAAAACAAAGAGCAGCGGGGGAGGATTTTCATTGCCCAGCAGGAGATGGAATTATGGTTGGTTATTACCCACAACTGCTAGGTGTAAGAAAGGATCACAGAGCTGAGAGGTGGACACAGTCTTCCTGCCTTAGGTCACAGCAGATTACCCAGAACCAGGCCTGATCTCGTAAAGACAGGGCGTCGGAGAGCAACACCCAGCGCTGCACCAAGCGATGCCCTCTTGAACTTGCATTCACATATACTGGCGCCTACTATAAGAGCATTTGTTTTTTTGCTGTCTGGAGAATTTTGCTGATTTCATATTTTTATGAAATGTAAAACACTTAAATCAGAACTCAATTAGGAATATTAATTTCGTGTTTTCACCACAGCGGCTCGAAGCAGCAGCCAGCTGGAGCAGTATCGGTGCTCACTGAATCTCCACAGTGATGGGTGACCTGGCAGTTTGCTGGAATCAAACTTGCAACCTTAGAGAGTCTCATGGCGTGATTGCCATAAAAACAAGAACAACACCCAGCGACATGCCTTGATCCCTTTTTGACCTTCTCACCACATTTACTGGCGCCTGCAGAAGCGCAGTGTTAGAGATTTTGTCTTTGGTGTCAGAGGAGGCTTTATTTATGGCGAGACGATCATAAAACCCACGAGAAGCTTAATGCCCACACAATCTACAGTGTAATCTCCAACTTCTGTCTTATTAAGCGCAGAGTCTATTTGCCTGAGAGGTAAAACATAGAGCCACAAATCTGTTCCAGAGCCAGAGTAGAGCTACGTGCAGCCAAGAGAAATAAGCACCAGATTCACACTAAAAATAATCAGAATTTAGTGGTGCATAATGGCTTGCTTTGAAGGGGAAGGTATTCATATTTGGTGCTCTTTATTCCACTTATCAGTAGCCCTGCTCTCTCTCCCCTCGGGCCAGTCTTTTGGGAGCTAAGACTCCTTGGCGCACATCAACTGCCTGTGGCTGTCATTGCATGTGTTTAGTTTCACCGCTAGTTTCCTATGGCTTACTGTGGCCCTGCTATCCTCTCAGATGGCGTGTGACACACACTTATCCCAGGCAAATCTGGGCATCCCCTCCTGCCAAGTCAAACAACGCTCTGTATATTGCTGACGTCTAACCCAATATCTTTGGACTTTTAAAGACGGGTGCTTTTTTTCTGCTTTTTCATGTACAAATCTGACCAGAGTTTCAAATACTCAATCATTAAATTCTCAGCACTGCTCGCTGAAACATTCAGAGTTTATTTTATTCCTGCATGTACAGACAGCCGCAATACATTTTTAGCAGCCGCGGCAGGAGCCTTGTGTATTTTAACGCGCTGGCCATATGTGGCACCCTGACCTCTTTCATAAACAGAACAGTCTGCAGTGCACTATGGGTCTGCTTCACCAGTTTGGGAGAGGAAGAGAAGGGGTGTTAGAGGGGGGCTCTGGGAGGGGTTCCGTTGGGGTAGTTTGATGGAAGTCACGTTGGAGCCGTTCCCCTTTGAGGAAAGATGGGCAGCACTTGAAACTTAACTGAGGTCCAGCTTATTCTTATATTGGTGCGGCCAAATGCTTCATCCGTCTGTTTACCAGAAGGTTGACAGAATTAACTTTAAAAGGATTCCCTGTTCGTAACTGTCAGGCAATATCCAATCCTTCAGGCAAGTCCAAATATATTGGACTATTTCAAATCCAATCCTGCATCCTTTGTGCTTTGTAGTACAGTCTTGGATGCAGAACAGTGGCTAGGTAGAACAATTAGCTTCCCATGAGTAAACAGCTCTTTCTCTCCAAAACAGATGATCAGTCTCGTGTTATGGGGTCTTTGATTGATGTGGGTGGTCAGACTTGAATGCTAGTTACTTTAAGCGGACCCTCGGGCCCTCGGGCCTTGGAAGCCCTATCATTGCAAAGGCCCCCCTGTGGCGCTCTACCTGCAGGTATCAGGTGTTGTGGGAGCTTTCGTGGGGGGTAGGGTGGGGCAGGGCGGGGTGTAATTACACATGCATGTGAAGGAAAGGCCTCTGAGGGTAATGAGGTTTGGAGGATGCGGCCATCTCAGCGGGTGGTCCCTCCCTCCACTCTGACACCGATCCCCCTACCTCTCTGTCTGCGGCTGCTCACGCGAGTCGCCCCGGTCCCCCGGTCCCCTGCTCTCCCCATGCTTGGACAATCGGATGGGCTTCAGCGGGGGCCTGGAAGTGGCGCCCACCCCAGTTGCTCCAGCCAAGCAGGCTCCCGGAGCCGCTTCCAGGCATTTCATCACATTACATCAGATCAAAAGCAATAAGCTAATTACAAACGACTGTGGCCATGCAAGCAGTAAATACAGAATCAACATAATTGATTTAATCCTCTCAATGTAAAGTGAAAAACGTATCAATGCTGGGGCCAAAATTACAGCCCTGTTTTCCAGGGCAACAGTGACAATTGGATGAATTAAAAGATCACATGAAGTTCATTCAACCAAAGTAAACTCTAGTGACGCCAGCGCAATTCATACAGGATCGCTCAGCTAAATGGAAAGGGAGAGACATGTCATTTTAGGCCTCGCCGTTGCGCCTTGGACACATTTAGATTTACTTGTTTTGTTTGTTCATCTGTTTTCTTTTTGCCGTGAAGAGGGTGTTGTGCGCACGAGTTTCCTCCATCATTCATTGCAGCTGCAGTGATGGGGGAAAGAAGATGTTTTATGCATGCCTCAATATGCATCTTAAAAGCAAAAGCATTAGGAATGATAGTGAAAATGCAAAGGGTTTTCATCAACGTTTACTTATTCATGATGCTCCGAGAAAAGCAACGTATTTTAGAGCAAATCCATGTTATCATTGGAGAAGCTCCCCCACAGAAGTCATTTTCCACCTGAGGACATGCACTTTAATGACAGTTGGAGGTGGTGCCGCTGGAACAGAGATACAGACTCCATGTTCGCAACACATGCAATATCAAAGGAGAGAGGAGGAGGAGGGGAGATCTCTACAAACACTTTGTGCTGTATGATGAGGTTTTGATTCCTCTCTATCTCTATCTTATCCTCTTTTTAATCATCATTCTGGGGCGAACATACAAAATAGTTTTTTTTTTGGGCGGTTGTGGGGTGGGGGTATTTTCCACATTACCAACCATGCGTTGCTCTTCTGCTTTCCCATTACTTGTCCTCCAGGATTGCTAAGGTCTTGTCGGACATAAACACACATTCCTCACGTTTTTTTTTCTTTATAAACAAGAGAATGAGAATAATAATCAAAAGTTAAATATCACTGATTTCCTTTTTTTTGTATTTCTTTGACAAATAAAACAGCAAGCTCATTGTTTTGGAATCTCTATTGATTTTTTAAGTAGTGTACACGCCTTGACAGATACACGTAGTGTGTGCATGCTGTACAGTGATGTACATGTGAATGTGTCTGTGCGAGAGAGGGAGGGAGAGCAATAATGTGTGTCAAATTGGCTTGCCCCCTTCCTTGTCCTTTGGCTCCTGCTCTGCGGTGGCAGCCCTCTCTCTGACCTCTCATATGTCACACAGCACTCTTATCCAGCATTGTTTTCCTGGAAGATGTCGACCACGGCCTGATCGTGAACTATGAGCCCTCAACCTCACCGATGTTTTGGGAGTTTTACGTACAAGTAAGCCATCTAATGGACAACAATGGAAACAATTCTGTCTGTCTGTCTGTCTGTGGTTTATTGAGTTTATAGAGTTTAGAGGGTTTATAAAGATTAGTGTTCTGGAGTAGAGTTAATTGCAGCGAATGAATGTCCAAACAGCAACCAGTGTCCTCTGCACTGCTGTCTGGGGCTCGTTATTTTCTTATTTATCCTGCATAAATAACCTCAAATTATCCATAAAACATAATGTCTTAGAATTCTTCCCACTTCATCTGGCTCTGATTAATGTTTTTACAGCATGGAATTAAATGTGCTGGAGACACGACCCGTGCATGTATGGGCCCCAGAGGAGGAGAGCTGTGACTCCTTAAGAGGGGGGAAAAGAAATCTCTTTGTTTTCTGTAAAGGGACACGTTGCTCTTAACTGCTTCCATGTGGCCTCAGTCAGTGTAGATCTGAGGAGTGAGGTGGCAACAGATAATAACGCAAATAAAACTCATGGCAGTTAAAGCGAATATACCAGCTGTGTTTTTTGAAATCGCTGGTCGTCACTCAGCCGGTTGTGTAGGCGTGTGATCGCTGGAATGGGACAGAGCGGAGTGTGATAATCTTACAGTCTCACTTATGGAAATGTTTGCATGAGCTCTTGACGGATGAGCGGCACTTGTGTTTGCTGCAGTCTAAAAGAGTTCCCAATTGGTGTCTACCAAGACCACAGTAGCAGGTGTCTAATGTGACCATTTTGGTTATTCAACACATAAGTCCATTATGACCGCTGAGCCGTGAGAAGAATGGGGGGAAGGAGGGCTGCTCCTTTAAATGGAATCTTTAATTTCACAGGCCTCTTGATATCCCGCCGCAGTTGCGATTGTGTAACAGAAAAGAGGAATCAAGGCTTTTGAAAGCACATTAAGCAGAAAGCAATTAACCAACACACAGTAGTTAATTTTTGTATTAATGCTTCAACAGCTGGTGCAGATTGCTTCCTCATTTTTATCTCCGCTCCAGCTGTTCTTCAACAGACAAGAACATTAAAGAGGATTTGTCCGTAATAAAGTGGCTCCATATATAGATACCTCGCTGAGAAACGGAACCCGTAGGGAATGTGGATTTACATATAGAAAAAGTTGGAAAACTGACATCTTTTCAATACCCCACTGGTCTTCCTTTCAGCGAGCACCTCCAATGGGAACTGTTTCAAAGCCCCGTTTTCTTGTCTACCGAGTGTTGGCATTGGTGTACATTTCAAAGTCCTTTATTGACATCCTCTACAGATGTGCTGCTTGGAGGATTGTGAATTTGGTACTAAAGGCAAGGCCCAAAACGTTTGATTAATGCTCATACATATGGTGTGCTGGGATGAACTGCCTATGTGTGGGTATTTCCACTCTGTTCTTAAAAAAAAATAAAAGCCAGAAGGCAGGGGGATTTTTGTTTAAATAAAACTAAATTTAATGACTTTTCTTTGTAAGTTTCTCTGGGCAACAGCTTTCCCTATTTGAAGGGTAATGTGGCTTCTATTTCTGTCTACGAAAACCAAATGTATTATGTTTTTGGATCAGCCGGGGCGAGGAGGGCCTGCCCATGGGGTCTTAGCTGACTGTCAAAACAAACATACCAAGAACAAGTTAAGACAGGCTGCCACTAGTGCCACATCCATCCTGCCTTAAACCAGCGTAAACCACAAGCATGTACTTATGCACAGGCAGTTGCCACACCATGCCACATGCCTGCTTGATTAAGTGCTGGGTATGGCTGAATGACAAGCCTCGGGCTGAGGAAGAACTCTCCTCTGCTCTGCTCTGCTCTCCTTGTCCCACTCTTTCTGCTCTCTCAGATGTCAGGCCCTTGTAATAGAGAGGTAAACCAGTGCAGTTCATCAAGTGGTCTTGCATATTTCCTTCTTGAGAGGAGAGACTATGAGGGTCAGAAAAGGCTTGCAAACCGGGGAAATTCTCTTTTACAGCAGTGTGTATACGTCATGACATGAACACAACTGGTATAATAGAGAGATTTGGAGGATGTACATGTTGCTCTGTAATTGAACATAATTGAGAAAGTGTTTGACACTTGATATGGATTTATAGTGCCACTTACCCTGAGAAATGTTTTTCTTTTGGCTGGTTTTCTGAATGCAAGTCTCAAGTGAGATGCCTGTTTTTAGTTATTTGTGTATGAAGATTCACAACACTAATTATAACAATATTGCATGGGTAGCTGTGTCTTGAAGCTGTTGAATCATTTAATACCCTCAAAGAAAATAATTTACAAAAGGGCAAAACTAATGTTTTTTACAATCTCAACACACGCCATATTTGCTTTGTTGCTTAGATACGTAGTGTTAATGAATGCGCTGCACGGGGAAGAAAAGTGCACTGTTGCCACTTTTTGGCAGCAGAGAATTAGTGGCAAACATTATGAGAGTGCAAGCCATTAAAGTAAGAAATAGGTCTTAATTTATAGCTCGGGTCTGTTTGTCATTTGGCTCGGCTACTGCTTTGTTGCATAAGCATGTGTGGAATAATTAAGGACACAGTGAGATGGGATTCATAATTGGGCTGAGGATGATGAGGACTGTGTAGGAGGAGGAGGTGGGGACCGTGGTCCTCTGCAAGCAGCGCCTCCAGATGTGCAGATGGGGGCCGCAACCCTGTGTGGTTCCACTTTAAACATAGTGGGAGAGGAACATGGCCTGTGAAGTTGGTGCGCCAAGTTCAACGTTGCTTGCTTGCTTGCGTGTGTGTGTGTGTGTGTGTGTGTGTGTGTGTGTGTGTGTGTGTGTGTGTGTGTGTGTGTGTGTGTGTGTGTGTGTGTGTGTGTGTGTGTGTATAAAATGGTACGACCTTCATGATCACATATTTCAACTTGATTGTCATATGCGTGTGTTTCGGAGATTGCGTTGGCTGGACTTTTCTTTTTGAGGCTGATAGCTTTACAGCAACAGCCAGAAAGAGATGGGCTGTCTGTAAAGCACATGTTAATACACAAATATTTATCAGCGAAAGGTTACCTCATTTGACCCTGCTCGCCCCCTTACAGACAATTAAAATTATTTTCACTCACGCTCATACAGACACACACCCATTTCCCCATGTTCCCCTAACTCTCACCTAGATGTTTAAATGTCATTGCTAAGTGTCTCATGCCTCAGATCATCTGCTCAGCTGTTGTTCTGGTAACGTACTTGGGCCATTCCAGAGTGGTACTGCATGTGCTATCCCTGTAGGGGCCTCAACAGGGCTCCGGGGAACTAGGTGTTACTTCCTCCAGCTCTTTCTCTTCTTCTCCAGGACGATGCGAGGCTGCACTACTGGCCGGTGAGTTCAAAAGAAGTCAACTCATTTGCCCAGCTACTCGACACAAGAATCAGAAGTCACATCAAAAACATAGCAGCACATTTGTTAAACAATGTCCTTTTGTCAAAAAGGAGCCACGTTGTCCAGCCTGGTCTCTGACAAATTACGTTTCCATACAATGAAACTGCGTTTTCAATTACGTGTCGAGGGGAAACATATTTTCTGCCAGATAAAATTTAAGATTTATTTTTGACCCATCATAAATGTGTTACTAATCAGAGTCCGTAGAAGTCCATGTCGGGACGACGTTGGGTGGATGGGTGGCTTAAATAAACACAGGACCTTCACCTTGGAGACCACTATTCGCATTTTGTGTGAAACCAAGAGGCAATGTTGACTTATTTCAATTTACGTCCGTAACTTCAAAAACGCAACAGACCTACTTTTTTTAAGCCAAACCATGATGTTTTACTAAACAAACAAAAGTAAAGTAAGTATTCTTTCTGCCTAAACATAAGCAAGTTATTCCGTTGCATATTTTCAATCAGTTTACAGCGCTAACAGGTCAAAAATATCTTTTGAGGCAAACATAAATTTGAGAATGCAGTTTCCACTGAAAGAGCCTGGGAGCATTAAAAGCATTGTTCGGCTCAAGGTTGCTGTACTTTGTCTGGAATAAATGCCAAGACGGCACTCCTCCAATTGTGTCACCTTTTGGTTGTTTTATTTTGGGTACATTTTAAATAATTTTATTGGGTTCTTAATACCAGCTGTTGTTCTCACATGTTAGCCGCGCTGTTGGTAGTAATAGACTTAGTCTTAGTCTGCCTCTGGAAAATGTCATTGAGACTGGTACAAGGGTGGCCAGTGCACACACACACAACCAAGCATGTTGGCTATTGACAGTACCATGGCTGTATATTTCTGTGTTCTGGCTCTGAAAAGCGGGCCGAATAAATTTGATGTCAGTGTGTGTGCTGTCGCCACTGTTTCAGCCACCCACACAGCTGTGGACAGCTGTTAGGACATGGCGGCCCTCGTCCTCCAACTATAGGCCTTACACCAACTTTTTCCAGGGCTCCCAAGTGTTGTATTAAGGCTTTATTGCCCCATATTCACATATATGTGAGCATAAGCTTTACACGGCAAAACAATCTGCCCTCTTTGTACTCTGTCAGCAGCTCAGACTTAACTTTTTTCTGGGCTGCTTTTTTTCACAGAGGGCGTTTCCCAACTTTCCTGTGATCACCTGTTGGCTGGAACCAACAGCCGAAATTATGATTATGTACCGTGGCCGGTCATGAGGAGACAGCTAAAAAAGTTCACATTTTGTTCTAAAAAGCTTTCCTTTGATTTTTTGCATTTCAAAGTCTGGTATCATACAAATATGCCGGGCAGAGATTATGCCACCCCTCCTCTTCCCTCCCCATTTTATACATGCTGCTCTCATCACGGAGAATGGAGTGTATCCATAATAACTTGCACATGTCCCACTTTTGTCTTTGCGGTTTTCATTCTGCTATAAATTGAAGGTAGACACTATTTTCTGCGCCTCTTTGGGTGATGTGTAAGACAGGTTTAAATGGATGTAATTTCACTTTGAAGCAATTGTGTGACTCATTAAATGGTGCCAGTTTGCGTGTACATTGCCGGTGGTTTTTGGAGCAGGGAGAGGGCCCTCAGAGTCGCCGTGCTTCAGGTCCTCAGCTGAGAAAAAAAAGACATCTGGCACCCATTCGGGAGAGAAAGCGAGTGCCAACACAAAAACATTAGGCGACGGACTAAATGCTCTCAACCCCAGTCTAACAGGGAGCGCATGACAACCAAAATTCAAACCTTTTGGCGAGCGTCAGCATTTGCACTGTGTTGTGTTGCTCTATAGATTTCCCTCTTCTGACTCTAGCGCTCTCTGTAGTTAAACTGATCCTTATTGAATTATCAAGCAAGCATTGCACAACCGTGTAGCCCAGCCACTCTCAAATCCACTGTGGTCGGCATAAAGGGGATGGTTAATTTTTACATTAGAGAGACGGGAGATGATTTGATGAGTGGCATGTTGTCAATACTCCCCAAATGACCCCCAAACCTCAGTGTTCCTGTTGGTACATCACATCCCAGCACCTTATTTCAGAAAGATATTGAGATATAGCAGATTAAATTCCTATCTACTAATAGTCCCAGAAGCAGCCCTTTTTTCAATTCCTGTTAGCTTGCAAAAGTTATTGATCACTTTAATATAAGTGTTGTTTTTCCAATGGCTACACACAACCCGCTCTTCCAAGATTTGTTTGTGGTTCGAATTTTGCAATATATGTGAATATTGTTTACATAAAATCCTATAATACAAGTTATTTTATAGCATTTAAAATACAGTATTAAAATACTTTATTATGCATCTTAAAATGTACTGAATGAGAGGCAATTTGTCATTTTCTTGTTGCATTTCTTCAAGTTTGGGTCAAGAGTGTATAATCAAGACACTACAGAAACTTGGCACGTGTCCATTTTTCTTCATCGCCACTCTTTTCAGGCGGCGTCAAATGTGATTAAAAACCTCTCCTTGGATACTTTTATAAATGATTTCAGCCAGCCAGGTTTGTGGTATTTGAATTGATATGCTCTCTGGAATCCTTTCACCCAGCAGATTTATAGCACATTATATTTAGCCAATGATGGCCTGGAAAAGAAACCATGCTGCTTATCAGATATTTTCCAAAATGTGTGATGATACACCTTTTGAAGTGTTGAACTGATAAGTTGTAAATCAGTGGGAAATATACACTCTTAACATGCGGGATCTGTTACGTTTGAAAGCAAGGTCGCAGAAAGGGAATACTACATGTCAAATATTGAACATTAGTGTTCCAATCCAAGATCTAGTGTTATTTTGAGGGCCAAATAAAATAACCTGTTACCTTTTCATATAGTCTTGATGTTATCTTTGTAATCAGTCATTTCCTAAGACATTCATTCATCCTACACAGAGATAAAGGTAAGCACATTTCAGTCAAACAGTAGATATTGCATTTTCAGGATGAAACTGCAACATCTTGAATTCTTCAGGGAAAACTCTGGAACAGTGGACCATATCTGACCTTGAGGATACGCTAACGCTGTGGCTTCGCAGAGATTTAACAGTTGTCATGAAAACATTAAGTTGAGACTGCTGCATCTGGCAGTCAGACAACAACGCCGGTACATCACAGTGCAGCTTTTTAGTGCCAAGGAGCGGTGACTCATTGCTGATAAACATCTGCATCATAAAATAAAAGCGTGGCCTTGCTTGCGACTCAGTAATGGTACAGTGAGTATCAGTTATGTGAGCAAGATTTTTTTTTTCCACCGTATTGTAGTTTATTCACAGCATACATCTGCATCTGATACAAATATTGGGCCAAGATTGAGTGAGCTCTGTCATGGTTTCCACGTTTTACATGGGATGATTAGTAAATTATCAGAATAATTACAGTATTTATCTGTTACACAGTACCATAAACACTGCTGCTATTACCTACAATAGCAATCAATATTATCGGGTTTTATGATATACTCCATTTCTTCCAAAACATCTGAGCAACATTTCTTCCGACAAAATAAGTTGTTGATCATAAAGCTGATCAGCATCTGTTCTTAGTCAGCGTAGACTGTGGATGATATTCTTGATATTGTTCTGTGGAGGAGGTTTTAAAGTCACATTTCCCATACCCGGCGGTCGTGCGTACATTATCACCTCTCACAGAGTTCAGTTCACTCAATCAAGAGTATCAGCGTACTTCTCAGCCCGTAAAGTTTGAGAAAATAATCCTGATGATGTCATAAGGTAAAGAGAGGGACTCAACTGAAAACAAAAAAAAGGATATGGCATTTTAAAGAATTGGGTATTAAGGAGGCAAGGAATGACGCCACTGCATAGCATTATTCGGAAATTTATTTTTTTTGATCTTGACCCACACAACTGTGTGAATAAATTGGCCTTTGCTGAGTCGTTGTTTGTGAGTTCTGCAGTTTTATGAAAGCGAAATACTTAATTGTTGGAGCCCCACAGTCTACTTAGTGCACTCGCTTTACATTGCATATTCTAACTTTGTATCATCTTCCTTTTCTACATATTATTCATATCATTATAACATAAACCTATGTAGAATATTCATAATTCAGTAAACTAGATACACCACATACATTAGTTTTTAGGGGGTTAGTTTCATTAAGGGGATATCACAAGTACAAATACATCTCCATTTCATTTGATGTAAAAGGACAAAGATAGATTTCCCAGTGGAAATTAATGTGGCTTAGAGCATTAAAGGGAACTTTTTTCCAAATCAATCCTGGCAACAAAAAAAAGTTAACTTAGATTAACTGCATCTGCAGAAGTCAATAAGATCACTTAAACACTGCTTGCTTGATGACGACTGAGCTGCAGAGACATGAACTTAATCTCAAGTTGTCCCTCTCTCCGCCAATGTCTCTTTCGTTAAGTGGTAGACATAATTTAAAAGGCTCTGCCAGCCAAGTGATAATCAATAGCTTTCTCTCTCCTGTTTAATCACACAGCGATATTTTTAATTTGTTTGTTTGTTTGTTGCTCAGAAACATGACTGTATCTAGAATATTTATTTGCCCCATAGGTTTCACTTGCTTTGGTTTGAGTCAGCAATCTGCATCGTTAGCAGTCCCAGAGGAATTCTCTAATGACAGTCACAATTTGAAGCTTTAATTCAGTGCTGAGAAAAAAAACACTATACTCTCTTCAGCTGGCTGGTATGAAAGCTGCCTCCAAAGCTGGCCAAAGCCATTGTTTTACAAGTGGAAATCCCAACAACAATTATGCCTTGCTGGTTACGGTTTGGCCGAGTGAGATTGTAAGAAGCCTTCTCCTCGTGCTCCTTTTCTCCAAATGTGGCTTTCCACAGTTAAGGCGAAGCAAACAAACAAACAAACAGACAGACAAAGAGAGCAACAGTTGAACAAACCAGAGGGGATAACAACGTCAAAAGACACAGCGACATGGCTGAGAGTTTACAGAGCTGTCACTCCAGTGAGTTCTAGAGACCCGATAATGCACATAAATGGAGGATTAGTGGTCAACCTTGGAAACACATGTGCTGAAAGCAAAGGAAGTGGAGCAGAGAAAGAAGTTTGGCACGTGCAGCAGCTGTGTGGTTGTAGACACTGTAGGGTTCTTTGATCTTCTGTACTCAGGTGTGACAGGGCTCTGGCAGGCAGGGAGCCTGGTGCAGGCTCAGGCGGAGGCTGAGGCCGGACGGGCCCATATGGTCTCGGTGAGAGCGTGAGAAAGGGCACCTGCCATGGAGCAAAGAACAACTCAACAAAGTGCCGAAACATTTCCCCAAAAACGTCTGAGGCGGTGTTAGCGCATGGATGTAGTCACCTGAGATCTGAAAATAATGTTGAAATTTTGTTTAAAAACTCCTTGGTGCTCCAGATGGATTGGATTGATAACGCAGGACAGCAAAAAAAATGCCAATTTGAGTAGTAATTGTAGAATATTACATGGGGTTGACAAAGCAACTGCCACTATGTTAATTATCCTGATGTGGTGAGCTCCACCCATGGCTTGTCGAAGTTGATTGCGTTCACAATAATCCTTTTGCACAGTCTGTTAGTATTGCTGTGTACATCTTTTATAAACCGGTACCACTATAAAGGATGATTACCCCCACATTAATGATCCCTAGGCTGATTGCATCTCATAGAGCAACTGTCATTGTGTTGACCCCTTCATCATCAGTGATCAGCTAAGCTCCAAAGGAGCCAAATAGGCTGCGGTATAAAAAATAAAAAAAACATGGTGCCATCATCAACTCAGCAAATTCACAGTTCGTCTGGTAACCCGTCTTAAGGTCTTTTAATAAATCAGTCCAAGTAAGGATTTATGAAAATGACTGAGTGAACCCAGAGGTCACAGGCGGTTTAATTTGATACTTGGCAGTAAATCCTCTAATTGTTTTTCAATGCGCCTTTACAGTTGTACAATAATACCACAAGAATACGAGCTTGCATATTTGGATACATAAAAGGAAACAAAATATAATTGTTATGTTCTGTCTGCTGGACACACCTCTTTAATAAATGTTGCATTTGAGGTTTGCCCTATAAACATTGTCTGCAAAATAGGAAATTAGCCTGTTACCCCAATGTTTAATGAGTTGCATGTTTTTTAGAAAACCGTCAACCGTTACCGCCATTTTGCCATGATTTGGCGGGCTATGTTTCAGTCCTGGGTTCTATTATTTCTTATTGGCTAATTAAGACATTAGCCATTATAGAAATTCCTCCACACTCTTTATAGAGTCAAACCATCGTCTTTCGACTTGTTCCAACTCCCCCGGTGCCTGGGCAAAGCACAGACCTGAGGTTTTCTCCCTCTGCAGCTGTGATTTCTGGTGCAGAGACAGGTTAGTGACCATGCTGACCTCTCTGACCCGTCAGCAGCCATCCAACATGACAACCTGAATAATCAGACGGATATAATGTGGACAGCAAGGCCCTCTCACTCTGTTTCCAGCTCCCACTGCGCCCTGACTGGAGTTTGTTAACTCTGTCATTTGCAGGGAGACTTTACAAAGGTCACTGTCTGTGTATTTTTCATTAACAACCCAGCGCCGCTCACTCCTCAGCTGGATAATGAGAACCATCGCCTCGGCAGATCTGGAGAAACATTTTTTGGTGTCAGCAAATGTCGCAGCTTGATGGCATATAAATGTAATTTATCAGCGTGTTTATGTTGCCGGTTTAGTAGGACATTTTCATGCCCCACTGGAGCAGGGATGCTGTGTCAGTGCATAATGACAATGTCACTTGCAATAACAGACAGATCTGATATTTGTGCCGTCATCTCATAAAGCAGCTCGGCACAGTTTGTGAACTGTGACAACTTTATGATTGTATTTTTACTCTCTTTAGCATAACTTTTAAATATAAACATACTACCCTGTCACTTGAAGACAATAGACGGGACTTTGAACAAGTCTAAAATACCCTTTTGTTCTTTAACTATACTTGTACTGTGTGTGTATACTATCCTCATGTGGAAACAATGCATAAAAATCCTAATTTAAACAGTACCAAAGTGGAATGTGTTGGACCAAAATCAGCAGGAGGCAGATTCTAAAGCCATTGGCTGTTTTAATATGAACGCTACAGCTCTGTTACTGCACATGCACAAATGCTACATGCCCATAAAGATACTGTAATCTTCAAACAATATGACGGATTGAACCTCTCCAGCTCTCACATCACGTCTGCGAGGGAAGGGACACTTTTATGGCAGCACTAAAAGAAGCTGGCTGAACTTCTATGTTTGATCCTCCCGGGGAGTAGAAAAAAAGGGTAACACTTTAATCAGTTCAATACCTTGTGTTTTTTTGTTGTTGCATGGACTTAACAGCACTGTCACAAAGTAATTGTCAGACTAATTTTGCCTTTTAACCCATATTTCCTTGCAGATGCAGAATTTTCCAAAGCCTTATCTTCGTCATATTTTGGAGGCATGTCCCAAGTGTCGTGGGCCAAACTGCGCTGTCAATGACAATTACACAGACTGACGGCTACAAAAGAAAGGACTCGGCTTCTTAATAACTTGTAAACAAGTTAAAAGATGGAAAAGAATAGTACGAGCTTCAGTTGACGCTGCTGTAGTATTGGTTAATACTGATCTAAGGGTTTTTGCTATTGGATAGCGGCCATGCTAGCAGTTCAGCCATTGGCAAGCCACCATGGAGGAACTTGATAACAGAGCTCATTTGAATGTAGCCCCTCTTGCTGCAGAGGTTTCGCATGCCCCTTATTCATGAGGAGCGCATTCTGCATTGCTGCTGTCATTGCTGGTGAGGTGGACTCCATATGGATTGCTGCCACTATATCAGAACCAGACGAGTCTGACAATTATCACTTTCTCAGATTGATGCTTTCTTTCAGCTGAAAAGGCACAAAATAATTAAAAAAAAGAAAAAAAACTGGACCATAAAAAAAAATCTAAAAAGAAAAAAAAACATGATCACAGCTGAAGAGTGTGCAATGGCAGGAAGTAGAATCATAAATCTTATTTTTTGGTTTGAGTATAATCAACAAGTCTTTTCTTTTTTTACTTGCTTTTGCCAGATTTGATTGATAGGTCAGCCATCTTTTCCTGGGTCATTTCACTTCCAGTAAATATGTGCACAATCACGCTGCCTCACTGAAATGAGAAAAAGAAGCACATTTCTTTTTGTTGTCAATCTTGTAAACCACAACATTTGTCCGTCGTCCAGTAATGACAATGTCAGACAGAACGATCCCCAGAGGGTTTTCTGGGCTTTAGTTCTGAGGTCCACAGGCTGACGGATACATGTCGGAGCACAAGGCAGAGAGGAAGACTCATCATGGCTTTGTGTAACCACCACCCGTGCCCCTCATAGCCAAGACTTCTTCAGTGACCGGGATAGCGTAACCTCAAGTGGATGACATATTCTGATGGCAGGAAAACAAAGGTTTTTTTCAAGGGTGTAACTGCTATTTTTTTTTTTTTTTATCACCGGTAATTCCACAGTGACTCCCATCTATCAAGCTCTAAATCTTAGCTGTAACTTCATGCTGATGAAGTATGGTGAAATACATAACCACGTGTCTGCTGTTTGAATTGGATTACTGTTAAATGGTCATTTGAGTCTTGCTACCATTACTTAAGCGCATGGGCCATCAAGGTCCATCTTCATTTCATTACAAAGGTATTATATTGTTGCCTGTTGATGTGTTTTTATCAAATTTAGGGTTTTCTGAGGGTCAGGGGCGAAAAAAATAAAATTACCAACAGTGGAGCACAAGCACATAGATAGTTTTCTAGCCTATACGGCAGTGCATCCCATTGTTTTCCTTTTAAGGGCACCCATTAGTGCATTGCATCTTGTTTTCTCCACTAAAAGAGTACCCTAGAGGGCACTTTATCATATTTGATCTAACGTAGGGACATCTAAGAGGGCACTTCATCATGGTTTCTTTATACAAAGGCAACAAAGACGGCACTTTATCATGTTTTCCTTTCTAGAAAAGCACCCTAGAGGGGACTTTACCATGTTTTATCGACAATGGGGACATCCAAGAGGGTACTTTTGCCACATCTCTTTCGAACATTGGGGTACCACTGGTGGAGGTCGCAGTCATGTTGAACTTCAATACTTTGCAATACTGCAAAACTAATAACATTTCCATCAGCTTAAGCAAAAGTGTGCATGCTAACATGCAAAATGCTGAACATTATACCTGCTAAACATTATCATGTTAGCGTGTCACTATAAGCAAGTTGCAACGCTGATATTAGCATTTATCTAAAGCAACCACTGTTCCGGCTTCTAGGTTCTAAGCTAGCATGGTAGTGGACTCGTAGTCTTGTTTCATCATCTTTTGTTAACAAGCAAAATATTGTTTTTTATCTTTGCTTTTGACACATTCTGAAAGGCATAGACTAATGTGAAACACACGGCTGTTTTAACACATATCAAGAGTTGACATTTTAAATAACTGTGATAATGGTGGAAGGCAAGGTGGTTAGTGCTGTTGTGTCACAGCAAAATAGTTCTGGGCTCTGGGCTTAGAACTGATCTGGAAATTCAGATCTTTTCTGTTTGGAGTTTAAAGCTGGTTGCAATGTCTGCAGCAACAGGACATTGTAATGGAAAGAAAGATATTTGATAGCACACTCTACATACATACAATATTAGTATAAAAGAACGCGTTATTCCTCTGGAGTAGACAATCAGTTGGGGAGAGCTTTGAGTCCCTTTGATAAATACTCTCACAGTCTGAAGTGCAGATGGACATGAATTGACAGAGACAGGCTGAAAATGTACTGAGATGAGTGTAATGAAAAAGAAAGTGAAAAAGTGACATTTAGTGACATAAATTGTTGCTGCAATATCAAGTAAAGCTCCACACTATCTAAATATATTAGCAACTGCCAATTTTGCATTTTCTTTACACATTTAGTTCTTGAAATAAATGCACAGACAGTATCTGATGGAGCGAGAGCTGTCAAAGTTTCCTCTTAGAAAACACACCTATCCACTCCGGCCCAGTGCGGATTGCACCTGTGTCTAAATGCTCGACGTATCTTCACAAAACCTTCACAAGTGCAAGCGCTGCACAACAGTGAGATTTCAAAGAGTTACACCAAGAGCTGTGATACATATGACTGCCTGTGTAAGTGATGAATCCTTACAAAGAGGCCCTCAACGTCCCAGGAGATGTCCTCGTGTTCACGGAGAGAGGTAACGCAGAGGACAAACCACTGCAGATACTGCAACTATCCCTCTAATCTATATTTATAGCACTTCACTTGCATTTAAAAAGTTTAAAAACCTATCTAAGAATGTTAAATATCTTTGATCTCCTCCTGAGCATAATGCAAACAGATAATTGTGTTTACTTTTGTCTGCCTTTTGATATATACACAGTTTTCCTTATGAATATAACAAACAGTATCAAAGATAAGTCTGTTCCTACAAGGACGCTTTGTGACTGCTCTCTAGTCTGCAATTTGTCAGTGTGATATTTATATTCGCTTTCATATCTCCACCTGCACTAATGGCTTGTGGTCAGAAAAGCGAGAAAAACACACTCCTATATGAATTAATCAATTGGTTTTGCTATTTATATATTTTGTATTGTCCCTGTTTATTTATTTTTTCCTCTGATAACAATAGTCTGACAGTTACAAAATGGTCCACAGGTGGGTTCACACCAAGGTTAGCTCGCCTTATTAAACTCAAAGCTGTGAATGATTGATCCATTACCACTTTAAATACAAAGCTTTTAGGCTTTACCGGCCCTCAGTGGTGCTGCCACTCTGTCTGCCTCCTCGGTTTACCTCTGACAGCTGATCAGTCGCGCTTGTTCTCTGGAGTTTGATCCGCTCGCCGCTGCATGCTAGTCAGTCATCAGGAATAATAAACCCAAGTTGCTGCAGGCGTGACGGCGTGGAGAGCGGAGAGGAGCATGGCGGCTACTCGTCAGACTAATTAACCATACAGACAGGGCCCAGCGCCATAACCCAAGACAATTCCAATCTGAGGGGCTGTAATTGAAGTGACAAGTTAATTACAGGCTGATATTATCGTGCGTTCCTTGTAACACCCCTCTCTAACCCCCTCCCCACTCCCTTTTCTCCT
This sequence comes from Taurulus bubalis, assembly GCF_910589615.1. Lineage (NCBI taxonomy): Eukaryota > Metazoa > Chordata > Actinopteri > Perciformes > Cottidae > Taurulus > Taurulus bubalis. The sequence goes on from NC_136592.1 coordinate 22,955,908, forward strand.
GTCTGAGTCTCTTTCCCATTCTCTCAAACCTGCCTTAATTTCCATCCTCCGATGTGTTAATTAACAACGGTAGCCCAACAGGTTTGGAGCTTGCGCACATGCCCTCCTGTACCCCTGACCTTTCCACCTGCGCTGGATGTATAATTAAATGGAAATAAGTCCACTTTGTCTCATTTTCATTTACAACATTTATGAGCTGCACTTTGTCGACTCGAAACTCCCACCAGCCATGGCGGCAGCACTACCACCGCAGGCCCCTCGGCTCAACCCTCTCCACCCGATCCCACCCAGCACCTCTGTGCACCTCTGTAATTAGCGTTAGCATCTTCTTTAAACAAGCTACATAAAGTTTAGTGGCAGGATTAAATCAGATCATTACCATAATATGGCTGTGCAATTTGCCCCTATCTCTCTGCTTTTCTGCCACATCAAAGCCCGGTGGAGCACTGGTGTAATTGGGCCATGCCGCCTTGTCAAGATGATTCAAGCTGATGGCTGCTCCTCTCCCTGAAAAACCTCCTGGGCATGATAATTAATGGAGAAGAAAGTCAAGTCAACTGAAAGAAAAGAAGAAGGAGGAGAGAAAAGGAATTTTAAAAAAAACTTTGGACAGCTCCACATGAATATTTCACACCTCTGACTTATTCAAAATTAACATTATCAATTTGATGTATAATGGATATTAACTTTGTCAACGCTGTTTCCTTTTAATCCAGCTATGTTTTTCATGATGTTCCTCAATCTGATTCCTTGTGCTGTGACCTTATGAGTGGTTCTAATGATGTAAGTGAAGTGAAATCAAAGTTTGTTTGGCTCATTGTATCCCTCTTAGATCAATGTTGTCATTGCTCATGAGGTGTCGACATGAGGACAGCTGCCATTCAATGAGTTCACATGGAGATGATTTTCAAGCTGATTTCCCTTTGGAGTTAAGGTAACAAACAGTGCCTCGTGTATCTATTATAATTCCTTTTTCAAATAGTCTCGTGAGACCAATGCCAATGGCATTACAACAACCTCGGCGTCTTACACAAAATCAGTTTTCTTTGATAATTTACATCATTATGTCACCTTGTAGGAAGAATGCAAATTACAGGCCTGCTGTGCCTTTGTTGATACTCTTTGCCAACTCACTTTGGTAATGAATAAGGCAAGGCTTCAAACACAGACAGGTGCTGGGCGTCTAGTAACTCTCACTATGAATACCCGGTGTAGAAAGTCAGCCTGGGTCACTGTTGATTTGTTGCAAATTAGCACCATATGTTTTATCGCTGCGTTTACATATGAATGACTCAAAACACAGAAAGGGAGGCTGGCGGTGGGCGAGGGGATGAATATCGATGATTCCTCTCTATGCCGGCTTTGGGGTAGAGGTGGGGGGGGCAGAATGGTGCCTGCCATTCAAATGTCCATCATCTGTTCAGCCTGTGAGGGAGGAAGGACAATGCTGGTGACAGTTGGTGACAGAGACAGCTGGTTGTCCCACTAGCCCCTGCCTGTGATCCACTGTGAGGTGACACCTCGGCCCAAAAAAAGAAAAGAAAAGTGGAAAAAAAACATCTTTGACTAATCAAAACAGCAGGCCAGACGCCCTGCCTGCGCCAACAGGAGACCAATGCCACGAGGACGCCCGGCTGGCATGTCAGACAATGCCTTCTCTATCACAGAGTCCCACTACTCCTTTTTCCTCCTTCCATCTGCCCTTCCTCGAGTCTTCATCCACCAGCGTCAGGGCACTGGGGGCTGTCAGCTAAACCAAGTAACCTTTCTGCTCTTTCATTTCTTCCACCCCAAATTTGAATATGAAAAGAGACTCTCTCTTACCCAGTCAAAGACCATCACTTTAATGACATTTGGCAGTCATTTGATTTATTAGGTTTTAGAGGGAGGGGAGAAGAAATCCACTAAATATTTCATATGCCTTGCTAATCCTTGTAATATTGCCAGCTGAAGCCATGTACCTGCACTGCTAAGACGTGAGGCACACGGATTTCTCGCAGTCAGATGGCTGGAAATGCCTGTGAGTCTACTGAATAATAAAATAGCTGTATTGAAATATTTAGACTTTGATTCCCATTAAAGGAATCTTTAAAACATGAGATTTACGTTTCGGGGGAAGAAACGCATTGTGATAGTAGAGACAGCAATCACAACACACTCACACAGAGCAACCTTCCGCCAGCCTGAATAACAGCGTCTCCCTCTGTACTCCCTCTAAAACGTAGATTTGGGGAGAAACAGACGGCACAGGTTCAAACAAAGAGCACGCTGCCACGGCAGAACAAATGGCTCACAAGAAGCAGTTTGCATGATAGCATGTGTTGTGTTTCTATGGTTGATGTCGGGTGAAAAGCACAAGTGACGAGAGATAGGACTTACACATATATAAAACATTCTGTGACAAAAGTAGCTTCAGAACTAAGAATGAAAGGAAATGAGGTGTCAGCAGTTTCATTCCACTCGTGACACTTCTCTCATCTCAGCCCTGTTTGACATTTCCACAGCTGCTCCGAGCGGTAAGCGGCGTACTGAGGATACCAGCGCTCCCTTTGTTCGCCGAGCACTTTGTCCATTTGACTACGTTCCAGATAGACTGAGAGAAGAGACAAAGAGTGACAGAGACATAAATGGAAGCATGTGGTTTACGATCTGCATCTCAAGACCTCGAGGCCTCGGATGGCTGACTATATACTGTATTTGCCAAATGTGCAGGCGTGTAGGCGAATTGGCCACGTGGTGCCTTCTCAGGACACTTCTGGGTAAATTATTCTCCCCCTTCATGTCCATCGTCGCCACTTCTCCCTCTTTCATATTTGACATTGACCTTGCCGTGACATCGCCCCCTCCGGGCACTGTGGCATCACTGGGAGATTTGATGAAAGCATCCAGAGGCAGGCCACCATGACTACACACAAAACAGACACCACTTTGAACTCTCTGTCTCCTTTTGTTTTCGCTGCAGTTTAAGAGCGGGGGTGGTCAGAGGCCGGCGCAGCTCGCCGTAATGTGCGGCTCACATGTGGCCAAAGCCTGAGTAATGCTGCCTCTTTGGTCGGGCCATGTCGAGAGACGCGCCACAAATATCCACAGACTGAAATAACAACAACTGTACGACAGTAAACGCCACAGATCTAACATTTCATTTTTAACCAACCAAAACCAGTGTGTTTTTCTGTTCTGTTCCACATAACTGCGCTGCTGTAGGCTATTTGCAATATGCAATACCCAAAGGCTTTAGAGCTGGAAAGATGAGAATTCACTCTGTTGAGAAGGAAGACACTGTGATCTTCTTTTCCCAGCAGATTCTTCTACTTTGGGAATATGTCAGAGTGGCATGTGTATCTGTGTTTGTTTGTACCTGCATGCACGTGTGCCTGCATGCACGTGTGTGCTCTATGTGTGCACATGCATGGATCCTCATGCTGGAGTTGCTAGTTATACATGCTAATCCCAGCTACCGGGTGTGTAATTGGACATAACAGGCATCAGTCGGGTGGAGTGGGCGAGAAGAGTCAATGTGGTTCCTTGAAGGCCCGGCCAGCTAATTTGCACACAACGATATTTCCACGTTGACAACTGGAGGCGAATAAATGAGCTGGGAAAAGGCAGCCAGATGATATGCCACTGCACACCCGCTGCTTGATTTGCCACCAGGGCTTCTGCACCCAGGTAGCACAATTACTGCCCATCCTCTCTCCCTAAATTGTGAAGCGGAAGAGAAGTGACACCCATAAGGCGTGCATCACTGTAATCGAATCTAAATGAAGGCTGTGCATAACCAGAGCTCCCACCTGAGACAGTGGGAGAGATGTGACCGCGCCAGCCTGTCAACACCGTGTCAACACACCCGTTCACAGCCCCATCCGCATGCATAATCACACCAATCATTACAGTGTCAATGATGATAATGTAAATATAAAGAGTGGAGGCAGGGAAGAGGAGGAAGAGGAGCGTAGCACAATGCTGGGCAAAGCCACAACTTAGAGAGTTTAAAACAGCGACTGTGACTACGACCAATGTAGCAATGGGGAGGGAAAATGTTCAGTTTAATTCAGTCACATTACATCAGGTGATAGGAAGCGCACATCACACCTGTATTAGGGTAAAGATTCCATGTGACCGTTTAGGTTAGGTATAATTTTTAGCAAACATCAGATTCAAGGTGGCTATAGTAGGTTAGAAGACAAAATGCAGTGCATTCTCATTGGTTCTGAAGTAAATCAATTAAGCTAATATTAGCAATGGTACACTACTTAATGGCCTAGGCGATGTTCAATAATTGACAGAAAAAGTAGCTTGTAACATGTTCACAGCTTATTGATGTACATTGTGACAGCCTCACGTTGAATTGTAATTGGCCTTTTTTTTTTTTTTAAACACCACTAGATTGTATGTTACAATCTGAAATAATGAGCTATGTGCATAAAACATGTCTGAATCCTGGTTTGACATGCCCAGACTGTGGCGTATATAGCACAGGCCATTGCACATGGTTGTGTCTAATAGCTGGTTTGCAAGGTAGCTTGTTACCCCCCAAAATGCTGCACAAAAATGGGGGACTCCTGTCACAAAGCCAATTACTCCTATTGAAATCTATCGGAAAGAGCCGTCACATTCGTGCCTTCAATATTCTTGCTGGTGGTACTTTGCAGTATGTCAGAGCTAGCTAACTTGCTTGCACTGGACAAAGTACAGAAGTACTGTATGTGTCACAAATTCAGCTTGTTTTCACACACAGTTTGGCTTAAAAGGTTGTATATTACAGATAGAATAGCATGCATTTGTTTATGATGGATGACCCAGGTTTACGGTTGAAAACCAGCTCATCGGTGTTAGACCTGCTGTTGATAAACGCGTGCTGTCCTTGTAAAATATTAAGAAGACAATAGGTTATGCGAGGCGTCACTTGGACAGACTAACTGTGTGTGCGTGCTGCAGTGTGTGTGTGTGTGTGTGTGTGTGTGTGTGTGTGTGTGTGTGTGTGTGTGTGAACTTGCTCCCCATTGCAGGAGTTTAAATCATTGCTTATGTCAGAAGGGACACACTCCATGCCACCCAGCATCATTATCAGCACTTCCTGGTGCCAAAGGGGAAGCATTAAATCCTATCCACCACCCCGGCGATTGAGACTGTCACTGTCATTAACCTGAGGTGACGTCGGTGCAGGCCGCTCAGCCTGTTAGCCGCTATCCCCATTGACATCTACACACAGCTAACCTGCCAGCAACAGAGACGTATGTCTGTATAATGCTCAAGCCTGAAACCAGCCGATTTCTGTCTCTGACACCTCAGGAGCAAAACTTTACTCCATTCCAGTAAAAGCCAGACTCTATAGTATAGTTAATACTGATGATCTCAGTGAGAAAGAAGTTGCAGGTAGGACATAGTAGGGGTTTCCACAAACCGACACGATCAGGTGTGTCCCTCTTTGGTCTTGTAGTATCACTAAATGCATTTAAAATTTTAGTCAAAAGTGCCAGCTAAATTAATTGAATGCTGTGTGAATGTAAATGTATAAGAACAATTTGAGATCTCTATGAATTTCCAAGTTTGAAACAAAGGAAGCTAAAAACAGACATGAATGGTTGATGATTTAAATTACATCTTTTATTCCAGAATTACTACATTTAAAGTGTGTCATCATGTAAATGACCTTATCTGCAATGTTAACGTTACTGTGTTACTTGTCATCCAATAGTGTTTTCCTTGACGTCACCTTTGGAACCCAACAGCGAGCTGCTTCAGTTTTCAGTGTTTTCCTTCCATCCCATCATGCTTGTGTTTCAGTCATCCCACTGGCCTAAACAGTCTCCTCAGTGAGCAATTTCCTCTCCTGTCATGAACACCAGTGGGGGGAAAAAAAAAGGTATTGACAGCACAGCTCTGGTTAATGTGAGGATAGTGACACCCTGTTTAACAATGGTGTGTCTACTTTGTGCTGCAAGTGTAATACGTGATTTACAGTACTGTTGATTTTATTTTGAGCGATTCAACTGCCTTCTTGGGTGATGATGAAGTAGCAGCACTGGGATAGAGGGAGTCGGCCAGTCTCTTGAGGCTTTGACCGGACATGTTTCCCTCTTTCTTTAGCCCACAATTAGAAGCAATAGTCTCCCACTCCTAGGATGGCTCCCTCTCAGCAGCAGAGATATATTTATCTGAGGATAATTGGCCATTAAATCCTCACTTGACAACTGTGAAAATGCCACCCCAAGAGTAATCTGGCTGCCAGAAAATGACAACGGTTGGCAGAGCTGTCGACTGCTGGGAGCCACATCAGGAATGGATGGATCTATTCCACGCACTCACATCCTTACACATGCACACGAACAGTGCTGGCTGTCCTAATCAAATTCTGTCCTGTTCGCAGGCTTGTGATTTTTTTTTTTTGTTTAAAGGAAACCCCTCATTATGATCCTTATTAAAAGACAGGTCTCAGCACTAAGGATAAAACAGCATCTTTTTAAACCCATCTGTCACTAAAGAAAAATATATTTTTTTAGCTTTATTTATTTTCATTAACTTTGCAAGCATCCCGCTTTGATCACTTGATCGGGCCACTCTATATTCAATTACGGATGTCGCACTTCTTTGAAAGCCCTTATGTAAGATTGGATTCTTCTTAGCATAGCGTCTGTCTGACTTGAGCTGATCCTTATCATACGGTTCAAAGTATCTGAGCTTACCAGCTTTTTGAGGCTGTCGAAAGCCTGGCCAAGGCAAATGAGAAGACAAGCGTTGCACTATAAATTTCTGTCCTTTTCATCCAAGTGCCTTGGCTGTCTCTCAAGCTGCTAACATGAATCAGACTGAGCAGCAGAAACAGTAAGTGTAATTATTCTCAAAGGACGAAGAAAAGACCAGATCTTTGATGGTGTTTCAAATACTGGCCATAGTTAGCCCCCTGCTGCACATCTTCGTGTGTGTGTATGTGTGCGTGTGTGTGTGTGTGTGTGTGTGTGTGTGTGTGTGTGTGTGTGTGTGTGTGTGTGTTTTCTTTCTCTCCTGTATCAAATACATACCAGACCACTGCTATCATTTGAAACATTTTTATTTTAAGGTTTGAACATTACTTAAGTTGCGTTTGCATAAAGGGAGTCCTTGCAGAGGGTAGAAACAAAATATTCAGCCAGGTTAGATTTGTGCTCGGGAGAAGGTGGATAAAGTTTTTGTTTTTCCTGACATCTTGGATCAGCGTGTAGGGCATTTGCTTGTTTTATTGTCTGGCAGGAAACCGCTGTGCATGACACAGCGGTTGCCATTGGAATGTGAACATTATCTCTCACAGAGGAGGTCGAGGGGGTCTCTTTCTCTTAATCTGGTAAACATGTGTTGGGAATGAAATGATTGAGTTACTTTATTTGTCCGGTAAAGTGCGCGGCTGTGGCAATGCGACAAGAGCTTTATAAAACGGACATACATTTATGGCTGTCAAAAGAGTCTTTTTTTACTCGTGTCCACTGCAGTGAAATATTTCTCACTAGAGGAGAATGTCGTGTATCCACTCTGCTCCCGATCTAGGCCAGAGCGTGACTCGGACACTTATAGCACAGCACCTGTGTATGGAGATGTTGCTGCATGGCTTTCAGACAAAGGTAGCGGAGAGAATGGTGAAACCATGCCTTAAGTGTAGCCCGTCCTTTCAGATGTCACTTGTGTTGCAGATTCAGGGGTTCCTCAAATCACAGCACACTGCCAGAGCATGTTACAGGAGACACCCATCTCAGATCCCCATCCAAGAAGCTGAGAGCTTTCCCTGATATTACTCAGATGGAACTGGACAACAGGCCACGGATGAAAAGTAATATTACTAATAAAACAGCGTGCAGCAGGAAAAAAAGGGTGGATTCCGCTCTAAAAGCTCCAGACCGTGTTGTTTATTAATTCAAAACAGTGTTTCAGTTTCACAATCCATGTTATAAAAAATTCCAACATTGGCTTGAGAGCAATCTCATGTTGGAGCGATAATGGGACAGAGAGTACGGAGGTGAATAGAAGCATAAACTATTCACCAGAGCGCATTAGGTAGTGAGGGAGTGAGAGAAAGCAGTGTTTCTGTATTTCCGTACCTCTACCCACCGGTGACAACACCCAAAACAGACGCACTCTACGTTTTAACAGTTTGTCGAAGAAGCTTTTGTTTGTTCCATTGTGTTTCTTTGCCTCTGTTGTTTTTTCTACACCCCTCCTTTCACATCAGTCCTTTACTCTGGAGGCTGCTTCGCCGTTCGCAAACAACAGCACTCTCCCAGTCGGCTCTGTTTGATGACCTACATTACATTCTCTTTGCATGGAGGTACAGCGGGCTTACATGTTGTGTGTGCATAAACTGCGGTGTAAATGACTCGAACAAAAGGGGGGAGCAGCCGTACGGGGATGGAAATGAAAGTGCGTACCATTGTAGGGGACACATTGCATCAAGAGAGCTCAGTGTAGCCTAAACACCACCGCTGAGGGTTCGTGTCACTAATGATGGCTTGCGCTGGTGCGACGTGTGTGCGAACATGTTTTATGTGCATGTGCTCATCATGAGTTCGTCCCTCACACATGAAACACAGCCAACGCTCCTCTGGGACCAACTGGCAGCCACTTCCTTCCTCTGGTTTTGACGAGTTATGTGCACTAACAATCCACAGACGTACAGTGTATCTTCTTCCTTTGGGGATTGGTGTGGGAGTCTCAACCCGACGTGCATCTGTAGACGCGATGCACAGAGGATCAGCCCAAATGAGTTTCATCTGGGTGGATGGTGAGCACATTGGATGCGCTTTGATCGCAATGCAAGCGTCCCCACATCATGGTAAAATCATGTACTCACTTCTATTGTATGTACAGAGCATGTGCTTAACAAGCCAGTGTGCCTCTCCTTGCAAAACCACATATGTTCAGCATGGATGAAAAGTCAACTCCGTGATGTTCATCCAACAACAGCCCCTTTGATTACTGCCATTCGAGCATGGGCAATTTCCCCATCTGAAACCCTCTGCAGTGTCTCAGAGAGCACCCATGGCACTCGTGCAACGTGTGTAATGTGTCATGTGGACGTCTGCTCGCTTGGAAGTAGAAGCTCAGTTCTGAAAGAGCCATCACACAAATTAAGCCCCTTCGTTTCCCCTCTCCAAAAACTAAAAGTTTTGCTGTTATCCCTCAGAGCAGCACTAAAGCAGAAAGCCAGTTAAGCTCCATTAGGAGCCTGCGCGCTGTGACGATCTCATTGGAAGTGCTGGATGAAAATTGCCCGGATTAATGTGTTAATCCACCTCTTTAAAATGCTAATGTCCATTTTATGCCCATTAAATCTCAGTGTGCGTTTTCTTTGATGCGTGCAATTTCTATCAATTAAACACAGAGGAGTGAAACAGGCAGAAGGGAGATTAGTTCCTCGCTTCAAGCATGAATTTCTCCTTTTGGTTTCATATTTATCTTAAATGTGAGGGGAGGGGAGGGGGGTTTGGAATGAGTTTGTGAAATACAGAAGGAGCAATGTGATGATATGAAGAATCCTTGGAGCCCTGCTCGCCTTTCTCATAGCTTATGACAAACCCCCCAAAATCCACTTGTATATGTATGTTTATATGTAAACATATTATTGAAGTGTTTTTTCATTTCAAAACTATCTTTAAAAATGACTTTAAATGTACTCTCTTTATTTTATCTGTTCTTCTCTCTCATCTGATACATTACATAATATTATTTTTCCCCTGATGTCCTTTGTAGTATATTGTTGTTTTATATTGTCAGTTGAGTTGAGGGGGAGAAAATTGCCTATTAGACTGACTATCATGCTATAATGTATTGTGTAAGATAACCATTAATGTATGTTAACATGTATTGTTGTTTTGTTGTCATTTAGAAGTTGTTTCACTGTCCATAATATTGAATCAAGTGTGTGAACCTATTCAACTATTGGTTTTACTTACTTTGAAATTATCGTCAGTATTTTTGCTTTTGCGCTCACCCATTGCAAATTCTGGAATATGCAAAATAACCCTAAATAAATCTTACATTCAAAATAAACCTTATAGCAACACTTGTTGAGATTGTAATGGTTTGAGCCAAAATGGCCCTTTGATTTTCTAATAATAACCATTATTACTTAAAGTAATAATTTAGAAGATTAAGCTACAAACACAATGGCTCACTGCATTTGCAGTATTGTGAACAAGGTGTTTGTGACGACATTTCCTGCAATTCCAGACTCTGTTGGGAAGTGAGATCCCAAAACACACCTGCAATTAAAGCTCAGCAACATCGGTCTATGGAGTTCTCGCTTGGCACATGGGAGAAGTTTCAGTTGGTTGCAATCTGTAACCTCTCCACGAGATACTGTCAAATCCTACACACTGCACCTTAAAATGTGACTTAAATATTTTTTCAAAATGTATGTGCAAAGAAAGACAATCAAATAGTAAATAGCATGAGGATAAGATATTTGATTTAATGATGTGAGGTTTTTCGAGAAGAGGTGAAAGAATAGAAAGAAATAAGGGAACTATTGACTTGCACCTTGTCTCTAAGTGGCCAGAGGAGGTTGAATCTAAATCTTCTCAAATCAAAGTCTTGGAGATATTAGATGGGAATGGGAATCTAGTTATCGCTGAGGTAAAGTGTGCAACCTATGCCACAGGAGCATGTATTGCACCCTGTTAACTAAAATAATGAAGTTCACAGTTCACAAAGTGTAGTTCCCATGAGTGCCTGAGTCACAATACTGTAATATACACACATCAAAGCGTTAGTGATGTGACTCAGAGCTATTGGCCAGTAACACTGACAAATCCATTTCCAGATTAGTCAGTGTGAAGCTCCAGAAAGCCATGGGTATTGATTATAGACCACAATCACAAATTACCGAGTTGAATCATGTGTCTGCAACAGCCTGCAGATAGAATAAGCAGTTTGGATAAAAACGAATTGCGTGGTGAATCCTGTGGAATTTCTCATCCCACAAATGGCGGGATGACTCGCGGATGCCCTTGCTGTTGTGCAAAGCCTTTTAAGACCAGGAGTGACATAGCTTGTCCAATCACAGAGGCCTCTGTGGCTGACCATAAAATGCTTCCAGATTTGTCACACACAGACACACACACACAGACTCATTGTTCAGAGTTAAAATGCTTCCAGTAAACTCGCATTTATCATGTGAGCACTATTTTTGAGGTAGAACGCAAGGAATGATTTATGGAGGCATTTCGACTTTCCTCGCGCTCGCCCTCCATCATGAGCAAAATGTGCTGCCGTAAAAGTAAAATACACCCTGTGCTACATGGTGAAAATGTACTAACTCATATTTTATTTACTCATGCATTGTGTGACAAGTTGCCGTGTGCCAATGGAAGGCCCGCTGGCTTTTTGGGAGGTCCAGGAACAGATGAATATAGATTATTTTGACGTGGAGATTGTGCAGTCCGTAAAGATGACTGGAGATAAAGCCAACGCCTTAATCGCTCCTGTTTACAAGAACTCCAAAGCCACTGAGCAACTAGGAAGTTCCTGCACACTGTATTCGGGTGGGGACACCCCCAAGCTAACCCACTCTCCACCTCCTCCTCCGCCACTCATCCCCATCCTTTAATACACATATTAAAATAACTAGACCTCCCACAGGCAGAACGGCCCCTCCCCCAGCAAAAGCATATGTGGACTATTCAGTGGGATGGCTAATTTATTAATATCGACCTAATTTTCCGTGATATATCAAATCTCTGCCTCAGTAATCGCGAGCCCCATTTCATTGAGCGAATTAGGTGCCCACTGCTTAGCATGATCAGAGGCCTGGAAAATGAGGCCCGCTCTGGTATTATGGAATGTTCACAGCCTGCTAATGGTCGGGGGATGAAATAGATTTCCACAACATTCATTACAGGTCAGCGACAATGTTGAGCAGCCAAATATAAGTACACGCTCAGCACCATCAATACAGAGGCCCGTTTAAACAGACATGACGACGAATGGCTTGTGTTATGGTGTTGTGTACAAAACCTATGTTGATTGATAATGTATCACATTTATCATTTTTTAAGTGAGCACTAGTTACTGAACAATGTTATCACATTATTGTAACGTGTGTGTGTGTCTGTGTGTGTGTGTGTGTGTGTGTGTGTGTGTGTGAGAGAGTTGAAGTCAAAAGACCGTTAGCTAAGCGAATTATAAAGACTGGAAAAGCGGAAGTAAACCATTAAAAGTAATAAAAAAAAACTGCCTACCAGCAAACTCAGTCAGCATGGTGTATCGCATTTGTTTTGGAGTAAGACAGGCTAGCTGTTCCCCCCTGTTGCCAGTCTTTATGCTATGCTAGGCTAATTGCCTCCTGGCTCTAACGTATTATTTAACACACAAACATGAAAGGTACTAGTCTTTTGAGAAATTATTGATGGCATGAACACCCAAGAAAATAGTTTACAACAATTATTGCATGATGTCCAAACATTTTATCATTCGGCAACATGAAACACTGATATTATGCTATATGGTAAGAATTATGGACTGGCCTCTTCATATTTCCATTGATCTTTTATAGGATAAGTAGGTTTTGGAAAAGACTCTACGGATAAGTTTCAAGATACCAACAGAAGAGTACGCGGCAAGACTGTATCATTTGATACAGCTGGATGGAAAGATGACTGAGAAGAACATCATTCTTTAACATTATGTCTTCTTAACCTCTAATAGAGGATGACAGTAATCTATTCCAAGATCTTGATCAGCGGCCTAAACGCTGGGATCCAGTTAGTGTGGTCTCTCACACACACCACGGTGCGCAAACTGAGTGCTGTCCCCTCAGCTTCATTTTGGACAAATGACCTAAATGCAAAAAGGTAGGCTAAATGGGAATTGTTTTGGTCATGTTGAAAACAATCATTCTGAAAACTCTGGAAAAAACTCTGAGTATATTTCTCTTCACATCTAGCCAAACCTCAGAGACCATTTGTGTGTGGAAACAAACAAAGCCTTCACTTCATTGTCATGTTGTTCTGCTTGTTTTGGGGTTGAGGCTAAATTAGTTGCTGCTGAATTTGAGGTCCCAAGACGGCACGCTCAGACAACGTTTGGGCCACCATTTGTCATTATACAATTTGTCTGTGTTGTTTTCAACAAACAGGAAGTCCCTTAAAACTCGTGGAGAACCTGGCAAGAAATGTGTCTTCTCCAACAGGCTCTTAGAAGAGGACTGATAGGATTGGACAGATTCAAGATGGTGTGTTTATATCTGATGGCGGGAACTTTTCCCTCCCAGTTTTTCTGAGAAAGGAGCCAGCACACTTGGACTGCCTGCCAGCCACAATAGCACATGAGAGATCTTTCCCACAAAAAAACATTGTCATTCTTGTACTCCTTATGTCTCTGTTTTTTCTCCTGCAACATTAGCATCCACGAGTTCCAATAACTGAAGCAGAATTTTGTTTTTTTAGATTTCCATTACTTCCCCTCCCTGTCTTCCAGTGGTTCCAGCTGGTGTTGGTGGATTGCATGTTACAGAATGATCTTTAGGGAAGGCATTGTTATGGAAGTTGGGTCTACTGCACTAGAATCTATTCTGACTTCATTCAACAGCCTCCCTGTCTTAACACCATAGCTGTCAGCAGTGTCACTACATGATGAGCCGTGACACCACCGAATCTAGCAACGCTTTGTCACCCTGATACACTTAAGCATTGGTTACAGAGCTCTGGCTCGACAAAGACATGCTGTCAAGTAAGGAAAGACCATTATCTGCAATAGACACAAAAGTACAGGGGATCCCTGCAGACACGGAGATGATTAAGGGCTAAGTGTCATTCTTACTGTCTTGGTGTACTTTTTTAAAGAGCCCTATCTCTTACTGTCCTTCTTACTGTGCGCCTGAGACTTATTGCCCTATCCCTCATGCCTGCTCCGAAGGGCATGAGGACCCTGGCAACCATGTTGGTGTATTATCCTGAATTAACAAGCCTGGTCATACACCACTTCTCCTCAAGAAAGCTAAAGAGAGTAAATCAATGTTTGGATTTACATACATGTGGAAGGGCTATCAGTGATGAGCACGGGGACAGCTATAAGTGTGAGTGGGATTTGCAACGATGGGAAAGTAGTTGAGGAATGCACACACAATAATAGTCTTGGTTCTCGGGTCCAATATGATGGAGCTAAGCCTCGTTGATGCAGGTCTGGCTATTGGTGTCTGATTTCCCAACGGTGATTCCACTAGCATGCCACTAACATTGATGTTTTTTGAAAGTGTGATTCCCTCTGGGGCCGTGTCATGCTTAATGCATAAGCACTCGAGATACTATGGGGTATTTTGACGAATATATTTGTCTGTATCTTATAGACATCTGGATTCACATTTTTTCATTTAATAAAAAAAAAAGGCCAAGGAATATAGCATTAGTGGAAACATCAATGCCTTGCTAGCATTTTGAGTAATACACATTTTCTTTTACACAAGGAGTTAAATGAGAAGATCATACTTTGCCCGGTAAATGTGCTACAGCCAGCAGGTTAGCTTAGCTAAGCACAAAGACTGTAAATAATGGGAACTACTGGAGTGTAAAATTGATAATTCGCGAGAAGCAAGAAATAGCCCCGTAAAATGGCAAATTTGTCATATTTACACTTTGGTTTTTGTCCAGATTAACCAAAAATATATATTGCATGAATTAATATTGCATGAACAAATAGTAGATTTGGTTACATCAGGAAAGAGCCATAGCTTGCTGGTTCCCTCAATTTCCAATATTTGTGCTAAGATAAGCTAACCAGCTGCTTGTGCTAGCCTTATATTCACAGTAACGAGAGTAGTATTGATCTTCTCCTCTCCGCCAGAAAGCAAATAAATGTATTTCCCAAAATGCTGAACAATTTCTTAAAAGTGAGATTTATGATTTGCATAACTTGTTCTTGCCTGCCCCAGATTTTGCAGCCAGTGAGTGGGGAATCCTTCCATAACAAGTCTGCTTCTCCAACCTCTAGGCTACCATAAGCCCATCTAACAATCTGAAGAGTGGCATTAGTATTCACAGAGACAGACAGACAATCAGGCTCCAGTTTTATCACTCAGCATTTGTAGGAATCAGATCTGAAACACAGCAGCAGTATCAATAAAAGATCTCATTTCCAGCCGCATGCGAACAACTGTGCCTCTTTCAACCTACACTGTGGGTATCAATTGTGCACTGAATAATGAAAAGCAATTATGTAGCTAAACAAAGCCATGGCGGTAATAGGCTTTTGTTTTATTTTTATCCACAAAATGAAAATAGATTCTGCGGCTGTGTGGTTTTCTTTCTTGAGATCCTGTGGGTCACGCTCAGGACATGCTCTTCCTAGCACCAGTCTGCCGACAGAAATATTCTAATGGAGGTTCCAATCCAGACAAATTAGATGGCAAGTTAGTATGAATTGCGGGGGACAGCGGCAGACAATCTGGCTGAAACGAAGGGGAAACAGAAGTCGTCTGCTTAGATTGTGTCTTGATTAATTATTTAACAACCAGATTCTCTATCCAATGACCCTGGTAAAGAAGCACAAATTATTTAGCAAGCTGTCACATCAGCGTTTGGTGTGAGGACATGAAGCATGGGCTCTCACTGAGGTATCATAGGAGGCATGTGAACCTCCGCTCAGGCTGTTTTCCGCATGACACACGGCCTCGTGGGTATTGACGGCCGTATCAGGGTACAGAGGTACAGTTTCTCTCAACGGTCACTCATCCAGCAGCGGGGATCTGATAAGGAGGATAAAATGTACGCCATCGTCATCAACAGTGAATGTTGAGATGCAACAAATGAAGAGTGTCCTTCCAAAATCAGATACCTATCATGTTTGGAAAATGTGACACCAGCTCCTTCAGAACAACTGGTTCCACAGGGTTTAGACAAATGGACTTTACAAACAGGGAGCGGCACAAGTATTTGATGGGCAGATCAGATGCTCTATATATATATATATATCTATATATATATATATATATTGGAGGGGAAATAATGTGCATTTTTAAATACTTTTTCATAAGCAAGTGCGGCTAAAATTAAGCCCTACTCTGCATGGGTGACCATTGTCTTCTTCGGCGTCAGCTAATCATGCGACTGTTCTTTAAATATAAATGTTTCGTGTATAACAATGAAATATGCTGATGTATTTTTGCAGCAGTGTCACCAAGACAAAGTCCTGAACTTAATGACATACAGTGAAATGAGACAGCCACGTCTGACAGCATGATTGTCACCCTGTTATTTTTGTTGCTCTTAAAAAAGCCATATACTTTCCACAGCCACTCAAAATGTGTTATGATTTCGGAGCGTGCCAGACAGAGAGAGAGAGAGAGAGAGAGGGAGAGAGAGAGAGAGCGAGAAAGAGAGGTTGGTTCAAGAGGGAGGGGACAGACTGTTTGCGTACACACATGCAGGTGTATGTGTGTTTGTACACTGTGCATGTGATAGGGAGTTAGCCTTGATCTTGTTAGTGGTGATTGGGGTCTCTGTGAGACCTCACACACCGGGCTGTGGGTGTAATTGCCCCTGGCAGGCCGGCCTGTAACCATGTGGAAGCTTAGGAAAGAGGAATGGGGAGGAGAGTACGGGGCCTTTGTTTGTGGCAGCAGCCGCCACATGTCTGCCTGTGTGGCAGTGCCGAGCTCGCGGGAGTGGAGGTTTGGCTTTGGGGAGATGATTGTTATAGCATTGGTGTTGGCTTTAAAAATGCCTATTTAATGGGAATGCATTTCACAGGCAAGAGCAGCGAGGTCTGGGAAGCCGACGTCACAGCGGCAGGGACACAGAAGTTCAGCATGTGCCTGCGTCGGTCTGGAGACGCTTCATTTGTGGAAACAGCCTGCCATCTGCTGCTGGACACAAGAATAACATACAGGGTCTTGAGATGCGCTCCAGATTCGTGTTTGAAACCAGTATTTTATGACAGATATGCAATGTCTGCATGTAAAAGAGAGAAAATAAATGAGAGCATGTGAAATGACCCCTGTACATTATATTCACACACGCCGTAACATCTCTGAAATAAAAATGTTTTGGAGGTTATTATATTTAATTTAAGAATATTTGGATCAAATCAACTTCAGCCACTTCTTTTTTCCCAAACTTATGTCTTTCCACACACTAATTCTACATGTAAACAAACATGATGCATATGTCATCAGTCGTGTAACTATGGTTGTAAAGTAGCTTAATTAAAGATCCATTCAATACATGACCTTTTCCACTTACCTCAAGCTCTTTCAATGCTTTTTCTTAATGAACAAATGAATTATGCAGTAACCTAGGCTCAGCCAACAAAAGGCATTTGCTGCCTAATGTGTTTGCCTAAATAGCAGCGAAGAGCAGGCCTACCTTTTAAGTGGATAAGGTACCTCTGTTCAGCTTGCGGTAAGTGTCTAGTTTAATTTAATTCAATAATCCTGATAAATGAAATAAATCCCTTTTGGGACATCCATTCCTTGAGTAGTGAGATAATATAAAATGAGGTTCACAGAGAAAAAATTAGAACATTATGGTTGATTGAGCTTTTACAAAAAGCTGAAATATTAATACAGAGATCTTCTTTATGTTTATAATTTTGCAATAATGAATGAAGGCATCCAAGTGGAAAACAATCAGCGCTCGAAATGGATGACAGTGATTGTGAGGCTTAGTGAAAGAATGCATTAGCATTTTCACACACTCCCGATGCAAATTGTTTCACTTAAACTTTTTAAATACCATTTTGTGTTCTGACTTAATTTTAATAAGTTTGCAGATAAGGAAGCATAAGCATTGGCTTGAAAGGCAGATCGTGAGTCTCTGCAACACATTTATTCACTTTTTGATTCATGAGAGGAATGGGGAAAATTGAAAAGAATGAAAGAACATGATCTTCTCTGAGAAATAATACATTTTGTGCTGAATCAAGATTATTTGAATATAATAAGAATATCCATATCAAACATTAATTTGAATTCAATATAGATGCTTGTATAATTAAATGCACCACTCTGCACAAATTAAAACGGGCCTTTCTGGAGGCTGGCGTTGCTTTTATTGAAAGTGTTTTACTTACAGCCATTCAGTTTTGCTTGGTCTGAAATTAATTTAGTAAACATGTTTTGTACTATATGTATTTATCATATAAATAAGCCAAACTAACTTTGTTTGTTTATGACTCAGCAAAATTATTTTCACCATAGACCCAAGCACATAAATACAATATATAGTTCTTCAGGAAAGGAAACTTAAATAAAAAACTATTACCTGTATTTGTCGATAACAAATGCAGGGTGCATTTAAGTATACATTTATCTTGTAGAAGTAATAAATGAATGGGCTTAGAGTCGCCGATAGTTAAACCCACACAGCAAAATCTTTGGATTATTTCTGTAAACCTTAAGAGGATTTCAATTCCTTAACTGTGTGTTCTAGTCTTCGAAAACCTGCCGGAAATCTCCCTCTAAATAATGGACCTACTGTCAGTCTAATTCTGCTGTTATTCTGCTTCACCTGTGTATTACCAGTGTACTGTTTTTATTTAACCCCCAACGCAGACTTATCACTTGTTTGCGGCAACTGCAGCCTCTTGTAAGTCAAATTGATTGAGTCGTCCTTGAACATCTGTTGTTCAGCCAAGCCTCAAAGGTAATCTCGCTAATGGCCCTCTAAGCTATCCACATAAACACACACATAAATAAAGAATGTTTCCAAAGAGATTTGGTCATTGACTTGCTGCTAATCAATTCTGCAGCTGCATCTGTTGATGAAGGTTTGGGAAGTACAGAGCAAGAAATATGTAACGATCAATGCCTGGCACTACACCGGCTCGGCAATGAGTGACAGTCACAGCTCCACCGGGAGTCAACATTTACACGCAGATGGACCGGGCCCGTTGGGTGTTTTGGCAAAAGGCTGCTGCAACACGCACACAAGAGTGAAACATTGACCAACAGAATGTTGTCCATCAACGACACAAGATGGGTCATTCCGGGCTCGCGTGAAGAAGTGGTGTTCCACAATTTGAGCTCTGGCAAAGACTGATATGACTGCTGTTGGATGAATGCCACATCGAGAAAGCTGGTTTCAAGATGTTTTTTTGTTTATTTTAAAAGGGAAAAGCGGCGTTACAAATGACAAGGTACATTATTTATATTTCGTCATTGGCTTAAGATAACTTTTATGTTGTTGGGGCTTTCTTATTGTATCCAGGATGTACACGTTCAGCTCAACAAGGGGGTAGAAATTATGCTTTCCAAAACTAAACAACATGCTAAACAAAGGCTGAGTACAGTATAGGGGCATCAACATGTTGTGCTATGAATGATCACAACGCCATCCTGTATATGGCCAGTTATGTTTATGATGTGTCGCCATATGGAGAATAATAATCACATCATTGCTGTGTGAACGGAAGTAGCCGACGGCATGGCTTCCTACTTTTGACCAAGCGCGAAAGGGCCAAAACGTACCAGCTGCCTCCACACGACACTCGTAGGGAGGGAGTCGGAAATTACAGCTCGAGAAATATCGTACAGATCAAGCTGGGGTTTTTTGGATAACTCCTGCTGCCAAGCAATATTCATAAATTTAATTTCCAATCTGCTGTCCTTTTATTAGTTTGGGTGTTATTAAATGAGATTGCTTCATCTTAATATATTTCCAGGGCCTGTGAATGTGGCTAGAAGCTGATATTCAAATTCAATAACATGGCCTGTACTTAGTGCATGGCACTAATAAATGCCAACGTATGATGCATATAAGGACGGGGCTCAGCGTGGAAGTCGCAGCGGGCAATAATAATGCTGTGAATGTCGTTCAGAGGTGAGATATGCTTCTCTCCAGCCCTGTACTCCGCTGCTCATATGCCTGAAGAAGCCCAGGTGACCTACATACAGATATAGGCAGGTTGGGTGTGCTGAAGAGAGGCAAGGCGGCTATTCATATTTCCATGTATTTTATTAACTAGACTCGACAAATCCCCGAAGAATGTAGACACTAACTTTGGTACTGTACGTCAGAGAGAGAACTGTATTCATCACAACTAGTTGACTGACCTTTAACCACTCCACTGAAGGAGGCTGATCTAACCCTGTTAGATCCATCGTTGAACAGACATCTGTATTGTTTGGTGTAGAAGAGAGATAAACAAATGATCACGGGGCTACAGTATGTAGTACTAGCGCCTGGTTGCAGTTTCTCACCTCTCGGCCTCTGCAGGGTTGAAACTTGGCGTCCCAACCTTTTTCCTATTTTATCGCTGAAACCTGACAACTGCTTTTGCAAAGATTGCAGCTTAGGAAGCTTAGCTGCAGCAGCAAGTGACCTTTACTTTTATTATGAATATTTCTATTTCCTCGTTATTATAGAGTGAAATCTATGCATATGATCAGCACAATGGATTTCTTTTTCATTAGTTGTGTAAAATGCCACTCAGTGTATGGAGGGGCAGCCCGCCAGATTGCACCTTTCCCCCAGTGGAGGGATCTGACAATTGGAATTAATATGCGTGGAGCTTTCCCTCTCCATTTGTTGGCTGAGGTTTTCCAGGAAACTTTATCAGGGGTAACATTATCAAGAGCTTTGCCAAGAGCTTCTTCATCATGCTCACATCCGAGCCTGCCCAACACTTGTCACTGTCAATCACAAGGTGATAATACACCGATGATTCTCTCATTTGGTTTAATAAAATCTCCAGGCTTATTTGAACTGCAGTCATTACAGCAAATAATTGCTGCATTGAGGTTTTAGCCAGGCCATAGCCTCAGGGATAAGGAAAGACTATTGCTATATGAAAGATTTGGCTGATGTTTTTTTTTTTTTTGCATTCTTTACTCCCCAGTTGTTCATATTTCTAAAATGAATATTACATTTGAATCTAGATTTGGCTTTCTTTATTCAAACTAACATTGTTATTACATATTATCTGGATGTGGAATCATCTTTTTTCACTTTTTTTATGTCTGTGCTGTGAAGACAGGTTTCACCGGGGACTGCCAATTGTAATTTTTAACTGTCATTTAAACCCAATTGTAGACCTGAATCAGTGGGCCTAAAAGTCTCTGAAGAGATGGACTGACAGACGGGAACATATTTCATGTTAAATTTGAATTCCAGCTGAAGGGATGCAGCTGGAAAATGCTCCTGAAACCACTATATATAAATCTTTCCGACAGGAAAAATCAGACAATAAAAATATCCCATTACATCATTGATCTACATTGCAAATATAAAAAAGGATCTGATGCTGATATGATGCTTACTATTAAAATATGTGCAGTAGATTTGCTGAAGTTTAGCTTTATATATATATATATATATATATATATATATATATATATATATATATATATATATATATATATATATATTTATTTATTATAATTTAAATAAAGCTTAATGCCCGGGAAGGATATGTTATTTGACCTCCCCCAAAATAGCAATTGCTGTAAAATTTCAAGTAGAAAAGAAACCCAGCTCCAACGGATCACATATTCAATTAGTTAATCCAATCTCCCCACTTTAATTACATTCATTACTGTATTTGTTTGACCAAACAAGGTCACAATAGTTGACTAGATAAAGAATCAATGGCAAAGACAAAAAAACTCATTAAAAAAGCAATGGTGTGAATATTTGCACCCTTGTTTGTGTCAGACAGTTTATCTCAATGTCGATGAAGGCAAACCAGGCATAAACTTATTTGTTTTGAGGTGATCTTTGATTTGTACATGTCAAAAGAGTGATGGTGACCTTGCGCTGTTGGCTGCCCCAATGAAGCAGCAGGACACTAATTACCTTTGTCAGTGAAGTGTACTTGGAACAATATACAATCAGATAACAATAATGGAGTCAATAATTTGTATTTACTCTGAAACTTGGACAATGTAATTTCTCCCAATTAATGCAGTCACCCATGCATTAAATTAGTTTTTTTTTTCCTCACCCAGAAAAAATAATTAGGGGTAATTGTTAGGAAATCAATCAATCAGTAGAATGAGCTGCCAATGAAGCGTGGTCAAAACTAAAGAAATGTGTGACACAGATGGCTTGGATGCGTCTTACCCTCAAGGGACTTTGGCTGTGCAGTAGTACACTGACACATTCAAATTAAGGCAATAGAAAAGTATTATTTTCATATCTATCAGAGTTCCCTACGCACGTTTTGGGGAAACAGATAATGTACAAGATGAAAAGACACAAAAAAGACATTGATCTCATGATCTGGAGAAAAAATGCAACAAAAAAATAAAACTGCTACATTAATATTCAACCTAAAAAAAACTCCTTTCATACAAGACAAATAACATTTCATATTTGGACTTAATAGGGATAAGCGATAATATATTTTACTTTAAAATAAAGTTAAATGTTTAACAGTAGCTCTACGAACAATATTTATTTAACCTTAGATGTAGACATAACTGACTGATAAAAGATGAAATATTTCAAACGTGAACGAGTCAATACAATTTGAGGGAAATAAATTAGCTATTAAAAAACAGACACAACAAAACTTAACTTTTTCAAAGCAACTTACATTCAACATGACAGGGCGGTTGCAAGGGTATGAACCCTTAAGTAAAAATAATTAACAGGAGGATCGACTTACAAGATGATTAAAATGAATCATAAACGAATGTCTGCATAATAGACATTAATATTTTTTTCACAGCAGACATTTTGACATGTCATGGTAGGAAAAGGACAGGTGTGATCATCAACAACTACTGCATTCCACTCAGAATAGCTACTTTCAATGCCCCTCGCATTAGTTCCACCTGTGCTTTGTCTGATTAGTCAAATGTCTGCTGTTCAAAATGTTCATTAATTGGAAAATAAAATGAAACACAAATGTAATCATCGTATCATTCTGAGAAAAACAGAGCGTCTGTACTTACGGTTTGATTGACAGCAAACCGTGGTTACATCCGCTACTTTTTTTCGGTCACGTGATGGAAGCACCATCAAATCAAATAGGAGACGTTTATCCTGTAGACCAATAGGATTCCGTAGCCGTACACCGAAACGCCCCCTCACCATGTTAGATTGAACTCTGGTTTCCGTGTCTGTCAAATTATTTAGCTAGCCAATGTTAGCTAGTTAGCCGGTATGACACTTAAAGGAATGACGAACAGCTGAGGGGTTTAAGCGAAAATTGCCAAGCGACACACGTGAACGTCTCTGTTAAAAGGGTCTTTTACAATTCTCTGTAAAATACGGTGAGCTACATCGCTATTTTTGTACTCTCACACGGGTTAAAATTAATGGAATAACGACAATTTGTTGGCAACGCTAAAGGTAGCATTAAAAGCTAATGGTAAATATACTGTTATAATCTGAAATTAGTTCAGGAAAACGGGCGTGACAATGTTTCCGTGTGTGGACATTAACTAGTCTTAGAGTTTGAACGAGTATTTAGTTAGATGTTAAGCTACAAGCTAACGTTAAGTTACGTCAGATACTTAATGTAGGTCTGTAAGGTTTGTTAACGTAACGTTAGCACTGTTATGGCGAATGATACGACAACTCGATATCCTGTCAGAAATGCCACGATATTAATAGCAGATTGTATTAATATTTAAACATGGGTCTCTAGTGTTGCCACCCTACGACAACCTATACCAGTTAACCCAACTACACAACCGACTTTTCAAACGTTGATGGCAATAAAACTGCTAGCATACTTCATGAAACAGCCAAGTTTGCATACAGCTAAGCTATCCCAAACAATCCCTTACTTCACATCTTCAGAGTCAACATCATTGTACTCCATCGGCACTTAACGTTAAGACAGTTTGAGATCAACTGCCAAATTGCTATTAAATATTGCTATAGTGTTAGCAAGATGACATGAGATGAACTGCGTGTGTGTGTTTACAAGTTGTTTGTGTGCATTCGACCTGAACTGCAGCAGCAGTCACTTGTTTAAAGTGTCTTTCTTTCCCCATCACAGTAGCGGATGGCCCGGACAGCACTTGTCGTGGGACCTACATAGAAAGAGGGGCACCTTTCTGAACCTCTGAATGAGTAATGAACTTAAACCCCTTCTGGAGCATGTCTGCCAATACAAGTCGTAAGGTAAAGTTAAACACATTGATATATATATATATATATATATATATATATATATATATATATATATATATATATATGTTCATGTATTGATCATATACCTCTGAGAATTAACAGACTTGTGACTTTCTCTCCCAATTAAGCAGAATAATACATGGTAAATGGACTGTACTTTTGTAATAGCGCTTTTCTAGTTCTCCTACCACTCAAATCGCTTTAACACTATATGTCATCATTTACACACATGCATCCACTGATGGTATGCAAGGTGCCACCTGCCCATGAGAAGTCCTGGGAACCATTTACACCAATTCATACAGCAATTGGTCACATCGACATGGACTAGCAGAGGCGGTTGAATCGAACTGCCGATCCTCTGTTCAAAGGACAACCCTGCTCTACCACTGAGCAGTGTGTGTGTGTGTGTGTATATATATATATATATATATATATATAAATAAATAAACACACAACATATGCAGATGTTGCGTCTGTACTCGGCAGTCACAACTATGGTTCTACTTTCTTCAAATATAAATATGACTGAAAACTGTGTCAGTGGTTTAGTACAGTTAACTAGTGCCGGACTGGTTTTCCACAAAGTGGAGGGGGGGCGGTACATTTTAGCATGCTTATGAAACCCGGGTGAGGAATGGAGGCAAATGATGTACCTTGAGCATGTGTGTGTGACGTGCGTTATTTTATTTTTCCTGCCTAGTCAAAGGAACATTTCAAACATTATGTGGTCAAGTCTGACTTGAATGAATGTAGGGGCTGAATCTGTTGCACACTCAGCACACTATTCACAGCAAACATTCCTGGCATACTAGTTGTATTCATCATCAGCGTTCGTTGTGGCTTCCTGATGCTGTTTGCTCGATGTGTACAGTTACACTGTACTGTAACTACTCGTATCATTCTGAACATCAGTAAGAAACAAAGGTGGCTGTACTTGGAAGTGCTTGCACTCCTCTATACATTGCTTCCTGATAAGCTGCGAACTAGACTAGGTGGGCAGTGTAACCTGAGATGTTGGTCACAGTACATGGTCAACCGCATAAGTATATTCTTCCCCAATCTGACTCTAAAGACTTTCATTCTGCCTGCTTATTCACATAGCTTGATTTTTTTTCTTTTCTTTTCTTTTTTACAGCTGATGTGTTGAAATTCTTGTTATATTTGTCATACAGCAGAGAGCTGACAGCGAGGAACAGAGTGAGCAGAGAGCCAGCCCAGCCCGGCTGCCCTTTGGCAAAAAGCAGCTTCCACCCATTCCTAAGAATGCAGCCCCCATTACCAAGCCTGTGTCAACGGGCACCCCAGCCCCATCAGCCAATGGCACACATGCTTCATATGGTCCCTTTTACTTGGAGTACTCTCTGCTGGCTGAGTTGTAAGTATTGGACTACTGTCGTAATAAAAGGTTCACTGTATTCGGTGTTCCTTTTCTAAAATATGTTGTTAGCGCTTGCTTTTTAAAACGCATGGGCATAGTCTGTATTAAAGTTTGATGCCCAAGAAGAAAATAAGTTCCATGCATGTTTCTCTTACTTTTGTATTGACCTGACTTCTTGCCATGTGACCTACAGCACATTGGTGATTAAGCAGAAACTCCCTGGAATTTATGTCCAGCCATCCTACAAGTCGGCACTAAGTAAGGACCTTCTTTTTTATGTTCATGCCTTTTTCATATTTACACTAATCAAATGTGGCTACTTGTGGATTCTTTCTTCAATGCTCAACATCTACTTCGAAAAAATAATAATTTAAAACGAAGCGATCTCTTTATCGACAGTGGCTGTTTCTGCATGATTCATGCCTGTGTTGATGAAAATAAAGATTCTAAAATACCATGTGTCTCCCACTGTTTAGTGTGGTTTGGGGTCATATTCATCAGACATGGCTTGTATCAGGATGGAGTCTTCAAGTTCACGGTGTATATTCCAGATAACTATCCAGATGGAGAGTGTCCTGTAAGTATATTGTACTAACTTTTTGTGGTTTACTGTTTACAAACAAATATATATTTTGTAGCAGAAAAGAGATTCTTGTTTGCATCAATCGTGTAGTATTTGTGCAAATGGTGTCAATTTTTCCAGGTCGGCAACTCTTGTCAGTCGTAACAAGCGACGATTGACCAGTGATCTTGGAAACAACGCTTTGTGTTGCAGAACATTTAAAAAATGGCGATCTAAAGTTGAGGCAAGCCCTCAACAATCTCTTCCTTGTGCTTTGTTTCAGAAATTAGTATTTGACATCCCAGTCTTCCATCCTCTTGTTGACCCCGTTTCTGGAGAGCTTGATGTCAGAAGAGCTTTCACCAAATGGAGGTATGCTCTCTGTTTTACACATTTGGTATATTTTTCAAACATGAGTATTTAAGTAAAAACTCAATTATTAGTTGTATGTACTAAATGCCACCAACAACTCATCCCCTCAGTGGATAGTGTACCCAGCTGGACAGTCTGCAAAGTCATCTTTTGGACCAAACAGAATAACTCTGAAAGGAAGGGCTTTTTTATTTAAATTTTTTAGGTAGAACAAAATTGTGAAAACAAATTTAGAATGGTTTTCAAATGGGAGTTAGAAATTATTGAAATATCCCTCTTTATTTCATATTTTAACACACGGTTATGAATGTAACTACAATTCTATGATGGCAGGGTGTTTACTTCTCGTGGTGATCAACAAAATGGAGCATATCTTTTCTCCTCAAAAAGGGGATCATCAAGTGATGTCATGCATCCATATTAATTATGTTGTCTCCTCCTTGTATTGTGTCCTTGTAGACGGAATCACAACCACATTTGGCAAGTCTTGATGTACGCACGTACAATTTTCTACAAGATCAATACCACAGAACCACTCAACCCAGAGGCGGCTGTGCTGTGAGTGTCTGTGCCTCATTTCACTTGTTTTTATCCTAATTTAGGAAATGAACTATGAAAAAGCAACATACTTACTCTGGGATGTAGCCGAAGAATACCATTTTTTTATTTTGTAATATTTCTTTGCAACAATTAGCATTTTTTTTTTTCTAAAATGCCTCTGTAAAAGGTTTTCCTTTTACAATCAGAACATGCTAATAAATTAACACGCCTTTTAATGAACAGACCAGCAGTTATTCAATGGTTGACTATTAATAATGTTTTACATTATTTAGGTTGAATAGAATTTAAAATG
This sequence comes from Taurulus bubalis, assembly GCF_910589615.1. Lineage (NCBI taxonomy): Eukaryota > Metazoa > Chordata > Actinopteri > Perciformes > Cottidae > Taurulus > Taurulus bubalis. Next base: position 22,983,120 of record NC_136592.1, read on the forward strand.
CAGATTTACTCAGTTTATTGGTTGTTTAGCCACTGACACAACTGAGTAAAAAGCACAGTTTGTATGCAATCAAGTTCTGACTAAATGGCTCTATTGCCTAAGAAAGTATTGTTACATTGAAGCAAGTTGTTTATCACAACATGGAGCATATCTATGAACTTGTTTTGCTTTCCTGCTTTCTCTCAAGACCTTTTTCATGGCAAAACATTTTGACTTGTCCGAGCAGGTTGAGAACAGGTGAATCAAATTGTATTAATAATTGCTCAGTACCATCAAGTGAGCCAGCATTCACAATACCAGGACCTACGAACTAGCTCACCTAAATGGAATACTGTCATCGCTAATGTTCTCGATTACACCTGTGATTTTCCTGATGACATGCCAAAACGTCTGCTGTGATATAACTAAAAGTGCCAGTTTATTAGGTGGTACACCTTGCTTAAATGAATGCAGTCCAATACAACAGTCTGACAATACATCATACCTTCATGATGGTTAACGTCAGCTTTTGCTCAAACAGTTTGAGAGACGTTTCTATTCAACAGTAGTCATTTTGGAGACTACAGTTTGTGATGCTGGTGTTATATAGAGTTGTTTCTGTTATTTAGCCGTCCCCATTGGCGTATATGGAATGGAAAGAAATACAATTATGCAGCAGCATCACGCATACTTTTTACCATAGAAAGTGAAATTAACCAGATATATATCATGACTATTGCATACAGGCATTTGGCATGACATACTCTAATAAAAAGGTACCAGGAACTCTACAGTCTTCACGTGGTTGTTCCTGTTTTTTTTTTGTCGCATGGCAACTAATATGTTTGGATTTTCTTTCGGCTTTGGTTATAACCCATCATAAAGTATAACTTTTTTTTATGTTTTTATTTCAGATATGAAAAGGATGTGCAGTTATTCAAAAGCAAAGTGGTGGATAGTGTGAAATTATGCAACAGTCATCTTTTTGACCAGCCCAAGATGGATGATCCGTACGCAATAAGGTTAGTAAACTGTCATTTTACATTTTTCACATTCCGCAACAGGAAAACACACCCTGTAAAGCTCACATTGCGACTCTCTATCCATTTGACAGTTTTTCTCCGTGGAACCCAGCTGTTCACGAGGAAGCAAAAGAACGGATGTTCACATACAAAGTACGTCTATTACAAGAGTTGACTGTCTCAGAGTTTTTATGGTTGCCTGTGAACAAGAGTGCCGTCTACTGCAGTTCTTACAGAATTAAGCTACAGCATGAGCTATACGCATTCTGATTGGTTGGATCTGTTCAAGTTGCGTAACTGTTATTTTGCCTTTGTTGCTCTAGAGACGGCCTGACGATCACCACAAGGGAACACAGGTATCCGGGCTGTCTTGGGTGAAGCCTGGATCGACGCAGCCCTTCAGCAAAGATGACAGTCCTCCCCATAGCTGAGCCTGCAGTGGTGATGCAGCGGCCACTAGAGGGCGACCCATGCACCAGATAAATCAGCTTGCCTCAGCTGTTTTTGTGAATTGGATCCTTGAAACGGTTGGGAGAATTTCATGTTAAATCTCCACGTTATTGCTTTAAAGGCTTTGTAGGCGTCTCCTCGAACAGCTTTAGAATAAGGAAACAAAGTTTGTATTATATGTAAATCGACGATGACAAATGGATGTCCCAGCAACCTCATTTAGGCTGTGATGCAATCAAAGAGCTTTGTCAATTAGATTTTCAGAACCATGCACATCTTGGGCTAGGTGATACAACATACTGTCCCAAAAAGGAGCTGAAAATATGAGCAAAGCATTCATATGGTAAGTATAGTGGACTACATGATCTCTACCACTTAAATTGTCTCAGGACTGTTTTATTTGTCAGACTTGGAATGTTGTCAGTCACAGCTGTGTGAATGAAACCTCATGAGCACCACCCCCCTCATTAACCAATTAGTGACATGATATGTTTTATATTTGTTTCTTATTGGACAATGATTTATTCTTAATCCCACTGTGTAAGCAGAGCAGGCAAGTATGGTTTTAAATGAGATGCTAAGTAACTAAACTCATGTATTTTGTCTGGTTTTAAATCATTTTTAATGTTTTCTGTACCTTTTGGCTGTTGGTTATTAAAGGTCTGGGTTGTAAATAATGGATGCTGTGCTAAGATTTGACTTTTGGAGAACTGTGTCCACTGATGCTTCGATTTTCTCAGTTCATGGCTTAGTTTTTTCTTTGCACATGTTGCTTAAGCTTCCTTATCAAAACTTTTGTCACAAGTTAAAACGTTATTGCAGGATTACCACATAAGTCTGAAGGAAGATCAGAACTGTATTTTGATAAGATTTAGTTATTAACTAGTTTCTAATTACCACATAATTGAGTTTTGTCCAGTTCCCAAAAATACCTTTTCCAGCGTGCCAGATAAATGTTGTGTTTTATGTAATGTCTTCATCTGTAAAGGGCTCTGGCTTAATCGTTGGTAATAATGCCCAGACACTTTCAATATGCAAATATTGTAAAATTTAGGGTGTGGGAAGAGGATGGTATTTTTAAAATGTGTGGGAACCCCAGGAGGAAATGACTATCAGAATAGCAGATATGGTGCTGAACCCCGTGAGATCTATTTATAGCTGCTGTGAAAACAGGGACGTGATAAAGGTTCGGTGTACTTCAAACACTGACATCTGGGCTTTAGACCTATTCCAACGTGTGAGTTTCAAGTTGTTCCATATGGACCCGTTCCTGCTCCAGTTTCTGAAAGGCATTGATGCATAAATGACATGAGGTTTAAAGGCTTTTCTTTTGAAATCAATAAACTGATCAAACAATTTGAATTGTTGTTATTGCACTGGGGGAGCTGATTTTATTTACAGCACGCAAGTGAAAATGCATGATGCAGAATAAACATGACACTGTTCAGACAGTTCTGGAATGAGGGTAGTAATGAATATTTAAGGTACATTAGTGTATGCTCTACATGAGTGATGTTTCACTAGTAAACATTTGTACAATAGCAAGGCAAGTTTATTTGTATAGCACATTTCAACACGGTGATTCAAAGTGCTTCACATAAAACCATTAAAAGCCTCAAAACGATGCAGAAGAAAACAAGATATAAAAACAATTAAGAACATTCATTAAAAACAGTCTAGAACCAAAAAAAGACAAGTTGCAGTGCATCTTAAGAAATAAAATGCAGATGCAGAAATTGATTAATATCCTTAAATCTCGTTCAATTAAAGGCAACAGCAAACAAAAGTCTTCAATCTGGATTTAAAGGAGCTGAGGGTCTTAGCAGACCTGCAGCGTTCAGGGACCTTGTTCCAGATATGTGGAGCGGAAAAGCTGAACGCTGCTTCTCCATGTTTTTTAGTTCTGACTCTTGGAACAGAAAGTAGACCAGTCCCAGACGACCCTGAGGGTCACTACTGTCACATAATGTCCCCCCATATCCAATTCCACAATTACGCTACCTAAGACAACTGCACACAGTGTTGTTAAATGATGGGCACGAGACTATTTTAATGAATACATTTTTGCAGAATACTGGGGTCACTGGCAAAATCAGGGACATTTATGTGAAATGAAATATGACAAATGTCACGAATTCTATAAAGCCAATATGGGCACACTATTGAGGTACAAAGTACAATAGTGAGTACTTGATTTCGGGCCCTATGTAGCCCAGTCAGCCACCAGAGGTCAATATGTGCCCGCGGTGGAAAGCAGCGCTCCCACCCCATGTCCTCTCAGCGTTGTGGAGAGGCTGCGGTGCATGTGCGAAAGTGAAACCCCTCCGGATTGGCTCTGGCTTGTGCGCGGCCATCTTATGCACTCTGTCAACATGGGCACTTTACGCACGAAACCCCGATTTAATCAGCCGCTCGCCGGAGCCGGTTGGACGCTGCGCCGCACCGAAAGCGCTAGCGCCGCGGGAACCGGGTTTTAATTCCACGCGGAAAGGTGAAATGGACCCAAATTGCCGGCCCGCCAATCAGAGAGGAGTTCACTGATATGCAAATGCGGCGTTATCGCGGTCACGTCAGCAGCAGCGGTAGAGCCGCTGCGCCGTGGTCGCCAGCAGGAGTACAACTAACAACACAGTCACAAGTTCGCCGAAAACACTCTTTTGCGCGTCGATGTCTGGAGTTAAACTTTGGCGTTCGTCCCAGGTAAGGAAACCACACTTCTCCGTGTGGTTTGTTTTGTTCGCGAGAGGTGTTTCGGACTCGGGGAGGTTCCGCTTCATTCAGGCTCGGAGCTGTCAAATCGCGTGCAGTCAGTGCGGCTCGCCTCAGCTGTCTGATGACACCACCGCCTCTCGCTGAGTGTGTATCTCTCCGCCGGTGGAATTGAGAACGAGACGAACACCCCCCGCCCCCGAACCCCTTCCCTCCCAAAAAAACTAACTTGTCCGCATTAAGTTTCCCTGTGAGTTTGAATTCGGAAATAGCGAAAGTCCGAGCACTTTGTCCGCAGTTTTGCGAAGTAAATGAGAGAAAGCGTGGCTTCAAAGTAACGTTCCTAGGTTCTTTTGGCCGTGGTGGTCCTGAACTGACAGTCCGCGCCACACTTGTCTGCGGACCCGGTAACTCTTAGCGCTGGCAATAAATCGCCAGGAAACGAAAAGTCCGGCGAGGGGCAACGCACTACTTATCACGGACACCATCACTGTCGACCTCTTCATCCATCTCCGGCATCATCATCATCATCCTCCTCCTCTTCCTCCCCCCTCCTCCTCCTCTTGCTCCGTGTTGAAGCGTCACGACACCTTTTTTTTTAATCCTGTGCTTTTCCCCAAAGTGGAGGCTTTTGGGAGCACGTGTGACCAACTCAACAGGCCGCGGCCACCGCTTTGAATCCAGAATCAAACGCCCCGCGGGGCTGCTGGTGTTGAGGGGATTAATCTCGCTTTCCACTCGGCACATTTGTGCTTTTCCACGTTGTCGCCTCGCTCGCTTGTCAAACACCGCGTTTCACGGGAGCCGAAGCCATTGCTGGGGCTGAAGATGAAGAGGATGCTGGGACTTTTAGAGGTGAGCCCGGTGTCTCTTGTAATGGAAGCGAGACTTTCCCTCACAAACTTATCGGCGCTGCGAAGGTTTTGTTTTAGTTTTTTGCCGACTGTTACGCGTGAAACTCAACGCGAGAGGCCGCCGACTGAAACATTTCACGCGCGTTGAAATGAAATGCGCTTTTTCGGTCCCGGCTACTTTGTTCCCAGCGCATTGAAATCTTCGGGCGACATTGTTGGTGCTTTGCAACAAGTTGTTTGTTTTTTTGATGTTGTTTGCCTGAGGCACGACTCAATGGCGACCTCGGGAAGTTATGTACACGGAGTTCTTGTTGATATTAGGCATGGGTTGCACGTGCCTGGATGGTATTTACCACGTCATGATTATGAAGGAAACAGCTGGAAGGTGATTTAGGTTTAGGGGATTGGTTTCTGTCTTGGTGCCAGATTTGGGGGTTGTTTAAAGGTTAGCAGTGGCTTGGCTAGCAGGTTCAGGAATATGCTTCCATGGTACATGAGTAAGATCATATGAAGTGTATACTTTTTCAAACCCTTTCAACTCCCCCCCCCAGATTACTATTGTAAATCCATCTTGCATGGACTGCTTTCTTTGCCTCAGCTTTCAGGCTGGTGTCTCCGACTCACTTTGAACATCTACAACAAGATACATGTCTGTGTTGGTAATCATTTCAAATAACACTAATTAGTTAACATAGGTTATTTTTGTGTTCATGAAGATGAAAGGACACGAGCACACCCTTTCCACAATACATTGTCTTGTGTTTGGCACAGACTCATTGGCGTCATCCCAAATGATTAGAGCACATTCAAAATGATCATCATAAGAAACCCAAGTACACAGAGAAAAATAAATCCTTTCGCTACTTTTAAACCTCTTTTACGAGGGTGAGAAATGGTGTAATTATGACTGGAAAAGTGTAATCTTAAACTGCTGAAATGTGCCAATTATACACATTTTCCTTATTCAGTATGTTCTCTCTTCTCAGACAATAATTGTACATGCCTCAATGTTTGGTTGATGTGCAACAAGAGTATGTTGGCAATTAAGAGAGGCATCCGAAGATGCGTTTAAAAAAAAAAAGAAGATGATTTAAGAAAAATTAATTACTGAGTGTCGACATGACGCCCCAATGAACAGGATAGTAAACCACATGAGTGAAATAGAAGTTGGAGGCACAACCCAAATGGACAGGAACGGCTTCATGCTTGTTTGAACAGATTTTTATGATGGTGGTTGGAGTGGGGAGAGTGATCCTACAAGGGCCTGGTGGTATGTCTGTGGGACCCGGAAGGAACGTTTTGCTGCGGTACTGCTGGAGCATTATCCTACCTCTGTTTGGTTCAGTTTATGATTTAAGTAATATGATTTACCTTTACCATATTCTGAATTAGCCACTGGAAATGAACAACTTGGTGCTTGGTGACATTACACCTCATGGAAACCACCCTTTAACAACATAGCCTGAATATTGAAAGATTTCTAATTTTAATCACATTTAGTATAAGACCGCAAGGCCTGTTGCTGAGGTTTGTCAAGTGTCAGAATCCGGACTATTTGTCTTTTTAAATTGGCTTTTTGACTGTAGAATTACCTCTTTTTTTATATTGTCTGTTGTCTCGTGATATACTTTGGGTTTTAAGAAAGTTTAGCCACTCATCCATGAATTTGCCACTGCAGACACCATGTGGACCGTTGCAGTGTAATTTATACACATTACTTGTTTTCAGAGGAAGTCACTTTTTTGATTTATTTGGCCCTCTGATTACACATGTCACGTGTGGTAGTTGAGCCTGTCACAGTTAGTTCTGTCTTAGTTAACGCCCCGTGTATTTAAAGGAATGGTATGCTGAAAACCCCACTTTGCTATATGTTAAACCCCTTCTCAAACTGTATGTCATTTGATATATATCTTAGCTAATGAAACGATAAGTATCTCCAGAAGTTAGACCAAGATACTGGGGAAATGGCTGTGCTTGTGTGTGCTTTTTGTGTGCCTGCCTGTGTGCATAGCAAGTCAGCATATAATGACTGACCTGGGTAAGCTTCTGTCATCTTCCGCTGGTCTGTGGTTGACTGACACACACACACACACACACACACACACACACACACACACACACACACACACACACACACAGACGCACACACAGACGCACACACAGAGAAGCTCACATGCTCAAAGCACCTCATCTGCCTCTGTCCCTAACTGTTGAAATTCTATCAGCTGTTTGCACCTCCCACACATCCTGCAGTAGCAGGGCAGGCGGCTTCATTGGTAGTGGTGGGGGGTTGAGGTGTGCTTGTGCATTTGTGTGTAATATGGGAGGGGATACAGGAAGAGGCACCTGCTGGTGGTTGGTTTGCACCAGCTGCTTTGCTACACACATGAAAGGCATTTCCCACAGACCCTTTTGGTCTTGCCATTACCTGCCTTTTGAAACCTTTTTTTGACAGAGTGGGCATTCATCCAATTCTACTGGCCTACAAGCACGTATTACTGATGATGAAATATATGATTAAAAGTGGAGATCTAGTGGGGAGAAATACTTGATAAATTGTCATGTCATCTGAGCCTGAAAATGATTTGTGTGTGTGAGACTAGGGGTTTCCAACAAGCGGCTCATAATCTACCAGTAGCCTGCTACCCGTTTCTGAGTGGCTTCCTAAAACTTCAAAGAATATGTACATCAATTTGATAGTACAAAGTCACTTTGGAAACCTGTTAAAATGTATACCTAATCAAATTCAGAAGCGAGCCCCTCTGACACAACATCATTGCTTGATGTGCATTGTTTGCACTTCTTTTAAGTTTGGCTCCATCAGTGACGCTGTAGGGAGATGTTAGCAGACTAGCAAGCCCTCACCACATTTGACAATGATATTAAAATATACTATTTTCTGTCAATAATCTTTCATGAATGTCAAATTTCTACAACAACCTTTTTTATGGGACTTTATGGCTGGTAGCGTTAATCTACTAGTCGGAGATTTGTCAAAAAGAAGATAAAAGAGCTTTAAGATAAAAGTCTCCGTTTACCAAACTGTTGAAGAAGGCCAACGCAGCAACAGAGGCTTTGTTTACTGGCTTAAGAACAGCCTGTTACCAATGACAGGATTGTAATAGAGGTGATGACCGTGGAGGCTGAAATGTTAATTAAGGACCAAAGAAGTAAGAAATAAAGTATATCTGCTATTGGCAATGTACAAAAAATGTGCAATGAGTAGATCTCCGCCACTTTCATTTTGTCAAATTAGCACTCGGGGGGGAAAACAGGTTGGAGACCCTTGATCTAGACCAGTGTTTGTCAACCACTGTGCCGCGGCACACCAGTGTGCCATGAGAGATCGTCAGGTGTGCCGTGGGAAATGTCCAATTTCACTTAATTGGTCCAAAAAAATATTATTTAGTTGCCGCATATATTTTTCCATTGTTGAGCCTGCAAAATAGTGGCTGGCCGAGTAATTTCATACTCTTCCATGCCAGTAGGTAGCACAATAATGACCTACCATATACGCTGTATTATGCTGCAATGTGACATTTTGTAACTTTTTTGGTTGTTTGTGTGCCGCAGGATGTTTTTATTGTAGAAAATGTGCCGCGGCTCAAAAAAGGTTGAACAACACTGATCTAGACCATATATTACTTTGTAAACACACGCAGTCTTCATCTTCTCATATTAATGTTTTTTTTCTTTCTTTTTTTTCCCCTCTGTTTTTGGAAAGGTACACACTATTATGGACATGCTGTAGGTCACAGTGAGGCTCATTGGGACCAGCTTGGATCCAGTGGCGTTCCAAAGCTTCCTGTTACCCTCCGGGCTCTGCCATGGACTTCTTTAATGACCCTAACCTCTTTGTTGGAGGATTGGAGGGGCTGGACGAGGATGTCTTCCCCACAGCACCATCACTTGTGGATGAGCTAAACCTCACTGCTGATTTTGAGCCACTCCAAGTGGAGCCTCTAGACCCGGGGAAGCACCAAGACATGATGCCACCAGTCGCTACCCAACAAGCCATGCCTTCTTACAGTCAGCAGATGGGTCACTACATTGCCATTAAGGCACAGACTCCTATGGGGCAGCCATTTTCTGGTCCTAGGGGCACAGGTGCTGGAGGTGGTGGCATGATTGCAGACCAGCATGGTCAATACCATAATGCTGCCATGAGCCAAGTACCTCAATCCAATGGGCTGTTCTGTAACAGTAGCAGTCCAATGTGGGGCAACCAAGACCAGAATGGGAATATGTACCACCCCTTATCTCAACAGCAACAACAGCTTTGTCAGCAGCAGCAGCAGCAACAGCAGCAACTGCACAACCAGCAACTTCATGTCAGACAACAACAAACACAGCAGCAACAACACCACCCAAGTCACCAACAACAACAACAACAACAAGAGCAGCAGCACAGAATGCAGCAGCAACAGCAGCTGCAACTACAACAACAGCAAAGACATCAGCAACAGCTGTTAAACCAGCACCAACAAATTAACACACAGACTATGTCCCTGCCGCAGCAGCAGCATCACAATTTCTCTTTTCACCAGAGAGGTCAATCTCAGCGCCAACAGCAAGTTCCCCATACTCAGCAGCAGGTTCAGCACCAATTAACAGTAGGAGGACCCCGGTTTCATTCAAGGGCTATGCTAAGTAAGTCTTATTTGGATAGTCAAAATGCTACACTGAGTGGGACTTGCTTGCAGCCACAGCCGCAGCAGGGTAGCTACCAGTTGACAAGGGGAGGTCAAACCTTTTCTGGGTCAGGATCGGAAGACCCAAACCTGCCCTTCCCCATGCATTCGTCACCTATGGTTCACCCCCTGGCCACTTGCTCAGTCAGTTCTGCCACTGCTTACCAAGCTGCTCAGTACCCTGCCTATCCTGGAGAGCCAGAAATACCCAGTCTCAGTCAGCAGTCCACAGCCTCCATGTCTATGCCCAACACCACCATTGCACCCCTCACTTCTACAGTGCCTGAGCTCCCAGGGACCGTATGTCAGTTCCCATCCACAGCAGTTATGAGGTACCCGGTGAACCAGGCCGATGAATGTGCTTTCGGGGCCCTGCAATGCTCTGGAGAAACACAGGGAAACAAGTCATCTGAGATGTTTGGTGAGTCAATGAACTGCTTCCCCAGCATAGCCAGCCAGCCGCCCTCTGAGCAGCTTCAGAGCTGCGGGGCCATAAACACTAATGGATACCAAGCACTGGGAGACAACCTCCTGCCATCAAAGGCTGGAGACTTGGAGGGCCTGGAGCCTCCTGACCTCCTGCCTGATCTACTGCCCCAGCTGGAGGCTGCTCTCAGCCAACAGGATGAATCTAACTGTTCCTGGGTCGATTCCAGCCAGGAGACTGGACATGAGCACAGCAAACCACTTGTTGAGTACAAGCAAGAAAAGGTAATACGTTCCAAACTTTTTAAAATTTATTTTATTTCATTTTTCAGAAGCACATGAATGGCAGTACATTTTAGCCATACGGTAGCAGAGCAATCCTCTGAATGTAATAGGCTTTTTGCCCGAGTCTAATTTTTATCCATACTGCCTATGCACTCTGTCCTGTACCCCAAGTTATTGTCAGTATAGATTAATGAGGGGTATTTGAGCAGGATGGAGTTTTATAAGTTGAAAATAATTAGATATTATATTAGCACATATATCTGCTTTACCAATGGAGAACATTTCATTGCTGACATAAAGCGAATGTATTCCTCCCAGTGTAGCATGGCACAAAATTCAGCCGCTCGTGTAATGTTTAACTAACTATCCTAGTTAGAACATGTGCCTGTCTAGTAGGAAACCTGCAATCAGTGGTGAAGCGGGGGGGTCGCGAGGCGGTACCGAGTGCCATCTGAAAGCCTTCTGAAAATGATAATGGTCTGTCCGGCATGGACAGTCTATCTGGTCAGTGCGCCGACAGCAGGTCAGGCCTGATTAGGCTAAGAGTGGCAGGAGTGTCTTCAGGACTTAGCTGTAAGCATACTTAGGGCTATATCAAGATGTGGGTCAGGGCAAGTCAGAGGCACTTGCACACTGCCTCCATGGAGTGTGGGGGAGGTTGCACACTGTTGTGGTGGCTGCCACAGTCTGTGTGTTTTGTGTGTGTGCGTGCGTGTGTGCATGTGTGAGTGCATGTGCACATGTAAGTGAGCGGGCGGCAAGAAGAAAAAAAAAAAGAGTGGTGGAGGAGAGTGGTTAGCACTTGGGGGAGGGGGTTTTGGAGATGGAGAGAGCACTAGCTCATGGAAAAAGGAGAGCGTAGGAAAGGAAGAAAAGGAAGGAGACAGAGAGGAAGAGCACGAGAGGGAGAAGAGAAACAGAGGGGGAGGCTGGAAGAATGCATTAGCTGGCTGTAACAGGCTTCAGGCGGTTCCTGGACCTCAGTTGGCTAGTAACTTAGCAGCATCCCCACTGCCTCTTGGCCAACGAGTGACGCATGACCAGCAGCAAAAGCAACAGATGTTTCATAATGGTTTGCACACTGAAAAATGAATTTCAGCACATCCATGTATTCCCTTTTGATCTTATTTTTGTAGATTTCTGCAGTGTTGTTACAAAAACATCTGTTGTACTAACAATTACACCGATTTTGTTGAGTTCAGCATAAACCAAACACGTGTGGAAAATTCACACATTTTTCACAAGAGCACTTGTGTTTTCCATGGCCCATCACTGACAGTGCCGAGTCTGTCTCATTGCCACCAACAACACAACAATGCTGTTTGGCATTATCTTCCCAATCTTACCTTTTCTGTATCTGCACTTTCTCTGGTGTAGTAAATGCATGAATAATTACCATTTCACTGTGACAGTTTGAGTGACTAGTTTAAATCTCGCTAAACAGTGTCCTGTTACTGACAGCAGACCCATTATGCACCCCCAGACTTCTGAAACCAAACCTATGCCCATGAGCCAAAACAGGACCTGTGTGTTGAGTACTGCCTCTGCTATCCCCCAACAGGCAGCAGGTGACAACAAAACGGGTGGCCTGTGTGAGGGAGCCCTGGTTAGGCAGACCATTTGCCCATCTGCAAAGGTCCTTGATTGAAATGAGGCCATGAGCCACAGCCACACGAATGAGCCTCTCCCCGTCTGTGTCAACATCCAGCCCCGTGTTGATGCTTACAGGCTGACTGTGCTATTCATGTGCACTGATGTGTGAAGAGCCTGCTGATGGTGTGTTTGCTGAACAGGCAAGGCATCAGGGGCTAGCTGCCCACTCTTCACTCCCCCGCAGTGAATGGGGCTAATTAGGATTTCCAATGGTTGTAATGGTCAGCTGCAGCTGTGATTAGCACCTGGGATTCAAGATTGTTGTCCCAGGTTGCCAAATTCTAAAGTTAAATTGAGTTTGCTTTAGGCCCTGTTGCAATGGATCTAAATTTAAATGAACAGATGTGTCGAACTCTAGCCTGTCCCACGAAGCATTTCAACAACTTTTATGGACTGCAAGGGGCTTTGCCTGAGGAGGTGTATCTCAAGCTTCAGCCTCGGTTATACTTCCAAATAGATGCGTACACGGACAGCTGCGGACCCCACGAATGCGTAGTAGTTCTGTTCATACTGTTCACTTGAAGGACGCGTTCCACACACATTCACTTGTAGCGTCGTGGTCCTGCGATCTTGTTTGCCCGGTCTTACCAAATTAGCAGTATGCAGACATCTGCAGACGGCCTACACACGGACCCCAGCCGCCCCTTGCAGATGCGTAGAGTATAATTTCTACTTTCCAGGCATCATCACTTTAATGAGACGCTTCTGTATAGTTGTGTGTCGGAAGTCTTCATGCTTTAGGTAGTCAGGACCTCAAGACTGCAGTCTGTGAGCTCTCCGTCAGTGTGTATTGTTGTGAGACGTAATATGTGTAGGTTGAAATAGACCATTATGGGCAAATCAGTGAGTGGGACTGCTTATTGGCAGTATTGGATTAACAGGGTTTTCAATTGATCAAGTATCTTCTTGATTAATCTAGTCACTGGATTAATGCATGACATACTTATTTTTGGTTGCAACTGTTTTTTTTCCCCATTACTACCCAGTTTAAGACCAGTGGCTGGATCATCTAATTTAAAATCATGTTCTTGTGCTTGGCTCAAGAGGCACTACGTGGACATCTCCCCATGCTCACAATGTTCCCAGAGTGCAGGAAAATAACAATGTGCATGCCAAAAGCCTTTGGCAATAAAAACAGATGACACCAATTTGATGCCATTTGGTGCTGATTGCCTGTTGCCCCACTGCAATTTCATTGGCTATTTGCCATGAACTGATGGCTCATAATTGGCAGAAATTCTTTTTTTTTAAAGAAAATATCAACTGTTGTCATTAGCACAAATTTGAAAGCCTGTGTTTTATAGAAAAACTTGATTAAACACCATGGTAAATATTGACTATAAACCCCAAAAAAATAATATTTCAGATTTTTAACATGAGTGGTCTTCCAGTACTAACACTAGTTAATTAATGATGTGCTAACGTACTCTGCCAGTCCCACAGGTTTTTAGATAAACACGTGACGTTTTCGTAATGCATATAAGTATAAGTATGTATATGTGTGTGTGTATGTATATATGTATATGTGTGTGTGTATGTATGTATATATATATATATATATATACATACATACATACATACATACATACATACATACATACATACACTTTCCATATCAGCCCACCCTAATATTCAAGGATACACTGGTAAAACGTTGCAAAGGACAGTAGACTGAAAATTGTTGGCGCTTGGTCATGGTCTTAAATTGTTTGATTTTGTCTAATTTGTGCATTTCCTAGGAATTTTAAACTTTGGGATTGTGAGCAAGAATACAAAATAAGGAAGACACATATCATAGAAAATGAACCACAACAGAATGTCCAATGTGTCTTCATTTTGATTTGATCAAGCTATATATGGGTACAAATTAAAATAATCCCCAAAGGCAAACAATAAACTGGTTTTGGAGATTTATGGGGCAACGGCAGCACATTTAAATCACCCCTTCCAGGCGTACTCCAACTGAAAGAGGATGTTATCCAATCTGTTATCAGTCATGCTTTTTGGTACCCAAGGAGCCATCATTTTAATTTTAAACTGACATTTCTTGTGCCTACAAGAAACCAGGTTCTTGGGAGACATAAATTACTGGTTACTCTAAAATCAGTTTAATATGCAGCTGGCCTACAGTTACATTTATTGGCAATTGAAGAAAAATTATATTGGCATATTTGATAACTTTGATGATATGATGCAGCAGATAATAATAAAAACAGAATAGACTTAATTATTCAGTTTTTCTCGAGCAGAGCCAGTTGTTTCCTATGTGATAACACCACATACGTAGGTAGATTTGTACCCCCTATTCTCTTTTCATGATACATGTACTCCGAATGATTGGCTTTGCAATTTTTAGTCCTGCTATTACACACTTGTAATTGTTAATCACACCCAAGGCTTCCAATATGGGGGTACAAAGGGCTCCCTTGCTCAACAGAAAATAAACTGAGATGGAAGTGGATACTGATGGCCTGGGCCGCTGTAGCTGCTACAGGCCCCCGACGGTGACACTGAGCAGGTGCCTTCTCCCTGCCTGCCTGTATTGCTGATGTAGATTTATTATCTGACTGGGTATCGCTGCTCACCCCAGTCTACCCTGCCTTGGTCCCTAAGCTGTATCGCGAGTAAGCAGCACATTCAGATATGTGTGCGCTTGTGATTAGGGTTAGCCTGTTTAAGTGTGCAATGCTAGCTTTGTTGCTTCCCGACAGCTCTGAGGTTTATATAACTCCTAGCCAACCAGACTGGAGAGGCAATGCCATAATCAGCCCTGTGACTTGACACCAGCCCTCACCCCACATTCGCCACACATGCACATTTTTCACACTTGTGCGCGCACACACACGCACCACTGGGAAACCTGCTGCTTCTATGGCCACATGGTGATAGGCTGTGTCATTCACACACTTTCCCCGATCACCTCCCCCAACATCCATCTATACAGAACTCCCCCTCTCTCGGACTCTCTCTCTCTGTCTGTCTATGTCTCTCTCTCTTATTCGCTTGCTCACTCCCACACCAGCATCCGGCCTCATCAGCCTGTCTGTTTGGAGGCCTGCCAAATAAGGGCGGGGGATAACTAGGGGTCAGAGGTAAAGAGGAAGTCAGGCGGTCTTTGCTGCAGGCGGAAAGGGAGGGCTCAGTGGGGGAGGAGCTGGGAGAAGAGGGGGAGGAGGGAGTTGTACTTGGATTGAGTGTGTCAGCAGCATGTGGGAACATTGCCAGTCCAAACTGTCAGTAGGTCTGAATTTAAAGTATGCTCTTTTATTCTGCTTTTCTATCCTTCTTTTCTTTCTCTTGGGATTAAATGGCTTTGAATATTTTTCTGGGGTGAAGGGTGGGTGAGCTATTGCTCAGTCAAATTTATTTTTCTTTTTTTGACTAAAATGCAAGGCTTTTTTTGTTGTGACAAGAGACAACCTCCTCAAACTCATGTTAACCTTTGACTAGCAGAGAGGGGGAAGCTGGGTGGTGAGACTACCACAGTGTCTCTAGGAATAAAAACAGCGAGGCAGCATGGAAATCAATAGCAATTTAACCTCAGTGCAATGTTCAACAGAGGAAATTAGAAAACACATGAAGGGGTAATGACCCCTTTGCCCTTGTGTTTACAACTGACATAGTGGTTGTCGTCTTGTGAGGAAATAATGATGTAAAAAATTAAGAAGAAAAAGTAGAGCTTGAATAAAGCTAGCTCAAGTGGAGCTAGTTGGAGTTAGTGGCCTGCAATAAGTTTGTCCTGCTGTTCCACTTGATACGTGGTTTTCTTTAACACAATTTGACTTACAGAACCTAACGTCGGTCACATTGTCCACCGAGACGTCAGTTGGCTTACTGGTTACTGATTTGTAAGTTAAGCAAACAGGTTTGTGTCAGGAAGTAATTTGCTAGTTGCCATGGCTTGCCTGTGTTGCAAGTCCAGGCTTTTGTTTCTATTTTACAACATACTGAAAGAAAGTTCACTGTTGAAACTGGTCATAATCTCTCATCACTCGCTGGGTTGTGAGTCAAGCTACAGTATCGTCATACAGGCTCTCAAAGGTAAATTTATACAAACACAGATGCAAAAATGATAATGGTTGTAGAGGTCCACCTGGTCAAAAGCAGCTTGTTATTGACATAATTTCTTGAATGTTTCAGTTTGCCGGTTTCATCAAGTGTCATATTCATCTTTCTTCTTGATTTACAGCACCTTGCTAAACAATGTTTTTAATCAAGAGAAATAAATAAGCGTTATACAGCAGTCATTTGAGTGTACAGTCCATGTTGGTATTCATCATGTTACTGAGCAGCTTTTCTTGGCTTAGTGGAGAAAAGGTTGCTAGACTCCTACCCAGCATTATTGTTCCCCATCCACCAACACTAGTGTGTTCCTGCTCCCTTGATGCAACATTGTATTGAGCAAGCATGTCTGTAGTTCGTATTGCCTCCACTTTGCTAAGTGGAAAATAAAAGATTTGGATGACTTTCTTTTTTTTGTAATGTCAATTTCATAGTTATTTTACATTGTACCCTCAGTGATGGAGAACTTGTATTAGGTTTCCAAATTGAATGACAGATTTGTATTATTTCTCATCCTTTTTCAACATCTTTTGTAAATTTAGAGGTGATCCTACTCAGTATATTTGAATGCCTTTTTTGGTGGTAGAAAGCTGGTGTGCCTGCCCTCTTCCATTCTAGTGGAGATTCACTTCTTGGACCCCGCCTCACACTAGGCAGGAGGTAGAAATCAAAGCAGGGGGAGAAGAAAAAAAATCCTGACTTCATCATAACCTGAAGGCTGCAGGTGGAATGCTTACCTGCTCTGTCCGTTTTGTGTGTGTGTGTGTGTGTGTGTGTGTGTGTGTGTGTGTGTGTGTGTGTGTGTGTGTGTGTGTGTGTGTGTGTGTGTTCCTTTTTGCGCAGGCAGTGGCCCTGCTCTCCCTTTGCACTGCTTCAATAATGAAGGAGTTGTAAAGGTCTCTTGGATCTCTCTCCTCTCTCTCCAAATATATATATCCTAAGGAACCTCCTCTCTGCTCCCCACGTTCCCTTTAATGAATGGCATCATCCGGCTTGCTTGTTTTGCACAGTTCAGCTTTACTTCACTGCCTGGTGTCTTACCTGCTGTGCTGTCTCTGATTCAGAGAACACCATGCCATTATTCAGAACAACTACAGTTAAAAAAACAGCCCGAAAGAAGACCCTTCCTAATTGAGTTGGTGACTCATCATGTAAAGTACCCAAAAGTCATGAAGTGTTCAATATGCAAAATACATTTAATTCCTCTGGGGTAGATGAATCATGTAGCATCTTCAAAATTGTCACTACTTTGGAGGGAACCTGTGCCACAACAGTTAATTAGTTTAGATTTCTGAATGAGGAGACCCCATATGTAAATACACATACAACATCAATCTTATTTCCACAAGGTTGAGCATTGTTCTACTGGCTATGATAACATTGTTTGTGGCAAAGTAATTGCTGAGCTCTAGGAAGCAAGCGCCATTCATCAATTTACAGGCCTGATTTCCTGATTCAACTTTGACCTGCCGTGTGTGCTGTATTGTTTTCTCTTGACAGTTTTCTTTTTACACTGAGGGACTATTGCTGACATTAAGGGTGCACGCACTTTTGGTTTTACCTTTTTTATACCAGGTGGTTTAGATCGTCAAGCTGAAGACGACTGAGAGACGGTACTCGGGAGTCTGCTAGCTTGCTGCTCTTGCCACCGATATTGTATGGTTTGATTGAACTATGTCGGGCTGAAAGAAATGTGTATGCAAAATGAAATTCAACCATGGTGTAAAGAAAAGTCTCATTTTTGTAAATTTAAAACACAGTTGTAATGCGCTGCAAAATGATTTATCTTTTGTTTTTGTATAGTCGAGGTGGGTCACACAGGTACTGGCATTAAAAGGTTGCAGATGTTTATATTATAGACTGTTGTAGTCGTAGCCGTACAGAATTATCTGACTTTTTATATTAATTCTTGAAACCGTAGCCATATGCAGTGGCAGTAGAAATTTGAGGATTTGATACATTGAGACTGATGCAGAATCATTGTGCTTTCGAATCGTTGACAGGAGAGGCCAGTGAAGATTCCCACTTCTAGTGTGATCGCTACACAGGTTACATTGCCGCAACGACTTCTAAAAAGTGTACTCATGCTTTATTTAACACAAAAGAGACTTGCATTTAGTTTGGTGACCTAGGTTTGAACATGAAAGGATCCACAATGGCACTGCTGGCATTCGGGAGTCTGCTACTAATTGTGACTGGTGTCCCTCGGTGGATGGAAGGCTTCCTGCTTTCACTTTGGCTCATGCTCGGTGGCGTGTGACCACAGTGCTATTATCCCTTAAAATATCATTTTGTATCTTGCTGAGCAACTGCCCACTGAGCTCACACTTCGAGATACAAGAAGGGCAGATGCCCTAGTTAGAATCAGTGCCTGCTCTCCTCAGTCATTGAGCCTGATGACAGTCAGGCCTTGGCTATACTCTGTATTCTGCATTACCCTCAAACGCAAGTCAAAGCTGTTTTTTTACAGGGGGTTAGTAAGAAATGACCATCACCAAGAAACCAAACTAAGCCAAGACACAAACAGTGGCTGGGCTACATCAATATTGATCACAACTGTTTTCAAACTATGTATTTTTCTGATGCGGAAAAAACATTCTGGTATTTTCACTAGACTGATTCGGATATGGCAGGCACTGAGAGGTGATGGCAGGTGTCTTCTCTCTTTGCCATGCACTCCTAAACCTTCTCCTTACAGTCCCCTCCTAGTGTTCACTTCTGTCCTAGCAAGACAACTCAGTACAGCCTGCTGCACTTTCATACTTCACATGGATCCGTCTGTGCTCATAGACGTTTGTATTAGCTATCTAGGAATGGCTGTCTGTGCTTAACTTGATTAAATAAGGGAGTCAATTAGTGGACGGCATAATAGTGAGCTAATTGGTTGTCTTTGTTAAAGCTTGTTGGATTGAAGTTGATTGGGAGTGGTGAGATGCCGCTGGATCGCTTGGTTAATTGTATCCAGTGCACTAATTGCTTTATTTGCAGAGAATTAACTTGTTTTTTGTGTGTATGTGTGTGCCGAGGGAAGTAAACGGGGTATTTTGTCTAGGTACAAAATGCTGCCTCGGACCATGATCACAAAGATGCTTCTAATTTATCAACAGGCTTTGGCATGTAGTTGACGGGTAAGGGATTGGACATTCCTTTATTCTGAAGACGTTGAGGTGGACCAAAGGTCCACAAGAGATCAAAAGATCACAAAGATCATGGTCCTTTGAGCTTTACGCGTGTTTGCTATAAATATCTCAGACAGACGCACACTGCTAGCAGTGTTGTATCCTCTGAGGTTATTGCAGTCATCAGACTTGAGCTTTGCTTGCTTCTTCTTTTTAAATGTTGGGCTTATTGCATGGTTAACCCTGAGGATGCTGAAATTGCAATGTATAATACTGTATGTATATTTTAAGTAGAAATAGGCTGACAATTCCTATACGATGTCACCGATAGGTGACATATTATTGTCAGTGTTGAAAAGGGTGAATAATTTTTATAGTTGTCGCTTTTACACTCAAGTTTATTTCTTTGAATTGTCTTATTATTTTTTTGCAAGAAGCCTGCTTAAAACTGAATTTCGAAGTTTAAATTGAGCTTGTTTAGTTTGCGATCAATAATACATTTTAATTGGTTTTTGTAGCCAAGAAAGTAGACAACAGCATCACTGGCATGTGTTCATCAGTACAGTCTGTGTAGAAAGGTGAATGAGGTACTTGTTGCAAAGCTTTGTTGCTGTATGAATCTGATGCGAACCTTAAAAAAAATACACAACCTCAGGTAGCTGAGGAAAAATAATTACGTTGTTTTCTTATAATGATACTGTGACTGAAGTTGTAGTTTTGCGAGTTTATACATTCTCGTTTCTCTCTGGCCATTTCTTCTATCTGGCTCGTCAGACTTTCTGGTCACAAGTGGAGCAAACCAGACTGTAGTAATAATGCTCTGTTAGACTTTCAGCAGAGGGCACAATGCTCGGCCCAGCTACTGTTGCCCTTGAATAAAGGATCATTAATGCATGGTGCTGTATTTAATTGGTTGAGGAAGCAGTGCTGTGCATCATGTCTCCTTTCATTTATCAGCCCTGCCGCTGTCTCACACTTGAGCGTAACTGCAAACTGGCCTGTAGCCGTATGCCTAATTAGCAGGGCCTGATCTCTTTGCACCTAGACAGCAGTGCCAACTATTTATCATTAACAAAGCCGTAGATATGAGATCTGGTGATGGGTGAGACGAGGCGAGGCATTCTTAGTAAACAGGCAACAGCACCGAGAAATATGTTCAAGGAAAGGTGGAAGGTGAGGCAATCAGGCGTTGTTTATTTATGTTACCTATGGTATTTTGTGAAGGTGTAGGAGAGGGCATTGATTTTTAACACCTGCGTAGCATTCACTAATTAACAGCTGATTAGCTAAATCTTTCTTTTCTTCTGTAAAACTGTGCATGAATGCTGCATTCTGGAAGATAAACGTGTGTGTATGTATATGTGTGTGTGTGTGTGTGTATATGTGTATATATATATATATATATATATATATATATATATATACATACATACATACATACATACATACATACATACATACATACATACACACTCACACTCACCTTTCAGAAGTCTGCACTCGTTTGTCATGAAGATTGATCAAAATGGCTCCCAGAATGCAGCATTGCACGATCTTACAGGTAAGACGAAACGCTAATCAGCTGTTACTTTGTGAATGCCACGCTGTGCTGCAGTGGACTCAAGTGCTGGATGTCAAACCACCACAAATCCGTTCTGAACCTGTGACAAACGCTGGTTGCTGTCTGATGGATGCGAGAGATCCAATCAATAGTGCGTCACTATTGGGTTGGCAAGGGCTATTTTTATTGTTGCTTTAATTGGATCAATCAATTTTTTTTTTTTGTGGATGATGGAAAAGGTCTTGGCTCAACATTTTTGTGGATGTGATTGCTTGCTCAAGGACACTACGGCAGGATCAGCATTATGTAGCCCAAACTAAGTTGTGTTTCCAAACTCCTTAATTGCCCATGTTTAAAACGGAAATAAACAATAACCAGACATGGGAATTGTTTTCAGCAGAATAAGTGCATAATGGATCTGTGTGTGTGGACGATGACGCACCAGTGGGTCCTAGCCATGTTGTCATTTTCAGTTCATTGCAAGCTCTGAGCCCTTATTTTCCTAATGGTGAGTAAGGTTAGTGGAGACTCTCACGGTGGCACAGGCAAGAAATGAGTGCCATGGTGCACTAATACAGACTCTTTGATGAGGAAGTAATGGAGTGTTCAGACACCTGTGCCTCTGTACACACACACACACACACACACACACACACACACACACACACACACACACACACACACACACACACACACACACACACACACACACACACTTTTTTTCTCCACTTGCTTCCTTTCACCAGCTTTGCGGCTCCCCTTCCTCTACTCCCCTCCTCCTCCCTCCCTCATCTGTACTAAAGGAAGCCACTCCCCCACAGAGCTGCCAGCCTCGTTTGCATATTAACTGTTTAGTGGCCAAAGACCAGTGGCTTCACCTTTTTCAGTTAAGGAAAATTGCTTTGTAATCACGAACCCTATTTCTGTGTTTTGTGACTCCGACTCCTTCATCTCTTGTTTTTAGTCTGTGAGCTTTTGCAGGGATTTGATGTTCATTTAAGCGTACCGGTAGCTAAGTTTTCCACCTTTACAGTGGTAAGGACATTCTGCTTCGTTGGAAGTGCCAGAGGTTGTGTAATTACGTAGAAATTGCACTCTTGCAGGACAACGTTTTGTTGTCTGTCTGTGACTGTTTAGAGAGCTTTTTATTTTATTTTTTCCATTTGTGCTTACTGGTATTTGAGTTGACACCCATTGCATTGTTTAAAGTGTTTGTACTCTAAGCTAACCCCATGTGCTGTACCCTGGTGGCCATTATCTGACAGTGGATTTGTTTAGCTCGGATATGACACTGTTGCTCAGCTTCCAGTGAGTACATGGTCTGCTTTAAAGTCCAAACTCCAAGGCCCGGCATGCCAGCTGGATTTGATGCCTGCTGCTGCAAACACTTGGAAATGACAGCCACTGTTATGTGCACACACAGCAGTCGGCTCTGTCTCTAGAGATATACAACTGTAAAATGTAAACCACAAACCAGAGATGTAGTAAAGGAACATCCACTGCCGTATCAGTGTGGCATCTCACTGGTCTTACAACCTGCCACCCTCTCTACTTATGCATGCATCGACTCACACATACACATTTTGAATAAGGCTGTCCACACCGTTCCAGTTGGTCATTTGCATACAACTTTATTTCGGTTATCAGTTCAACATGCAATGTAAAGCCATATTGTGTTGTAGCAAACAAACGCTTGCCCACATATTTCACACCATACTTGAATACACTCACAACAAAGTAGTGTAGTTTGCTATCAGCTGAGAGGGATCAGAATGCAACAATGTAAGTCATAGGAAAATACAAAATGTTTTTATTGGAAAAGAAAAAAAACATCTAAGTTCCTACCTGGAAGACAGGCTCTTGTCATGTGTATGTATGACAAGATATGTGTTTTTAAGATATTGTGGCAGATTTGACTTGATGTCTTACTGTTTTTATTGTCTTTTGTAGTCAATAGCTACATAACCTGTTGGTTGATTTGTAAATTGTGTTTCAAAGACGTGGTGTCATAAGGCAGACCCCTTTCTAGCTCCAGGTAGGGGGGGGGGGGGGGGGGGCAGCTCACATGTCAATGCGTGCAGCTGCATGAAAAATGAACAGGGTGTTGGCTGGGAAAGTAGCCTGTTCAGCTGATGTGGCACAGTAAATACAGATTTAAAAGCTGACAGGGTATCTGTCAGAAACTCAGGCCTGACCCAGTGGTGCTGTGTGCACTGGACCTGGATTCAGGCCAGCTGTGTGTCTCTGCATAATTCCCAATACCATGTGCCTGCCGGTGCACATGGCCCCTGCATCATGCTGTCAAGAGTCCCCCTGAAAGGCTGGCTTGCTCCTCCTAGATCTGTTCTGGCGCTCAGGAAGAGCTGCATGTCTTGGACACATCCCAGTTTACCCTCTTGAATTTATTTCCCGCAGTGTGACCAGTCCTTGACCTCACCAGTGCTTGAACTCACCACTGGAGGTGCAGTGTAGGCTGCATGTTCCTGGCTTGGTCAGGGAGTCTTAAGTCTGCTTTACACTGTTCATTTCTGAATGGTTGTGTGTGCGCGTGCGGTTTTGCATTAGGAATGCGTTTTCATCCTTTGGGGATTTGTTCATCTCGATTTTTCTGTATGCTTTTCCATAAATAAATCCGCATGTCATTGGCAGTAACCTACATGGGGACAACAACAAAAAGCAACACTGTTGACAATCTGTGGTGTGGTTGAAATCCAGTACTTTGGGGGTTAAGTTGTGAAAGTTAATGTAATAACTGCTAGCACCATCTGCTGGCCTACTTACTTACAAAGAGAGAGAGAGAGAGAGAGAGAGTGAGCGTGTGAGTGCGCGCTAGAGGGAGAGCGAGAGAGAGAGCGAAAAACGAGTCTGGGGTTTTAACGACATCTCTAATATTCATGCTGATGCATTTTGCTGCTTTGTGCTTTCATTTTCCGCCGCTCTTCCTGCCAGAGTCTCGAGCCCACCATACACGCCTCTGGGAAAACGAGGAAAAAGACAAATGGGGGGGGGAGAGGAGAAGAAAAAACAACCGGCCAAACAAGCAAGCAAGCGGACACAAAAGCCCTTTTGTGTTTTAATAAAAAGGAATAACCTACCTTATACTGGCTGGTGAAGGACACGGGAGGCGCAAAAAGGGAAACGGCAAAGCGGAAAGAGCGAGAAATAAGAGGGAGAGGACTCAGAGAGCGCGTACGGAAGGCAGGCGGAAAGAGGAATCAATGAGAGGGGAGGAGAGAAGAGTCAGGGGAAGGCAACTCTGACACACGCGCGCACAGACGGAGAGAGAGTAAGGGAGACTTGGGTGCCGGACGACAGCGAAGCAGCACGCAGCAGCAGAATGAGAGCTTCCTGGACTGCCACGCACCTCCTCTACCGCCCACAGCGCTGCTCCCTCATCACCCTGTGAAGAGACAAACGAGGGAGAGAGAGAGGGCTCCCATGCGCTGCTCTTGAGCCCTGCCCGCTGGGGGAGGAGGAGACGAACGGCTCCGGCAGCTTTCGCAACTGCCCGAGGAGAGGAGCTGACCGGGAGGAGGGGGAGGCAAACTAGGAGCGAGGGAGGGGAGGAGGAGGAGGGGGGGGGGGGAGGTGGGGACTCGACAGCTCAAGGAAGAGTGAGAGGAAAAACGACTGTTGAAAGGGGGGAAGAGTGTGTGTCTGTAAGGGGAAACGTGAGCGAACAACGGAGAGAGTAAAAACCCGGCGAAAGGGCAAGGCTTTTGTTAGCCGGTTGGAGAGGGGGAGGAAAGAGGAAGAAAAAAACCCAACCATGTCTACAGTGAAGAGGCCAAGAGGAAGGGTAAGTGAGCTGCTCTGAGAGCTGGGAGGGAGGAGGGACGAGGAGGAGGAGGGGCCGGCAGAAACTGAACAACCTCCTCTGCTACTGGCTCATGCTGCACTGCCGCCATCTTGAACTCATTGCTGCTTTATTTTTCTCCCCTCCATGCTAATTTGCTTAACTGTGCTAGACCTCATCAAGGCACACTATATTTACAGTGTTGTCTGTTTCCCCCACCCCCACTTTCTATTCATTCCCTACGTCGCTCTCCCACCCTCTCTATGCTGCCCTGCGCTGTAGTTTGTGTACAGTATGTGGTGTGTGTGTGTGTGTGTGTGTGTGTGTGTGTGCGTGTGTGTGTGTGTGTGTGTGTGTGTGTGTGTGTGTGTGTGTGTGTGTGTGTGTGTGTGTGTGTGTGTGAGAGAGAGAGTGTGTCCTCCATGAGTTGAACCTGTCACTCACCAGAGAGCACACTACATGTGGAAATGAGGGGGTGAGAGTGAGGGAAGGCTGGTCGGCCCAAATGGAGCTTACTCTACCAATTTTCATGGGCTGTAATGGTCCCCACCGATTTCATGGGACTACGTGCTGCTAGAGAGATTGAAATCACTGCAGTGCTGGCAGGCTGTAATTTCAGTTATTTATAGATGTATTACACAGCTGCAGTGCTCCCAGTTTTGGTGCATTTTTATCTTTTCTCTCTCCCCATCTCTCTCTGAAGCCTGTTTTCTTATATTTTCCTCTTGCCGCTTCTTTCATGTGCCCTCATGTTCTTCCGCTGTTGAGCTTTACTTTCAACCCCTCCCCCTCTTTTTTTTTTTTTTACCATTAACTTGAAATGAGAACATTCCAGCATGATCCAGTGAATTCTTCCTAATAGCCTCAGCAGTGTTGCACACGTGAAAATCATAATGCAGCTTGTGTGTGTGTTTTCTCCCCTTCCTTCCAAATGAAACGCTAGTTATTCAACTCCCTCCCCCCACTTTGTTGGTGAGGTTCAAGCTAATTCTCTTTATTTCGCGAGCAGAAGGAAAAAAAGCTACCCAAGCTGCGCCTGGGCTATGTAGACATACGCACATTTTTAGATTAGGTCATCCATTTATGGGTTTCCTCTCCGCTGGGCTCAAGGCCCACCACAAGGTGCTTGTGTAGGCATAACCACAGTCACACCATCTATTATTCACATATTATCATGTATAAGCCAGGCTGGATAATGTATGTCTGTAAGGATCACTGTAACCTGCCACACCGAGCCAGTGTCTAACCTACCTTTTTGAACCGTATACTCCACCTAAAACAATTTCATTTGTATCGGGCTCTGAGAGTTTTCATGACACGTGTGTTCTCTTACATCTGATAGGAATGAATTCTTGCAGGAGGCACTGGCCCATCTAATGCTGAAGGTGTGTTGCTAGAATTACATAGGAGGCTGAGAGCTGAAGTGAGCATCATGTAGCGTGGGACATGTCCAACACCCCCCCCCCCCCTCCCCCTTCTTCACCCAGCACATGAGATGGGGTCAGCAACAAGCTCTGCTGCCTGAAAGGTTAACGCAGTGTCCAGGAAGTTGTTGTTGTTTTTCTCAATGGGTGATAGTTGCATCACTTTCTTAACAGGTTTGCTTGTATTACTCGCCTATTTGCTGAGCGGTATGACTCTATAATGGCCTCATACATTCGTACATCAACCATAAATAACAACCTCAATATTTATGGCTTTTATTCTAATATCATTGCTTGTATGTTACAAAACATTGTGGCACGTTTACTTTATGGGTCAAGTTTGTTATTTGTGATATTGTGCTGTATGACTTGACTTATGTTTCCTCTATATGTGGAGAAATGCATGATGGTTAAGTGGTTGAAGACTTGCACATGTAGCAGCTGAATCTTTTTTCCTGAGAGAATTTGCTAAACCTTTTGTGCTACATCAGCTTCAGTCAATCAGCCCTGCTTTATAGGTCAGGTGTCAACTTTATAAGTCTTTGTGCCACTTGTTCCTTCTATAGCACATATAGCCCAGCATTTGGGTTGGTGTCATCTACAATAGATGACAATATGCCTGTAATATTTGCCTCAATGATGATTCAAATTCTAAAACCCTTTTTTATTTCTCTCCCTCTTTCCTCAGCCTCGGAAGAACGCTAATGGTCCCGGTAGCCAGGTACGGGTCCTCAGTCCCCCAGTGAAGAGCAGCTCATCGTCCTCCTCCTCTTCCTCATCGTCTTCATCCTCATCCAGCTCCTCATCGGAGAAGAGGACGCCACGGAGGACACTTCAACAGATGGAGGCAGCAACACAGGACAAGCAGGAGAAGGCCAATCGGATAATATCAGAGGCTATTGCTAAGGCCCGGCAGCGTGGGGAAAAGAACATCCCGAGAGTTATGAGTCCTGAGAGTTTCCCCAGCTCTTCGTCGCAGCACAAGCACCGTAACCGGGAGCACAAAGGAAATGGCAAGGCACGGCTGAAAGAGAAGGCCTGTAGGAAGGCCTGTATTGTACCCTCCTCCAAGCCCAATAAGAAGTCAAAGATCGGGTATGTAGTCACAGCCGTTAATACACTGAAGTACGCCTTCACTTGTTAAAAATAATCCTGTCGGTACAGATTTGAGCAGGTCCTACTCAAAGCATTGTAGAATTTTCTTTAACAAAGCCTAAACCACTGGAGCAATTGATGAGCCTGAATGAACAAGTGACACATTCCACAGCATGAATGTAAACACAGACTTGAGGAGACTTTATGCATATTTGACCCAGAAATAGAACTGCACTATTTGTCATAATCAATGAATGTATTGACCCTTTTTTTCCATTCAATTCATTTTTCAATATATTATGGTAAATCATAGTGTGAACAAATGGACAAGATTCAGGTCTACAATTTACAGTGATATTTATATCCTTGTGAATGATATTCATATCCATATGAACGGAGGCAAAAACAGCTATCACATTTTTCTCAACATCAAATATAATTTACCTAGCATACATCTGCTTCTCCACTGCAGACTTTCCCTTCTGTAAGGACATTACGATTCCTTCAGATCCTCTTACCTAGGACACGCTGAATGTTTCGAAGTACTTGCAAGACCAGATTTGCAATGCTAACACACGCGTTTTTAGGCAGATACTCATATTAAACAATGCATACGTTTCACTATGTTTGGATTGATCACCTTTTTTACACCTGCTGCCTGTACTGACATAGCCTATTTTTACTGATTCAACCTGCTTGTGTGCTGCCTGATTTTGCTGGTACATTTGTTTTTCTAGTGTGCATTTTCTGCCTTTTGGTTGCCAAGATGGAAGCTCAAAGTTCAACAGAATTTACTGCACACCATAACAATAAACCAGGCTCAGTCATCAGCATACACATGGGAGGAGCAAACAAAGGCTGCTTCTACATGTGAGACAGTGCTGCCGAGTATTTTCAGGAAAGTAGTGCTGATGTATAGATACCGTGATCTGCCTCCCATCCCCCTGTTTTAACTGCCATAAGCAGTGTGTAGCCATAAGCCACACCCAACACAAGCTATTGAAATATCAGCTGGTGCAGATGTGAGGGGAGGCAAGACGCTGAAGGAAAAGGGGGAATGTTTGGATACAGTAGTCTCAGGTTGTGCTGCTGAAGGTGACTGACAATGGTCAACAATGATATCTGGCTGGCAGCTATGTTGATTAATAATTAGATGAGTTAGGCGGAGGGTGAAAAGCTGTTTCAGACAATGGATTCTGCTGGTTGTGTGTGTGATAATGAGAAAGTTGTAGCAGTACTGATGTTTAAGAAGATAGTTAGATGATGGCGGAATCAGTCATAGTGATACAGTTCCACCATCTTTTCAGCTTCAGTTGGCTGTACATGCCTAGCGTTGCTGACAGTAACTCGGACCTCTTAGCCATTTGGTAAACCAAAGGATTGTTGATCTCGTGGCATCACTGCACACGCTCAGTTTTGATAATAAAATAAAAGCTCTGCTTGATCATTTAAATTAACTTTGAGGCAAAACACTTAGGGGTTCTTAACTCTGCACAGCCAAATATTTTTTTCCCTACCTAACTACCTTGCAGTTATGGAGACTAAGCTTAGCTTTTAAGCAAATGTATCCAAGACTTGGTCCTGAAGGGCAGCCGACAACCGCATTTTGTCATTCAAATGTGTTACCGATAATGGTCTTGGTTGTTGCAAGGAAATGGGCTGTGCAACCCATTTTTATTCAGTGTAACCATACTTGGCCTACATGCAGGAAAAGCATCAGATTAGGGTGCATGCAACATAACCTGCTTATGGAGCCAAATATTGTCTCAACCTCCATATAACATTCGTTACGTCATGCGTTTCAGACATTTTTAAATGTCAAATTCCTATTCTTATTTCTTCTGTTTATTCAGTCTAGTCAGATGACAGACTAGTTTATAATCTTACAGAAACCTTTATTTACGCATGACCTTTTGTACATGTTTGATAGCTTTTGTTTCTGAATTTGTTAAGGTTCTAAGTTTCACAACAGTCAAATGTTTTCTGTCGGTGCTGTTCGTATTATTGCTACAATGCTGCATTTTAATAACCTCTTTTGGGCATAATGCAATTTAAAGGGTGCATTTGAACTTGTGAAACATTTGTCATTCATGCTGTACTTTCAGTGTATGAATTGTTTTATACTCACAGTTCTAGGCACTCCTCTTTGAAACAAATATAGAATAGGTCTTGCATGTAGTGAAATTGGTCAGGACCACTTTACATGGCTTTTAAAGCTACCTCCAATTTGGCCATGGTGACTAATATTTCAGGAGTCTGCACTGTTCTACAGAAAATAGGGCAGGTATGCTATGTTGTCTGAGCCTCGGTACAATTCTGCTTGAGTTTAACTAAATGAATAGGGGACAATCTGAATGTGACCCTGTTGATTGTCCTGCTTAATGCAATCTGAATTACGTGATGCTGTGACTTAATATTCAGTGGTTGCATATGTGTGATGCAGAATCTTTTCGCAGTCCTTTTAGGATGTGGCTGCACTGATACATTTTCCAGTTGTAGCACCGACTGTGTGTCCCTCTCCCTTTTTTGTTTTAATTGAGAAAAGTAGTTCAGATGTATGGGTCCTTGGTGCAAATGTGGCACTGACATATAACTCTGTATATGAAAAGAGGTGTGTGGGAGTGTGTGAATATTTCGTCTGAGGTGTAAAGATTCATAGCTGGTAAATGTTCGTAGTAGGGCTTTTCTAAAGAGCTGCACTGATGAAGCTTGAGGCCTGAATATTAAACATACATTTGACTCTTGATGTTGAAATAATGCACTTGCAGAACTGGAATGTCCAGTTCCCCTTTTTAGTAGAAATGATCCATTGTAAAAACCTGAAGATGATAACATGACTTGTATTGCGTTCCTTAAAAGCGTGGAAACATAGCAAGTGGACAAAGCTTGTTCCAAAAGTGAAGAATGACTCTTGGGTTGGCTTTCACCCGCTGGCGAGCATCTCAACCATCTTTGAGCCAGGGAGGAGGTGCCAACTTTGAATGTTGTTTTTACAAACCACAACCAAAAAATCCTACTCATTCTGCCTTTAAATGAATCCAGCCAATCCAGTTTCGCTGAGGCATGCGGGTCCCCTAGAATCATGAGAAGACAGAGTGATCCGTCTCAAGTTCCTCCACTGTAATGTAAACAGGAGAACTAAAACATACTTCCATGTTGGCCTGAACACCAGACGACTTGATTATACTCTGTTCGTTTTTCACACTAGCTTTTGGACTTCCGTCAAAATAGGCAGATGTAACGGTTGTAACATCATAAAATGTGTTGTCACTTTTTAAATAAATAAAGAAACCCGGTATAAGACACGAGGCAGACAGGAGGACGCTTGCGAGCTTAGCGCCACAAACATTCAGGCCATAATATAACACTAGTTGAACAGGTGGGAAAAGTAACAGTGTTGCGGTAGCTCTCTCCAGTCAAAAGGGAACATGTACTGTGAATTTGTGAAGATGTTAATGGGACAATTTTGCTTTTTCAAAACGTAGCGTCCATAAATATTTGCCTCCAATGTTTTAACAAGGCTGTGAGTGTGCTGCAAAGTACAGTGAGACTTATACAGTGTTTCTGCTTTTACACAGGTGAGGTTGAGATGTGTGTCTATACAGCGGCATTGGAGGGTAGTTGTTTTGAGAGATTCATACTGGAGGAGAGTCCTGCTCATATGCATGCACCACCCAGGATCTCCCCATAAAATATTAATGCATCATGGCTGCAGAATGTACTAACCTCCTGCTAAAGTCATTACTTCCCTCCGCTCTGTTGAGGGTGTGTGCAGACCTGTGTTCAGAAAGCTTCGGGTAACGGGTTGCGTGTGTGTAGTTGGTGTTCAGTGTGCTCTCACTCTTCCATTGGATCTGACTCTTCTTTTAGTAGGGAATGGGGACTGATATTAGTCTGTCACCCTAATCGTGAGAGTCTGCTTCTCTGAGACCACAATGCTGACATTACTACCTGAGTTTCTACTAGAATCGTCAATCCCATTTAATTGTTAGTAAATGCCTTCTGGTTTTTCTTTGCTAGTTTACCCTATCAGCCGCTTGGCAAGCAGGCTGGGAGGGTCATATGGAAATCAACCTGACTGATGAGAAACATAAATGAAAGCAGCTGACTAAAATATGGATGCACCAGCCGCTGTGGCAGGTGGACTAGCAACATGACACGCATTCAAGAAAAATGTGGCTATTGAAGTGCTTTAATATCAAGTAGGGCTCCTGATCTGATGGTGTTTGAGGAACAACCACATAAGAAATTTCCATTACCAAAGTCTCAACAGATAACTAATAAAAGTCAGCTACTTTGGAATTGAAACTGCTCTAAATGGAATACATTATTTGTTAATAACGTTCCCTATCATTAAATCTGGGCTGGACCTTTTTATCAAAGCTTCAACACAGACCGTAAGATCCGAAATCAAAACAAATCAACATGGAAGCTCCTGTGCATTGCTGTCGGATGGGGACAAAACCCTGGAGAATCGCTAATCATCTCATTTACAGTATTTGTTTCAAAACTGGCTATTTTCTTAGTTTTTATATATATATATTTTTTTAAACTAACTTCCATTTTCAAGGCCTCTTTTCATTGAAAGACTGAAATTCATCATGTTGTGCATGTATCTATGGTAGATGTAGCTTTTTGCAAATCTAAACCGTTTTGGGAGGGCAACCACAGGGTTTGTATCTAATGCATTGAGAGGAGAGATTCATTTTCAGTAAAGATATGGCTGTAAAGTTTAGTATTTTAGCATTTCAGTATTTCCTTTTTTATTTTTATTAAACAGACATTGGTAGATTTTAGATTTGGCCTCCTCTACATATGTACATGTATGTATCAAACTATTCACAAAATCTACCGTTGGGCGAGGCAAGGGTTATTTAACAGGACAGGCTTGACTGATCACAGCTCTGTCTGCTGAAATTTGCTTTTCTGTGCAGCCTACCTGCTGAAAAATAAGCTCCTATAATCATCAGATGAAAGCACTTTGCCGCTCATTCCCTTTTTTTTTTTTTTTTGTTTCTCCCTCCCCCGCCTCCTTTTGCCTTTTTTGTTTTTTTGGTCCTAATATAAATGTGGTTCTTCCAGCATGCTTAAAAGCTGCGCACACAACGTTTCCTGTAAGCAGGCATGTTCTAAAGATGCTGATACAACAAAGCAGCACGATAACAGGAAAATATCAAACAAAATGGTGCTTGTGAGATAAATTACATGATAGAAAATGGAGGTTTAAGTCTAGCGTATATGCAGCAGCATATAGCCGTTCATATTTCAGGGCTTGCCTGCTAGCCGTCTAATCTCTTTCCCTCATTTTTTCATTAGGAAGAGCTAAAGCTGTTTTTTTTAATTGAGTGTTTTCCTGGTTAATCTCTTGCAGGGTGCATATGTGTGCATGCTCATGCTTGTGTGTGTGATATAGAAACATATTTGTGTTGTTAGTCTTTGAGTTGAACGTCATTATAAGTATACACGTTCTTGTTGGTGTGTGTGTGTGCGTGTGTGTGTGCACGCGTGTATGAGCTTTTTGCGCATTTTTGTAATGTTTGCTGATTAAAGCAGAAATCCCCTGGGTGGCCATGTGCACTGTGCTGATACAGTATTTGTCTTTTTGAGAGGCTTGATGGTGCCGTTACTACTGTTTCCAGTTGTGTGCTCTAACGCACTGAGATTATAGCCCTCCATTCATAAGAAGGGGGGATTTCCTGTTGAGGACTAGCACTACTGTCTCAATAAGCCCCTCAGGATGACGCACACGCACAGCACACGCGCATGCACAGCACACTAACAGCTGTTTTAAAGAATTCTCTGTCACACACAATCCAAATTTCTGAGGTAGACACACTGAATAGTGAGGAAGGTCTCTGAGATGCTGCCACATTGCAGTCTTAGTCTGCATGACTCTATCATATCTTGACTATATTAAAATCAAATCCTCACACACAAACTCGCAGTGGCAGCTGCCAAGTAGGGCAGGACAACACGGGGGGGGACGAGGCATGGAGGTTATTTGGCACAATAGCAGGATGGGAGCCAAGCAAGCCTCTAACAGCAACTAGCAGAAAAAAGCTAGAGGTGGCCCATCATCGGGATCACGCAGTAATGTCAGATTGAGGGCAGCTAAAGTCTAATTAGCGATGCTAGATTATGTCTGGAGGATGGCCTCTTTAAATCTTGGTGGGGAGGCAAATGCATATCTTTCATCCCCATCTGTAAACAAACATTAAGGGCAGCCAACACCATCCAGATTATAAAACAAGGTGGTGTTGAATAGTTTGCAGTTGTGAAATTAGAGGAGATGGACTTTTCATGGGCTGAAGACGTCCATGATTGACATTGATTTGCATCCGTGTCAGGACAAATAATTAAAATAAGGGCATGACAATGAACATACAAATGGATTTCAAAATGTTTGTGTCATTTCGTGGTACCAAAATAATTCAACGTGAATCAAGGGCAGCTTCCCACACATGCCGGTGTGCTGTCACCATCTCCTTGTGTCATTTACAGTTTTAATTATAGAGAAAAAATGTAATTGCTTCCTAAAGTCAGAAAACAAACAGTCATTATCACAAAAGACAACAATGGACACCCATGGTCATAAATATTTTCATTTTGATTATCCAAACACTAAGAAAAAAAATCCAGTTAACTAAACTATATGTTGCATTTTTTTTTTTTACATTTTTAAATGAAGGTTTTTATGCAATGTTCATTCCAACACTGTCTCCACATTACTTTCTCTTAACAACAAATGCTCAGTTGGTAACAAATCTATTTCTTTTGTATTGTTATTCTTTTGCAAAAGCAACAATGCAATTGTCGCAAAGCTCCCTTCCAAATGTTTCGGCATTTACTAACGTGTACTAATGTTTTTAAAGCAGGCATGCATACAATATCCAGCTTGTCGAGTAGACTAGGTTGAATATACTCCATAATGTGGTGCACGGCAGATCCCACTGAGCACTGTGTCCAGTCAAATGTTGAATAACATTTAAAGTGAACGTGTATTTCTTAGTCAAAGCATATAGCAAAACATTTAAGGCTTTGAATGTGTTACTCCAGTATCAGCCTTGGGTGTGTACTGTACTTAAATATGTGAGCATGGTTTTTAAATTGACAGTTACTATTGGATAATCTGAGAGTAAAGTTTCATGTGTTCATTTGGTTGACCACAAGTTCTGTCTTAAATACAAGGTCAGGACAGGTTTTGTACTACTTTGCCAGAGGATAGGATTGTAAGAGGAGACACCTTCTGCAAATAAATAAAAAGAACAGAACATACTTCTGTAAATCTGAAAAAAAAAAACGTGTTGGATTTCATTTAGTTTTGTCATATAGGCAACATTCTGCAATGTGTATATTGTAAAGCAAACTGAGGTTATCGTGTAAAGTTCTCAATTGTATTTCTCAAGCTTGTCAGAGTGCCTTCTAACCATCAGTTAGCAATCTTTCTCCTCTAATTCAAGGTCAGCCGATAGGGTTTCTATGGCATTTTAACTGCCTGTGCAAAAGCTCTATAGCCAGTTCTTCACATCAAAGAGACTCCACTCTGACCCAGAAGAGGAGAACTGACTGCTTTCCAACCTCTTTTTCTCAGTAAGAGGTTAATTTAAAACTCCTCCCTGTCATTTGAGAAAAAATTGTTCACCTTGTGGCGAGGCTATCTAGGCAAAGGGAGCATGGGCATTAGCATTGTCACTAGTAAAACCCTGGTTGGTCCTGTGTATCAGCCACAGCAGGGTGGGACAGGCTGTAACCGTCACTAAGTTTGATCACTATGCGACTTACACTTTGTGTGTTTCTGGCTGTCTGTGTGGAATATATACTTTTCATCATATAAAGCTCTGCCATGCTTACATTAGAGCTGCAACGGTTATTCAATTGGTTGTTTTACATTAAATAATCTGCAACTATTTTGATAATTGATTAATCCGTTCGAGTAATGTCCAAATTCTGTCTCCTGCTCTGGTTTCTTTACTCTGACAGTAAACTCAATATTTTTTTAATTGTTAACAAAAAAAAAATACTTTTGAGAATATCATCTTGGGCTTCAGGAAACATTGACATTACATGCTGTACACCACCTCGCCTTCAATGTTCTCTGCCTGTTCTGGCTCAATCGATGATTTCACAGCCCTCAAGTATCTTGTTTCACAGGTTTTCCACACGGGGATCAGAGAGATGCTTCAGCAGCTAAAAGCATATAGCTTTTAGCTGCTGCTGGTTAATGTGACATTGGTATTCTGCTAGGCCCATATATCAGCTTTAATGGGGTGGTCGAAGAACAACGCCTTTTTTTTTCTGTCTTCCAATTCTTCCTGGTGGCACAGCTGGTTATTTGTTTCATTGTGTCACTCTGACTTAGCACATTTCTTAACCATTCATTGTGTCAGTGGACATGTGCTGGTGTTGTTTTTCACAGGAAGTGACATCACCATGAACATTGCCGCCCACATTGCCAAATGCACTCCCAAGGGCATGTTGCATGGCAACCATAAAGTGTCATTGTCAAGAGGATTTGTGACATGTAATATCATCTAGAGGGGGCAGGGACAGCTTCAGCAGAGTGTTGCTGCAAGACTCTGCTGTTTTCTACTTTACACATATAAGAATAGGTTTGTGTTTGAGCGTTTGTCTCTGTTCTCCTCACAGTTTAGTTACGTCATTTAGTACAGATTAAGGGTAGGTACTGCAAACTGCCTTAAAGTCTCCATCACTTAATGCATTGGGAAGACGAGTGACATTACAGTCAGCTGAGTTGACAAGAGATGTGAAAGTTGGACAAATGCTGCTGACTTAAAAAAGATGTTCTATTTGTTTTGTTTACAGCTCATTGTTCTAGTCAAATGTCTTTCTTTAAACTGTGCAGAAGTCAACATATGGTGACAGTCTATGTTGGAGCCATGATGCTAGAGCTAGGAGCACTATCAGAAACAGAATTGGGAAGTCTATGGACATGCTGCCACTACATCTAATTACATGGAATAAAATTATTAGGAAAAAGGCAGTGTTTAAAAAAATAAATGGTTTACTTGTTGAACGATCTAATTTGCTGTTCCTTACAGGACCTCCTCTTGTCTAGTGGGTCCGCTTGGTGTCTAAAGAACTGACTTGCTGTCTGACAGAATGGATGTTTGCTAACAATAGAAGATATTGGCACGCGTGGGAATCTTTGTTCACACTCTGAGTCCCTGATGTAATATCATATTCTTATATGAACGTGCCCTAATGGGACGTCCTTCTCACTAGAGACATACCTGCTCATGCAACAGATTTTGTGGAGTACAGAGCATGTTTGCTTTCGCAGGAAGGCTTTGCTTGTTTGTAATGTTTATGAAAACGCGTGAGAGAGTGAAGATGCTGCTTGGTGTCAGTACGATGGCAGTGTTTTTATCTCCCCCTCCTGCATTAAAATCACACCAAGCCAGAGTTTTGGCGCCTGTGGCTTCCAAGAGATAATACATGTGGAGAGGCGCAAGATAGGAAGTGTGTGCATATGTGGGGAAAGAATGTATGGGGAAAGGTCACAGAAATAATATGTGACTGTGTGAAAGAGAGAGTTGAAGATGGAACACTGGCAAAAGTAGAAGCTTGCGACTGTTCATTGTGCAATCTGCTGCTATCTGGACTTCTGATATTATCATATCCCAGCAGTCTTTCTTGGTACTTGTGGTTGGTAATTGTACATTAGGCCATAGTGAGAGTTTCAACACTCACAAACTAGCAATGGTAGCTTAAAGGGAAACATATTTACCGAACTATGATGACATGATATTGGTCTGAATCCGTAGATGAAGTGGTAGCACTGAATTCCTTTTTCCATAAACTCAGGCAGCAGCTGCCATTGTGAGTGTCAATACATGCAAGCATTCCTTCAGCTGGTCCAGCACATTGGAGAAGTTTTCCTTTCTGCCAGAAATCCTCTTAGGTTAATACAACAAACATACTTGGTAAGGTTCAGGAAAAAGATCATGATTTTGGTTCAAATAAACCCTTTCTGGCAGAAAGCCCGCAAGGCAACTGTGTGTGCTTTTCCCACAGCCGTTAATGTTTGTATGTCAGAAAAATTGCATGCTGACAGCTGTACAGTGAGAGGTTCTTAAAGAATATAGTCTCCTGCCGCATGTATTGTATACGGGCTGCAGTGCTGCAGATGCAAATCTGTGTATTCCTTTTTTTCACTTCATCTTGCATGCTGGTGCAAACCTGCAGGGGGTTATGCACGTGCAGCCTACGATGAAATGAAAAAAAGTTTTTCAATCTTCTACGGGCTGCTTATTAGTTTGTCTGCCATGGTTTCTCAGTGCAAGTCTCTTTAACGTCTGTATGGTCCATGGTCTTATAATCCATTAAAGGCAGTCCCTCACCCAAGCAGTTGAAGATATTTTATATCGGTCAGATTCATTTTAGAAAGTTTGACATGAACATTTGTGAGATTCTTAAACACGGGTTAAATGTACATATATTTTTGATAAAGCATGCAAATGGATTTCTTTACACAGAGCAAATACCTAAAGACTGTCTGTGCAGATGATCTCGAGTCACCTCTGGGCGTTGTCATGACAAAATACATTACTTATTATACTACCAACATTGTTTTTAACATTACTGCATGAACGTGGAAAATGGTTTTATTACTTCAGCTATCATCCCATCAGTCGTATTCATGGTGTGCTTTTCCTCCCCACAGGAAAATTGTCATCAAAATTGGGAAGAAGAAGAAGCGAAAGCCGGCGTCTTCAGAGGAGTCCGATGATGACCCTCCCCCTCGATACGCTGCTAAAGATGATGACTCTGTAAGATCCAGCATTTACACACACTCACAAACTGAGACACAAACCTACAATACAAGTCACTATTATTGTAACTGGGACTGTAATGCTGTACTGCTTGGGAATACATGACACATAATACATCCCACTTAATCATATTGGATTATTAATCCTAAACACTCTTGAGTGAATTGCCATCATTTGACTGTTTTACTTCCCTGCCTTATTCAGAATTTTTGCTGTTGATACATGTGGGGTCACACCTCTGCTAAAAGAAAACATGGACATTCTTGATCTTTTTTCTTGCTACTCCCAATGCCAGGCTTTGAGTGAAGTTGTGTCCTCGGTCTGACTGTTGACACTGCTGCTGAGCCGAGAGGAAGGCTTCACAGATTTAGCCCGAGCCTTGGAGAGTTGACTCTGTGGTTCACATGTGGGTCATGCAGTGGGTGGCTATCAAGTACACATGCTTATCTTTGTTGATGACGGAGATATGATGGAGACATCGTCAACTCAGCATTATCTAGTTCAAAACACCAACAATAGCACCCTCCAATGCAGACTCTCAGACTTTCATTTAAAAGGAAAACGTAGTTGCCACAGCAGCCCGTGAAATTAAAATCCTCCATGGATATCATGTTTGTTTGATAACATAACACTTAGCTAAATGAAGTGATCACATAGTTTTTATTTAAAATCCAGAGTCTATTTTCCACTAAATACAAGGTACCACTGTGGAAAATTAGTAATTGAGGTTGAGATTTTTCAAGGTACAAACAAAGAACTAGGGGGAAGGGGTCAAATACAATTCTCTGAGATCTACCCTGGCCATGTGATCTGATCAATATAACAGTTTAAGTAGGTATATTTTCCATCCATCCATTCATTATCTGGTCAGGGTCCCGGGGGCGACGGCAGGGTACACCCTGGACAGGTCACTTGACTATCACAGGGCTGACACACAGAGACAGACAACCATTCACACTTGCATTCACATCTACGGGCAATTTAGAGTCACCAATTGACGTAAGGTGCATGTCTTGGGAGGGAGCCGGAGAACCTGGAGAGAACCAACGCTGCTATGGGGAGAACGTGCAAACTCCACACAGAAGGGGCCGCCCTGCCAGAGATCGAACACGGGCCACTCTTGCTGTGAGGCGACAGTGTAAGCCACTGTTCAGCCCAGAGTTTATCTTTTTGTAACCTTTGGTCACTGCTACGTCACAATAGATATCTGCCATGTTCAGAGTGGCATGTCTGAATGAGTGGGGATGACAACGAGTGATTTTTAGATCCTCCTCCGCGCCACTACCTCCCTCTTTCCTTTTTGCCTCCTATCCGGACTATTGACTATGATATAATTACACTATGATATAAATGCCGCCCATGGCCTCGATGAATACGGTCGTATGATGATTCTTTTAGGATCCTGTGAAAGAAGTCAAAGTACCATGGCTGACGGCAAAAAAAAAGAAAGAAGCATGGCCACCTCAGGGGTTCAGCATTATAGTCGAGACATGCAGCAAGTTTGACTTTGCAGCTTCTGGTCAGCTTGTGTTTAGGGATCTGAGGGTATATCTCCACGGGGATATTATACTCCACACTTAATTAAATTCGGCTCAGTGGCATTTATTCCTAATTAACTACATATTACCATCAGGAGGGGCTCATGTATTGATGCAGGATACAGCAGCCCACGCATATGATAATTCTAAAGACGGGAAGGAGTAGAAATAAGATGGCTTTTTAAAGCACTTGTTTTGTACGGGGGTTTCTCAGTGCAGAATGTTTTTCAGAATTTCTTCCTTGAAATTCAACAATTTTATAAATATATGAATAGATATCTGCTGACTCAAAATTATAGATTGCATCAACAATGTCACAGGGACGGAGATTTAAAAACGTCCGTAAATGTTGGATCAATAGTAACCAAGATGTCTGGGCATTGTTGCAAATTCGGAGCCTTGATAATAAATAAGTCATGACTCGTGATTGAGGGAACGATGTGGTTTTTCAGTTTGGTTTACTGAAGTGGAGCGCCTCTGTGACTTCATTGATATACACATGTAAAATAGTGATGATGATGCCTTTTATGATATACAGTAAGACCGTTTTACTTTCCAAGCACACATGGAGAATATCAGATTTGATCAAGCAGTGTTAACATCTGCGCAATCCAGATTACACCTGACCCAACTTCAGATGAATTAAGTACAGTCATTTAGGACCTGTCAGATTACTGATTAAAAGATAACTTTTTAATTGTGTTCAGTGTTTATAACGATGTATGAAGCAGCTGATCAAGATCAGTTGGATATATTGCAAATAGGTTTTTTCCTCCTTGGTCTTCCTAGAAGAGGCGATCCAATCGCCAGGTGAAGAGGAAGAAATACGCTGAAGAGCTGGAGGCTAGGTTGTCGGATGATGAGGTCAAGGTTATCGCCAAAGCCAAGAAAAACAACACTGCAGCATCCAAAAAGCCTGCTGTTCAACTCTTTGTAGTAAGTAGTTCTGCTTACAACTCCCCCGTTGCTAAGAAGTAGTAGAGTTTAAATGTATACATTTTTGAGAAAACATGAAAAATAAGTGCAGAGACAGACTCATTACTTCTATTGCTGATGAATCATTCATTTTATTTCAAGTTTGTTGGCTTAAAAACAATGATACACATGAATATTGTTGAAAAGAACTGCCTAGTGCAGCACAGCGTGTTCTTTTCACCAACACATTGTGACGTACAAACCAGGACCTCTGCAGAATGCCTGTAAAAACAGGGAAGATGCATATTCTGTACCCATTTAAAAAAAATTGAGAACATCA
The DNA here is from genome assembly GCF_910589615.1 of Taurulus bubalis. Taxonomy (NCBI): domain Eukaryota; kingdom Metazoa; phylum Chordata; class Actinopteri; order Perciformes; family Cottidae; genus Taurulus; species Taurulus bubalis. The sequence goes on from NC_136592.1 coordinate 23,023,832, forward strand.
GAGAAATTAGGATGGGATAATTGTGATGATGGCTCAAATATATTGTCCAAAAATTTCACCCTGCTTTTCGGGCTTCTAAATCAGTTATACTTTTTGAGTTGCTCTACACGGGTGGAGGCAGTGCTGGAGTAGCGAACGCTATCCCTTCAAGTCAGTTTTATTTATGTGCAACAAAATCACAAATATGCCAAAGGGCTTCACAATCTGTTTGACTTATGACAGCCTCCAACCTTAGGTCCTCTATTCAGATAACGTACACAAATAAGTGGGGAAAAGAGTAGACATCTCTGCAAAACTGTGTGCAGACTGTGCAGTTCTTATTTACATTTTTATTATTGCACACTGTGGTGCGTGTGTGGTCGTATTCTGAAGTGTCCCGAGGCTTATGCAAATACTTTCTGCTCGGGAACTATGAAGTAACATTTGACATTACATGTTTTCATGTATGCTGCATTTGCAGGAGAATCCCAGTGAAGAAGATGCTGCTGTTGTTGACAAAATCATGTCTTCTCGTATCGTCAAGAAGGAGGTAGTGATTTTATGTGGTTTCTTTTCCTGCTTTTTAGTGATTTTTGCTGGATATTGAGATATATTGAAAGTTATTGCATTTTATTTTACTTCATTTGTATTTTGGCTCAATCTACATTTACTGTATGAAATGGCATAACACAGCTAATAGCCAAGTAAAAGAAGAGATGAAAGTTAGTCTGTAGTTAAATGTTCTCTCCTTTTTTCTTTTTTTTAACCTCTCCAGGTTTCTCCAGGAATGGTGGTCGAAGGAGAGGAGTTTTTTGTAAAATACAAAAACTAGTAAGTTCACTTGCATTTGATTTAAATTAGCAACTGTTTTATGAATAACTTTTATAAAATAAAAAATTATTTTGTGCGATTATTTGTTGTTATTATTATTATCATTATCACCATCCCTGTATAAGTAAATGTGTGATTTATTCATAGAAACCATTCTAGATATTACTGTTGCATTTCCTAAATTCTAACACTTTTTTTTTTTAAACTGAACTGAAGGATGCTGAATGAGAACTATGTGATTTAAATTTATTCATTTAAAATAAATATCACACAAGAAATTTGATATTCAAATATAATAGTGAAGATCAGCGACTTTCTAAACGACATCTCAGTAAAAAACTCTGACCACATCTGCAGCCTGTGATCACACCTGCTGGCCTCAGCGGTTGCCCCAGATGCTTTTTAGAAGGATGTTTTTCAGGGTTTCTTATGTGTGTGTGTGTGTGTGTGTGTGTGTGTGTGTCAGCTCCTACCTACACTGTGAGTGGGCCACGGAGCAGCAGCTGGAGAAGGACAAGAGGATTCAGCAGAAGATCAAACGCTTCAAGATTAAACAAGCACAGAGGGCACTTTTCTTTGCAGATGTAAGGCTGTGTTTTTATCTGTGGACATTCTGTATAGTGTGTACTGTCTTTATTATGCGAACAATCATAGTTTGGCGTGTGTGCGTTAAATTTACTTTTTGTGTTTTGTCTGTGTGGGCAGACACATCTGTGTGCATATATTTGAATCTCTTTGCTCGCTCACTCGATGCAGTAGTGATACTTGTCTCAGATTCCAGATGGTGAGTGGGCATTTAGGTTTATTTTCTCCCTTTTCTTTCTCTCGTCTTTCTTTGTGTCTCTCTCAGATGGAAGAGGACCCCTTTAACCCGGACTATGTAGAGGTAGACAGAGTGCTGGAGGTGTCGTATTGTGAGGACAAAGACACAGGAGAGGTATAGTGTGAATCCTATTCAGTTTGTTTATCATATCTGTGAGGAGCATGTGTGCGTTTATTTGTGTCTACGTGGCTGAAAGTGCTTTACTCTTAAGTTTTTTTTTGTGGGTTTTTTCTTTCATTATATTCTCCGCTTTAGTGATGTCTTTGTATCTCAGAAGGGCCCAAGGCCATCCTGACGGGCTTCCTTGCAGTCTTTGTTAATAGTATAAAAGCGGAGCTTGGCCTCGTTCTAGTCTTTTGCAGCGCTAATTCTTCTCCGGCTGCTGCAGGAGGTGGTGTACTACCTGGTGAAGTGGTGCTCTCTGGCATATGAGGACAGCACCTGGGAGCTGAAGGATGACGTCGATCAGAGCAAGATAGAAGAGTTTGAGCAGCTGCAGGCAGTCAAGCCAGACTCGCGCCGGACGGTAAGCTATGCCCATCGACGTTCCTCATTCATCACTGTATTATTTACCTCGAAACGCTCTCATACTGAATATATATATATATATATATATATATATATACTTTTTTTTTTGTTGCTGGTGTGTAACAAGGGAATTTAAATACATTTTTGTTGCAGTGCAATCTTTGAGAATGCGTTGACAGTTGTGCAGCGACCAAACATGTATTGTGAGATTAATATGCATCATTAGCCAAACAACCACACTCGCACAGAGAAGTGAACACACTGAGACTTAGAAACACCTGCTGCCAATCACTTCAAGAGCAGTGAATGATGTTTCTGCTGTATACATATTACATTTGTTTTTATCAGAAGATATTCACTAGATATTCAGAAGATATTCAGTCAAGATTACAGCTAAAACTTGAAGGGGAAGGAAAATACAAAACAATGTACCATGTTTTTAGCTGCAAATCAAAGATTCTGCTCCATCAAGCAAAAACATGGTTGTATTTATAATATAGTATTGTCACCAGACTTCACACAGATTTGTTGTGTAGTAGTGATTTATTCAGTCATTACATATAATACAATGAGTAAAGCCTATATACAATATAACTGAAAAGGTATAGGCAGAATCATAATGCTTATATATTCCTATCTTAAATTCGTATCAATCAAGTAACCCTCAAGATAATTAGATATGTGATTTTTGTCGTGGATAAACTCTAATTTAACGGTCTTTTCAGGATTATTTATCAGGTTATATTTATTCTTGTCACAGTCACCTCTTTGTCCTCTAGAAAAGGTCACACTGTTTCCCAGTATTGACACAAATGCATAAATGCTTGCGGCCATGCACATACAATAAACCGGAGTCACTACCACACCACTGTTTGTGTTTCCCTCTTTGCCATACCTTTTTAAAAAAAAAAAAAAACTACTGGGTTGCTTCATCTTCTTCACTTCTCCTAAAATTGCCCCTTGTCTATCATTGTGTTCATTCGACATCTAAAATGTAAATGTGGAATTGCTTTCAAAACGCTCCATTTATAATCTATCACTTAGGATCGGCCCCCAGCCAATCTGTGGAAGAAGAGGGTGCAGTCGAGAGAATACATGAATGGCAACAGCCTCAGGGACTACCAGCTAGAAGGGGTCAACTGGCTCCTCTTCAACTGGTACAACAGGTCAGTTTCTTGTATCATACATGAACACAGCTACTGCACGGAATATATGACAGTGAACAGGAACAACGTCGAAATATAGGGGTTATCTGCTCAGGCTCAACCATTTTGCCATATCGTAAAGAGACATAATCCATAAATTTGCCAGATGAATTCATTAATTTGTCAAATGTGTCATGTGTTGCGTTATTTAGCTATCACTAACCGGGAAAGGCACTTTGAAATTCACCCGGCAGTGTGGGCTGTGTGCAAACATAGGATAGAAAGTTATGAACGGTGAACTTCGCTTTCAGCTCCCCACTGTAGCTTAACTGAAATATTATAAAACAATATATAAAATATATTCACTCCAGAAATATAATTGAAACTTCTCTGAAAAGATGTAATGCTCTGGCTCAGACAGTGTGGGAGACTACACAGTGCATGCGAAGGGTTGTAATTTTACTGAATTGCTATTTTATGTAACACTGGCAAATTATCTGATGGAAGAGTGCACTGCTGAACATAATGCATAGTTACAATGTTTTTTTGAACCAAACATACCATTATACCTGGTACCTCACATTACTCCACTTTAAAAAAAAAGGTCAGATTTTATATTGAAATTGTGCAAATATTCCCAAAAGTCCCGACCTTCACCATTTGCAACACTAGACACAACCTTCGCACACTTCTTAAATGGAAAGACGTATTTAGGATATACCTCACACTTTAAGCAAAATGGCAACTCTCCATACTGTATTTGCTTGTGAACTCTCGGTAATCCTATGCCGATATTAAAAAACCACAGTATATTTATTGATTCTGAGGTTTTTACATTGCCCTTGTGTATTTCAAGAGGAATCCTCTGGGTGCTTTGGGATTGTGAATAATGATTACCTTTCCTGTTTGTGTTTGTGTGTGTGGACCATGCTGTGATTTGACTGTATTCACATTATTTGGTTGGGCCTGCAAGGAGCGTCAGATTTCCTTTCAAGGTGCACACTGCTGCAACAACAACCGCTCTTCTTCGCCCACGATCACAAAAGAAGTGCTGCACATTACATCTGGAGAATGAAGTGTCAGTGTGCTTGCATTAACCCTGGGAATTGGCTTTATGTGTGAGCATGCAGGAGTTTGTGTATGCCTACGCAGAGAGATTCATCAAAAGTAGAGAGCTGCTTAAGAGGCCAGTGGGAATATCTGCACGTTGCAATTAGCATCAAGACATAATACCCCCACCCACTGGACAGCTGAATAAATGGTTTGCTGGAGTACACTACGCAGCAGAGGCAGTTGCGTTTGCCATTATATTGTATCTAGTCTCTTCGGGGCTGTTATTACTGCTGATGATGTCGTTTTCGCCTCCATTGTTTGCTGTTTATTCTTTTAGTATCATGGGATTTTTGCATTTTCCTTGTTTTTCTTCATCTTTGCCACCCACTTTTTTAGCCCACTACACATTGCTTTTGTTTACTTTGAAAGAGTTAGAAGCATCAAAAATGATCCCGCTGAATACACACTATGGAGAAATAACATCTCATTCAGCGACAGTCGAACTTCAAAAAATCCACATCCACACATGGCGTACACTAGGGTTGTCACGATACCAAAATTATGACTACGATACCTGCCATAAATATCACGATACCCGATACTTACGATACCAGAATTCAATAGGATATCATAAATACGATAATGGTATATTTATCTATAATAGTAATAAATAAAACATCTGTATGGTTCCCTTTTTTACCAGCTTGTTTCTGCCCAGCTTTTTAAACGCTTAACAAATGGCATTAATATTAGTATTAGCCTAGAGCAAGATATTAATGAAAACTACATGGTGCCATGATAGCATTGATTATACACGGCTATGTAGGCCTATTGTTTGGGGTGTCTATCTGAAAAGTGCTGTGCCATGTTTGACGTATCCTCCCTTAGTCTGTTAGACGGGTCTCTGTGTGTCAGTCACAGTCCGCAGTGTAGCCAAAGTATTTCCAGATTTCACTTCTGGCATCTTTTGTTCCAACAAGCAGTCGGCAATAGCTCCTGCATTGAGGCCATCATGTCTCCCCTGATCACTCACTTGCTGTGACTGAGCGCTGCCTGTTGCTGTTTGCGCGATGGGCGGCCCCGCCTCATTGAGCCCCGCCTCCATGCAGGCAATGCATGCATGCAGGCAGCATGACAGGGAGTGGAGCAGTGAGTGCACTCTGATCCGTGCTATTTCAATGAAGTATCGATACTAAAAATATGCAAAATCGTTTCACTTTTAATGTACGGGTACCGCGCTACCCTTTTAGTAGCTATATACCGTGCAACATTAGTACGCACCAGGGATATATTATAGTTTTCACACAGGTGTCATTGATTTCTAAACTGTTCATCACCTTTTGTTACACTACTGCCTTCGCTATCCTCTGCTGTTTTTATTCTACCTCATTTGTGTCTCCATTTTTTTTCTCCTCCTAACCCTTTTATTTCCACCTGTCAGGCGGAACTGCATCCTGGCAGATGAGATGGGCCTCGGAAAGACCATCCAGTCCATCACATTCCTAGAAGAGATCCTTCGTGTGGGCATCAAAGGGCCATTCCTCATCATTGCTCCTCTCTCCACTATTGCCAATTGGGAGCGCGAGTTTCGTACTTGGACCTATCACAATGTCATCGTCTACCATGGAAGCATGGTCAGCAGGCAGATGCTCCAACAATATGAGATGTATTTCAGGGATGCACAGGTAAATGGACAGATTGCGTTGACTGCATTTTTTTGATTGGGCTGTTAATACTTTCATTACTGGTTGCATAAATACATACATTGTGGGCTCACAATGAAATTACCACAAGACCTTCAACAAATTACACGGTTGTAGTGCAGCGCACACACACACACCATTCTCATTCATTATATCAATTTCAAGTAGGTGTAAAAAGCTGCCAAGATTGAAAGTCTAAAGCCCTGCTACTACACCTTTTTAGAGAAGGCCCTTTTTAAATAATGCATTATATATTTCTTGTTAGATGCAAACTTCTTCTACACATTATTTACATTTTAGGTTTACAAATGTAGTTATAGCGGTGCAACTATTGCTAGTGTATGTCCTAAGAAAGACCATAGTAATTGTTTTTGCCTGAGAGAAGTCATGAGGACCAGGGCACAAATTAGTCACAGACCCCAAGCCGGGCATTCACCTTGCCTCACATACCGAACAAAATTGGACTTGAGAGGCCATTTCTCCCATCCTGACATACATAATGGTCCCCTTTTTTAAAAACGGATGAGCAGAAAGCAGCATCGCTGTGCTTACCTTCAGACTGGAAAGCAGTGATTTACTTTGATTAATATAATCACAGTGCTGCTTATTTGAGAACAGCAGCACTATGTCGGCAACATGAAGTCCTGAGAGTAATGTGTTTGAAAACAGGAAGCCTGCCCCGTATGCAACAATAGGAGTTGTATATTAAAAATCCCGGCAGAACGTGATTGCCATGTTTAACACGAAGGCTAGATACACCGACAGAAGGAGAGGAAAGGGGAAAGCAGGCAGCAAGGAATAATAGTGACTCTCAAAAAAATCTTAGTCTTAAAATGGGGTTCTTTTTGGGGACATTGTTGATTCTGTCATGTCAACATGTTGCAAATCTACAAAATCTATTTACTTATATAGATCTACATATTTGATATCATTTTATGAAGCCCATCATTTCTTACTGTGTTGGGTAAAAGAACATTCTTATGAACAAGTGGTTGATAGTTCTAACGTAGCGTATAACGGGGTTCACAGAAGAGCACGTGCCCAACAGTAAGTAGGCTGCTGGGTAGTTAGTGAGCCTTTGGAAGAGGCTTGCTTTGGTTGTCAGGCCATGTGATGTGTCACAACAGGCCGTTAGAAGCTCTTAGTATTCAGACGAACCGTAGGAGGAATTAAGCGAACGAGAGCAAAACAGAGCGAAGCCGCCACCAGGCTGTCTCCGAGGCAGCCTGTGATGTCATACCAGCCCCAAAGGGGAGCTATCTGTCAGCGCTGCTCAGGCATATTGGAGAGAGAGGCTCCTCTACAGCAGTCTGTTGGCTGGCTGGCTGTGGGAGGGGGTTATCGGATAACTGAGTATCCCTCGAGGACTGTTGTCAAGGCAATAGATACAAATGGAAAGGCGGTGTGAAGAAAAGCCTCCCCAGACAGACAAACAGCATGAACACTCACTCGCAGGTGTGCACATGAGGAAAATCTGCGATGTGCCATAACATTTGACAATATTGTGATGATGATGATGATAAGACGTGCGATAAATAAACATTGTGCATATTAGCTCCGCATTTCCTTTGACAGCCTAGTTGTCTTTGAATACAGAACTGGATGAGAATGGTATGTTTTAAATATATATAATGTTGTTTCTAGAGCAGCAACAGTAATGTCTACAGAAAAGTAATGCTATACAATGTCTCACTGGAAACAAATCATTATAATACTGAGTGAGGTTTAGAACAAATGAAGGGCGTCAGTCAATATCGGTGATTCCTCCTGTCCGTCCGTCTGATGTCATTCGCTGGTTGAGGAATGAGGGGCTACTTTGTCAGCCAGCAGCCAGGTTTACAATAATTTGATTTTTGATGCATGGCAAACTAAGCTAAACAGTTTGACTACAGACAACTTTTTGTTTTAGCTCGTGTAGACGAGGGTTATGTTGCGCCTGCACTTTTATGAAGGTACTAAAGTAATGACACGGCCCGACACAGAGCAGGGCAGAGGCTTCAGTGTGAGGATTAAAATGGTTTCTTATTCATTGCGTTACTTTTGCGATGACGATGAAAATACAATTCATAGCCTTCATGTCCTGGTTCTATTGTAGGTAGCTTCACAACCAAGAGGTGTGTCAGCAAAATCTTAAAATAAAGTAAGCAACCATGTGTTTGCAGCAGAAGGCTGCAAATTATTAGTTTTCTAATGTTAACAGTTGCATACTCATTACATCTTCTCAGAAAAAAGTTTTCTTTAATGACCGTACACATTCTGCATGCTTAAAATATCATAGCACAACATAAATGAAAAATATTTTTACACACAGACGGTTTCCCGTGCATAGCAACAGGAATCCGTTAAAATATGAATACTTGTTTTATAAAGGATTCATGACAGTTTGTCTAACATCTCCTCACCTTTTTTGTCTTCAGGGCCGTGTGATGCTAGGTGCATACAGGTTCCATGCCATTATCACCACGTTTGAGATGATCCTGGGAGGCTGTCCCGAACTCAACGCCATTGAGTGGCGCTGTGTTATCATCGATGAGGCCCACCGCCTCAAGAACAAGAACTGCAAGCTGCTAGAGGGCTTCAAGCTCATGAACCTGGTACAACATCCATCAATTCCAGAGAGATATAAATGTCTTTAATGTGTGCATCGTAAAACTTGAACTAATTCCTCCTATCTTGATTTTAGGTGCAACACTCAAACCTTTGTGTCTCATTACTGTCATTGTCTACAGCGTGTTGTCTAATGATCAAACGAGACTGAAACATTCTCTTCTCGTGCCTGTTCTCTTTCAGGAGCACAAGGTCCTGCTGACGGGTACTCCTCTCCAGAACACAGTGGAGGAGCTCTTCAGCCTGCTCCACTTCCTGGAGCCGGCACGCTTCCCCTCAGAAACCACCTTCATGCAGGAATTTGGAGACCTGAAGACTGAGGAGCAGGTGAGCTGGCGGATACATGAAGAACATGTCCTGACATTGTGTTGTCTGAGGGTCTGGTGCTGTTTTTGTCACCTTAATGTTAATACATTTAAATGTAAAAAAAAAAAAAAGTGTAAAAAATTAGTTATTCTCTTTGTCTATAGAGCTCCACAAAACATATTCCTCAGATACAGTATGAAAATCCTACTGGTACAGATGGAACACTTGAATTGGGGCTTTTTCTAACTAGGCCACAACTACATTTTGACACACACACACACACCATATGGTGGATGACGATAACAGATAATGGGGCATTATGCTACTCATTGTTACACTATGTATCGACACAGTTGCTCACAAGAAAAGGGTGTTTTACCTTTCTTTCTTCATATCTCTGTTTGGCATTTCATTTTTTCGGCAGAAGCACTAAATAGATGCTCGAGAAAGGACCATTAAAACATGTTTTGAAGAGTGGTACTCATGCTGAAAGTTAAAATATTGGGAACAGCTAGTACTCAACACACGGTACTAAATCTAGAAGCTCTTTGTGCCCGTGGAAATGTAATAACATTTGCTGATGCTGTTAAGAGGTACATTTTCAACAAATGCCATAACTGATTTTAAATGAACGAGAGCCTGCATGTGTAACAAAGAGCACTGGTGGTCGTAAAAGCTGTGATGCTTTACTGTTGACCCAAACTGATTTGGGAAACATGTCTCTACATCAATTGAAAAAGACAAAATCTAAACACTGGTTTTAATTTAATAAGACATTCTACGTATTAATAACTTTATTTGTATTTTTTTTTAACGTAACAACCCAAAACCCATTTAATATTAATAATAATAATAATAACAACATAGAGAACATGACAACATTTAATTTTGATATAAAATAGATGGTTGGTGACTCCTACTTTGATGGACAGACAGATTTTATGTGCAAGTTGATAATGTGTTGTTTAAGTTATCTCTAATTGAAAATAATAACCAGGCAACTACTGTTGAGTTAAAGTTGGTTCTAACTAACGTTCGTAAAGTCATTATCAATTAGCTGTATGTTGTGTATTTTTCTTTGCATTAGAGTCCACTACAGTCATAAAGGAATCAGAATAATTTAGTACCTTGCACATACAAGGAATTTGTCTCTGGGAAAGTGCATAACAATAAATAAAAAAAGATAAAACAATAAATATAGTGCAATAATAGATACATATGGTAAGCAACAAACGGATAACAGTACTTTAGAACAAGTATATATTATAAAATAAGTGTCAAGTGTATTTCAATAAGAAAAGAAAACATGTGCAAGGGTGTTTGAAATAGTCCTTGGGATGTGAGAGTCAGTCAGTGTGGGTCGCCGGCTTTATTGATGAACCCGACTGCAGCTGGAAAGAAACTGTTCTTGTGGCTTCAGGTCTTGTTCCTGAGGGAAGCACATGCACACACATGAAGTGAAAATGGAAATTTGAAAGGAAACGTAAATGCTTCGTCTGATGTTTCATTGCAATCAAATTTGTATTACAGAAAACAATAAATTATTCTCAATTTGGGATGGAAAATTCACTGGAGCATGCAAACATTTTCTTTAATGTGTATGGCACTGCTGTTTCGGTTTTGATCAGAACTAGCACAAACTGTAACCCCATACCTGCGTAGCAGACAACATCCCACAGTTACTGAATGTGATAACTTCAACTCTCCTCTCATCTCTGGTCCCACAGGTACAGAGTCTTCAGGCTATCCTGAAGCCCATGATGCTGCGTCGGCTGAAGGAGGACGTGGAGAAGAAGTTGGCTCCTAAAGAGGAAACCATCATCGAGGTTGAGCTAACCAACATTCAAAAGAAATACTACCGCGCCATCATAGAGAGGAATTTCTCCTTCCTGGCTAAAGGAGCTGGCCAGGCAAATATGCCCAACCTGGTCAACACCATGATGGAGCTGAGAAAGTGCTGCAACCACCCCTACCTCATTAAAGGTAAGCTGGCACCTTTTTATTATTATTATTTAGGTGCTCACTATAATTTGAGGAGTGTTTTTTCCAGACATCAGACTCGGCATACTGGTAATGCTGCTTTATAATCTTTATCTTTATCTAAACTGATATTGCATAAGCACAAAATCTATTTTTTTGCAAATCCTCAGGCTCTCTTTATTACTCTATACTCATGAAATTCTACTATATACATCATATGTTACACAGAAAGGCTTTTTTTCTTCTGGAGATTCTTTTCTATCCATAATTTTTCATGCACTTAAAAATGAGTGGACATTGTTGCACATTAGTGGAAATAAGATCTGGTAGAACAAGCATGAAACACTTGCTGATGTAGCCATGTGTTTGTTATGTCAGGAGCCGAGGAGAAGATCCTAGAGGACTTCAGGGAGGTGTACAGCCCCACTGCAATGGACTTTCACCTACAAGCTATGGTGCAGTCTGCCGGGAAGCTGGTCCTCATTGACAAACTGCTGCCCAAGATGAAGGCCGGTGGGCACAGGGTGCTCATCTTCTCCCAGATGGTGCGCTGCCTTGACATCTTGGAAGACTACCTCATTCAGAGAAGGTAATGGTGACAGATGATGAAGGGCTTGTTGTCCCTGGTGGATACAACTTTTTTTTTCTTGCTCATATGAAACTTTTAATTGTTAACTTGATACTGCTGCTCCAAAATGTAAAGTCACTTGTATCATCTGGCTTTATTAGATATGTTGTGATTCAAAGAAAAGCACCTAATTAGTGGTACAGTTTACTGGGAACACTCAGTAGCTGCTACACATGTTGTAAAGGAAGATCTGACTCCCATCGCTGCAAATTGTTTGGATCAGTAAGTCTATAGTGGTATGTCCGAGCACGCAATACATGACGGCCAATTGCCAGTGAGAGTAGTTGGCTGCAGAAGCATTAGTAATTACAGATATGGAGCCTGGTATTTCATCACACCAAATGAGTCAAAACAACACATCCATCCATCTATTTCTGCATCCATTTATCCTGTTTGGGCCAAAAGGTGCTGTAACGTATCATAGCATGCACTAGACAATAGGTTGGGTACCCACATGCACCATGTAAACCTAAATTATCCTCGAGTATGAGTGGAAGTATTCAGTTTACCTAAACTGTTTGTCAAACTTGGAAATTGACTTAAGCACTTGATCCTATGGGGACAATGGAATTATATATTTTTCTCTCTCCAAAACTTATGATTTGTAGGTCTATAGTTTGAGTGAAAGAAAAAGAGACCCCCCTCCCTGCTGATGACGGCAGTAACTGATAAAGATGATGAATGAATGAATTTGGATTTTTGTCACATAAAGCTTCTAAATGCAACCAAGACTCCGCCAAAGTACAACACTGCTATGACAATCAAAGAGCTCTGTGTGTGTGTGTGTGTGTGTGTGTGTGCGCGCTTCTGTGTGTCAGCAGTCTTAGGTAATGCCCAAAAGTCCCATTAAAAAGCTGAAATGAGTGGTCAGGAGCAAGACTTTCATAGGGAAAGGTTAACGACTACCCATAAGAGTTTAAATTTCATGGCATTTAGGAATGTGATTATTACATATAGTTTTCTGGTTTATAGTTGTCGTCTTTGTCTTTTTATTTAAATTTTATTCTACCCCTCAGACTTTTACGTTTCCTATACCTTGACTTTTTTGGGTCTCCATCGATACTGTTGTCTCTCTCTCTCTCTCTCTCTCTCTCTCTCTCTCTCTCTCTCTCTCTCTCTCTCTCTCTCTCTCTCTCTCTCTCTTCCCCCCCACCTCCCTAAACTATTGTAAACATGTGAGGTGCTGTGCAGTACAGACCTCAGTCGGGGTTCAGCAGCAGGTTATAGAAGCCCTCGGGGCTCTACTACATTTAGACAAGCAGGGTTTTCTGTGAGGTTTCTCCTGACTGAAAGTGGTTTGCCCTGGGGGTGGTCAGGGGGTTGGCTTGTGTGAGGGGATGAGAATGGACTCAAGGATGAAAGGGGATACAACCGCTCCTTGTAGAAACGGTGTTATCTATTGATTTGGATACAGTTTCCAGGTGTAGAAGGGAAGCAAAATGAAAGTACGTTTTGGGTAGATATACAACCCAGTCAATAAGTACTATGGTAAAAATGTTACTGCAATCAGTTATTGCAATGCATATTTTCGTTCTGTTGCAGGTACTTGTATGAGCGAATAGACGGACGTGTTCGTGGGAACCTGCGGCAGGCAGCTATCGACCGCTTCAGTAAGCCCGACTCGGAACGCTTTGTTTTCCTTCTGTGCACAAGAGCTGGTGGCCTGGGAATCAACCTCACGGCAGCAGACACCTGCATCATCTTTGACTCGGACTGGAACCCGCAGAACGACTTGCAGGTACGACAGACTCACTGAGCAGGAGGTGCAACGTAGTGCTGTAGTAGATTTGTCCCATTCATGTGCAGCCATGAGAGCATTTTGGCTCTCGAACAAATGTCAGACAAGAGATAACTATTCATGCAAACACCTGCCAACCACAACAAGTGCCTGACACTGTCCAACCACATGCAAATTTCACTCCAACTAAAATTATCATTCTTTAGGATCAGATGACCTTCGTGCCCAACTAAAGATATCGACACAAAATCTCCTTTTTTGTATGAGCAGTGCAATTGACTACCTTCTGCTCTTCACAGGCCCAGGCTCGCTGCCATCGGATCGGTCAGAACAAAGCAGTGAAGGTGTACCGCCTGATCACCAGGAACTCGTACGAGCGAGAAATGTTTGATCGCGCCAGCCTCAAGCTGGGCCTGGACAAAGCAGTGTTGCAGAGCATGAGTGGCCGAGATAACAGCCTGGGTGGAGGCGCCGCCGGGGGAGGGGTGAGTTTGAGAATTGTCCAAATGGTCTGGAATCAAAATGGGGAATTAAATCATTTAGTAATGTAAATTCTGTTCAGTACATTTTCAGAGAGGTGCTTGTTTTCAGACAGTGCTTGTGATGAAAGCCATCAATTTCACAAGATGATCTTGGCGAGGCATACTTTTTTTCAGTTGAACTAACTAGTCATCAAATTATTATTATTATTATTATTATTATTATTATTATTATTAAAACGAGCGGGAAACTGCAAAAGCCTGGTGTGGCACTGTGCTAATGATGGAGCGTTCATGACACGTTTTTTCATCTTCATTCTTTTTGTTATCTATGTTATCTTCTTGATGTACCTCTACCATACCCACTAAACTTATGTAACTCTTCCCAGCTTTTTTTCCTGCCACTCAGTTTAGCGCCGCATTAAATAACTTAAATCTTAAATATCACTTTAATTAAATTTGGAAGTGGGTAGAGCGGGTTATCCTTTAAGTTTCTTATGCTCACTAACTCGGACTTTCCTGTAACCATCGTGTGAGAATGAGTGCGGTTATAGAAGTAAAGGACAAAATATTTATTCTAATAGTCTCTCTAACAATAACAAAGTCAACCATTTCTGAAATCAGTCTTTGAATTATATCAGAGGAACACTGTAAGCGCAAGCAAAGAAAATGGAACCGTTCACAAACCCTAAAACTTGGATCTCACTCTGAAAATGTTGTGAAATTTAGTGAGTGTAGCCGATCCTATTAGAGTCTAATCTCGTTGTGAGGGAGTGTGTCAACAGTGTTTGAAGTGTGTAGGTGGATGTTTTGCTACAGTTGGTGTTCCCTGAGAATTAACAGAAGTATAAGGAGGTTGAGCTTTTAGCAGGTCTCCACATCTGGTCTGACGGAACATATTTGCATAATAAACATCTGCAAGGGTTAGATACAGGGCTGCTGATTATTATAATAATCCAACATGTTTGTTGTGTATTTAACTGACTTTTTCTTTTTTGAGAATTGAAAGGTTTTGCAGCTATTGTGTAATACTATGTTCCATACCGTTTCCTTTTGCACCTCAAGTCTTTCTTTATATTCTGGTTGGCCATAATCATTTATTTGTATTTGTTGTATATAGTTTCTTGACGCTAAATGTCTATCTCCTTCTCCTTACCTCTCAGGCAACGCAGCAGCAGCAGCTGTCTAAGAAGGCGATTGAGGATCTGTTGCGACGTGGTGCATACGGGGCGATCATGGATGAAGAGGATGAAGGGGCCAAATTCTGTGAGGAGGATATCGATCAGATTCTCCAGCGCAGGACAAAGACCATCACCATCGAGTCTGAAGGACGAGGATCCACTTTTGCTAAGGTGAATGAAATGGATAATATGGCTGCTCTAACACGTAGTGATGTAAATTAAAACTTGAAACGTTTCTACCCAGTCCTCGCCATGGAATTAGGTACGGCTACATTTCACATTTTACAGGTGACTGGTTGTCGTTGATTTTGGACCAGGAGCAACTTTTAATACATGGAATGTCAATATGATTTTGTTTTGATATGATATTCATGTCTGCTTTCAGGCCAGTTTTGTGTCGTCCGGAAACCGCACAGACATTTCTCTGGATGACCCCAACTTCTGGGACAAATGGGCCAAAAAGGCTGATATTGATATGGAAATGGCAAACGGCAGAGTATGTACTTCACCACAAATAAATTATACAAAGTATAATTGGGACCTTTCTCACAAAGATATGTTGCATCTAATAAAGACCTAATGGCTGGACAGCCAGTGGGGCTGCAGCCTTCCTTTTTTATCTGTGTTATAGACCTTGAAAGCCTTTTGCTGAACGTTTGTCTGCCCTCCATTCCCTCGCTTACAGAACAGCTTGGTGATCGACACTCCTCGTGTCAGAAAGCAGACAAGGCCGTTCAGTGCCACCAAGGATGAGTTGGCAGAGCTTTCCGAGGGCAACAGCGACAGTGACGACACCAAACCAAAGCTCAGGCGAAACCACGACCGCCTCAACAGCTATGGGCGCACAGAGTGCTTTAGGGTAGAGAAGAACCTGCTTGTTTATGGGTAAGACTATTGAAATAGTTTACGCCATTATAGCAACTTATAGCTGAACTTGTTAATAGATAAGACTAAGCAGGTGTTTTTAAAAAGTGTAATAGTTTTTTTGTTTCCTGTATTTGTCAATTGTTGGATTTTATCCCTCTCTGTATGTAACTAATGCCGGTTATAAAGAAATTAACATCATTACTATAATACCAAATCCAAGTAAATGTTAAATCTCACAATAAAATGTCCTCAAACTAGTATAGCTTGTCTAGTGATTTAAGTTTTATTTTTCTCCAGGTGGGGTCGTTGGAAGGATGTTCTGAATCATGGTCGTTTTAAGAAGCAGCTGGCGGAGAGGGATGTAGAGTCCATTTGCAGGGCCCTCCTGTCTTACTGTCTGGTCCATTACCGTGGAGATGACAAAATCAAAAGCTTCATGTGGGACCTGATCGCCCCAAATGAGGACGGGTGCTCCAAGGAGCTGCAGAATCACCTGGGTAAGTCTCAGGACTTCCGACCTACATTTCCCATGGCCTTATCACAGCAGACGGTGGTGTCCGGAGATATTGGAATGAGTTAGATTTGGGAAACAATTTCATAACCTATATACTGAACGTATGACTCAACCTGCTCTGGTTTCGATAGGTTTGTCTGCTCCAGTACCTCGTGGCAGAAAGGGTAAGAAGATGAAAATCCAGTCCAGCTCCTTTGACATCCACAAAGCTGAGTGGCTTAGGAAACACAACCCAGAGCACATGCTTCAGGATGACGGCTACAAGAAACACCTCAAACATCACTGCAACAAGTAGGGGTTTCCTTATTCATCCGTACGTTGTAAATTTAATATGAAAAAATTAATTACTTAAATCCAGTTTAGTTTTTATCGAGTAAGACACTAAATTAGAATGTTGTCCAACATCACCAACTGAAATCAGTTGTTTTATCAGAAAGCAGAAGTAGTAACCGCAAAAGATGGATATTCTTGACTGTATGGAATAGCGTCACTAGATTGATAGTTGTAATATTGCATAGTTGCACATGATGGACTAATAGTATGGGGGGGGGGGGGGGGGGTTGAACTTTTATAGCAACTGACAGGTGGTCATTGTCTTTTAGCACAGATTGTATCAAATTATTTTTAATAAAAAGAAGCCTTTGTGGAAAATACAGTTTGCACATGGCTCAAATTTTTACTGGGGCACCTCAAAGCCACAGTAATGAAGAGGCACTAAAATGTCCATTGGAGCCGACAGTAGACTGATTCATTACCACACGTACTTCTCGTCGAGACCAGCTGACTGATACGATTCTTAATGAGACTTCAGCCCAGCTAATGGCCTTCATAGATCTCTCTTATTTACAGACAGAGGAGAAAAGATGGCTGCTATCAAAACATGGGCCGCTGAGATATAAAGCCAAATAAATGGCTGCTTCGTTTTAAAACGGAGGGCTTGTGTCTGTGGGGCTTTAGACGCCGAGCGCTGCAGCTTCCATAGAAAGTTCTCCATTGTTTCCTGGTTCAGTTGTGCTGAATCCAGGGATTGTCTGATATGTGACACGCCAGGCAAATGGGGACACGCAGTCAGCAGGGTTTGCTGACTTCTGCGTTTTCCCTTCGAGGATCTGGAATGTGATGGGTGGGGGGGTTCATTGCCTTCCTTAACAGGACTGTAAATGTAAGACTTCTAATATAAAGGAATGGAAACTATAAGAAGTAGTGGGAAACGATTCTGACAGTTTCCAAACGAAAGTGTGAAAGATCAACGCCTGATCACCATGTTGTAGATTTCTTGTTCCTCGAGCAGTTTGTGTTGTTTTTTTACTGTCTGAATATAAATATCCTTTACTGCACACTGTAGTAAAGATGTGGATTAAATCTACTTTGACATGGGAGACACGGTTTTGAGAAGACACATAAAGAATTCATGGTGTTTTTCTGTTTTGAATCAGAATTGCATCTGTGACTCGGTAATCTCCTGTCGTTACGCTGGTTTTTGATGGATTGTTTTCTGTGAGCAGACCATGAGGAATTCTTTTCATGCCACTCATGTCATGCATACTTGGCTTATTTCCTTCTGAAAGACTGTGTAGGACTGTGCTGAGATCCTCTGCTGCCTCTGAGTGAACCACATCAGACACACTCACTAACAGACTAACAAAGGCTTGGAAGGAGAGTGATGAGGGGCTATGCTGACAGGCAGAGGAAACGGCAGCTGCTCCTGGGTGTGTCTAGTCACACAGGAGGATGGAGGGTGGAAGAGGTAAAGGGAGGAAGTTCAAGACTTTGATTTACCAGAGCGACAAGTCCAGACTGGTCACCACAGACATCCATCACTCCGGCAGACAGACAGACCTGGGAGCCCTGCATTTTTGCCTTGTCCTATTGATGCATACGGGAAGGATTTTAAGGCTCAATTATAACAATATGTAGCTGAATTACAGCATAAAAAAGATACAATGCCTGGAATTCTATATTTCAGAGCGGTAATCCACAACTCTGTGTTTTTTAAAAATGAGCAGGGCTGTTTTTTTTTTTTTTTAAATAAATTTGTGGCTGCAAGTACAAAGTAGTAGTAAATATAACTGTTTATCTAGAGAGGTTACTTCACTCCATGTTCTTATTAAGGACATGATCAGTGTTCTGACACTAGTAATCAGGCAACAGGTTTAGGGGCTTCTTTTTTTTAAAAGCTGGATGTGCCAATTTGGATTTTTCCTAAATTTCCCTGCTCATTTGGTCAGTGGAGAATACTGTATCCTCTGAGATGTAACCATTCTGTAAAGAGTAATTGTAGAACAGCTAATAACTCTACAATAATAGCAATGCCCCACAGAGATTTTCACCCTCATGCCAGAAATCCTCAAAACCTTTTTTTTTTTCTCCAACGGCCAGCTTAAAAGGACGGGATATCAAATATTTTGTGTTTGGACGAAATCCTTACACAGAACGCTTTCTACATTTTAGCAAAATCTCAAGGCATACTAGATGTTGCAGCCTGGCACACCAGCGTACCACAGTTCTCACCACTTCACTGCGTCTTCGCTCAAAGCCTGCTGGCTCTGATGTGTGATCATGCATCACAGAGCTAATGTCTCCCCTGTGAGTCAGTCAGCCTCTCGCTACCTTGTCAGCCTCGACTTCCCAGCCTTCATCTACTGCCAGAGCACGACCACATGACGACTGGAGAGAGACTGTTGTCTGTTCATTCAGTCCTTGGGGCCTGGCTGTGGAGCTGCCCATGCCTCCCTATGTGGTCCATACACTCATGTCGACTTCAGTGAAACTATAATTCACCAACTTAATTGATGAGGCCTATTGTGTATACCTGCTCTGTGGAAGGCCTAGCTAATGATTTATAGCTGCAACATAAAAAAGTACAACACATTACAGGTTTATGTATTTTACATACATTCAGTAGAGTGTATGCTGTGTGTGTGAAATGATAGGACGAGGACTATGCAGGACAATTTTAGGATTAAATTGTCACACATTTCACTCATTTGCATTGTGTTCAACAAGTTGCTGCGTGTGTGTTGGTTCTGCTCGCTCAGCATTTGTGCGCGGTTGGGGCTTTGTTGTGACCAGTGGGTTTTCTCTGTGCAGGGTGCTGCTCAGGGTCAGAATGCTCTACTACCTGAAACAAGAGGTGATAGGAAGCCAGGCCCAGAGGGTGCTAGACGGCGTGGACTCCAGGTGAGCAGATGATACCTTACCTTTCATACACTTCCTGCCCTATGTTTTTAATCATAGTTTGCTTTTTTTTAGTTACTCTTGAAACACAATTACTTTATTTAACAAATGTAATACAGCAGATGGTACCAACACTACGTAGTGTGGTTGTAGAATTCCAAACCTGCTCGGGTAATGGAATAGTTTGATAAGATGGATTCATGGTCATTACCATATGGTATCAACCTGTTGACAATAGAAACAACTAATCAGCCAAATGAATAAGACGGTTGAAGAGCTCCACCTGCTGGTGAAAGATGAGGGAATTTGTTTGCTTTTATACAGCGACGTTGAAAATGTTCAATAAAAACAGCTGGTAAATAGATAAGTTAAAAGAGGCTTTTACTGTTTCACAATTCAGATATGTTGTTTCATAATAAAAGCACTTCATGTGTTGGGCCTCCTGAACAGTTACACAACCAAATTAATACAGCTAATAGAATCAGATTTAAAAAAGGCCAGTAAATGGATCTAATGAATAAAGATTCCCCCACTTGATATCTCTATCTGTCCTCTTCTTTAGTGAGATAAAGATCTGGGTCCCAGACCCTGACCATTCGGAGCTGCCAGCCTTGTGGTGGGATGCCATCTGTGACAAGTGTCTGCTGCTGGGTGTCTATAAGCATGGTGAGAACCCTCAACCTGTTATAAACTAATCCAAATGAGAAATGTGTGCTCTAGAGTTGACATTAAACTCCGCTGGTCTCGACTACTCTAAAAGCAAATGTAGTCTCTTTACAGAAGTCTGTATCTGATATAAAACAAGTAACTATATAACGGTATTTAAAATGTTTCTGAGACCAATTGTTTTAAAAAGTACAGAAATAAAAAAGATTGATGGCTTCACTGTCCATATGTTATCCTTTGATATCAGGTAATTGTGGGAAATCCTCCAGCTTGTGTACATTGCCTGGTCACTATCTAGGAGTTTCTATGCGTTGGCCTATGCTAACTTTTCTAACTATCTTTGCATTTGCTTTCCCTCTTCTGCGCTCTCAGGTTATGAGAAGTACAACACACTCCGCGCTGATCCGACCCTGTGCTTCCTAGAGCGTGCGGGGCGACCAGACGAGAAGGCCATCGCTGCCGAACAGAGAGGCAACGATTTTATGGATGGGTCAGTACAAACATTACGTGGCCTTTTTGTTTTAATGTGCTTCAGTTTAGATATTTGAAAACAAAATGTGTCTGCGAAGTTGTCAACTGTAAAACTGACACAAACTTTATCTGTGTGTGTGTGTTTGTGTGTGTGTGTGCAGGGATGTGGATGACCCAGAGTACAAACCTGCTCCTGCTCTGCTGAAGGACGATATGGAGGTACGGCCACGTGAACCAATGGTGCATGTAGTCCTGTGATAAAGCATATTAGTCTGATTTAGTTGATGGAATTATCCCCCTGTGTATTTAAGCTCATTTGTGATTTTTAAAAATGAAATCCATCCCAGTCTGGTTTGAGTTTTTGTCCTGCCATAAACACACACACCGTCTTCTCGTGCAGGATGATTCCTCTTCTCCTGGAGACTTGGTTGTCACTGACAACGCCGGAGGTGAGTATTAGATGGTTGTAATCCGCAGTGGATTATCGTTGCTATGATTATTTTAAATACAGGCTTCCCACAGACGGCAGAAATCTGAAAAGTTGGGATAAAAATGACACATGCGCAACATGCTCCCTCCAAAAATTAAATACAGACATCGAAACAATGGCATGCAGATTTTGGACATTTTAATGTTCATTGTACCGTATATCATTCTGATCCAGACGCAGTTCCAGTGACAGGAGGTGAAACTTCCTACTGGCCATCTCCCTCGGTGCTAACTGCCAGGCTGAGGCGACTGATCACGGCCTCTCAGCGCTATACAAAGAGCCGGCAGATTCTCCAGATCCACCAAACTCAAACTCCATCTCCGTCGACCATGATAATGTCCGCTCCACTCTGTCCGCTGCCCCCCTCATTCAACGACACCCTCAACCCCAAGATGGTTGCTAAGATGGAACGGCAACAAAGGTGTGAACACAGAGCGGGTCAATGTTGGTCTGAGAACTAAAATGCATCTTGGCGGTTTTGATCCGTGAGAGAGAATATCAAAGATTACTGTGGATGGAAATTGTTACTACAAGGTGCTTTTCTCACTTTCCCCAGATGGACCAGGCGAGAAGAGGCTGACTTCTACCGTGTGGTCTCCACTTTTGGCGTCGTTTTCGACCCAAACCTTGGTCGGTTCGACTGGACCAAGTTCAGGGCCATGGCTCGGCTGCACAAAAAGACTGACGAGAGCCTGCAGAAATACCTGTGTGCTTTTGCCGCCATGTGCCGAAGGGTGTGTCGCCTGCCACCCAAAGAGGGAGGTCAGAAATCTACTTGCTTATTATCATACGTATAATGTTTCATGTATCTGTCAACCAATTGTTGGTGTAAGTGAAAAGGCCGTATTAGGGTTATTTATGTATTTCTATTTTAGTGCACACTGCCCTGATGAGACGTATACAAGATTATGTCAGTAACAGTGCTTCAGGTTATTGCAGTATCACCTACACTCAGCCATGGCTGTAAATGGTTCAATTTTGGAGAGGTCAGTAGCACTTTAATAAACAAGCTGGCTCAGCAGTGCTGAGGTAGAGGCCGATAAGGTTAATCATTTGTAGGAAGACAAATAGAGATGTTTTGACTCGAGGCACAAACGGGTCTTACAGTTGTATTTGTAGGGCAGTGTTTACTTCCTCTCACCCACTCTCTCTCGCACCTTCTTCTTTGTTCCAGACTCTGCGGTGGATCCATCTCTGACCCTCCAGCCCATCACAGAGGAGCGAGCGTCTCGTACACTGTACAGAGTAGAGTTGCTTCGCCAAGTGAGGGAACAGGTTCTCTGCCATCAGTTACTCTATGAGCGCCTGCCGTTGTGCCAGGTGAGCTCCGACTTGCCCGTGTGGTGGGAGGCTGGTAGCCATGACCGTGACCTGCTAATTGGAGCTGCCAAACATGGCGTCAGCCGCACAGATTACCACATTCTGAGAGACCCTGAACTCAGCTTCATGGCTGCCCAACGCAACTACAGCCAAACAAAAACTGCACAGCAGCAATCCCGCACATCCACCCCACTTCTACACCCTCAGTGCCAGGCCACCAGCTCAGTGCTGACAGCCTCTCCGCTGCCTCCACCTGCCCAGAGAGAGACGGAGCCCAGTGGGGTTGTACCCAAAGTGGAACCAGCCTCCGAGGGGGAGGAAGGCCTGGAGAAGCAGGGGGAGAGTTGGAGCCCTCCTCCAGCACCAGCTACTCCCACAGGTCTGGAGGAGATGCCCTTGTCTGAAGTGACGGAGAAAGAGAGGCAGATGGTGGCGGCACGAACCAAGCCGCTCACACCCAACTCCTCCGAGAGGAAACCGAAGAAGGCCAGCAAGAGGAGCCGAAGGGAGGCTAGGCGTGGCTCAGAGTCCGACCCAGTTGGCTCCTCCTCAAGCTCTTCCTCGCACTCCTCTTCCTCCTCCTCCTCCTCTTCTTCCTCGTCACATTCCGGGTCCAGCTCCTCCTCCTCTTCATCCTCTTGCTCCTCTGGCTCTTCTTCATCATCGTCGTCCTCCTCATCTTCTGATGGCAGTGAAAGTGAGGGAGAGGAAGGGAAGAAGAAAGGTGAGTACCTCAAACCAAAACTCTTTGACTCGTGACAAATGTAATATTTACATTTCATTTAGCTGACGCTTTTATCCAAAGCGACTTACATGTTTGCTCTATACAACATAGACACAGCAAGGGGGAGCAATTCTGGGTTGATATTTCATATTTTGTTTGGAGCAAAGACATATTTCACTAAATGATTGACCATTTAGATGGTATAAAATATACCATGTAGGTGGTTACATTTTTCGGCTCTGCGGGGCAATACACCAATATATTACACAATACATACACATTTGTCGCATGAAGTCTACACACTTTCTCTCGGGTTTGAGTGTGTTCCTAATGTCTCTGTCCTGGGACATTCTCAGTGCCTGCAGCAACAAGTGTCAAGGCCTTTGATGAGGACAGTGTGGCATCTCTGAGCACCACGCAGGATGAAACCCAAGACACCCATGCAGCCGAGAACGGCGTCACCAACAACTCCTCACATCCTTTCCAAGGAGGAGGATACATGCTCGCTGCATCCTACTGGCCAAAGGTAAACTGCTCTTCATGTTTTGAATCCTGTCACTGTGGTGAGTCAGAGATGCATAACAACGCTGCATGGCTTGATCAAGTATTCAGCTCCAAGGGGAAATATTTAATCCTTGAATAAGTATTTCAGTCATAAACAAACTTGCAACATATATATGGTATACAGAGTTTGAGTGTGCTGATTGTCTGTGCTGTTCATTTAGGATCGTGTGATCATCAACCGCCTGGACAGCATCTGCCAGGCGGTGCTAAAGGGCAAGTGGCCCGGTACACGCCGGGTCTACGAGCCTGGCGGCGCAGTGGCCTCCTTCTACACTACCAAGCTGCTGGACAACGCCAACAGCCTGTGCGAGGACCCTTCTGCCTCACCACAAGGGTCAAAGGTGACCAAGCATGTTGCAGAAAACAAGGAGTTCTCAGTAAAACTCAACGATGTATGTTGAATTCTCCCTTCCTCCCCTCCTCCCTCTGCTTCGCTCTAATCGTAGGACCCTACAACTTCCGCTGCCATGACCGTTGCTAGCTGCCGTGTTCAGCATGTTTCACTGTTTCTCTTCCTTCTTTCCTTTGGGTATGATTAGGGGTTTTGACTGCCTGGCAGGAGGAGAGATTAATTTAATAGCAGCTTTCCTCTCTTTTCCCACACACTCTGTTTGAATTGGGCTCTGAGGCTGTGATTACATGAGCACAAATCACTCAGTCATGAGAATATAATAAGGTTCAGTTTGAAGCCTCTCTAGACTGAAGGGGTCTTGCTTATAATCTGATTGAAATTGAGACCTTGGCTGTGGGTGTTCTCTAATATGCTTCAAGGCGACGTGGCTATTAACTTTGCAGGCCTCTGACTTGCTTCCATTTTTTTCCTTGCTTTTTGATAAGGATTCTTTCCCAAAATTGTATAGTTTTTACCATTGCAGACTCTCAGACACCTGCGGTTTGCTACCTATACAATCTTTATATGCTGAGTGCAGCTATCTCTGTGGCATGGCTTCACACTACCCTGTGAAAATACCTGGAAATATTTGCTTTTTTTGTCAGAAAATCATATAAATGAAATGATAATTTAAAAATCAACATACCAACAAGTACTGTATATCTCATTAGAGACATAAAATCAACACAAGATCCATTTTTTTTATGATTCCTAAAACACTGGATTGACTGACAGAGAAAACTCCCAAAACAGAAGACTGACTATAAATCTTCCAAGATGTATCAAACACCTTGTTTTTCTGTGTGTATAGCAGGAGGGAAGTCTGAAGTTGACCTTTCAGAAGCAAGGTCTTCCTCTGAAGAGGCCCCTGGAGACCGAGGAGGGCCCCCAGGCCCAGCAGCAGTACTTGGCGCGGCTTCATGAGCTGCAGAGCGCCTCGGACACAGGCCTGGCTGACATCACCAAGCCTCAGTGCAGCTTCCAGACTGGTGTGTTTATTTGAAATACAGCAAATATCGTAAGACCTGTGCTTACAGAAAATGTGTTGAGATAGAGAAATGGTCCATCCTGTTTTGCTTTACCACCACTAGATGGCAGCCAAGTATAGTTTCTGTGACTGCATAGAATGCATAGACACGAGCCATTTTCTTAACCCTACTGGCTTTGACTACATGGACATTTACAGAGTAGAAATGTATGTGTTCAGTCCATAATATATCATCTCCCCTTTTTATAAAATATCTAACTGGATAAAAAAAAGGTAGAAAGAGACTGTGCTTAATATTTAAGACTAATGTATTTCGAGGCTTCGTCATTTCACTTTTAATTTGGCACAACTTGACACAGTAGTTCAAAGCTAACAAGGTGCTTCCTCTGCAGCGCCTCCAGGTCCTACTGGTCAGATGAGGCTAAACGGCGTACTGGATGGTCAGCCAGTGGTGAAGAGGCGGAGGGGAAGGAGGAAGAACGTGGAGGGGATGGACCTGCTCTTCATGAACAGGAGTAGAGTCTCTTCTGTTCCTGATCAGGTAAGCAGTTATCTTAGGAGCTTGTGTGCCATAATACAGGTTCATGGTACCACAAAGCTTCAAATAACAGATTATAGTAATTTGTACATATTACAATGAATGCACATTTAGACAGTAATTGTTTGCCCCAGTGTGCTATATGATGAACTGTAATGTAAAGAATATAAAACCCTTTTTTGTGCTCATGTGTCTCCAGTTGCCTCCAGGGTGGGGCGGTATTGGCCAGGTTGGCGTGGCTGCGGGTCCTGTGCCGGGCGTGGCTGCGGGCCCTGTGCCGGGCTTCAGCCAGAGCGCCAATCAGGTCCCCGCGGATACCGACAGCAGGGTCCCCGTCATCAACCTCAAAGATGGCACCAGGCTTGCTGGGGATGATGCTCCCAGGAGAAAAGACCTTGAACAGTGGCTAATGGAGCACCCTGGCTTTGTGGCAGACACAGGAGCGTTTATCCCTGTGAGTCCATTTATTTCTATAGCATACATGTTGTGTTTGTGGTGTTACAGGAAAGTTAACCGTTTGGTTGATTAAAGTTTTGTTTATAGATGTGTTAAAGGTAAATCCCTATATTCAGATGGTTGAAATTCAGAATTCATGGAATACATTTGCTGTACTGAACATGGCTGTCAGTTTGACATTTTCTGTCAACATGACAATTTTTTTATTTTATGTCCAGGGTGTAAATAAGATGCAAATGCAGTTCCACTTCCAGGATGGGCGGCCCAAGCAGAAGAGACACCGCTGCAGGAACCCCAACAAGATTGATGTGAACAGTCTGACCGGAGAGGAAAGGGTTCAGATCATCAACAGGAGAAATGCCCGCAAGGTGCGTTGTATGCGGTTATTGTATGAGAATAGACTTGAACACACAAAAAAACTTGATGATGTAATCAAACTATGGCCAATAATTTAACATGCAAAAACTAGGTTGTAGCGCTGTGAATATGTATTATGACAGAATGCATGCTGTAACTTTGACATTATCCAAATAATGTACATGTCTTGCTGTAGTAAACATCTTATACTACTAATGCCTTTTAAACTAGGTTGCAAAGGAGGTCATATTTGAATGTTTTGTCAGTTGACTATTGGAGTGACATTTCCCCATTTTAGCAGACTGTATGTTTCTAAAAATGTCGTGCACTTTCTTCATGTTGTCTGTAATCTTGCTTGTAGGTTGGTGGAGCCTTTGCTCCTCCTCTGAAGGATCTGTGTCGGTTCCTTCAGGAGAACCCAGAGTACGGAGTCCCACCTGAATGGGCTGACGTGGTCAAACAGTCGGTGAGTCACAAAGTAACACATTTATCAAATCGAAACGTTCACCAGAACCGTTACATCAAGAAAGGCCATTTAACAGTGTTGACATGCAGTCAGTTGATTAGTTACTTTTAGCTGAAACAAAATCCTCTCATGAAAGCCATAACCTGTTTTAGGTGATTTTGAAAGTGGTGGAGCTGTTGTATTGGAATTCATGCATGTTAGCTAAGGTGTACCTAATAAACTTCCATGTTGTCTCCAGGGTTACCTTCCAGAGAGCATGTTTGACAGAATCCTGACGGGACCCATCGTTCCTGAGGAGGTGAGCCGGCGTGGGCGTCGACCTAAGAATCCTCTGGCCAAGGCGGCGGCGGCAGCCGCAACAGCCCCCAACCCAGCAGCCCTGGGCCTGAACCCCCTGCTGGCCAACGGCCTCCTCTCTGGGATGGACCTGACCAGCCTGCAGGCCTTCCAGCAAAACCTCCAGAGCTTACAGTCCCTGCAGCTCACCGCGGGCCTGATGGGGCTGCCGTCCGACGCTAGCAACCTGGCTGCAAGTAACTTGGCTGCCATGTTTCCCATGATGCTGTCTGGTATGGCTGGATTGCCAAACCTGCTCGGCATGAGTAGCTTGCTTGGGAAACCTCAGGAGGGCACAGGAAGCTCTGAGGAGACGACGAAGGGAGCAGCCAGCGGTGTAACAGCAGAGCCGTCTGCCTCTAAAGCCCACGCTCACACCTCAGACACCAAAGGAGAAAGGACAGGGGGGTTGAACACGACTCCTTCTTCCACTTCCAGCTCCTCTTCCTTTGCAACTGCCCCACAAAGTGCTTCAGCTGCCTCTGCAGCCTCCAGTCACCCACTGTCTCTTAACCCATTGTTACTCTCCAGTATGCTTTACCCAGGGATGCTTCTCACTCCAGGCCTTAACCTTCCTGTGTCTGCCACACAGCCGCAGAGCTCAAACAGTGACCCCACCCTTCCTCCTGCTCGTCCTCCTCCGCCTGCAGTCTTCCAGTCATCGGCACAGGAAATGGCGCGGCTAGCGGCAGAGAGGGACGGAGAAGAGATTGACGAGGCATTAGAAGATGATGATGATGATGATGACGACGAAGAGGACTCAGCAGAACAAAAGGAGAACAGTGGTGCTGAGGGTTCGGGGAAAGCCGAGTCATCTTCATCCGATTCCGGGGGCTCTTCTTCATCGGATGATTCAGACTCTAGTGATTAGGACTGAACCCATGAATATATAATTATAAATTTATTTATGTATCGCCTAGAAATGTATACATATATTCACATATATATGGATTTTCCAGCACTTATGTTACGCTTTCTTTACATGTAAATACAAGAACTAACTAAAATGTTGTGTAATAAAGACTACAAAAACCTTACAAAAACAGGAAAAACTGACTTAAAAAAAACTGAAATAAAATTTCAGTGTTTGTTCACAAGGTACAGTCTTGTTTTGAGACATTTTGCATGTCAGACTTTAGTAGATTTCTGAACTCTGTGAACCACAATTATGTACAATTGCAACAAAAACGGCATTATTGTAATTATGTCAGGATTTAATTTTATTAAAAAAGTGAGACTACATCAACATGCTCATTGAGCTGTACTATTAATATATTTTGATTGTTGGGGGCCGGGGGGAATGACTCTTGACAGACACTTTGGTTTCTCTTGTAAATAGTCGGTATTTTTACCGGTTCGTTGACACTTATGTTTTGCAGATCATACGTTGGATATGTCAGCAATAACCTGGGCAGCTAATGAATGTCACTGAAGCTGTAGATTCACTGTCTGCCATGTTCCACGCCAGTGCACAAGTCACGCAGCCTCACTTACCTTCACATCACGCTGAGTTTGTTTCTGCATCCGTTCACATCGTTTTTGAAAACTGAATTACCCATAGCTCCCGCTTTATTGACGCTTTGATTCTGGGGGGGAAATGTGAACGCATTCATTTTTCAATTAAACCCACAAATGTAATGGATCATAGCTCATTTTTTTCCCATTATCTAATTTCAGAAACTCCTCATTTTCACCATAACCTTACAAACATGTAACAACATGTCCAAGGCACACTTTAGTTGGCGGACACCTTCACTTGCACATCTTGATTTGGACAACAGCGTCAGAGTAATAAACTCCTGTTGCTGTGGGGATAGAAAACAACCTTTTACTGTGTGCCAAAAACTGCCCTTTGACCCTTTTGAGGTCCTGACTTATTTTTGTGGTCTCTATGTAGAAGGGTAAATCAGGATTATTGATGACGTGGATATTATTACTACAACCCCGGCATATTAAACTGTATCTTACCTCAACTGTGCTAGATGGATTGGCTTCATTGTGCAGATGTGCATGGGTGTGTTTTCTTGCTGTCTGTGTACGTAATGTCCTCGTCTCTGCTGGAACATGTGTCAGAAGCCTTTTTTTTTTTTTTTTTCTTTTTTTTTTACTGAGAGCTTCCACTGTGGTTTTCTCTGGCTGGGCTCCCCTCACCTGGTGTCTCCTGCTTCCATAACGTTCCAGTCTGAATGTTGTGTATTAAAGAGGGGGCCTTGCAAATCTATGACCAGTAGAAAGCTTCGACTAATACAAGTGTTTTAGGCCTTCAAACATCTCATTTGAAACTTTGGGGAAATTCCAGTTCTTTGGATTCTGTGTTTTCTACCAAAGTCTTACACAACATACACAGCACTAGCACAAAATAGTTTAACACCTTGCTAAGATTGTAGTGATTGAGTATTACGTTTTACACAGTGCCAGACGGGCTAGCTTCAGGAAGGGCTTAAAAAAAAAGCAGCTTGTGTTGCTGGGAGTTCACAGCGTGGTTGTGTGCGTTTCACTTTGTCTCGACTCTATTCTGCTGATGAATGGAGCTTCAGCTAGACGTAGAAGTGCCCTTATCCTGTTCCTCACGCTCTCATTCAACTGTCTGACAAACAAACGGCTCTGATTTGTGCCCAGCGTCCACGCTTGTTCATTCTGTTCATCGTCTCTGCACATGTTCGTGTTCAGCTGTAACCAGGATACATGCAAACACTGGAGTTTCGCTCAAGCTGAAGTACCTTTTTGTAATTTTCGCTCGCACAGCAGTGCTTGCTTTAGGACTGCTGTTCCACAGTGGACTGTTAGATACACGTTTCAAACATGATTTTGTTTGTTTGGGCTGGGTACAACAGATCCCCGCTGAGTTAACTCGGCCGCTTTAGTTAAGTATTACTGTAGCATTGTTTTGTAGTTGCTGAAACCATGAGCAGCCTCGCAGTCGGAACACAGACTGAAGACTCATATTGGTTCTAATTTTGCTTTCAGGTGATTTCCTTGTATGCATGTTATGATATATGTATGTATGTGTGTGTGTGTGTGTATATATATATATATATATATATATATATATATATATATATATATATATATATATATATATATATATATATATATATATATATATATATATATATATATATATATATACATACATACATATACCTCGTCATGGGTTCTGCTTGCAAGGCAGTCACTTTTTTCTTTTAATATATATTATTACTAACCGTACAAGTATTTTTCTATGTCTGAGCAATGAACTTAAAACATGCCACTGTCATTTTGTATATCTGCACCTCTGCTGAACTCGTAGTGCCCTTATGCAAACACCTAGACATTGCTACTTCTGCTGTAGGTGATTGATCCAACGACTTTTGCTACTTTGTGTTGCTGTGCAGCGACGGGTTGATGGATTGATGACTGAGCATGCTGAGCCTCTTTAGGATAAGAATGGGAAACGATAGTCGACATAAGTTTAGACTTTTTTTGCTTTCATTTTGCTTGTCTTTTTTCGTTTAGTTTCTCGGTTGTACTGTACATGGACTCCCAGAGCGCTGCCAGTGCTAGAGAGGCCTTGTTGAGTCTGCGTTAAACACAAGTAAACGTTGACCAATATGCAAGAGGAATGACAACACACACTACTGCTGTACAGGGAGCTTTCTTTTTTTTTTTTCTCGTATTTTTTCATGTAATCACTGAAATGACAAACCTAGCATCATTGGTTTTGTATTTTGATTTCAAGCTTGATGATATCCTATTATCCTGGTCAGTTTTTTTTTTTTTTATTATTTGTTTTCATTGGACAGTTGTAATATTTGAAGTGGTCTGTGTAGTCAAAATAATGATTTATGTAGTGCAGGAAAATGCGTCTTAAAAAAAGTAATTTGTAATTTATTGGATTACTTTCTATAAAGTTCTATAGAGGAAATTTGAGGTTTAATTATTTTTATTAAACATATTCTTCTGACTATCAATTGAGTGTGCCTTTGCCTGTTGCTTTGTCTGGGGCCTTGCTCAACAAATCATCAGCATCAGGGACTTCATGGCACTTGTGCTCCTCGCACGTTATTCCTGTTTTGCTCCAATTGGTTTTCCACTCCGGCACTCAGAGCAGATTCAGCCTTCAGGAGAAGGCTGAGAAATCCACTTTCTTGTGAGCATGGATGAAAGTGGGTCTTCAGTTTCTCAATGCATTAAAACTCTCCAGTGAAGGAAAACAAGCTGCACTTGCTTATGTTGAGGTAACTGAACCCCAACCCCAACCCCCCCTCTCCCCCAAATCTTACTTTTGTTAAGTTGTAATTGTTCTTTTTAATCAAAGTGCCAGAGTTAAAAATCTGAAATCGGGTTACTAACAAATGTATTTTCAAAAAGGAGCATTATAAGATTCTTCTCAGTGCTAAATATAGCTACTGTAATGACACATTCAGTACACACTGAATGTAGAAATCTGTGATTGGTTGATGTTCCCAACATTTTTTGCACATTATACTGGTCGCGAAAGTTTTCCAAATGGCCTTAACCAAACACCACAAGCGTTCAAATATTGTGTTCTGGCCGGACATCATCTTTATCGCAGCAAAGGGTTGACCGGTTATCCTCCACTTCTCCTCTTGGTGGCGCTCAGTGGCCCTTCTACCTACCAACTGTTTATTGCTTCTCATAGCAACTAGACCCAAGTGACAAGTCGGGGCTTGTCTGAGAGGCCTCTGATCTGAACTTCCTCATTCTGCAGCAGGTTGGCTGCACCATGCTGCACCACTCTGCTCCAGCTGGACACAAGAGACATACAGGGTTTTTTAGACTGGCGAAACCAGAACAACTCAAGAGTGACTGACACGGGTAAGTGACTTTGACCCTCTTTATGACTTTAGTCTGTTTAGTTTTTAAGTCAAAAGTGTACACCTTTGTTGACATGTTGGATGACAGCTCAGCTGACAAGCATAATGTAAAACTGTCATTATCCACTTCTGTAAGAGTTGTAAATAAATGCTGCTGTACCGACCATCTACAGTCAGCCCAATGACTATTTTAAATTGCTCTACTGCAGCCAGGACTTAATGCACCAACAATAAAGTTGTATTGATAATTTAAAAAACATGAATTGAGTTATCTACAGTAACATCTAAATGTTTAACACGTGTCTGAAGTGAAAGTAAGGCCTATTTTGATTCAGCTTTGTCAGTGAAGAAAACAGGAAATGGGTGTAACCCATAAAACATGGCAATAGATCATGCTTTTCTCAGTGTAAATGTATTACCGAGTTTCCAGAGAAATAAAAACCCCAAACAAACATGGATGTCGGACAACATGACAAGGAAAGCTAGTTGTTCTGCATATTACACTATATATTATAACTATGGTTGAAATGAAAAAAGCTCCTACATGAAACTGCTCACAACATGGTCTGTGGATTATCTTGAGTAACCGGGTTATGATTTCTTAAGCGACATTCTGTTGAGTTTTTCAAATGTATATTTGAGGCTCCACAAGCTGAGTGCCATGAAGCCCCATTATATTGGAGAGAAGGCAGACACAATATCTCCCAAACTAAGCAACTCATGTCAAAACAATCTAGAGGAATAAATAGCATTACAGTTAAGATGATTTTGGGATGAACTGTTTTTTTTTTTTTAAAAGACAAAACAGAATGAGGAAGATAATGAAGCACGTCAACAAAAGGTTTGTGTGACACAGAATAACCTCCACTGCAGACAGAGTGGACACTGGCCCTTTAAAAGAGCAGCTGTTTCACTAGACATGGATCTGTTGGAGATGGGGGATACTTTGGTGAAGACATATATTTTACACAAGCGTCAGAGTTTCTTCACTCTGTGCCTTCTTATTATACTTATTATGTAGTTAGTTTACACTCACAGACAAAGCCCCCACACACGCGCTATGGCTTGTGTTCACGCTACGAGCCACAACACCCTTGCTGTCACTTGTAGTGCGAACAGCGCATGCGTCAATTGTTCCAGGTATATGGCACGCGCGTCACAGACATCTAGCGTGTATAATATCTGGACCTGTCTGAGAGCTAAAGCCAACGAGAGGGCAAAACACGTGTTGGGGGTAGGAACTTATGGTGCGTGTTGAATTTGCGACACGGACCAAAGTTGTCGTTGCACTGAACAACATCAACAAGCGGACGAACACCAATGCGTTATCGATGTATCAAGCGAGCTGTACCTCAAGCTGCTGGAGGAAGAAGAGTTGGAGAGAAACTGCCGATTCTCAACAACCAGGTGAACGAAATATATTTGTCATTAGTCTAGTAGGAGTTTCTTTATCAAATTGTACACATTGTATTCTGTAATGCATAACAAGTGAAAATGCCTTTTGTTTATTTGATTTTTTATTTGTCATAGCCACTGTAAGTTATAAAACCCACTAACATGTTTTGCGGGATGCACATATAAACATAACTATTGTACTTACTATTATTTTTGATTTGATCGACATACACATAGTAAACACAACAATATGATGACGGGACAATATAACTGCACAGAAGAGAAACAAATAAACAAAACACTGGGGAAATGTTTTAAATATATAGACAAACAAGAGACAAACTAAAATGAAAATACCATTATTGCTTGTGGTATCTGGAAAGAAGAGGGAACATTATACAGACCAACCGAAACAACATATTCTCTGTGCTAAAGCTTTGAGATAGAATAGGTGTATTAATTAAATATAGTATATTGAATTATAGTATATTCTGCCATAACAAATGTTACACAACATATGTTATAGCACACAAAAATGACATTAAAAAGTTGTGTCGTGATGAAAATTCTGATGTCCTATTGTTCTTTTCTCCCCAGATGACGGCAAAGTTTCAGACCAAAATTGAAGACTGCAGAGTTTCTTCACTTCTTCCACTTTGTCCAACGTCACATTGTCCACTTTATCCAACTTTTTCTATTGTATAATAAACTCAGAAAATCAACTACAACATCAAAGTCTGTTGGGTTTTTTCAACAAAAAGGGATAAGAGACCTTATTCAGCATGTTTGAAACTGAACAATGCGACAGTATAGTAGCTTTGTACTCTGGGTGACAATCCCTTGGTTTCACTTTTATATTCCTTCTTTCATTTATATTCCAAACTTGTCAAAGTCATACTTTTAACCAGGTTGTTTGCGTTCATGTAGTCTGCAAGACACAACACTAAGAACATACAGACGAAGTATCAAAGATGCACTTTTTGTAGTCCTCTTTTGGAAGATTTGTAGTTTCACCCACGTCAATAACATTCCACATTTTCGTATTGGATGTTCGACCTCTAAACGTGGTCAAGGATCTAACCCTCAACCTCCAGTCTGCTGTCATCCTGAGCTATGTAATCCGACAGGAATGATTAGTTTCACATCCTAGTCATGTTCTTGGATTGAGCCACTGACCTTTTTCGCTAAACCTCCCAGCCATTTTAATTTGTTAATTGATTAATAATTTGAATTGAAAGTGTATTTTTAGGAAACACTAAATTAAGACAAACTGGATATCATTCTAGTGGAGAAGAGCAGGACGGTAAAAGGAGGTGAGGCTGGCAGAGACCAGCCACAATGGATGTTACATAGCTCACAAGGAGTTGTTTAAGTTTGCTAAAGAATATTAAGAGAAAACTAAATTTGATAGCTATATGCATTACTAGAATAATTACATAAAATACGAGATGCAAAATAATGTTATTAAATATATTTGATGACATCACCAGAGCAACATATTTCCGTGCATATTTTAGTTTTCCTGTGCTGTCCAGAAGGTGTTGTCTGCTGTCTATCATCTGCCTAACTGCATGTAAAAAGGCAGCACAATAGTCTGAATTCATGGCCAATTGTATCACATAACAAAAAAAAAGAATTTCTGTGTCTCGTGTTCTTTTCCTTGTTAAGATGCCCGTTCCTGCTCTGACTCTCATCCTGTGGGAGTGCGGCG
Source organism: Taurulus bubalis (assembly GCF_910589615.1). NCBI lineage: Eukaryota > Metazoa > Chordata > Actinopteri > Perciformes > Cottidae > Taurulus > Taurulus bubalis. Next base: position 23,059,064 of record NC_136592.1, read on the forward strand.
GTTACCATGGCAACCAGGCCTCAGGGTACCCAAGGACGGCCACGGTTTGGCCCCCGGGACTGCCTGATCGCTGTGTTCAGGTTAGCACGACAGCTTCACAGTATTACGCAGAGATACAGAGATATGTCTGGTGCTAGAACTCCAACGGTATCGGTGTAGTTCATGTTCGTACAGAGCAAGTAGTCTAACAAAGCAAATGTTATAAATGTTTGAGCTGATCTGAGTTACAATAAACCACACCAGACCTTAAATAATTCATCAGTGTGACAGAAAGAAGGCTTTCTGTGTATAGTGCTGCAATATCACTCCACATATGTCTTACAAGCATGTTAAGTTTTGACAATTACCATGAATATAACAAGGGCTACTTACTGTATTTGATCTGGTGTATTGGTATGAAAAATGCACACGAGACAAAGGACTGTTTCACGATGTGTAAACATGTTAAGTTGAGTAGATTTCTGTCTACTATTCTGCAGTGATGGCTTTAAAAACCCTTGTGTGGCCTTTTATTTACTTCTCAGATGTTTTCCAACCAACTTAATTTCTCCACTATGTTACTGTACTAACTGATTTAGGGCCTGCTCCAGAGATCCAACCGAGGCCATCAAAACAAGACTGAGATGTTTGCTGCAAACATTTCTGCAACACCACAGGGACAATGCAGGAAATGAGAACACCAACGGTATACAAACCTATTTAAGGATCCTAAAATAATGGGACGAGGGAATGTGATGGTAACTTGAATGTTGGGGGTAAACGCAAGATGAAGGCTTTCATTATCATTTTAAGGAACACTATACCGTACTTTCAATATTTCTAAAGAACGGATGATTATGGCCTTCAGTGTTACTGGTTTATAGCCTCGAATTTTATAACGTTTCTATCAAAAGCAATGTCTCTTTAAACGTAGCAGGGAACTAATGTTTGCTCACCCACAGCATTTTAAATCCCGACAAGATAGCTGTGTTTAAATGACGGGTATCATATTCTGCAATTAAGATCTTGTTGTTGATATATGACACATAACAGATGCGGTATTGTTCACAGATTTGGCAGCAAAGTGCTGCTGTGAAGCTGGACTCTGGTATTACAAGATCCTGGAGAACCTCATCAGTCAAGAAAGGAAGAGGCTGGGAATCTGTGACATCTCGGTAAGTCTACTGCCCCCCTGTGGCCACATGTGGAACTAGTTTCTGACAAGCAGCTTTTCTGCACACTAGGGCCACAGCATAAAAGAGTAACATAATTAGTTCATGTCCTCTTTATTTTCCGACATTTTCGTTTTGAAGTAAAGTGCTTTTGATGTGTAAAGTGTTTGTCGCGGGTCACCTTGCAGGCCATTTTGGAGAAGGAGCTTTTCCAGTGTTGTCTGGTGGCCTGCTGTCTGGAGATAGCCATATCCTCAAACTGTCTACCATATGACTTCCCTCTGCTCCCGCAGATCTTGAAACTGGCACCATACAACTTCCTGAAGGTACGTTTCCACATTCATAGATATTCAATAAAAATGTCACGTCCATGATATAAGACAATGTGAGAGCATTTAGCGAAAAGGTGGTGTCTTTGGTTGCATTAGCAATTAGTATTAGTTACTATACTACAAGCTTATAGTTTAAATTGTATATAGATGTAAATTCAGTGTTTGTTACTTTAACATAATTTTACGAGACAAGCATCCCAGAAGAAAATGTTTTAATTCCTTTCTCATAGGAATCTTAACAGTGGTTGTCTTATAGGGAATGGAAATAGTTTCTTATCTGGTTTGAGGTTTAAAACAACGCAACATCCCCTCCACAGCTAACGTTTGGTCTTCCTAATCTGACAGGTGATCGAGCTGGTGCTGCGGGCGGAAGTGGGTCTGCCTCGCGCTGTGTTCAGACACCTTGCTCAAGTTGAAGAGAAAGTTCTGGAGAGCTTGGCCTGGACCAGCAACTCCCCACTGTGGGAAGAAATCAGAGAAAACGAGAGCCATCTGCCGACCTGGCAAGAGGTTGGCGATAACACACCAACACACGTTACCTGCAGGAGTTATCCAGGGTTTAATACTATTGGTTCTTCCAAGATGACATTGGTTACAGTTTCTGAATTAGAGATAGGATTCAAATGTTTCATTTTAGGTTCTTTATCAAAACGTGAGAAGCCCTGCAGTGTCTCTTTACACATACAGTACATGGCTTTAATGAGGGCGTTGTGTTATTGCAGGTGATGCTTCCAACACAACTTGACGATCCCAAGAGAACAGACTTTCATCCTAACAAAAAGCAACCAGGAGGTATAGTAAATGCAGCGTATTAAAGCTCCCCTTTGATCACATAATTGTATTTCAATTGCATTAATACATTTCTCAATTTGAAACACTTCTCAAGTGTAAAGTTGCTACATTGTTCTTATTATGGATTGAATGTTTTTGCCAGTTGATCACAGTTTAGCAGCTGACCAACAGCGTTCCCCATCAGCTGTAAACAGGCCTCAGAGAAGCAACTCCCTCCATCTGTTTACTCGCAAGGTCAGTTTATCTTCCACACCATAACATTCTCCTAGAGTGCGATGATAATTGAGGGCACAATTACAATCAGAATGTTCTATCAACTTAAAAAAGACAGCTAATCTTTGTATTTTTTAAGCTAAAAATTATGAAAATGATGCACGAGTTAGTGACCTCATACATCGTATCCTCTGCTTTGTTTAGCTCATGTCCACCTGATCAAATGGCTAAACTATACTTCTACTATCTATTAAATCCCATATACTATAGTATATTAATCTATAATAACATTGTCACAATGTAATTTGGGAATGTAATAATTTCTCATGGGAGGTTGTTCAGAATATTTGGAGATGTTGATGTTTAGCCTGGTCATGCGTTCTTCTTTGGGTTAGGTTTACAGCTTGATGGGCAAACGTCTGGGGGAGCTGTGTTCCACACTGAGTGTCTCTGATGAGCTGCAGCTGAAGATCTGGACCTGTTTTGAGTACTCTCTGGTCCACTGCATGGACCTCATGGTGGACCGTCACCTGGACCAACTGCTTATGTGTGCCATCTACATCATGGCTAAGGTGATAGATCAGAGTTGTTGCAGCACTTTTTATCGTCATTTGTTGATTTGGTAAACATGCTGACCGAGTACAGATGCAAGGATGTCTGTGTCAAGGGTATATTATTACTGGAGGTCAAGAAATTAACATGTTTTTAAAAGTACTGTTTTTACTACCTTACACATGTCTGTTGTCCTGGTCCAGTTAATACATCTGAATTGTAATATTTTACTAGGAAAGGCACTTGTTCAAAGTACATAACCACTTATCAAATTATGGCATTGCTTTTACAGATTACCAAGGTGGAAATACCCTTTAAACGTATAATGAAGTGCTACAAATCACGGCCACTTGTCAACCAAAGTGTAAGTTTTTGAGTTTTTAGATTATTCCTGCTTGACATGTTTGACCCGTAAACAACACAGTGAGGTTATTAACTTCACTGTGTTGTTTACGGTGTATAAGATGTGTGACTTAACATGTTACTAAATATTAAAAATTGACAGATCTATAGTGAGTAACATATTATGTGTTTTACACATATACTAGTTCACTAGTTATGAATACAGACATGTTCTGTTCTCAGGTCTGCAAAACTGTGCTGATGTCCAGAAGAAACATAGACATTTATCACAACAGTAAGTAACTATTTAGTAAGAATAAATGTCAAAAAAATTCCACTCGATACCCAGGGATTCAATACATGAGTGTAAATATAATTTGAGAGATGTTTGTAAGTTTATTGTACAAAAAGCTAAAAAAAAAAAGGGATTAAAAGAAGATGTATTTCTATTGTAGGAGTTCAGTTATGGAACAACGCTAAAATGGATGTAAGAACTGTCAACTCATTTTTGGTTTTCAAACGGATTATTTATAAAACAATTTTTGAGGTTTACAAGTGTGAATGAAATGTGTATATGTATGTGTGTGTGTATATATATATATATGTATATATATATATGTATATATATATATATTTTTTTTTATTTTTTCTTTATTTCTAATGAATTATCTGATTTAATTGATAATAATAATAATTTAGGATCGGAATATATAAGCATTTTTTGCTTCTACCTATACCTTTTCAGTCTTTCTGTTTTTTATTATACAGAATATTGTATTGTAATGATTGACTGAATAAAACACACAAACAAACAAACAAATAGTGTTGATATGGGACTGTATGACACAGAAGTATACTGTAATACAAGCTGATTTACACAGATTAAGAAACACATCTCAACGTACACCACACATACGTAGCACAATTACTTTATAATGCATACAAAATAAAACCAATACATTAACCAACATAACTCATTATTTAGTACCTCCAGTATGTCATAATGTAAGAGGTGACAAAGTACTGTAATACCACAATGAGAAGTGATACTTATAACATTGTTGATTATAGATAAAGGAGACCACAGCGGCAGTATTCCGACACCCAACATGCCATCAACACATTATCCAGGACCTCATCAGGAGGAGAGGGGCAATCTGATTTACTTTTACAACCAAATCTACACACCAAAGATGCAACACTTTGCCAAGCAGTTCGCCTCAACATCTGGAGTAAGTGAAACATCTCAATTCGATACATTTTGACAAACTACATAACAGACACAAAAACATCCCAAAGTCCATTAATGGACATGTAAAATGTTGTAACAGTATTACTTCATCTCTTAAAATGGGATTTTCTAACACATGCTGTGTCCCTCTATAGGGGGACACTCCTCCTTTGACTCCATACCCCCGACCGTGGAAAGCATCTCCTCGCAGACAGCAGCCGTCCAGCAGCTACCCCATCTACATTTCACCTTACCACACAGACACCACTTCCCCCAGTACACCCGGGCTCTGCTACTTGTTCATCTCAAGCCCCCCAGAGGTCTGAGGACATAATATTGGAAACCTTTTTTAGTGATCAAACAATTTGGCACAGTATAGATAATATATATTGCTTATATGTGTACATAAGGGCATGGCATCATGACTCATGACATCATGATTGAGTGATTAAGAGCTAAATATTGCTTCAAATATCCTTTCTGTTTCCACAGTGTCTGCGTCAGATCAATAACATGATCAGGACGGGCCGGTCCCCCAACAAGCAGCGCTATGGGGTATCATTGGATAGAGGAGAGAAGGACAAGGACGAAGGGGATGAGGGGGAAGATGGTTCTTCAGTGAAGAGGCTTCGTTTGGATGGCCAGTCAGCCTGGCAGAGGCGACTAAGGAATGTGGTGAATGATCGCGTGCCAAGAAGGGCCGGGGACCACGACCAACCATCTCAAGTTACAAAGCCTAACCTGCACTAGAGCAGAGATGAGCATGTAGTCTTACTCTGCTCCTGTTTCTGAGACTGTAGTTACAATGTCAGGTGTTAGAGGAGCACAGAGCAGATTTGTCTTCCTTTACTGTTTCTGACACACGCCGTCCATAAAAAGAGCACTTCACCCTCAGCTAGTGCCAATGGCAGAAGGTTGTGGTCATCCTGAGAACGGCATTTTAAACGGCATTTTAAACGGCATTTTTAAATGTAACTTTCCTTCCCCTTATAGCATCATGGGGACAATCATGTGTCAAGCTTCACCAGTGTCCATGGTCTAATGAACACTTGATTTGATTCTAACTGGCTAGATTTACATTCAGTGAGGGATTTCAGTAAGAGTTCAGTGCAAGGCACTTTAAAGCAGTGTTATGTATCTTTTCCTGTTTTTATCCTATAACCCTTTTTTTTTTTTTATAAATATACATATTGTAAAAAAAATAAGCTATGTTGAGACTGTTGAAGACATGGTGAAACATGTTTGTTTTTTAATTATTTGCAAGAATGAAGGAAAGTGCAGAGGTGACAACATGAAACTGTATTCAATGTTACTTGAAGTATGGAGACAGATTTGAGAAACTAAAAACATGAATGAAAATGCTTTCATCAGCTTCAGACATTACTGATTGCAACCTTAATATCATGGATAAATCAAAAGGATATTGCATTTTTATAAAAGCATGCCTCCAACGGTGAAAATGGTTTCACTTGTTGTGACATCGATCAAATGTTTGGCCTTCACTTTGGAGAATGAAGCACCTTGACAGAAGGCTGTTTCACATTCATCTGCTGAAGTGACAAAACTATATCTGCGTTTTAGACTCGATGTAGCAGGATTTTCATCCAACATCTCAACTACTTTGTCAGCTAATCATAGCCCAGTATTCAACAAATACTTGAACTTGAAACCTTCATTGGACACTCACTGGGAACTCATCTTACAGTGAAGTACGAGACATTTCCCAAGTTTTCAGAGGTTAAATAAAGATACATGTAACAATAAACACACATTTAATTGTCAAAATGTCTCATATTTGCTCCTCTTTATGATATTGTTCCTCCTCAATTAAATAATGATCTTTATTCTTCGATAAAATGAGCAAAGACGGTTTGGATTCTGTTGAATTGCCACTTGGAGTGTAATGGCCTCCCTCTGCTGTGCTTCCTTTTTTAGAAAGTTAATGAGAACCATAAAACAGTTTTTTCTTGGCAGAACAGTCCAACCTAATGACAGAATTGCATGGGGCTCCCTAACATAATTTACAGTAGAGATTGTAATGTTCTGATTAAATGTATATGGTATTCAGTTATCTGACTCAACTCCACCTCCATACAGCGCTGTGCATCAGCTGAACTAATGATCTACACTACAGGACAGTTTTAGCCAGCAGACCTGTAAATAAAGATCTGCCCTGACTGGTGATAAACTAAAATTATAAATACCTATGACCTTATTCTAAAACTCCCAGCACATCCATTGTTGGTAACCAAGGCTCCCCTGCAAATGACATACAATCCCCTTCAGTGTTTATCAGTAACCATACTTTGGCATGCTACCGAGTTAATTCTCAACCAATGTTGCTTAGGAGGTAATTACAAAAAAGCAGGGCGGGTGTAAAATAAAACCAACACACAGTTAGGTGCCGAAACTCAACAGGAAGTATTGAGGTTGCCATAGACAACAAAGGCACCTGCGCCCACAACACTTCCACAGGTCTTAAGGTTATGACCAGTGCTTTAACACTCTGTACGCCTCTGGACTCCTCTGCTGAACGACGCACTGTAGACTCTTACATTTTCGCTCAAATCATGGGATGCAACACGAGCCGGGGCGCCACAGTGGTGGACCCTTCTGAAAAGCCAGAGGAGAGGCCGAAGACAGCCACTTCCACAAAGGAGGCGTCTACAGAAGAAACCAATGAAAGGACAGACAAAGACCAGAAGGAAAAAACGGAGAGTTCCAGCTGAGTGCCATCTTCACAACTCAGTCTGAGCTCTTCTCAAAGTAAGAAATATGCTCAATTCTCAATATAAACTCTTCAATATTATTCATAATCTGCATGAAAAAGGTTTCCACATTTACTTATCAGCTGACTATGACCTTTCATTGTTTTCAATTCTATCAATGGAACAAGATAATAGTACCTCACAATAAAGCCAGCAATTTATGACCATCGAATTGGGGTCACTTTGATACAATCACCTCTATAACTTGACCGCCATGTCTCTCTGAGGCTATTTGACATGACAAATGGTCTGTGTGGTGACTGAGATGGGCTCTATGTGTCTGTGATGCTGTGTGTACAGATTGGCTTGTCCGGGGTGAAGGAGGGCCTGTCGGCAGGAGGAGGCGACGATGCACTACTGTCCATCAACCTCCATGTCATCTGGGCCAGACACACACACACACACACACACACACACACACACACACACACACACACACACACACACACACACACACACACCGGAATAGTTCCAGCTGTTGTGTTGATATTGCAGAAACTATTTTGTGATAAATACACTGATTCAAATACTGCGTTGTGTTGTTGTGTACCTGTGTTGCCTTTTATATTCTTTTCTAGCCTACGTTTAGATCTTTTTTAAAGCCCCCTGCGGCGTACTTGCATCGCCTTTGTTTGTTTTCACAGTCCCTATATGTTCGCTCTCCTCTCCTCCTCCTCTGTAGCGCTCACACACACACACACACACACACACACACACACACACACACACACACACACACACACACACACACACACACACCTATGGTCAGGGCTGATAGTTACAACACACTCTTTCAAACGCTTCCAATTCTGCTGCAGGCTAAAGCAGCAACCCTTTAAGATAGTCAGCTTATGTTTCAGCTGTGGATACCTCGCAGCTCTCAGACTAGATAGTCTGCTCTGCATATCAGAGACATGGAGTGCTTTACACAGCAAATAATGAAATGCTGCCAAGAGTTGGGTTACAATGATGTTCAAGCACTCTCCAGTCCACCAGGGGGCATGGACACTGAAGCAGTTCTCTCTGCCGCCACCAGGGAGCAGAAGTGATCTTTCCAGATCACTATGAGACATCAGAGGCTGGCTCCATTTGCCGAAGACATTTAATCTGAAATATAGGTTGTAAGTTTATTACCAGCTAGTGAATGGATCTGGAATGGAATAGCTATTTTACAAAGCCATATCAAAAATACCCATCTCAGAGGCAGCGGGAAATTACATGAAAATATTACCATTATACAAATGGAAAGTATGATTGAATCATGTGCTGGAGAAGATAAATGAAAAGCACTTTGTTGGAAAACATGGTACTAAATAGGTTTTTAATTTCAGTAGAGGGATAAAAGAAGCACGTTTTTACCCCATTTCATTGCCAATTGATTAGTGGCTCCACATCTACAGATAGAGAGGGGGCTTTATCGTCTCATTATCAGTTAATTAATATGCATGCACACATGCCAATTATCTTTCCTCTGCCATTTAGCAGAAATGAGACATTGATGTTTTAATGGTGCCGGAATGGATAACTCCTCTGTTGCTTTAAAGACAAGGCAGGCACATTGATTGACATAGCTGGGAAATGTTAAGAGGGACAATTGAATTAAGAGCAACCTGAAACACTTGATTATTGCATTAATACTTCTCAGCAGCACAGCACATTTATGTCCCCTATCAGGTTCTGTAATCCTATGAGGGTGTTTTCTTAGACTCTACAAAAAGATACAAAATGGTACCGTGTGTGTGTGTATGTATATGTGTGTAAGTATATATGTGTGTGTGTGTGTGTGTATATATATATATATATATATATATATATATATATGAATGAGAATCCATTATAGAAACATTTTATTTAAAGGACATGCAGAATAGCAAGCTATTACATTTTTCTACTGTGCCATGACTATTAAAAAGAACCCAAGGCCACACCAAGTGAAGCAAACCAAAGATGAAAGTTATATTAATCATTATTCGGTTTACTGTACTGTGTGCAGTGAATTTATGTTCATGAGTCACATGCTAGTGTTATGTGCCAGTGAAATAAGCAATACTATGGAAGGAAGCACTATTGACATTTTTCATTTCTGCACAAATGCTCATGGTTGCACATCATGCCCAAGGCTGTTTTTTTTTATTTCTTTTATCAGTGCTTTGAGTTCTATGCCATGTTGTTGGTGTGATTCTTTCGATTAAAAAAAAAGAAAGGCTCTCCTGGCTTAAACCAAACCAAACCAAACATAAAACATCAGAGGACAGACTCGTGCCACTGGAGGCAGCTGCTCACAGGATTGTGCCAAAAAAAAAGAGAGCAAACATAAAATGAACAGGGTAACTAAAAAAACTCTCTGGGGTGTAATCTCCTTACTCAGTAATGGACCATTTATATGATATCTATAATGGGCTGCCACAAATATTCACAAGTAGTGGTCTTATTTTCAGCCAGCCTTCTTTAAAGATGTGTTCTTCACAGGGTATCTTTTGTGAATATATGATCAGAGTCATGACAGCCCTGGTCTTTAATCTTACACTGGCCTTGAAGCATGTCACTGATTCCAACCACCCCACCCTCTCCTCTGCCACTACCCCCACCATCACCACAACTGCAGGCTACAGACACCATACTATTCACACTGCGGCGCAGCAACACATCTCTGGTTGTTTAGAGGGGTTTGGGTTTCTTTATTTTGAGTTAAAAACAAACAAAAACATCAGCTATTCATAACAACTTATCACAATCATCTGATCCTACAGTGTCACTGAGGCTTCTGAAGGGCTGGTTCATAAACAGTTGATTGAACACAAATAGCAAAGGCTCTCTCGGTGAGCTACCCACTTTGAAATGTGTTTTGTTGACCTCTCTGGGAGACACTGGGTTTCAATGTCAGGTCAATTTGTAAAGAGACATCTTCTCTCTGTTTTGAGATGATGCAGGCTGAGTGATTTTGTTGTCGTAGCCAAATAATATGATTTTGGTTTACTTGATGTCTGGAACAGAACCTATTGCATGATATACCTGTTTACTGGGGTTGATCTTTTGTTTTTCTGCAGGATTAATTATCCAGTAATAGCATACTGGACCGACTGATAAACGCAATATCATATGATCATACTCACTAAGTAATGATACAGAATTGATTTGAATAAATACTGTAGTTTCAAGACAAAACCCCCTGGTTGCCCTAATTGACCTCCTGCGTTTCACTAACAAGAAAATGCCGTGAAATGATGCTATCTTTATTGGTGCTCATTATGTAGAGTTTTTGTTGACATTGTTAGAAATGTGTAAACTCAATTATATGTTGTAAAATATTTTGAGCTTGGTTTTAATTTGAGGGGGAAATGCATGTATAAAACATGCGTTTAAATCAACACCTCTATGAGAGTCTAAAAAAGAAAACCCTGAACATGATAGGCATCATAAAAGTATACGTTATGGCAGAACTGTTATATTGGATTGCATAGACTGTACAGGTGTACCCAATAAACATTCCCTGATCCAAAGCACACAGTGGACACTCATTTGGTATGAGGGGTGCATCTCTGCCTCATTATGCAGGTAGATAGGTAGATAGTGCACCGTATGAATAGCTGACTGCAAGTTTCACTCTGTATACATCCTGGGGCATGCATGACTGCTGCATTTTAGTAGTCACTACTCACAAAAAGTAGTCAACTTCTTTGCAGAATATAAACTACTGTTTATTTGTAGAAGATATCCCCCTCCCCTCATAACAATGATCAATTATTGTCAAAAAGGTCTCAAATGGAACAGGAGTTGACTGGTGTAGGTGGGACCCACCTCGGCTCAGGGAGGCTGTTTACAAATGAGCAGCAATCTGATTGGACGAAACCAAGCAAGCTTCTCTGAGTGTTTGACTGCAGTAACATCTCATCTGCTTTCTGGCTGATAGAGCGGGAGGCACTGCCACTGCTTCGCATATCACGCATTGCCTCAACAGCAGTGCCCGACTGCAAGCCCGTGCTTCATGCAGCCTCCGGACGCTTCCGCACAGCCCTTTGGTCTCAGCCCCCCATTAGTTGCATCGGGAAAGCAATACAGTTTCCATCATTAATTAATTAATGTTTATTATATTTAATGTAATAATATAATATGATGGATTTGAATAGAGTCTACTAGTGGTTTTGATAGTCGACTTATAAACTATTCTTTAAAATTGTAATAATAATAATAAATATCATAATAAATCACCTCTGGCTAGATGCTCCCTCAATTGAATCATCAATAACCCTAGCGCCACTTTCACTGTATATACTTCTAATTCACTGTATATACTTGCATTTTATTTATTATTTAATTTTATTAAATGAATATGTTCTGCTCTATTTTATTGTATTCTATCTATTGAGTATTTCCCATACTTAATATTTTGATGTTTACTATGTAACTGCTGCCACAAACAATTTTCCATCTATCTATCTATCTATCTATCTATCTATCTATCTATCTATCTATCTATCTATCTATCTATCTATCTAGTACATTCAACTTTATCTTAAACCATTTGAATCATGTATTTTGTGTTTCACTCACTGTTTCCCTGCTGAGGAAGAGATAGTCGTCATCTGTCGTCCATTAGGCTCTCATTTTAGTGGACAGTAAACAATAGCAACTCTACAAAGTTTTCTGAGTAGTTTTCTGATTTGGGGAGCTGCTTAATGGAGCACACATCCAAAAAGGTAATCTTCTTGAACTATGGGGGAAAATGTCCCTGGAGCAAAACTGCTCACAATCCATCTACCCCTTACTTCCAAAGAGATTCACTCAAAGTCGACCGCAAATGAATACAGTGACTGAAATATCTTACCATTAAGTTTTTTGTCAAATGTCATAGCAATGAAAATTCTGTAGGACACTGCAAATAGATTATGAATGAGTGGAAAACCCTATAAAGTCCTGAAGGCAAATAAGATTTAGCTGAAGATAAAGGTCAGGGCGCTGGAGGAGAGATACAGAGAGGCATGTGGACAAGGATGACTTGATTATTCTGGAAGGGAGCACAAAGAGACGTGTCCTTTTGCAACAGGGTTAGAAGAAATACCATCCTCTAATAACAGGAGCAAACATGAAAATGCATAGAAGTAAAAAGTAATAAATGATGTAAGAGTTCTGAGGCTGTGATGTAAACCACACTCATGTGGGAACTAAGTCAATGTAAACAAATGTTTCTTTAAATTAGAGATCTATAGCTGAGGAGTCAATCCAGTTTGCAAGGTTTCTGTATCTAATTTGTGCCAACGAGAAAGGAGAGTGACTCATGGACCCGCCAAGTCATTACCATGTGTATAACTCATTGCAGTAAAAATACAAGAGCTTAGTGACTGCTGAAAGCCTTCAGTTTGAGTGTGTGTGTTAATGTGTGGGTGTGTATGCGTGCATGTTGCGTCCGTATAGAGTAACGTGTTTCAAAGAAAATGGGGAAAAATAGGAAATTGTACTCTAAATGTCATTCATTCAGCTCGGATGTCGGGGTGACCTTCAGCAGAATCAGTTCTTCCTATTGTGAACTTGGACGAGTGGGCTCTGTAAAATATCAAATTTGATAAGAAAAAAAAGTTGGTCCGCAAGCAAACGTTTTATGGTAGCACTGTATGGTCAGTATGGGTCTAGATGTGACTCTTATCGACATGGAAGGGTGCTATTGTACATTATAGGTGTTGTTGCTTTGTTTAGTTTTTTAGATAACCTTTGTGAATACAGGGACAATCCATGCACTGCACACATTTAGTTTTGATTGGGTGGCATGTTTCAGCTGCAACGATGGAGCTCACTTAGCTCAAAACCAAGCAACATAGATCAAAAGAGGGTAATGTATAGTAACATTTAAAACATTTCGCCATCTCGAACTCACTTGAATCATACATTTGCTGAACAGGTTTTGTTGAATCATAGCTTAGCAACTGTAATAGGGGCTGACCTTTTGTGCTTTGGATCTCTCAACATGTTAGCGGTGTGCTGGGGGCTGTAGTCATACTCTGTACAAGAGTTGGGAGGCTGGTGTCTTTCTGTTATTCCCCTTTAGAATACCAACAACACAACAGCAAACATGTAAGGAAGGGATTTAACAATGTTTCCTGCTATAATGTAAGCTAGCACGCAGGGCTGGGTTAAATATCAACATTGTGATATGGGACTAACTATTGTCTTAGGTTTTGTATATCATAATGTGTTGTCTTCTCCTGGTTTTAAAAGGCAGCATTACACTAAAGTCATGCCATTTTACTTGGCTGGTCTAGATGATATTTAATTTGCTTTTACCAACTTTCAGTAATTATATCCACATTACTGATAATAAATAATCTGAAATTGTGTTAATATTTTGGGAAAGTATGCCAATAGTCAACCCTACAATATTGTTGCAATATCTTTTGTGTTATCTGGTACGACATATTGTGATATTTGATATTCCCAGCCCCACTCAGTATCTACACACAGTAGTCAATTTCCAAAGCTAGGCCACATATGATCAGCTAACTACATTGTTTTGTTGGGGTATGGGTGCTATATCAAAGTTTAGAGTAACTAATGTGACTACCATCGACTGAAAGTTCTTTGAGCAGCAATGAGTCCAAAAACATCTCTAGGACCTTTGAGGATAGAGAATAATATCTACAGTGGACATAACAATGAACATGAAGAAAATATGTACATTTCAATGTCTGTACTTGTCATTATGCTTTTTGGGGGGATTGGCGTGTTCATCATTTAATATCACTCGGAAAAAAAATATTAAAATAAGAAAGGCCAATTATCACAACAAATTTAGCTGGAGCCTTTGTGTTCCCCATGACAACAGGCCTAATACCCATGAACATTACTAAGCCATCTGTAGAAGTGTTGCTTAACGCACATCAAATAACAATAATAGTCTGCTAATGGCATTATTGCCCGCTGTGTCATCATGCCATAGTCCTGCATGCCTCGAGGCAAAAGAGAAAAAGCTGTTCTATTGTTCCAAGTTAAAACTCTCATGGTAAAAATATGAAGAATTTTTAATAAATTATGTTTCTACATTTGTTAGTTTGAATTTGATCATTATGACTGGAGCAAAACACTCTGAGGGCATGAGCTGAATGGCTGCCTTTTAGCCAGCATGTTTGTTTGTCTGCAGATTGTCAATAACAAGCTGTCCTCGATCCATGATTGGGCCATGAAGAATGTGACCTCGTCTCTGGGAAAAAATAATTAGGACGGCCATCCCGACGGAGAAACCCCCCCGGTCCGTCCCAGGAGCAACACTGCACAAAGACGGTCCTCTGTTCTTGACGCTAGCTCCGCCTTGATATTTCTGTCTCGGCTTTGGTTAAATAATCATAATGCGGGTGCTAAATACTGTCGAGCCAAGCTTGTGGCCTGTAAAAAGGCAGCTGCAACTAGAGTAAGATTATCCAGAAGATGGGCACGTTCCATACTGAATGCAAAAGCTGATTACAGGTTTCATAGAAATAAAGACTACATGTCAGGTTTGATCTCTTTTCAGCGCACACAAATGTGTGTCATTGTTGCAGCAGGCTATTAGTGTCCAATCATACATAAATACTACAAGCTGCTGAACGACACATCATAAAGAATAAATCTAGGGTCAACATTTCCTTTGAATTCCAAATATATGATATTCTAGATAGCGACATGAGCAGAGACATCCATCATTACACTGCAGTTATCATTACTGGGTAATAATGAGAGATGTGCCGTGGATGTTTTTCATATAGTGTCATTATGTCACATAATTACTGCCTGCATTGTGTCTCCTTTAGGCCTATTTTAGTTATTAAATATTCATATGAAAACAAACCCTTGAGAACAGGCCATTACTAAAACATCTTTGATGTGCTCGGGCAGTTGAACAATTTGCTTCGCGTGTAAACATAAGAAAAGGTTTGTTACGACAAATGATTGGCACACAGAAAGGGCATATTTGATGTTGCCTGCTTTCATCTTGTGCCCATTTCATAATGAGATATACATCTTTGCCTTTTTTTCTTTTTCATGCAAGCCGAATCCTAATGGTCATTTGGAAGCTATGTTAGTCTTTTAATTAGCTGGAAAGCCTTTAGCCAAACTACTCTCATCCTTTACCATCCTTCAATCTCTACATGCGAGCTGTTAGAGGAGCCTGTTGTAAATGGTGTAATTGCCAAGGTCCTCAAAGCTATTCTCTGATAGGCTGTGTGCTGGGAAAAGTACATGTGTGCGTCTGTGCCCATGTCTGTTTGCATGTGCACCTGTGTCTCTGTGCATATCTGTATGTATAGAAGACTTCTATGTTATTGTCAACATTTTAGTTTACAACAAACACACACAAAAAAAACCCATCAGGTTTGAGTTCCAATACACAGTGGTGACTGATGCTATAATTACTTTGATGTTTAATGACCAGTTTAATGATTTAATCAGGCCGTTGGGCAGACTTGGCTGTGTATGGATTTGTGTATGACAATTGTTTGTGTTACTGCGTTCTCTCGGTTTCTGGACGTCCACCAATTGTTCACTCAAGTGACTGCTTAGTCTTTGTGTGTGTACACCCATTGATGTGTCCTGTGTGTGCATAAAGTCCTGCTCTGCATGCATGTGTATATGCAGCATCTGCTCATTGTTGGCTGAATAGTGCATTGTGTCAGTGCTCAGGTGCAGCTGCTCTTGTCTCCTGTTGCTATGATCTTTGGGCTGAGAGGCATTATTAGCAGCCTGCAGCTCTCATAGCCTTTTCCACTCTAATTACATACCCATCATTAAAATGCTAATTCATACTGTTAAAGGGGCAATTAGAAGGGTAATTAAAAAGGCTTTGTTCCACCAGTCTACCTGCATGAACAGTCTGACCATTGCTGGTCCTCTTTTGATCTTTACTATTTCCATAATGCCTGAGGTCTAATCCTCTTATCCAGGTTCAACTGGGTGTCACTGGCTACTGGTGCAGGCAGATTTGGAGACAAACATATTACAATGTAAAGGACTCAAAATACAAAGCATTTGATCTGAATATACTGAAATTATAATTTACTGAAATAAAAAAGCATTGACTAACTGCACAAAATCTAAAGGAACCATATTTATGATCTTAGTTTTGCATTTTGTACAGACTGAGAATATACACAATGCAAGTACATGTACACTTATGGAAAGAACTTGCAAGTGATTTTACAGATTTTTACTGACTATTTTATCTAAATCATGTCTGAGTCAATTATTTCAAGCAACATTTAAAGTAACCTTCCCCATGCTCAACGAGATAAGTAAATGGATGACATCCTATTTCAATTTCTACTTCTTTTTATAATTTGCTCTTTGAATTCATACGTAATGCTGAGCAGCTTTATCGCCTATTTCCAACTGAAATTAATCACATTTCTAAAACTAAACCTGCTGAACAAAGCTCAAACAACTAAGTGAAAACTTTTTTTTGGATCCTGTTACAAAAAGCAACAAATAACTTCTGGGACGTGGGCTTATTATAAAACTCAAATGAGTCATCTAGGAAATCATTTTATCCATCTGTACCATTCAGTGCCAAAACTATCTGATTCAAACTGGAGCACACACATTTTAGATGGAGTTGTTTTTCTGGCAAGATAAAGTGAAACTAACCGTGGAACACACCAATGTAAATAATTATTGCTACTTTGTATATAATGAAATCAGACAATGATAGCTGTCAACCAACAGGGGATTTTCCCTAATCCTATACAATCTGTATGTTTTCATGTGATATCAAACAATGGGCCCTGGTGAATAAGTGTGCAGTGTTGATGTATTATGAAGCAGTTCAGTGCAGATACTGCCAGTGTTAATGAAAGTTTGCACAGATGGATTCCTCTAAAAATGAGAAATGATGGATTCGCTCCAGCTTGCTGATGCTGCGGGCCCTATTTGGTTTCAGGGCCGGTGAAGTGTCAGTGGTTTAATTTTATAGTGCGTAGTTTTCTCTGATTTCCCTTCAGAACGGAGTGCTGCTGGAGAATGCGGAACATCTGCCGCCACTCGAAAGCGATACATATAAAAACCATCATTCCTATCAGTGCTAGTTGCAACCGAGTCATGTAAGAGAGCACACATTAGAATAGCTGCCTTTCCCCCCCGTCTCATGTTGGCTCCTGGGTATTGTCAGAAACCTATTAAATTATCCTGTGTTTCTACAGCATTTCAGATATGAGCCCTGCAGCAATGGTGGCTAAAGGTATGGTATCAAACACCATGAAGAAAGCCTGCAAACTCTGTAGCACAATGTTATCGTTTCAGATGAAGTAATACTTTTATCTTAGATCAATGTTTCATAGCATTGAAACAGCCCTCCATCTTTGTGGAAGCTTAAACATGTTTAAATATTATATGACAGGCTTAACGTTGCTAAACTTACCCTCCTTCAGATCATAAATAAGAATAAAAACAACTTCATTTGACAAGAAAAATGAATCCCTCTTTCCCATTTCTTTAAATAATATGGTTGTTAAATGGAAACAATTTGAAACTTTGAATACTTTAAAAGTTGTTGAATCCACTTTGAAAAAGGCTGACTATAACTAGTGATGGCGAGATGAAGCTTCCTGAAGCATTGAAGCTTTCCATCCAATTGGTTCGCTCATGTGCCGACGCTTCATGATGCTTCATTTGCTCTACTGCGCCACCAAGTGGACAATACATGTAAAACAAGCAGAGTGATCATAACGACACCATGGCGTTGGTGTGTGAAGCTTTAAATTGAATAAATTATGTTTGTGACGCCAATACATCAATTATTAACTTATAAATATTGTATCTATCTTTATGATATAATGGCGGGGTCAAAATCAAAACTCGAAACAAATTGGGAGAGGGTTGTGATGTGACTGTGGGTCAGTGGTTAGAATATCCGACTTTCAGTCAGAGGATCGGTGTTTCGAGCCTCGGCTCTGTTAGTTCATGTTGATGTGTCAAATTTTTTAAGTAAAAATAAGAACTTTTCCACAGTGCTGGGCTTTTTGAGACTATTTCGCCTGCTTTATAAAATACCCTTTTAGAGGCACAGATGAAGCTGGGTACAGAGAGGAAGGGGGAAATCCATTGAGTTTCGCTGCCCCTTATATTTCAAATCGCACAGCAAACCCACGAACCATTTTCTGAATCAGTCACGTGGTACGGCCGGCTCGCGAGGCTTTGAACGTCACCACATACGTCATCGACACAAGCCTCGATACGCGCTTCACCAAAATCTACCTGGATTACTCGACACGCGCATCGAAGCCTCGACATGAAAGGACACATCACTAACTATAACCCGTTGTGGAGGAAGTGTCACACCGCGGTGAGGGCTGTCTTGTCTTGGGTTTTTTGTCTCGTAACTTCCTGTTTTATTTTGAAGCCTGACTCTCCTCTCATTTCAGGTCACTTGCCCTTCCTCATGTGTCACTGGTCTGATTGTCTCCCCTGATCCCTGAGTGGTTCCACCTGTTCCCCATTACCCTCATGTGCTTATAGTCTGCGTCTTCCCTCTGTCCTGTGCTAAAGTGTTTTGCCTTGTCCATGCACCAAAGCCCGCGTCCACAGTCATAGTTAAATTGTTCCCGAAAGTTTTTTGTGCGTAAGTTGTTTTTTGTTCCCTGTTTTTCTTCCTCCTTCGGGAGCGCTTTATGTTCGACGGATTAGTGAGAGAGTTGTTTTTTTTGGATCAAAGGAAACAATAAAGTGCGCCGGTACGGATATCCCCTGCATCTGGGTCCTCCTTTCAGTCCAGGCCTGACAGGAAGAAACTCAATTTGGCATTCCATCTTCATTACTTTACCATGTTCCATCTCAAATGTTAATACATTTGTTTAAATAGTAAGTTAGCTAATTTCCTCTTAAAAATATAACAGTCAGTCTGGCTGATAACATACACTGTGGATGTTGTTCAATATGAAGGTTCAACATAATTTGTAGAAGATGCAATTTCACAGAGACACACTTTTTTGAAAAAGCCCTTGAAAAAACATACTTGTCTAGCCTAGACAATAATAACTGCTTCCATTTTGATTCCATAAACAACTTAATCATGTATTTTCTGCAGCTTTATTACACCATGATTGTATTTCTTGATAGGTCTATATGCTTCTTTATTTGTTATCTATCTGGCGTCTTTCACTGAGGGTATGTAGTTCTGCTCCGGCGCAGAACTGAAATCACTTATTCTGTCATGTCTGCTTTCATTTCTGGCAAATCAGACAGAGGTGCCTGCAAGTCATTAGATGAGAATGAAGCAATAGACTGTGAGATGTAATGTATACCGAGAGAGAAAAGCAAACAATGACCTTCACAATGAAAACAGAACATCTTTTCTGGTGAACACTTATCTATGCCCAGGAAATGATTACCAAAATATAATGTGGTGGTTACTTGCTTCTGTTTTACTTCAGTCAGAGACAAACTATTTGAGAGAGAATATACTTTATCAATTTTAGAGGCACTAGGAATGATAATTACATAAATAGTAACCTTTGTTAGAAGTGATATTTCAGCTTAAGTTCTGTCAAAAATCTGTTTGGATAATATGTTTGCATATAAGGTCAACGTACACAAACGTTTTGTCCCAGCCATCCTGACGAGATAGCAAGCTTTAAACATTTAATTACATGTTAACAGTCGTGATGTAACGGATCGTTGTTGATACGTGATCCATGCAGTTCATATGTATTCTCGTAAAACTGTAGTGTTGGTGAGAAACTTAAATAAATCCAGATTTTTTTTTTTACAGTAACATAAATAGACATGAGACTTGACTTGACTTTATTTATTTGATGTGGACATCACAATGGCATTAGAATTCCTAACACACAGCTATGCACAAAGGAAAAAACAGATGCACTGTGTTGAGTGTATATAGCGAATGCTAATTTCCAACACCTGTCCACAGGAGGCTTTTTTTAAATATAACATTTTCTCTTAACCATGATTTAAGACCTTTATTAAAGTTCCATTGCTCTGCTCCTCGAACAGAAAAAGCTGACTGACCAAATGAGGTTCTGCGCATTGCAACCCGGCAGTTCCCGTTCACTGAGGCCCATGTGTTAACTGTAGTGGTGTGCTGGTGTCTTTTAATAAATTCACCCAGAAGTGAAGGAGCATTATCATCCAGGCATTTGAAAATACGTTGTAATCTTGAATAGTTTATGAAGCTTTCAAAGCTGAACATGTTGTGCTTTTTCAAGATCAGTGGTGCCACCTCATTGTTTTTTTGTCCATTACTTTTAGTGTCTGATTATACAGTGATATGATGGGATGGTTGTTTGAGAGGCTTGTGACCAGGTAATGGTGCAGTACGATAGGTGTGAGAATATCATGGCATGCATGTAAAGCTGGGCTGTACTGAATGGCAGATACTAATGTCTAATGAATCTGAAGCAGTTGAGATTTGATTTAACTTTTTTTACTGATATTATGTACTTGTTTATCAAATCTTAGATGTGAGTCTAAGATGATTCCTAAGTACTTGACATGAT
Source organism: Taurulus bubalis (assembly GCF_910589615.1). Taxonomy (NCBI): domain Eukaryota; kingdom Metazoa; phylum Chordata; class Actinopteri; order Perciformes; family Cottidae; genus Taurulus; species Taurulus bubalis. The sequence continues at coordinate 23,079,914 of NC_136592.1, forward strand.
AATACTTCATTAATAACCCACATAACATTGTGTTGCTTTTGTCTGAGTTGCGTGGGTCCTTCTGTAGCTTCATGCTGCTCAGACGATATTGAAGGTGGGCATGTCTCTCTGCTCCAATCCCTGTTTTTTCAACAGGCACGTGTTCGGATGGGTTTTGCCATTGAAAGGAGACTTTTCCTTCACAGGAGAAGACTCACATGTCCCAGGGGTGGACCAAAGAACAAGTTCATAGCTCCCTTATTTATATTTTGAATCATGTTTTATTGATGAATCCCTGATTTTTCTTTTTTTAGGGATCCCCCCATGATACCTGTTTTTCGTTTTATAATAAGTTATATAGGGTAAAATAAAAGAGTACTTCAATTTACCTTGCATTGTGACTACTAATGACAAGATTTGTTTGAATCCATATAAATACTAACTTTTATTTCCTTATCATTTGAATTGTGTGCCTTTATGAAAAATGCTATAAATGATTTCAACAAAGTAAAAGAATAACATATGAGAATTTTTGATGGTTTACACTTCTGAGTGGTTGAAATGATGTTTGGAGTGGTTGCAAAATAGTCTGGAGCCTTGGACACCAGCTACTATAATCAAACAACAATGGAATCTGTATCTGCCAATATGGATCATCAATGATCTGTGATCTTTCGTGATGAGATGACTTGTGATCCGGTCCGTGACTCCGATCCATGAAGCGATCCAAACCGTGCGTTGCACCAGTTGTTAACAGCATACACATGTCTGGTTGTTACATGTTCACATCCACATTCCTACAGCAGACTTATGACTGGATCTCAACCATTTCAGAGCACCAGAATGCGTCCGTGGTTGCTCGTGATAAGGTGATAGTTAACACAGACGAGTGTGTATTCAAAATAGATTAAAGGCTTTCACGAGGAAACCTACATGTTCTGGTTGTGTTTTCAATAAACCGAAATACCAGCGTGTGGCCGACTAATACTTGACTAATAAATAATGCTTGATTTTTTATTGCCCATTTTAAAACTCAAAACTCTGAGGGTAGTCTTGGTATTAAACTTTCTGTTCGTAGTAGGAAGCAGCTAGTGACTTGTATGCTTGTAATTTCTTGTAGGTGCTGTTTTACACACTAGGTTTCTCCAGTAAATACATGCAAGTAGCTGGCCACTAAATATTGGGCAACCTGCTAATGTATTCAACCCACTCACTAATAGCCCACAGATCTGTTGAGGTTGCATTTGCTATCTTTGGTAGTTAATGCCCTTGGATAGTTTGACAAGTTATTGCACTTGGCCCTACTTCCGTTGCCAAACTGCGTGCGCACACTTCCATATGTTGTCCTTGTTTACAAACTGTAAAAATGTATATACATTTACATAATACATTTATACATTTATTAATACATTTATTTAACAACAGAAATGTCTTTATCGTTTTAATAGTTGATTGTGTGCAGGCATGTCTTGGTTCGTAACAAACAAATATAAACACAATTAAAGCAGCAGAACAGTACAAGCAGTGAGTAAACAATGTGCTTTGTTTTGCCCAGAGAGCAGCTGCCTCTGGGGAATGTTTGCATAAATAAAACTCCAATCTCTCTCTGCCAGACCTCACTTTTATTTTCTTGTCTTCTTCTGTACTATCAGTTTTTTTTTTTTTTTAGTAACCTTTATACCTCCCTTTAAGCATGCCCATGAGCTTGTCTGTTTGTCTGATCATCAATTTCTTGTTTTTTTCAGCAAGGTCTGTTGTTTGGCTCATTGTACAGCTGGACCTCATGTCTGACTCATACCTAGCCCAACTGCATGCTCTGTGGAATCATGGGATATTTGAGACAGGTTGCCATACTCAATAGTGCTCCCCCCCCTTTGGCCCTTGGTTCTGGACAAATGTGATCTGGACCAAATCTTCCCCACTTGTTAAAAAAAGTAGGCTCTATTCAAAGTCCAGAGATGCGTTTGCAAATGTCAAATTGGCCATGGTGCAGATTGGGAGAGGAAAAGACAAAACAAATAGACAGCTGGTTCCAATTATGGTTTTACTAGGCGCTGATGGGCCAGTAATTACAGGATTAGAAACGTGTAACTGCACACAGCTTTGGGTGCTGCTCTCCAAGTTTGGAGAGGCAGAGAGACGAGTGCAGGCAAAAGCCAGAACAGCTCAAACAGTAATGTTTGCACATTACAGCAGAGAAGGCCGTGCACGTCACTCATGTGTCAGTTGACCAAAGATCGGCTGAGGCTGTGACATTTGAGGGTTTTCTCTCTGCAAGGGTTGCAATCTTAGGCTTTAAAGTATTTCCCCTCCACAGCCAATGCAGTTAAAACCTTGAAACTGCTTCCAGTGCACCTAGATGGTTTTAAAGACTATTTTAAATTAAATCACAGTATATAGTATAATATATATGGGCATCCCAGTGAAAATGTAATCAATGAATAGTTATCAAGTTGTTTCTGAAACGATTTGAATCAAGGACTATATAAATGATAACAATACATTTGAGGGCAGACTCCTTGACACTGTCAACGTATATTGATGAATTTCTGTGTATCAGAATTTACATACTGAACGCTTTATGAACTCTGGGCCAGGTGTAAAAGGTAGATAATGGATAATTTAATATGTCTTTGTCTTGACATTGTACACGTGTTTATACCCCTCAAGTAACAGTGCAGCATAGATGTGACAAGGAATATAACATTAAGTCATTACTTATTATTTTTGGATCCTTGATACAGAAACTTGTTTAGTTTTGTCTTTTGTTTTTACTGCTACACCTCGCCTTAACCAAATGTTTTAGTGGCCCAACTCAAACCAATATTCAAAACACAAGCACACAACATAAAAAAATGCTGAATAATCTTGGGCTTTGCATAATGGGCATATAGCAGTGTTACAACGGTATGTTTTGGATAAGCTTATAATATGGTGGCTAGTTGCAAATGTTTTACCAAAATGGGACATGGCCTGGAACTGTGTGTGAGTCTGAGCTGAGCTTCAGAGTGATGATCGAACGCGGGTTGCCAAGAAATAAGTCGTTACGTGGACATCAGTCCCCATGAACCCACATCCGGTCATTTTAATATTTATATTTCTCATAATATTTGAAGGATTCCTTAAAAAAAACACACACACTTCAACTTAACCTGAACACTCACACCTAATATATCTGTGCACCATGCTCTGTTTGACTTGCTTCTTTGTTCACCCCTTCCTCTCTATTAGCTCCTTTACTTTTCTCATAATCTAACAAAGAAAATATGCAACCAGCAGCAAAGACCCAACTCCCTGTATAACAAAGACTGAAGATACAGAAAAAATAACGAAAGCTTCATTCCATTAAATCCAAGTAAGCCAAATCAGAGCTGTGGCGACAGGGAGGGCATCATAATGCAGTCACAGACTGGGAGCTTTAAACCTGACACAAGTTCTTCCCTGGGGTCCTTATGGAGAAGAAGAATGGCTGGAGCTGTGGACAGGCCAGTCTGAGGTGTCTTAATAAATTGTAGACATAAGGGACGGAGATGTCTGTAGGGCTTTTTTTGTTATAATGGGGGCTGCAAAAACGCTGGTCTGTGTTAGCAGTGGTAGCTCTGGAGATGTTTTACTGCCCAGTGGCATGTAAAGTTAACAAGGGTGGTGCAAGATATGGGTAGGGAGCCCATTGTCACTGACGGTGGTGTCACTGTGTGATGTTTCTACTAGTATGAGGCGTTTTCAAAAATGGACTGAGGATGACTGAGAAAAGTGGAAAACTGAGGATGACTGAGTATTCCCACATGGAATACTTTTTGAGCAAACCATAACCCAATTAGCATTTAGTACATCCAATGAAAACAATAAAATCAGATGTTCTTTTGACAAAACTATAAAACTATTTGAATTTTAGGCTCTAGGAAGCTGTGGTGGAAATTTGTATAATAATACATCTTGAAAATTAATTTTCAGCTGAATCAATAATGTAAATTGTCATTAGTTTACTGATTACTAACACGTCTACAAACTGTGTGTGCAGGTGCAGAACACGTGCAGGATTGCTTGTGTATGTGTGGCGGTAAGCGTGTGTTAATACGCATTTGTATACTTACATCTACAGGTATGCTTGTATATTTTTAGTGTGTATACATATGTGTAGTGTATATGAACCTGCTGAGAAAACATTTATAATCTGTTGAGCATCAAACATTTTATGCCGTTAAGAAAGTGGAAAAGCTGTCCTTTTTTATATTATTAACCCAATATACAAGAAGTTGGCAATGAAGAACAGAGAGCCTTCTGAAGGCCCAAAGCTGATCTCTGTGGCCCCCGGGATCATTCTCCATGTTGTCCCCGTGTATTACGTCAGGGAAAGTCTTGCTGTGGGCCACAGCTCAGCCTCCCTCCGTAGGAATAGCTGCTGGGGAGCATATGTTGTATGTGACACATGGTCGCACTGACACATTTGCGCATGGCCATGCATTTATAAAAACAGCAACCCCCTACCTCCCTAACACACACACACACACACACACACACACACACACACACACACACACACACACACACACACACACACACACACACACACACTCTAAACACACATACTTGCATGCATGCACACCAACATCAAATACACTGGTATGTGGGTGTGTATAGGTTATTAACAGAGACTATCTATCTTGATCTCTAGTTTAACAAATCACAATTTCCCCAGCAGCATATATTTTCCCAGCCACCCTCCTCTGCAGAGGCAACAACTCCATAGCAACCAACTGGATTGCATCCAGCATAATATGTATTAGATTTGATGGAGTCAAAGCGCTGGCCACAATCTAATTAAAGCTAATGTGTTTGTGTTGTGTGCTGCTGATTACAGTCTCGATGGAGTGGAGGAGGGCTAACGCGAACATGATGAGGCCAGCGTTTTGGCTGCTCAGACATTCCCTGTAATTGAGGCCGATGAGTTAGCTTGCTTTGATTGGTTGGCTTTTGGTTCTTCTTGAAAAACAGACGTTGTACAAATAAAAAGGCCTGTGTCCACCAGGCGTGTTTTGGATCCAGTATTTGACATGCATATGTTGGAGCCGACATGGGGTCATTTTGTTCAGCTGCTATGTGTCCACCAGGCGTGGATGTGGCATGACAGCCAGACTGGAGCCTCACGGCAATCTCTGCCGTTCTTTGTGCAACTCTGGTTTTGTTATTTTCTGGGTACACATATGCCTCTTGTGGCATTAAAGGGTTTTGATCAGTGTTACATTATGTACAATATATTAACAACAACAACTACTTATTTATTATAGGCTTGTGCAATTTGACGGGATTATCGTTCAACACAATATTGGTGAGTTGCAATAATGGTCCTCACATGTCCGTGATAACAGATCAATATTCAATTATGCCATTATTTTGTTTGCACTGGCCTTTAGTCACTCTCTCTCTGGCTCCACTGCATTGCTGTAGCCTATCAAAATAAGGAACAACATGCCAGCATATGTCAGATTTTATGTCATAGTAGTTATATAATTGTAATTAATAGTTCCATCAGATTGCTCCTAGACATGTGTTCCTTAGAGTAAACTGTGTATGACATGACTGCATTGAAAATGTAGTTTTGGGTAGAGTGTAACTGTGCTATGATAAGAAAATCTAAAAGTATAAAAATAAGGAGAAGCAGGTGGTTGGAAAATGCAGACAACAGTTTTATTAAAGCAGTCTAAAGACTATAGTTTCAGCACGGCATGTAAAATACGACACCAACATAGGGCTGGGCAATATGGCCAAAATCAAGTTGTTTCATATCTTGATGAATATATAAAGCATGTTTTCTGGTAACACAATACAAAACAGTCTATATGAAATAACCAGAAGCATTTGTATACTATTGTGTTAAAAAAATTAGAGAACCAATTCTGGACTAAATACGAGGCTGAATCCGTTCAGTGTCTGACCTTTAGTCTTCTTTGTGAATACTAATATCTAAATCTCAACTTTCAAATTTAGAAAATTGTGATGGATATGTTTTTGACATTTTATTGACTAACGATGAAGCCATTAAGAAAGCAATTTGCATTTCATCAGCATTGTCTCTTCTGTAACCATAAATTAATGAATAAAGAGATATTATCATTATATTATGGATATTGTGTCCTGATTGAAGCTAATAATTAGAATCCAATACTTTGTTTTTATCCACAACTTATAAATATGTACATATCATATATTGTTATGGACCCCTTCATACAAAATGTAAATGTCTGTTTGTAGATTGTGGAGACGCAACTGATTTATTTAGATGTGTGTATCTGTTTTTCAAACCACAATGTATTTCTACTGCAATTCATATTTAAGAAAGATGTGGATCACCTTAAGAGACATACAGTATATCATCTCCACAGTGTAAACATGATAACTCAAGCCGTGACACTCTGAGATTTTCATATCATGATGAAGCAGAGTCAATCTGCAGCAGAGTGCAGTATTGGATAGAGTCACACACTCTTCTCAGCCTTGTAAAGTACAGAGTGGCTCTTGCAAGGTAACCATCTTTCTTGGCCGTCCGTCTCATTCACTTGTAAAACATAGCTATATTTTATAGGCTTGTTACTGCCACAGGGTTACTCTTTTATTTATTAGCCTGTCCACAGTGAATGGATGTGTTTCTGTCTGTGATGTGAACCTCTTGAAGTGAGCCTGACTGCTGTGTTGCTTCTATCAGGGTTGGACAGGAATGCTAATGCTATCAGACAATCAGTCCCCTGCCTGTGGGTGGATACGACTCGTGTGTGTGTGTGCGCGTGTGTGTGTGTGTGTGTGTGTGTGTGTGTGTGTGTGTGTGTGTGTGTCTATTTGTTTGCCTCCATGTAAAAGGATTTATTTTTTTCAGACTCCAACTCTGGCATGTAAATTGTTCCATTATGCATTCTTGTTAAATAGTCACTTAACGGACAGAAAACAGAAGCACAGGTTATATTTTGAGCTGATATTCCATCTTTACATTTTACTGTTCAAACTGTTTCATTGATTGAACTGTTTGAATGATTTAGCTACATTCTTTCAGAGGGCTTTTGTGGGTTTGGGTTGGGGCATTGCTTGCCACGTATGGTGACTTGATGCATCTTGGACCACTGAGCCTGAGTGCATTGAACTCTGAGATAAATGATAAAAGGGAGCTAATCTTCAATGGCATGCCATCATAGCTCATTTCCATAGCAGCCTCTCTCATTGTACCAAGATCAAATCTGAGCTGACACAGAACAGTTGTTTCCATTTGATATGCCCTTCTGCCCACTGCACCATAATGGCTGCACTGAAATAAGGATATACTTTTTGATTGCCAGTGAATATCTTGCAGCATTTCAATGCTTTTCCCTTCTGACGGTGAGTGCGGAGCCCATTCTGTTCCTGCAGTTGAGTTCATCTTGATTTGGACAGGGAGGCAGAGGATGGAGGGGAGAAGAAAAGGGAAGAGATTTTAGTGCACTCTCTGTTCTCTGCGATAATGAATGCTTTGTCAGGGTGAATCCATCAACGGTCACTGTGGGGGGAGGAAATGTCAGGGAAAGTTATGGTTTGTTGGCTTTTAACCCACGTGGCCTAGCTCCGCAAAGTAATTGAAGTACAGAAAATGTCATGTTGTTGCACTTCATCTATTTGTATAACTGTCTCACAGGATGAATAGAAATATTACTGTGGCAACACGACGAACAACAAGCGTAGTGTGGGTGGAAGGTTGATGTACCGTACAATACACCACATAGCACATCCCGATGTTGCAAAAAGAGAATCTATCGATTCTTGTTCTTCTACTATTTGTATGCTTTTTATGCTCATGCCTCTTGCAGAGATAGCTTATTCTTCTTTTGTCAATTTGATTTGACAGAGACCTGAGTAAAAATCAGGGCTTAATGATTGCAGCCTTGTTGAATGCAGTTTGTGTGATACGGACAGGAAAGGGATGAGTAGCTCACAAGGCATGAAAGAAGGAAATATGTGTGTGCCGTAAGCACACACCCTCTCTCCAAGGTGTTCCTCTGTGACAAAGGAACAACATGATGCTAAAACAGATAATCTTTCTTGCAAGGCGAGTTACAATTATTGTCTCCTCACTCGATTTCAGAAAAACATTACATCGGAGGCTTTCAACTGTAAAATGTAACACTGTCTGACTGAACACTATCATGAAGCAGTATTTAATATAACTACATATTAATAATCAATTTTGTAAAGCATTTAACCCATAGTAAAATAGCTAGAGGATATTTCAAATTAACTACTAACTTTGCCAGTTTAAATATATTCATCTTGAGCTTCACCTAACAGTATAACCATCCATGTCTAACTAAAAGCCAGTGGAAGATGGGGCGGATACATTGCAGCCGGTTATAATTGGAGAGGGCCTGTCTGTCTCTGTTGTTTAGTGATCCATGGATGGACCCTTTCCTCCAGTTAGAGGTAGCAGGGCTTGAATGACACCTCCACGTTAGTGAAAGCTGCACAACCTCAAACTGATCAGACTCTTTAACTGTTGAAGCATGGCTTCTTGTGTAGCGTTCCCCACTTCCAGCCTGCCTCATTCCAAATCTGAGGCCAGAAATAACTGTCAGTGTTGGCCCAACTAGGCTCCTGGAATCCATCGTCGAGGGGCCGACATTCTTCATGTGAGTAATGGGAGAATGTGTGTGGCTTTATCTCCCATCCATCCCGGGTATTGTTTGACTACCCTGCCTCAACAATGTAAACGCTCTGAGTCAGAGTTCACTAAGGTCATGTGTGGTATTTATTGACCCGGAGAAGATAGGAGAAAAAACTAGGAGAAATCATTTTTGGGTGATTTTAAATTGAGGAAAACTGAAACAAACAGTGGTTTGCAAACAATTGCTTTTTCTCGCGAGAAATGTTATAGGCATCACATGATCACAGCTCTAAGCAGCTCATGTGTTTTGATTCTGGCACTGTATGTTAAGCAGTGCACACTAATTTGACTCAAATGTTATGATTGGAAGGATGGGAAAAAATCTGCAATCTTCAGTAATTGTTCCCAGGAATGAAATTGATTCACACCCATCTGAGCATGAAATAACATTGGCAGATGACACTGCTGTAACTGTGCCTGAAACACAACACGATTCTAATAGGAATAATCAGACCCTTTGTGCAGAGCTGAGGAACACACACATCCATACCTTTAGGTGATTAGTTGATGCAAACTATTGAACCAAGTAGGGCTGTTAAAAAAGGAATTAATCCCTAAATAGAGCTTAAAGAAAAATGTATAATTTTAAATCTCTATTCTCTCTTCTTATCCAAAAGAGGGCTCTCATCGCCATATTCTTGTTATGACACAGCATGTGTATGAAGATAAATAGACGTTTCCTGTTATTATTTGATTTAGTTTTTATTAATTGTCAAAGAAATTCCACAGGAAACCCATTTATGTAAACAAATACACAGCAATGTTATTGTAATAGATTTGAGTTACACAATGGTTACAACGGAGAAGACACCAACGTGCTAAAAGGATAGTGTTCACAATTTTCCAAGTCCGTCTTAAAACAATATTTACATAACCATATGTATACAGAACAGTTATTGGTCGCTGTTGTCATTTCCCCCTTTCCATCGTGGCTGTAAAAATATCTCTTCATAATGCAACTTCAATGTAAGAGACGATGGAAAAAAATCCCCACTCCTTGTTCTGAGCAAAAAGGCATTCTAAAGTTCAACTGAAGTTACTATGGCTTCAGCAGTCTCATTTAGCCAAATCAAGTGGGTATCTTATGAAGTTAGAGTCTTTTTATTACTCAATTCCCACTGTGTTTTCCTGGACAATGTTCCCTTGCTCAGCTGAAAGATAGTAACACAAAGAGGGAATAAAAACTGCAATATTGGAAAATACCCACTCAATTTGACCAACTCAGGCCGTCAAAGACTTGTATTAGCATTGGCTGAAGTGTAGGATGCATTTTTGCAAAGAATGAGCATTTTATCCCATCTCATACAAATCCAGTTGTGGATGGACCTCTTTATGGTCAGCATGGAAAGTAGGTAAATGTACATATGAGCGTGAGTGTTGGATTCACGAGAGAGGGCAAGCTCAAATCGTGGCACTGTTGCCGTGGCAACGATACACACTTTATGCAGCGGACTGAAGGAATGCCAATTCTAAATATGGATAATATGCATTTTACTGTTTAGAATGATGACAACCCATACAACCTATTGACTTGGATATATATATATATATATATATATATATATATATATATATATATATATATATATATATATACACACACATACATATCAGCAACTAGCGGAGCAACAATAACTAATTTTTATATTGGCCCAAGTCTACTTTATGATAGGAAGAATTTGGTTTATAAGCAATTAGAAGGTATTGCAGTCGCTAATGACCCACTTCATATCAAACTAGTATATAGCTGAGAGCACATCTTTCCATCTTTGCTGTCTTGTCCTTGTTTTAATTGTTCATATTTTGATTGTATATATTTGTAATTTCTGTTCATGGATAGCAACACAAAAAAGCCGAGTCAAATTATGCTTACGCATACATGGCCAATAAAGCTTATTTTGATTCGGATAATTGAACTCCTTTTCATCCTAACAGTAAATATTCCTCACAACAGCTTCAAGGCATAAAACCTCTCACCAATTGCGTAAAACAAACTTAGCTCAACTATTGTCAGTTAGAATATATATAATTTTTTTTTCGGAACTCTTAAATTATATAATCAAATAGCTAATCTGACACAAAAAAAAGATAAATTGTGAAGGCTATAAGACATGATTAACATTACAATTTAAGTATAACCAAAATGAATAGTCCTAAATAATACATATTAGATTTGGCTGGAGAAATATGAATGATGAGTTAAATTAGACAAAAAGGCAGATATTTGATTCAACATAGATATGCAATAGCCAGAATACCAATCTTTAATTTATTTAACCAAAAATATTGTACATGGATTTATATAAATGTAAAAATATATGTTAGCACATTTTTCTGTTACTATGACATAAATCCATTTAATTTAGGGTTAAGAAACCCACATTACTCTATAAAAGATCAAACTTAAAACCAAAGAAAATTACAAAGACAAAGATTACACAAACGTTATTATATTAACTTTGTTCAAAGCATTGACAAAACTGTGACAAAGCATTTTTGTCAGTTGAGAAAGACATAACTCTGGTCCAAAAAATAATTGTTATGCTAATAAGAACATGCATGTGGTCTGGGGCAGTGGTTCTGAACTGCTTAAGCTAATATTCAATAAATAAAAAAGTCGCGAATGAAGCGAACTATCACAAATAGTCCGGCGTGTAAACTCACGCAAGTAAAGCGTGTTGTGAACGCAGTATTGAGGAGTGTGAGTACGGCACTATGCTGCATTAAAAATTCCCTTCAAAATAAAAGACCCGTGACTCACTGAAAACGGGTCTGACACAAGTGCTCTACGAGGTGCCGGTGCCACGATTTAAAAACTAGTGGCAACTGCCCCGGCACCGGAAGTGCTGCCTCTAAGGTAGTGGCAGCTCCCGGCAGCTGGAGGCAGCTGCTGCCCCGGCACCTGGCGTGTCACCGGAAATGCCTATATGAAGTGCCGGTGCCGCGATTTGATCTTGCTCCTACTACACAAACTTGTACATCTATCCTTTAAAGCTTTGATGATGAACATAAATATTGTCTGATTTAAGATCAGTATTACAAGTTAAATGCTTAAATGGATGGTCCGGAAGGACAAATGACTAAGGTTAGGATAGCCTATTGGTCATGTGATAGGAAGCACATTGGAGGTGCATGAGCAGAATCAGGCAAGTATCTCTTCTCACCATCCATTCTAACATCAACAATGTATTAAAAAGTTACTTAATAGAGCTCTAATGTTTGCAATTTGTCACAAGATGGCTTATAAGGACGAGGGGCAAGTGTATTAAAAATGAGATTCTATGTACTTGGTCTATACTTAGTCTAACATGATGCTAAACAGGCTTTGCAGCAAGCACATCAATGTTTACCAAAAATAAACTGAAAAAATGTACAACTAGTGTATTTACAAGTGGGCAAGTTCAGATAATGAATGGATGGGTGGTAGCTGAAAGCCAACACACTGAAGCTAGGAGCACTATCAAACTAATGCGGATCATAAATACTTACAGCATTGACACTTTTATCCACGAATGTCCACTTTTCCGACTTATGGCCATTGCATTGAGAAATAATGCTGCTGAGTTTGGCGAGTACCTACAGTGCATGAGTTCTAAAGCTGGCTGCACAGCACTGTTAGCTCAGTGGCTCTCTGGAGTAAAACAGACTGACCTGTTTCTGATGCCCTGCCTCCAGCCATTCAGTCCAGAATCATTGAGCACAGCTCATCTCATGTACAGACAGGCACAACATGGACTTGGTATTTAGCTGGCCACCCCCTCAACGAACTGCTTTGGCAAAGATGAATGCTGTTTGGAACGAGAGACTGCAAGGTGGTGGATATTATGCAAGCAGAGATTACTATACCAGTTCAATAAAAATCAATCGCTCTGATGACTTTGCCTAAGAAAAAAAGAAAGATGAGCCAGGCACTTAACAAATAGACCCACAGAGATATCCATTTGACTACATGGTTTTGTTCTGACTAACCAAAGGTGGCTGTTACAATACATGAAACAGTCCTCTAGAGTGTCTGGATGTGTGATTGGTCACAGGGCCCGCGTGACCATTAACATGCGCTGTGATTGGTCAGTGTGCCAGCATGACCGTCAACACAACAGAAAGCTACTTCGCTGCCAGGATTAAGAAGAGTTCATGCTGAAACATAAAAGAAGTTATGTTTTACGTGTGTTAACAGTTAATGGCTGATGGAGGAGACCTGGACTTGGTGGGGGATTTACTTTATGCCTTTCTCATGGAGTGTTGGGCATGTTTTAGCATTGACATCGTCACTGAAGCGCACAGATGAAATGAACGACCACGTCATTGAACTAAGTTAACGAAAGGCGGATGGACTTTGTCTTTACGTGGACAGCATCGGGTGAGTGCACAGCTTTTTCAGCTTTTTGTGTTTGCGCTTGGCTCTTCGCTGGCTCCCACCCCCATAGAGACAATTTAGCTCACAATGCTAGCTGTGTTGGGAGAGCACTCGCTGTTAGACCCGTTATGCTGTGTTCGGGTGAGCGTGGGGGCATCGTCGGTAGGTGCCGGTGGAGAGCAGAGTGGGGTGGCTGGCTGAGAGGCGGGGAGAACAGCTGGGAGGTGCGCTGCATCTGCTGCATCTGTTGAGTTGGATTGTTTTGTCATAACGCTAAGCTATTATAACGCTAAGCTATTATATCGAGTACTTGGACAGTTCTCTACGAAGCAGTGTTCTGATGTAAGTTTCTGGGGCACGGCAGACACAGTCCGGGTGCCTGGCCAGAGAACTGGACTGGAGACGTGGAGCAGGGATCGGCCGGACCGCCGACTGGAGAAGTGGAGCAGGAATCGGCTGGACCGCCGACTGGAGACGAGGACCCGTGATCAGCTGGTCCACCGACGGGAGACAAAGAGCTAGGACCTTGCTTGGAGGGACTCCAGCATGTCCCTGAGAAGCTGGTCGTGGTGAGCTGGGAACGATAGCTCACGGCAAGGATCGAAGTCTGCTGAGTCCATGTTTTGGCCAGTTGGTACTGTTAGGAACAGGACCACGGTGAGCAGGACCCACAAGCAGACAACAAGGCGAGGTAGTTTGTCTCACAAGAACAAGGTTTACTAGGCAAACACACATGGCCATCAAAAGATAAACTAGCACAGGACAGAGACTAACACAGACTAAATACACAGGGGAACGAGACACAGGTGGAAATTATGAGGGCGGGGCATGCAATCACACAGGAGGGAGGGACATAGTTGGGAGGAGTCTGGAACGAGAGAGAAGGGGTACATCCCAAGTCTCTAAATTGCATCCCCGTTTCCCTCACTTGCGTCCTTTCCTTGCGTCTTAGACCCTCCCATGATGCATAGAGTGACGCAAGGAAAACCAAGCAGGGAGAGAAGACGCAAGGAAATATGTTTTAATAGACATGAGACACCCTTTCCTCTGAAGCGTCACGTGAAGCGACGTCGATTTCTGATGACTGCGGCCGACTGACAGCTGATCACATCTGATCAGCTGCCAGTCGCTTTAACAGCTGACGGAGTTTTGTCCGGAGAGTTTTTAGCGAACATTCCAATAAAAATGCACAATATTGATACAAATAATCTTATGTTTTCAGTTGATTTAATGGTGTTAAACTACTATTGTAGTATACGATTAATATAAGTATACTTATATTAATAAAGACAAAGTTATCATGACTGTTAGAGTGGAGATGTTTTCGCTGTCGTCTGTTACCCGTTTAATAAACTTCATTGAGTATTTTTATACTGTGTTCTGTGTCCTGCTTATAAGCGCAGGATCTATTTCTACCGGCGGAATGCGTCTTATTTCTTTATTGATTATTTATGTCGGTATGTTTTGAAATTCTGATTGTGACATCATTATAAAATAACCCACAATATAAATATGCTTTTTCTTCATTACGTGTTGTAAAAAGTGTTTCCTCTCTCCAGCTCTCCCTGATTTTAATTACATACATAATAAAGGTTATTGAGGGAAACAACAGATCAAATCTTTGAAGAAGTTGTTTGTGGTCCTTTTGTTATTCAGACCTACAATGAACATATTTTAACCAGATGGTGAATAAGAAAACAGATATAATATATAGCTTGAGTTTAATCTGTGATCGTCTTCACTCTGGTATGAAACTCCAGCGATCAGTCCGCTCAGCTGCAGCGTCCAATCACATAACTGATGAACAGTGAGGGGGCATGTCCAGCGTTAAAACACTTCCTGGAAGCCCGCTCTCGGGGCTCCTCGATCATGGCTCCTCCGAATTCCCTCCTCGCTCCTCGATCCTTGCTCCTCAGACCAGAATAAGAGCTTTGGGACGGCCGTCAAGATGGCGGCGCAGAACCACTTCCGGTTCAAGCGAGGAGCGAGGATGCGACAATTTAGAATGTACCCAAAGTGACTGATAGACAACACAACAGAAACAGACAGTGAACACAGAACTACCCATGAGGTATGGGCGTAACTGCCACTGGTTTATAGATATCCTGAGACATTTGTGTGAAATTGTAATAATTAGCATATCCATTCTTCAGTTATTGCCAAAATATGTGTTTTGTGAGGTCATAGAGATCTTGAACTTTGACCATCAAAATCTCTAAAGATCTCTAAATTAAGTTTAGATGACTAGAGACCCTTGGATGAGGGTACACAGAGATCGTGGGTAGCTAAATATTATGCTGTGTTTATGATGTCAATTCATCCAGACAAAGTTCACAAGCAACAAGTCAGTGAGATCAAAGAAGCCATCATCGCTGACGGTGCTCTATACTAAATTTAGAGCGTTAATATAACAGCATACTATTTGCTATGTAAAGCTCTGTTATCATTGTTTGCAGTGTTAGCTGCTAGCGCCCGGCTCTGCCATCGTCATGTTGAGAACAGTGTGGAGGCAATCACTCAGTCATTGATTGATTTGCTCACATTACGTATAGAGCACAAAACACAAAAGTAGTTAATTTAGACTTTTTAAAGGTTAGCAGTGGGGGTAACCATTTTGAGTTGTACCTGTTATTTATATTCTTGCAACATGCCCTGAATGCAGCATGCTTAATTGAAACCAAAGAGTTTTGGTAGAAGGGCACAACACCACAGTTGGTGTTGTGCCCTTCTACTAGTAGCATAGCAATGTCATGCTACTTCTACCAGTGAGAAGTGAACACACAGTCATGCAACATAAAAAACAAGCTGTTTGAACATTTTTAACAAACATCGAATGCTCTGATTTGTGCAGTCTCCATACATACTAAAATTGCAATAGAAGTAAACTTAGATAGTGACAGTATATTGTGCTAAATGCCCTCAATCAAGGCAAGTCCCGATATAAATTAAGCCATTACCAGGGTCTACACGTTAATCTACACAAAGGCAAAGGATGCACTCACATTCAGTGAAATTAATCATTTAAAGATCTTCTCCATCTAAAATCGTATTGACTTGGTTAATGTGCACACAGTGAGATACACCATATCTTGATCACCCTGTCATCAGAATAGGCTCAGTCCCACAAGCAGTCAGTGCACCGTCTCCATTGTCTCTCCTGGAAATTAGTGGGGGATGGAATTAAAGTACAAGGTTAATTAAGAAAGAGCTTAAATCACAGCTGCTAATCACTGCAACTTGCATACCAAGAGCAGTATCTAGTCTTTTTTTGTTGCGAGCGAGGAATGTAGATGCAGTTCCGTAGAAAAGTGCTGGCAACAATAGGTGAGGGGCTTCATTAAACTGCTGACATTACGGTACCTTAATTCTCTCTCTATAAGCAAAGGCACTGCAATGAAGTGAGGGAGACGTTTCCCACTCAGTTACTCTTCATAGTTATATTAGAGGTCACAATGTGTGATGATTATGCATTGGCACTGTTGTGTAGTAGGATCCATCGAGATGTGTGTAATGGATTTAGCCATTATACAAGTTCATATACGTGGAAGATTTCACTCTGAATACCCATGTTTGTGCCTTTTCTTTCCTCTTTTCGTTTCTCTGTAAACTCCCTCACCTCTTGTTTGAGGCAAATACAAATATGGATTTGATATGCCATGTTTACAATAAGGCAAAATTACCTTTGTAGGCACAATGAAAATCACATGAGATAAAACACTCCAACTCTTCTGGTCCAAGGGGTTTAATGCGACCCATACAATTGACCCTTTGAAATATATAACACTATATTTATTATAATTATATTATTCTGCTTATGCTACTAGTCCATGTATGATGTATACTGGCACTTAGTGTGTTTGTGCAAGACACCTGACTTTCTCCTGACTGAGCAAATTGCACCTCACCTCATCATGGATCATGTTTTTAGGAAAAGACGTCATGCTGCAGCCATATGCAGGTGGGAAACAAGGAATGCTTGAGAACAAAACCTGGCGCTCCATTTTCCTCTGTTCATAAGACAGTTGGGTTGGGCTGTACCAGCTGCTCGAGAAACCCCCAGTGTGGGAAAGTCTCTCCTCGGCTAATGGAAGACAAACACCTCGGAGAGCGGTAGAGATAGCATGAAAACGATTAAAGCGTGACCCAGATTCTGTTGTGTCTTTGGCCTTTCACTGCAGTTGACATACAGGAGGGGACCTTGCTTATGGAAACACTGAAGAAACACTGGATGCTAATGAAGACAAACAACCTTTTCCCAAGGTGCAGCTGGCATGGTGAGAGAAGGAACGTGCTCATCAATAGACCCATTATATTAAAAATATGTTGTTTTTACCAAGAGCATGCAATCCTGAAAATTGCAAATGCTTCAAACTTTTTTCCTGTCATATACTGAAGTAAACAAGCAGCCTCAAATATGCCTTTTTGTATTATGAATGCGATGGGAGGGCAGCACTTGACAACATTATTCAGTTCTCAGGCCATCATAAACTTTTTGTGACATTTCAATGGTTGACATTTACTTTCCACAGAAAAGCTTCAAATCACCTTGTACTTTTACTCATAATGATGCCATTTCTTTAAAAGGCTTTTATGGCATTTCTATGTATGCATTAGTGTCTTAGTGACACTGCCTCGACTAAAACACAATTATTCAAGCAGTTGACACTAGAACCATATTTTATTTAGTGTTTTAACCTGTTTGCCACACTGTTATGTTGGCTGAATCTGGTCCTATGTATGTCTTCAGCAATTACAGCTCGGTGCTTGCAGAGCTCTTTTTGTATCTGTCGGTATCCATTTGTCTTTGGAGAGATACATTGCAAAAAAAAATGTTTTTCTATGTCTCCGTTTTAATCTCCCAGCCTTTACTCCAGCTGAGCTCTTAGCAGTTGAACTCTCCTAATTGACTTGTAGTTGAGTGCTAATAGAGCAATAAGGCAGTGTTTATTGCATTTTGTGCACCCTTGTGCATCTCACTTTTTCACTGTTGAGAGAGGTGAAATGGAGAGAGAGTAAAACATAAAAAGAGCAAAAGCCCCTTGATGTTTGCTAGTGTTGTAGCAGTGTGTGATGAGACTCTAGGGAGAGACGCTCACATCCCAGCGGGGGAGTCAACCCCCGCCTTTAGTCGCAAACCTGCCCCTGTAGTCTGGTGGGTTAACATCAATGAAAGGCATGAATGATACACGGCTGATCAGGCTTTCTGCTGTATGGACAGTTGAGCCATAAGCCCGGCTCCTAAAGTATACAATGTAGCATGTAGCATTTAGCATCAAAACAGAGATAAGGAGTCCTTACTCCTTTATCGTCATCCCCAGGCAAACCCTCCTCTGGAATATATTTCTCTGGGGACTGTCTTTTTGTTAAAAATACTCTTATCTTTAAAGATGTCAGTCCCTCCCCTTTGATTCATATCACACCCATATCGGCTACTTCTAATTGGTTAGATTTATTAGCCCTTTCTTTATGATCCTTGCATGGTCATAGGAATACTACAAAAGCCCCCTTGGCTTTAAAAAAAAACATTTAATGCCTGCAAATGCATGTAATGTAAGTGATCTTAGAGATGAAGCCTGCTGGACTCATTTTAAGTTGTCCTAGAAAACGGTGTAAGCTAAATAATGATGATGTGGAGGTAAGTTGGACTCATTCGTGCACATAGCAGCACACTGGCAGAGGAATCCAAGTCATGAGGGATTCATTTAACAAATATTCCAGCAGTCCAGCAAAGTATCTAGGATCCCATTCCACTGTGTTTCTAACAGCCCTTGATGCCATACGTGCCTAGAATGAACAATAGTGTATTTCTGCGGGTGGCCAGTAGGGGGCACTGATATAATACAGGACCCTGCCAATCTGTTATGCCTGGCTGGCCCACAGAGATGTTTGCAGTAATTTAGTTCCACTGCCAATATATAAATAGGAATTCTGCTGTTAGCACAAAAGAGCGGGGGGGGGGAAAACATACTGCCGAATGAATGTGAATTGCTCCCCTGCTCCCATTTCAACATCAAAGTAATCAAGGAAAACAAGCTTTTTTAATCGAAAGTATGCAATTAGAATAAAGCAGAACTGTCCTGGCTGTGCACATTGCCAGAATGAAGAGATTAAATGGGTGAAGAGAGAGTGGAAGCACAATCAGTGTAGCAGCAGCCTTCGGACTGCAGTCAGAACAGATAATGTAACACCTTTCATTTCTGTCCTATACTGTTACGCCAAAGACTGACTCAATTCTGGAAGATTCAAGGACAGAGACAGAAACGCCAATCATTAGACAGTAGCGTGAACACTTTGTAGAAACAGCTATTAATAAAAAGATCATTTTGTTATAATTAGTTACAACACTAAAACACCTGAGATGTTTCTAATCTTACTGCCTGCTTACTGAGTTACCGCTGCACTTCTACTCCATCCCCATGAGGAATTACACAGGAAAAATAGCGATGTATGTTACAAGGAATTGTCAAGAGAGTATGGTAAATTGTCTGTTACAATATAGAACAAATTTGTTTCTGGAGCATTTATGCCTTGTACACCCCTCCACCCCACCCACCCACGCGCACACATCAATACAAACTCGACACCGCTATCTATAGGCACACCCCATGCTGTCCTATCCTATGCAGTGTCAAAACAATGATAAACATTTGGCTGCTATAGGAGTGCTCTGGAAACCAGCCAAGCTGAATGGGCTGTTTTGTTTCACTGAACAATAGCTCTGCTTAAAGTACTTAACAGCTGTGCTATGCTCTGGGTTCCCCACGGACCAAGAACAACATACTAGCAAGTGTATCTTGGTGCATTTCTTATCCAACCAGGAGTGTGTTTAGTGACTTTCAGAATGTAGTAATCTTTTGTTTTAGTTTTTTATGAAGAGGGTTGACAATTGCCATTTAAAGCCTGTTTAAATATTTTCAAGACTATCAATTAGCATCTGCAATTATGACCATTTTGTCAAAGTTTTGCTTATAGAACAGTACATTTTTAATAAAAGACTTCAATATAATTTTGGAATCCAGCACTTTTTTCCTGTTGGTAAGCAATGCTTATCTGATGGCTTTACACACTGAAATAATTGTTCCCTTTCAGTCTCCATTCCTGTGTCTCTACCGGTTGGCATTATCTCAGAACTACATCTGTTTTCTCTGTCAGGAAATGTATTGCACCCACAAATTACACCAGACTGAGGATGATTAAAATAGAGTTATACTCTGCAAGAATGAATCAACATAAAAGGAATGTTTAGCTGGTCTTCGGGGGCTTTGCTGATGTCAATGTCCAACTGAAGAATGCAAATAGCCCACAACTTAGCATACCTATGGCTATCTTGAATCAGGGGTATCTGTAAAGATATAAAACAAAGAGCATACTGTATATATAATAATAGCTTTGTGAGTTGCATACACATACATACCCTAACTGCCACAGATAGGAGAAGTAGAAGTATGAGATATACCATACATATAGACAGTTGTTGTTATTATTTTAATTTACCTCAGTAGATCTCTGTTTAAACCTGCCTCTGTCCTCACTCTCCCACCCTGGATTCCTGAACACATTCACTTCTAGTAGATCAGTCACTGAGGCATCACTGTGTACAGGTCAACTTCACTCTCCACAGGCATGGACCTACCGGCTGTCATTTTAGATCGATTTCTCCCCGAAGCCCAGTGTAATAAACACTTGAGAGAGTCTCAGGTTTGGTGATGTGTGAGTGTAATGAGGCTCTGTCACATGACTGACAAGTAATGCCCCTGTCTCTTCTTTTGTGATTCAGATGATCCCTGTGGAAACCATGTCCATCTTCCTGTCTCCATAGCAGTCATTACTGTTAAAAGTCCTCTCTCCATGTAGACAAACAGTGAGTCACTCTTACAATCACAAGGTAATACCAGAGTTGTTATAGGTTTATGCAGATTGCCTGGACAGCAAGTTATCTCAAGCTTGGCAAAGTGTTTGTTTTTTCTTTATCTAATGCCATACATATTGTGTACAGAAGTAGTAGATACAATTCCACTGACTTGGGAACTACCGATGCTAAATTGTTTATCATGGTAAATATAATGTCTTAATTTGGCTAAGGGTCTGTTTTTTTTGGTTAAGTGTCTGTTTTGTTGTCTCTTCTTTGTGGCTGAGTTTTGTGTTTTCATTTCAGCGGGCACATTATTTTATGCTGCGCTTACTGTCAATCACCTGACACCCACGGGAAGAAATGGAAGTCTCTGCCAGAAAACAATACCTCAAACAATAACAATAATAAAACTTCAACATGTCACCTTGCAAACTTGTCACATCCATGTCTTCTTATTTAGACTTTTTTTGTTCAGCGAGACAGCACTTAATTCTAAGATAGTGTTTTACAGAGTAAAGTTTGTCTTTAAAAATAATAATAATGAAATAATAAAAAATGTGGCATGAATTGCAAAATGGGAAATATAAACTAGATACAGACAGTTTAGCAAATAGGCTTTGAGATGACACCACCATTGTCTTTTTAATATTATATAAGTGGCAGTGGAGTAAACACTGCTTGGAGCTGTATGTCATGCCGTCATTTCCTTACACATATCTTGGTCCGTAGTTGGGGGTCCAACTTTCAGCCTCCTTTCCCTCCTCCTTTCTATGGTAAACATCCCCCCATACCCACTTCATTTAGAGCTTAAACAAGAAGCCACACTACTTGTAATTAATTTGATTGGCTTAATTAGCTATAAAGCCAATCAAATTAATTACAAGTAGTGTGGCTGTATATTTAAAACATTGCATCATGAACTGCTTTGTTAAGTGTCCATGTACCCTGGTTTAAAGCTACAGGACACACTTCCCAAATATTAGTTTTGGTAGTCTTATCATTGACTCAATGTAATCAATACTTCATCAAGACTTTTCAGATGTTTTGCTACCATGTTTCATGTTTCTTTTGTTCTACAGCTTGTAATTACTAAGTCACATGTGGAGCGTTTCTAAATATTGATGACTACTGTATGTACACTGGGCATTGTCTTTAATGTGTGACTGACACAGTATGACGTATACATACAATTAAATGACATAGTATACATACAAAATTAATTATTTTATGTTGAGTTTTATGTTTGTGTTGAGTGGTGCAGTAAGAGAAAAACTTTGTTCCACTATGCCAGACATGAATTGAGCTGTGTTCATCACAAGATAAACTGTGGCACTGGTGATCAGTGTCCTCTTTCAGCTGGAAATACAACAATGTTTGGATGCTTGGGAAATACAATCTAAGTGGAAGTAAGTTTAAACTATTCTGCTCCTTGGCTATATGTTGGTCACTCTAAAAATCATTAAATGACATGCTTACAACACAGTTTATAAAAAATGTGATACTGTGCACACGTATTGGTACACAGAATAAGATGTGCACTACTATTGCCCTCATGTTGTTGGGGATAGCGTACGTTTTCTGACATTTGGGGTCAATACAGAACAAAAATAGTACAGACTGAGGAAGAACAGTAAATTATGAATAATTTTGACTTGTGTAGTCAAAAGATTTATCACACTACATTAAGTCATCTTTGTTGTTGGAATACAAGGACTTAGCAATCACAATGCTATTAGTTTGTATTATTTCTTGAAATCGTATTATTTGCACCATACATAACATGTATGTTAATTCATTAAATATCTCTTTATCTTAAGTCAATCTACATCACTGGACTGTATGCATCTACTTGTAGAAAGCCAACTGCAGTTGTATCAGACAGAAGCACATACAGAAGCTAGTGGAAAGCAAGTTGCAGATATGGCATTTCAGCATTGGGACCTATGATGTAAAATCCCCCATTTCCATCAAGAACTTCGGTTAAATTGTGCTAACAGTGCTAGCAGTGCTAGCCACCGCACAACTACAACAACCATCTTCCATGTAATAGAAGAGAAATTATAATAAGTCAGTCACTGGGGCAAGCTGCGCTCTATAACCTTTAGTGCAAGGTAATGTAAATGTTTAGTGCACTTCTTAATATGCCCATAATCGCGAGTTGCTCCAGTGAATTGCTCTGCAGTAAATGTGTAGAACTGTGCAAAGGTGAGGCAGGGCGTGAAACACAGCACACAGGTGCAGTCAACAAAGTGGAAATAATAAAACTCCTCAGTTAACTGATTATTTTTTTCAACACAGCAATCATTTTAGAATTTAATTTAAAAAGATGAAGTATTCCCTCAATACACAGGCATACCGGCAAGCAGCTGAAACATAGTGAACGCGCACACCACTGTGTATGTCCTCCAACCTCAACCCCTTGTTCCCTCTTTATCGTATGCACCAATCGTCCCTTTCACTCCCAGAGCGAGGGGACCTCATTAAGGCAGGTTAAGACAACCCACTAATAGTTCCTCTTTGTGCTAATAACACGGGGTCACCTAATATTATACACTGCTTTGTTCCATTCATCCAGCTATTTATCATGTATTATTAACGGCCATGTATCATGAAATCACTGCTATAATCATAATGATGTTCCCGTGGCCTAGGTTAAGACAGGCAACTCTCAGCGTGATAGCAGGTGACTTATTATGGGCAGGAGAGTAGGAGAGCTCACCATCTGATGAATATTTCACTGCAAACTGAGTTACATGCAGTAGCAAATCAGTGTCAAGCTGTGTTGGACTTTTGTTTGGATGTGTTGTGTGCACCACGGTGTGAATAACATGCTGCTGCTTCTGAATTAAACATGGTCTCATGTATGTTACAAGAAAAGGGATGTGTTCCTTGCATGTATTTATCTTCAGAAACTTCACCAATTATGTTATTCAGTCACTTGAAATGAGTGCAGCAGTGATCAACATTATGAACAATTTTATTAATTTGTATTTTAAGTACAAAATACCTATGTTGATAGAGGAAGTAAATATCTCCGCAGAATAGTTATGCAGAAGATAACAGGGGCCTACTGTAGCTGCCTCTCAAGCCAGTTTATATTTTGTATCTGTATTTCAAAACCATGTGTGCTATATTTGTTTGAATAAAGCAAAGGTTTGTCTCAAATGTGCGGACTTCAGTATTCTTATTTATCAGTGTTCCTAATATTCAGAGGCCAAGGGCCAATACTCAGTAGCGTTTCAGTATCTGCTTAGAATATGAAGCATGCTGTTAAATCACATGCAGACCTTTTCTAGACTTCGGGAATCTTGCCTCAATAAAGCCTCGGCCATTGTGATGGGCAACGTTGCATTGCCAAGCAGGCAAGCTGATGTGATTTAACATAATTTGAATAATGCCATTCATGGAAATGTGCATGTGTGATGAAAATTTAATGGAGCTCGGGATAACAACTGCTCCTCAATTACGATAGCTTCCTCCAAGACTCTGAGGCCTCAATCTTATCATGGCTTATATCATTACTGTACTATCATTGTTTTTATTGGACTTACTTAATTATCTATTGTTGCAGAATAGCAAAAATCTGCAACGCATACTTTTCTCCTCACTCAGAGCTAGTTCTGCAAACTCATAATGTTCTTTCACATGGATGTGGGCATGTCTGAATAAATTTGTATCGTAACCGCAGTAATATAAACGTCATGGTTTCATAACCGTAAGCGTTAAAAAAGCTACGATAACCTAATTCCTGCATTGTGCCATGTGAAAAAGTCTCACGAGACGGGTTGTTTGAGTGTGCGGTGAAATCTCATTTAACATGTTAGAGTGCCCCGAATTGTGTGGATTTTGTGATAATCGTGCCACTCAGCTGAAGCATTGAGATGAAGAGCTGTAAAAATGTCAGAGCAAACCCACATTCCAGCCTCATACCCGCCCAAAAAGTCCCTTAAATTGTCAGTGTTGGAGCATTGTGGATATATTAGATGACCAGGGAGTCATGTGAGCCGCAGATCAATTACAAAGTTTAACCATCAAAAAAAGTGTTACTGCTGTTCGTTATTGGCTAATATTCGGTAAAAATATGTAATCTTGAGATCCATCTATAGATCTACAATACTGTTATTATTGATAAATAATTTTGAAAACCGTGAACCGTGATATTTTCTTCTGACAATAACATCGCTACATTGGTCACAGGGATGCGGTTGTCTTACTGCTGTTTGTAAAACCAAGAAATAATTTCAGCCATTGACATGGAAATTGAACGTTACATTTAAAGTAAGAAACGGCAATAATAAAGGTGGGGTTGTGCTAAAGTTAGTAAGACATGGAGGGAGGGAACATAAAAAGCTGCTCAAATTTTACCATTAATCTCAGTTTCTCATGAATGTGGCATTTTCAAAATGACAAGCTCTCAAATCTCCTCACCTTAAACTGGCCTCATCCATTTCCAAAACATGTTCAACCATCAACCATGTTTTAAAGATGTATGACTTTGCATGGCAGTGAACTGCTTGCAGACCACTTCTAGACCATCTATTGCAGATGTGGGATTAGAGTTGATTTACATAACAGGGTACTTTCAGCCAAGCAGTTTTATTGGTCTAAAATATTTCCCAGCAGTGCGGATGATACCCATAAAGCAGGACAAGCTATTCGTTATTATAATTCATCTCGTCGAAACCAGGAAACTCGTCAATAATATTTTCGATTTTTGCCTTTAAGATGTTGTGTGTCTTGAAGTCCTATCCCTAAAAAAAATTGACTGACACTAAAATGTTTATGGAGGTAGTAATGCAAACTGAGTTTCCCTTATCTATCAAAGCAATACTTTAAATGAACATAGCATTCCAGTTGAGGGCTTAAACTGCAGTCTCACTCATTATTAGGATCAGTCTACTGATCAACAACTATGATTATCAGACTCCTGCAATCCCCTCACGTCATCTGTAACTCTCCAACCTTGCCTGTGGGTGTGTGCTAGTGAAAATGCGATACTAAATGTTTAGTGTCTAGCTCACACATACTTTAACCCCATCATCTGTCTAATCAAGCAATGCAGGCCAAGAAGCCTCATTTTTCCCTTCGCCCTCACTTCCTCAGAGATTACAAGACCAATTAGACTGCTGTTTCCTGACATTCTCCCATCAAAGCTGTGAAGCGTTTGGTTTTATTTTTCACATCAAACGGATATTATTCTTTTGTTTCTCCTTTCAAATCAACATCTACCCTGAGGATGTGTGAGTTTTCACTTTCATTTTCCTTTTTATACCCAGAGTCAAAATCTTCTCTGAACCCAGCCATAATGGAAATGGCAAAGCAGACAAAAGACAACAAGGAGAGTGTTCCCAGTAGCACTCCAGAGATACCAAATTGTTTCTTTCCTTTTTTTCCTTTTGTGCATCATTGCTTATTATTCCAACACAATGTATGATAAAAGCTAAATCTAAAGGCAGCACCTAGTAGTTTTATGTGGGGAGCACATCGCTCCACAACACCATATTCATGTATTTGGCGTAAAGGTTTAAAAATGTAGGATCCAAGTGCATTATAGATAATAATGTTTTTAATATGAGATCCCCTTTCCTCCTTTGAGACATCTGTCTGTCCTGATTTATCAGAAATTATTGATAACAGCTGGATTTTGAATTAAAATACCTAGAGAAAATAAGGGGGAGAGCGGAGAAAATAATCTAAAAAAAGGGTGCAATAAAACGATAGTTGTGATAAGTACACAAACACTACTGACTTCCTGTCAAATCTATACCGGATTCCTGCTGATGGGTTTGCAAAGAAACCATTCCATATGTGTAAAATACATTTAAACTGTAATCAATATATATATATATATATATATATATATATATATATATCAATACAATCTGAAGATATCAGAACACCTCGGCTAAACATGATCTATTCATGTAGTATATTAAGAAGAGTTCAAAGACAACGGGGAACTGTAAAGCTCACCCAGCTATTCTAATTTTCTTTTCTTTTCAAAGAAAACATGACTTATTGAAGGGATGTACACAGTATTTGATTGATCTATTTGTATATGTATATGTGACTAGGTGTATGAACAGGGACATAGACTATGTCTGTTTGCTGTTTTTATTGTATATTCTCATGAGGAATGGATTTCCTAACAACAAACTAAATATGCATCTTTGCATCTTTAAAGTATTAACCTGTAAAATTAAGTTTTTCTTGAAGCTTGTAGCAAAGGTTAGATGACACACTGCACCATATATGCATAAAATAAACTCAAAGTAGTCTATTTGCTTTACTTTGGTGAGTGTTAAAGGAAGTAAAAGGCTTTTTAAGAACCTGTTAAGCTGCAGCTATAGTGGTGTTCCTGCCTCCCCCGATCTCCGCAATGAAGGCAGTGAGAAAAATGCTTTCATAATCAGTACGAATGACAGCCCAAAACTACAAAAACAAGACTCAGATTGTTTCAAAGGAGAAGAGATTTTTCCTCTGTAGTAAAACAGCTTGAAAGCTAAGGGCCAGTAGCCTTTGAAGCTTAGTGTCCATCCAATTAAAGTATTGGAAAACTTTAATCAAAAGGTACTTTGCAAACAGTATTGAAGCAATTACCCACAATCCCATTTTCAAAGTGCTCAACTATGCCATGGATGCAACTCCTAGTTTTTACACTGATTATTCCCACGAGAAATTGAACAAAACAAAGCAGATCTCACTCCATCCAAAAATGTGTCATGTTTTAAAGCAACGGAAAGTAATTGCCATGGTATATTTATCAAAAGGTCTCCTGCAATTGCTATACCAAGTGTAAATGATTCTCAATAAGGAATAACCGATAATATCCACACAGTTGAGTCTACATGGTTCTCTTTTCAACGCTAGCAGATGCTCTGAATGTCCTCACCTTTTATAAGAAAGTCATACATCCTGAATCAGCAATTAACATGAGGCAATTTTAAGATGTTTAAACAAACAACCAGAGGATAGAATAGCCATGTTTTCTTAAACCCTGATCTAATCCCACATTCAGCCCAACTCAGCAGCATCTGTAAAACAGATCCGACATGATCCACCATACAGCAACCATCTTCATTCCATTAACCAAACATAGCAGTGAAGCAAAACTCTAGGTTAAATGAAGGGGCTGGGCAGGCTGTACCATCCATCCTTGACACCCAACTAGTAGAGGGTGTCACTGTTGACAGCTCTCATACTACATGATGATGAGCCAGTGGTGCAGAGGTGAACTGAGAACGAGTGCTGTGTTGCTATATGACCTCTGGGATGAAAATACTTAATCACAAAGAACATGATTTCTTTTTTCGTATCAGCTACATGGCTAAACTGTAAATGTATTTATTTACGTGCAAACATGTGAATTTAGGTTTTATTTCAATTCATCTGAATTGTAGTTAGAATGCTGTTGATCATTTAATGGAAATATATATGATTTATATCAAGAGATTCAGGCAGAATATTTGTATTTTGACTGGAAAGAGCACCTACTATTTAGGAGGTATGTTCAATTGACAATTGAAGGTTTTCTAGAGTATCCTGTCCCTAAATAATTAATTAAACAGCAATCGACTATCTATTAACAAATGCACAAATTGCTGGATCCAAAGGTTATTAAAAGCATTGTATCAATGCACATAATCTGCACAGGGCTAACATGCACACTCAAATTATCCTACATTGGCTGATTTTAAAGTCTCCGTCTGACTCATGGCATTGGTATTAAACAAAATCGTACAGAAAATCCATCCAAACTACTACAAACTACTACCCACTAGATCCTATCAGTACGAGAGCATGTTTTTCTTCTTTCCATCACAGACCTCTATCTTCCTCTTAATTTTCATAAAAGACCTGACCTTTATAGAAACAGGTTCAAAGCTGAACTCCAATTTCAAAATATACATATTAATAGCAATCTTAAGGTCAAACACGGATAATATTTCTGCAGAAAACCAGCAGTGGGACATTTGTGATTTCTTGGGGCACCGGATGTTAGGTAATGGAAGTCAAAAGTTAGAGAATGTTGTCCTTTCCTGAATTTAAATGTTGAACATTAAAACAGGGCTGTTTTTTATTTATTTATTTAGGGTTCAGTATGTGATATGTTTGAGCAGAGGGAATCTTGCTAAAAAATAACGAACCAAGTCTGCTAGTCTTGATTAAGTAACACACATAATTGGCAGCATATGCTTACAAATAAAGTGGGAGCTAAAGCATCGCTTGCAGATTAAGCTCTTATGCTTCGTTTGATTTACATTACTGTAACATCAAGTATGCACAAAACAACTAACAACAACAAAGATGTCTCTGACAAAACAGAATAACTTAGCAACTTAGTAACTTAGCAAAATAGCTTTCTCAAATGTAATTAGTATGTTCTTGGGCAGTCCAATTCTTGGAGAGTCCAATCTTAACAATCTTAAAGCAGGAAATTGCCTCCAAAGCAAAGGAGCCAAGGCTGTTTAATTAATTTGACTTTGTAACAAATAGTAGCGTTGAGGATTCAATATTGAATCTGTAAAGACATAGCAACAACACACAAGTTGATTTGTTATGAAAGTGGACATGTTTATAATAACTGAGGTTTTTCCTTACATTTATTGCCCATCTGTATGCATTTTAGGGTTAGTTGGTCATTTTGATGGCAAGGGTTTGTGTCATTCTTTACACATTCCTCAAGAATAAACCACAAGAACAGATTTCCCACATGCTGCGACTATGGGTTTAAATTAGTTACAATTATCTTCCTTTATTCAGGCAGTTCCTTTTTAGTCATTTTTGGACATGAGCTGTTAGTGGTTTTGTGTTTATATTTGGATACCTTCCGATTGTATTAAAGTGCTATTTCCTACTGCTCTGGCAATTATTGCACAGTGCATGTCTAAATCTATGAGATTTGAAATTCCCTATTAAGTATTTTTATTTACCACCATATCAGAAAGATTGTTGCGATGGTTTGATTTTTTTTTTTTGAGAGGCAACAACATTTCCCTCCAGTTGAACTGATAAGATAAAGTAAATGATATCAATAATTAACTGAAAGCTCATGATTTGTATTATTTTCTATAAAAGTTTAATTATGGATACAAATTATTCAAACGGCTGCGATATCTATGGTACCCAGAGTTGCCAATTATAGATACAACCAGATTACATAATTTACAGCGATGAAAACCTTTTCTGCAGTCTTTTACAACATTACTAAATTTTTTTCCTACAGCTCAACCAATTAGTCAGTAGTTAGTAGTATTCAACTGGAAACACTTCCACAGCTATCAGTTCTGAAAAAGGTATGCTCCAGGGATGTTTGACACATGGTGGAGGGATTGAGTCCTGCTCAGCGCTGAGAGAAAGTCTCCCTTGTTAAGTAAATGGAAGGGTCCTGGGTCCCTCTCCCTAATGGTATGGCGTCACTACTGGGAGCACAAAGCAGTGCCCTGAATACCAATGGGAGGCTGCTGGGTCCTTGAAGGAAACACAACTACCAGCAGACAAACACTGCCAATTAGCAGAGGGCCCCTACTCATCAGCCATGTGTTCACATCTGATTAACAGAACACATTCACTGCATCAGGTCCAGGCAGACACAAAACATTTCCCCTGGGCACTTGGTTCTCTCCTCATATCCTTATTTATGTCTATTAAAAAGGCTTTATTAAGATGCTAACTGCGAGACCATTCTATGGAGTGTTGTGGAAACGGGAGGAGAAAAGGAGCAAACCGGTTACTGTTTTGCCCTTTTGTTTCCTTCAATAAGAGATTTCTACCAAAGGCCTGAACAAAAATCATGCGCTTGGTTTTGCCTTCTTGAACACATTCTGAAGAGGGCAGGAACTGACAATCGACCAGTTTTTAATGGCTGCATACTTTTTTGTTTTGCTTGTCTTGAGTAGCTTGTGTAAAGTGTGATGAAAAAAGTCTCTTGTCCTGCCCAAAGGTGAGGCATTGTACTGCTGATGATGCAGCTGCCTCTCAAAACTCAGGAAAAAAAAATCACCTGGCAAGCAGGTCAATAACACAGAAGCCTTCTTAAACCTCCCCTTTCAAAAATATTTCATGTCATTTAACACTATTTCTAGTTTCATTCAGATTATGCTCCTGGAAATATGTTTACGCTCGGGAACCGAATCCTGGATTGGATGATGCTGTGCAAGGTGAACAACATATGTTCATATTTTGTATGTTTTAAACTCAATTTTAATTGTTTAATAAGAATTGCAAGCACACAAGTGCGTCAAGGTTTTCTTCTCTGCTCCGATCGCCAGCATCTGTTTGCTGTCGGTGCAGCCACCTCGTAATCACAAAAGGCGATACTTCTAAATATCAATCATACATGTTCTTTATAAACATTATGGGTGTTTCTCAATGTCACGAAAATGTTCAAGGATGTTGTGTCATCGAATCCCACCGAAGAACTGTTTCAATGTGTTTCAATGAGGATCCTTCGAATTCTACTGCAGACTGAGTCCATCGTTCAATGGATTTTGAAAGATACATGTGTGAAATTCCAGTTATTTCACCTCAGCAGTCCACCAAAATCTGTTTCTGAACCAATTTGAGTCTTGCCTCGCCTCTGTAGGGCCCAACACTGAAGGACTCGTGCTTCCAAGGAAGGATCCTTGTCTTTAAGAAAAACCCAAAGTCAAATTCACCATCATATATCACAAATTACACTTCCTCCATCAGAAAATATTGCTTTAAGTTTAATGTATAACCTGTTACTTCATTAGAGGAAGTTAATTTAGTTTCAGTGTCCACGCTCACACACCTAGAATTCTAAATAAAGAATATGAGTAAACTTTTTCTCAAAAATAAATAATGGTGGTTGTATCATTATGGCTATTCTTATATACATCAGGGGTATAACAATTCTCTGAATCCAAAATGTGACTTTCAGCCTTCAGATCCCGATTCAAACCCTTTTTTTTAACACTTTCATGTAAATGATGTAAGTCCATATGGCCAAATTTAAATAATTAATGAATTATGTCACAACAAAACAGTCAATTGAAAACAAACAACAACAAAAGGAAGATCCACTTGATGGCAGGAGGGTGCTTTCCCAAAACAGCTTGAGTTTCTCAAAGTTTACGAGGTACACCTGAATGCACCATGAGCATGAAGCAAATTTCTGTCAACGTAGCGTTCATTGTTTACTTAACTCAAAAGAAGGCGAAACATTGCAAGTACGTGACTTCAACCGAGCAGGAGAGTTTTGTTGTTTCTCCATTATCTCTACTTCATGAGTGGCCATGGTGTCTCTAAAAGTCCTTCATCCTATTGGAGCACTTTTTTCAGTATTTGTTTAAATTTTCATACGTTGCTCTTTATACCTGTCGGGACGCCACCATACGGTTGAAGCAAAGGAATTGGGCCTGCCTTGCAGTTCAACAGCCTGACTTGAGTTTAACCACAGTAAAACCCACCTGACGTTAAATATGTGTGAGATTTGGTCCAAAACCCAACACTGGGGTCTCATTGGCTGAGGGCCATGGGCCCCATGGGGGATCCCTGTGATACGGCCATGATTTGAGAAAAGTAAAGATTAATTCATTTTAATAAACATTTTACAGCAACACACTGGCATGTTTCATATCATTCTAGCCATAGTAAATCAATTTTTAAGCCATTTAGCTGTGGTCATTATTATCCATTTGTGTGCAAGTGATAGATGTTGTGGGTGAGGGGGGGCACTCAAAAACAGTCTTGTAATTCATAAAGAGCAATTAACCCAATCTGATTTAGCCAATTAAAGAAGAAGAAAGTATGACAGGGTGTTGAATGCATAAATATTCTGTATGCTGGTGTGAAGACAAGATGCTGAAAACCAGACCGGTGTTTTCGGTTCTTTGTTGACATCGCCGTGCCGGCAGCACATGCTTTTAGTGCATGTTCATGAATGTGAGTGTTTCGCCACTCTGCACTGCTCTAAATCTGTAGATACAGCTGAGAGAGTCGACCGACAGCGTCATTGCAGAAGCGTAGCGCCCACCCTTCGGTTACCCCTCAGCTTTGCCAGTACTTTTGCCGTTATAGGCTCTGTGAATGCTATGAGCATCGTTAGCTGAGGGCCGAATCGCCATATTGAAAACCGCTGAGAAGCAATAGAAATGCTCCAATCTCCTATTATGCACCTTTAAAATCATTACTATTATGTCAAGATAGTGTGAAACTACAACATTTCAACCTGTTTCTCCACAGCCATATTGTCTATCAGAAACTAGATTGCTAATTATTTCCTAAGTAATTTACTAAAGCAAAGTTGTTACTAGATAGAGATATTCCAATGCCGATTCCTGAACTTACGTATCGGCCGCTATCACGCGCTGATCTGTAGGGATGGGTATCGTTATCGATACTCCTTATCAGTTTGGTTCGGTTCTTTATTGATACATGTACTACTCTTAGTATATCATTTAAAATAAATAAATTGAGAACAGGATCATCATTTATTTATATTTTATATACGACTAAAGGTTTCTAGAGCAGTCACTATATAAACCCGATAATGTCCACTGGAACACAAATCTAAAATGTCTGTACTAAATATTCCATATTCCTTCTGATTGAAGTTTATAAAGAATGAAGACAGACATCAGTCAGTATCAGTCCTTCCTCCGGTCCTCTGCTTTGTCTCAGACAGCAGAAAATGTCAAGAACTTTACGATTTGTTGCAAAGAAAGCTAAACAGACTACATACAGACCACTAATGATTTATCGTGACTGTAATCATTTACTATAAACCAAGCTAGTGCACTATGCAAATAGTGACAGTGGATGAGAGAGAGAACATATACTGTACATTCATCTGCACAGAGCAGATTGAAATATCACTTTTCAACATGCTCATATCATGTTTATGCGTGTTGAATACTTAGATGTAGTGATAAATCATTGATTTTTAATTTGAGAAGGTCTTATCTATCACAGTAACGAGCGTAGTCGTTGAAGTTATCGTCACTTCACCTCGTTCACTTCAGTTGGCCTCTCTGATCTGCTATTCACTGGCTAACTACATGCACATAATCACAAACTCACACCCACCCACAAAGAGTAGAGTAACTCAGCCACGACACAGAGCAGGGGGAGAGACTGAAGCGTGATAATAAATTACACAAACGCTTAAAAGTACTAATTATGTCGGAGATTATCAATACTAAGTATCTAATAATTTAGCACTGGTTGATCGTTACATAATGGGTTTCGGGAAACAAAAAATGTTAAACGGGTCATAATTCCCTCTTTAAAATCTATTCTGTAAAAAGGTATCCTTCTATCAACTGTATCTACTCTCAAAACCCTAATTTACAAGCTTTACATTTGAATACATCATGATAATGTTATAATTTACCTTACCATAATAAAAATGTTTACTGAATGGAGTTTGAACTCATCACAATGTAACTCAATGTTACTTTGTTACATTAGCTGTTAGCTCCATTATTTAGCGCAGCAGGACTGTGCTGCCCATCGGCTCCAGCTGGCTGCACCGACAGTTAATGTTAACTAGCTCTCCTCTTGCCGATTTCCACACACATTTGTTGTTCACAATGTAGTATCATCAGGGAGAAAAGGTGCACGAGAATGCATAACGACATGTGTATAGTGTTAGTTTGCACATGTGCAGTAATGATCGGGCAGGATGTATAGATTGGGCAGCAAGTAACATAAGTTGTTGTTGTTGTTGTTGTTGTTGTTGTTGTTGTTGTTCCTGTGTCGCGTAAATCGGCTGATCATTGATATGATAACGTGACATCGGATCCGTGCATAAACTTTCGCCAATACCTGACCCAGCATGTTCGGCTCTATTGAAGATATTTCCGATGCCAGTATACTCTCGTACTAAATTATCTTCCAGGGCTGCCACTACTTGACATGATCTAGTAATTACAGAACCTGAATGCTTTTCATTACAGGGCCAGGGCCCATTTGCGGTTACATAGTGGTATCAACACCTTATTAACTTATGATTATGTTTACCTCTTGTGTGTTCTGAGATTCTTTGAAATTCCAAACAGGCGGCACAATGGCAGGTGACATCATGTCGCACATCTTATTTTAATGATGCTGATGCCTGCAGCACAATGATGCAAATCTGTTGTCACATAATGAGCTTCGTGGCTCACTTGACCCCAGTGTTTTGTACTGAAAGGTGTTCCTACTGCGTTGCACTAATCTGATGTAATATGTTTAATAGTATTTGTACATTTTTCAAAAATAGTGCCTTTATTGCAGAGAAAGCCAACAGAAGGCATGGCATAAGAGTGCTGACAGGAATATTAAGTGAGGCAGCCTGAGCAATATAGAATATAAATGAGGTTATTTTACACTGCAGAGCTCTGCAAACCGATGCACAGACCTCTCTCTTTGTAATAAATCATTCCCATTCAGACAGCCTCTACTCTTAGGGCATTGTTTAATACTATCTGCAATAGAGGGGAGAAATAAATTGGTTTACATTGCAAAAAAAAGATGCTGCGGTTGGAATGCATGATATGATGATGAAAGATAGAATATACTTGACTTATTGATGATAATGAACTTGCAGATAGGAGAATGTTGCATGGATGGTGTCATGTGGGAGTAATATTAAGAGGGGGAACTGGAGAGAAATCCCAAGTAAGCAGTAAATGTAGCAGAGTAAGATTTTCTGAAATAGCATTTAAGTCCCTACCCTCCCCTTTCAATAGAACAACATAAAAATACAATTTATGTCTATACCCCAGCCCCTGCTTGTGCCACGGTGAGATAAATATTTTGTCAGAGATGCAGAGGGCTAAAGACGAAATGACAATTATTCCCCTCAAGAAACACTTCTTGCTTCTTTGCTGTTGTGGGTATTGTGGCAGAAACAACATCCAGTGGATCACTTTTTCTCTGATAAAAAAGGGCCGTTGTTGTGTCATATACATTGGCTTTTACACAAAGTGTTTTGGTTATTTTGCTCAGATTAAAGACTTTGATTGAAAAGAGTAAACTCGTCACTGTGGTTTGTCTCCAGCAAGGTCCAAGATCAACAAATAAGAGAGTGCAACACTATGTTTTTGATCTGCTATCTGTGCTTGTCACGGAACGCTGTGACGTGAGAATTATACCTACACGTCAAATGTCTTGCAGCAATCCCAAAATGAGAGCAACATGCAAAAGCTATCCCCAGAAGAACAGATATATAAGTTAGACAGCCATCAAGCACAAAGATGCAAACAATTAGAGGTGACTTTAAGAACTGGTCATTTATATCGCATCACCCATACATGACAGCAGTGTGAGGAATAGAGCTGTGTAGAGTCTCGTCTTACTTTCACAACTATCATGGTTCTGCGTATAGCTGAACATATTACATCCTATAATGTAGGTGTTTTTTCCTGCTGCGTTTTGATTGGCATAGAACAGGGGTGTCAAACAAATTTTCACCCCGCGCCATCATGGTCGCCCTCAAAGGGCCGGTTGTAACTGCAACACTATACATGTAACTACTCCCGAACATAATGTTAAATAACTGTCTTTGTATTTGATTATTGTTCATTCAAGTGTAAAAATACCCAAAAGTGCATCTTAAGGACACAAGGTAATACAGCACACATAATAATTGTATAACTTCAGCCTTTATTTAACAGACTCAGCAGTGCTTTTATGCACACAAAAAGTTGGGAATGAAGCAAACTATCACAAATAGTCCGGCGTGTAAACTCAGTCAAGCGTGTTGTGAACGCAGCATTGAGGCGTGTGAATAGATGGCACTCTGCTTGGATTTTTTTTTTTGCCCGTGACCCACTGAAAACAGGTCTGTGACCAACTGAAAACACGTCCGCGGTCGCGGGCCACATAAAATGGCCTTGAGTTTGACACCAGTGGCATAGAAGGTTTGTAAGGAGATCAATGAAAAGTACAATACCTGTCATTATTTTAGGAGATGAGAATCACACCATTTCATAGTGGGAAATGAAAGTTGGCTTCAAGTGGGCCTCTTTCCTTTGAATTGGAGCCAGAATCATTAAGATTTACAAAACTCAGGCGTCAGGGTTTGGTGGCTCATTATTCTCCTGTTGTTGCCTCTGCCCATATCTCCTTATGGCCTCCAACACTTCCATGTTCAGAGATAGGAAGGCACTGCTGCGTGGTTAAAGATTGGACTATGCGGCACTGTACCTGCCCAGTAGATGAAATATACATGTTGGAGGCTGGGGTGATTCTAGCTTGTTTTATAACATTATTATCTCTTTGGTGATGCTTAAACATTTGTCATATAGTGAATAGCATAAAAAAAAGAATAAGATACACCCTTGGGAGCATCCCATACTATTGATGGAAAGGCTTAGTGAGTTGTCCACTATATTGTGATGATTATGAATTGTTTTAGAAAATGTGTTATGACAGTAGGACAGACACAATAGTAATTGGACAATTCAGTTGGTGATTGCTCAAACCAGGTTTTTTTTTTATCTGTAAAATCTGAAATGAACTACATTTTTTGGGGGATAATTATTATAATAAAAATATACTATAATGTTTATACACAACAATCAGTAATGGAGTTTTGACTCATACTATTTTGAAATTGTTAAAATCACACAGTAAGTAAAACAATTAATTGTGCTGTGATAGTGCCCCCGAAATGTTTTCCATGGGGCATGGATTTTTGGTTCCAACTGAAAATGTTTTTTCAGAA
Organism: Taurulus bubalis; assembly: GCF_910589615.1. Lineage (NCBI taxonomy): Eukaryota > Metazoa > Chordata > Actinopteri > Perciformes > Cottidae > Taurulus > Taurulus bubalis. The sequence goes on from NC_136592.1 coordinate 23,117,457, forward strand.
AATTTAATTCATCCAATATCTGTGTGGGTGAGCACTAAAAATAGTTTATTATATCACTTAAATTCTAACAGCCAAACGGGCTGTCAACCAGCTGGGAGGGCAACGTTTTGAGCTGTGCTTCGTCCCATCTGTGATTTACACCCAATTTTAGACTGTGTTATAATTCAAATAACTGAGTAATGTACTACTGCTCTTACTAATGGACTACTTACTGCTTTACATTTTGAACGTCTTGTCCTTGTCATCACCACAATCTGACCAATGAAAAAGAGACAGCTAATGCTTGTTTCACCCCCTCCTTTCTATAATGCATCACACAAATCAACGAGTGAGTGGGAGCTGTTGATGACACAGCAGGTGTTGAAATGACATGAATGAAAAGTAACGTCTGGTAGGAATCAGTGCAATGCAATGCAAGCAAGCTAAACTAATAAGCCTCCACTTCCCAAAAGGACACTAGTTAGCCTCGTGGAATATAAACTTAAGAGCATGATAAGTCATCCCAAATGCTGAATGTTAAAAGGGACAGGCGTTTTAAATCACGACAGGTACATAAACAAGTACTATACACGACCTGTTGTGTGAAAAAACGTCTTGTAGCATGGGAAAAACCCACCCGGAGTCTTGAAGCTTAGACAGTAGCAACAATATTATAGTCATTTATATTTCCTGACCCAAATAGTGAGGATGTACAGATTGATTTAGTACTTATTTCAAGCATGTGAGAGCTCAGTACACAGACTCTCTAATACTCAAATACACATGAATACACTGACAAATATAAGAGCAATTGCACAATATTCTAAAGGAACAGAACAATGACCTACTATATTGTGAAATATAATTATCTACCATATGAAACATAGAACATCTTTAAAATCTTCCACTTGAGGGCTGTTTCTCTCAATCTAAAATTCGCTTATAATCAATATCAAATTGCTCCATTTCTCATGACAGGCAAAGCTTTTGTGCAATATATGGCTATATCTTTTGCTAGGAGAGTAAAAGCCCTAATTTAGTCTGCAATAAAGCGGCTTAGAGAAACTGATTCTTTCCAGAACATTAATCATACAATTTTAATGGATATCAAATATTTAATACAGTAGAATGTACAACTTGTATTACTATGGCTCTCTCTAAATCGATCATGTAGAGGAAAATCCATAATTAAAATTATGCTAGCAAAAGGCAAATCATTAAGACTTCTATTCGCCTTCATGCTTCACAAAAATGAAATATACACCCTGCCAGTGATGTATAGGCTATTAGAGGTAGAAATACATTATAACTGTCTCTTATAAAATGGGTGCTTGATTATATTAGAAAAATAAAAGTGTGTGATAATTCTTGTGTAACTGAATCTCAGATACAGTCTCTCTTCCCACGAAAAATAGAGAATAAACTACACTAAACAAGTTAAATGTCAAGACCGGTGGAATACTGTGTTAAATAGAACATTTATATCAGTAACCTTATTAATTATATATCAATCAAGGCAGAGAGAGCTGCTGTAATGTACTGTGAGGCTGAGGAATGAGACGTGCGGCCGAAGAATGAAGCAGAATTCAAAGTAACATACATACCATAATTAATTTATCTGCTCAATACAGTACATATAATATACCTATAGGCTAACTTGTAGTGTTCAAATTACGAAAAGGCCCAAGCACAGTAATTCCCAACCAGGAATACTACAGTTACCAGGGGGTTCATGGAAAGTCTGGCATGAAGTAGCTCAGCTAAGTCAAACGATTATGATTGGACAAATGCAAACATAACAGACTACTAAAGAAAAGCCTAAACAGGATGACTGTGCATTGTATTCATTTGCCCGGGGTCCACTTTAGCCAGAGGGTTCAAGGGCTGCCCTGTGTAGGCCGTTTGGCATCTTGCTTGGGTTTAAGAGAAGGGTAGTTTTCGTTACAACATGACATCAAAAAGGTCCATCAAAGTGCCATTGAGCAAAGATGTTTGCACACGTATCAGAAGGGACTTTAAAATGAGACGTAAGTAGTGCGGTTCTACACATCTCCCCCTCTGGCACGGCGATATGGACTGAAGCCATTCCCTTTTGGAGGAATTCCTTCATTCAACCACACACACCTCCCCCGCTATCTTAGCAGCTCTGGTTACTCTTTGATCTGCTTATGTTTTCTTGAAAGGCTGAAACACTTCAAACAGAAAGGGCTGTGAGATGAGCGTGACTTTCATACAAGCGGCTATTTTTTGTATTTATTGCTGCAATCTCATCGATTTGATAAAAGTGATCAATACTTTTAAATAATGTATCATATCTGTTCCTCTGTTTTTGGATCTGAGGATCAGTTCATGATTTGAGAGCACAGGTGCTTTTTACTCTAATGAGCGTTGACAGTCCTCTCAGACTATATAGTACAGTATGGAAGGCATGAATTATGTATTATGAGTACAAAGGGTTCTTATAGAAAGCACCTGATCGGATTATAAAACATTTACCATCAGATGCATGAAGGCCATTATAACTTTGGAAGTATTTCGACAACTAATGGTTTATGAAGTAAAATTAAATTGCAAGATTAACTTCTTCTCCAATGCTCATGATTAATTCGACCACTATTCTGTAAAAATGCACACTGGAATGTAAAAGTACTTTTACATTCCAAAGTAGTACAAAGTAGTAGCGATGCACTGATTTGATCCTCCAGATCACCTTCTTCGTTGATATTACATCGACTAAGTAGGCCGTAATGTCAACAATCCAGATACTGTTTTATTATCATTATGTAACTCATTGTCTCTGATATTAGTTACAGCCACCCAGTTATTGAGGGCCGGCAACTCAGTGTTTAGGGCCACAACCATCTCTGGCCTTGTGTGCGTGTCGTTAACAAGATCATTTTTTTGGCCCCAATTTGAGTCTTTTAATAACAATAGTTTGATCTGATACTCATATTTCTCTAAATGACACACATGTCCAGTACATACTTATGCTGTGTTCACACCGAACACGACACAATTTTGTCGCACGACCAGATTACATGCAAAGTCAATGCACGGACGCAACAGGTTGCGAAGGCGCGACATTTCCGCCGGGCGACGCGACTGACGCGTTTGAGGCGACGCGAACCGACCGTTTGACGCGGGGCGAAGTCACGCGAGTTGAAATATCCCAACTCTGGTGACAAAAACGCGTGAGTCATGTGTTGAAAATCAGCGTTGAAAATCAGCGTTGAGAATCAGCGTTGAGAAGCTCCGGCCGTCATCGCCGCCGTCTTGCTGTTGCTGTTTGAATCAAACTGCTGCTGCTCCGCCTGTAGCGCTGGTAGCGGCTTCATTCAGACACTGTTGTGGGACTACGGATAATATTATGAACCCAGACACGATGGTGTTTGATGTTCCGACATATGTGGAATTTACACAACAAGTATAAAGCAGAACCAGTGGTTATTTACATGGTGGATGAAGGAAACGGTATTCGTTTTACGGAGATAAGCCAGACGCAGTTCCTGGAGGAGTCGGTGAAATTCACCGAGCTGTGTGCGGCTACGGATGGTTTTATGAACCCATACACGAGGGCGTTTCATGTTCCGACATGTTTGGGACTTCCACAACAAGTGTAAAGCAGAAATAATGGTTATTTATTCCATGGTCGATAGCGGAAATGAAAGCTCCTTTCACAGAGAGAAGCGACGACGATAAGCCACGCCCCCTTAGTCGCTTTTGGTGTGAACACCCTCGTTTCACTCGCGCGACTAAACTGAAGCGGTAAGCGCGACGCGACAATTCGTGTCGCGTTCGATGTGAACGCAGCATTAGGCTACAATCTGAAAATTAGATATAATTGAAACTAAACTCATCTGAAAATACATTCAACCCCAAAGATGCTCAAAGATGCTAGTAAAAAATAACTATATACCATACAGTAAAGGAATGTTCATTGACGTATCTGGCATATTGAACAACACATATAACCTGCTAAAGTTGGTTATTTTTCATGAGTTGCATGATGAAAATCCCAGAGGTTCTGGTTCAAAACTATTAAATTCAGCCTAAATTTGGGATTTAGTATGAATAAAAGTTAACTGTGAGAAGGTGACTACTGTCCACTACCCGCCTGCTTGGACAAGCTCAACTGATGTCTTTGATACTATACAACTATGCTACATAATTCTCTCCACAGTCACAACTCCTTTCATTCATATTCTACAATTTCACAGGGGAAAATTTTACTCAAATAGCAGCAGCAACAACAACATGGCAGAATAATCATCCACAACAGCTTGCATGTGAAGAGCAATGTAAAGGCAGCAGGAACAGTATGTGTTCCATCTGCAAACCACAATTACTCATAGATCCTCTGTAGTTAACCTGATTAAACAGGTACAATTAGCACCAAACAATTGAAAACTAACCACAACAAGTTAACAATAAATCCAGTCTTAAACTATTATATCTCAAGTTAGCAGAAGAATAAGGAATGCATGAAACAGCAAATTAAGTAAATCAAAATAGAAAGAAAGCTTAAAGTGCATACAACTAGTTAGTGACTGTTAATCGACGACGATGTGATGCTATAGTAAAGCTATAATAAACCCTGAACCACTGTAACTGAGCCAACAGGCCTGTGCACGCTTGATCTAATCAAGGCAATGTGTTTTTGTAACGGCCCGATAACCCAAGGACCCAAAAGCACAACTCAGGAAGGCAGAGGTACAGAATATGATTCTTTTACTTAACAGGTAACTACAGGTTACACACACAAGGAATGCTGGAGAGCTAGGTTCAGAAACACAAGACAATCTGGCAGGGGACAAGTGCAAGTGAGGGGACCTAAGTAGTGAAGACTAATGAGGGGATGTGCAACAGGTGAGACAGGGATGGGCCAGGTGCAAGAAATGAGGACTGACGAGGAGGGAGTGACTGATGAAGGGGGCGTGCAGCAGGATCTGAAATGACAGGACAGTTAGAATACAGACAGGATGAAAATAACTTAAGGAAAAGTGTGGCGCTAAACCGTGACAGAATCCCCCCTCTAAGGGACGGCTCCTGACATCCCAAAGCCATCGCCACGCTGGCGAAGAGGATCTGAGGGAGGACTAATACTCCTCCGACATCTCCGCCCTCTCCTCATCGGCGGGTGAATTGTCCTGGTCGGAGGACGGCTCCTCCTCGATGTCTGACTCTGCCGACGGAAGAGAGGGAGCAGAGTTCGGCTGGGTAGCCCCGTGGGCACAGGCCCCTTGGAGGGCTGGTCAGGGTGGCTGCAGTGAAACTCTTATGAGAGGGGCATCCAGAATGTGTCGTGCCGGGACCCAGCATCTCTCCTCTGGGCCGTAGCCCTCCCAGTCTACCAGGTATTGTAACCCTCTCCCACGACGGCGGGAACGAAGTAAGCGACGAACCGTGTAGGTAAGACCTCCATCGATGAACCGCGGTGGCGGCTGTACTGCAGGGACCAGTGGACACTCCCGAACCGGCTTGACTCTGGAGATGTGGAATGACGGATGGACCCGCATGGCCCGGGGCAGCTTGAGCCTCACCGCTGCAGGATTGATGACCTTCAGGACCTCGAATGGTCCGATGAACCTGGGTGCCAACTTCTTTGCCTCCACTCGCAAGGGTAGGTCCCTGGTCAACAGCCACACCTTCTGACCAACCTGGTAGGTGGGGGCCTTGGAGCGGCGCCGGTTGGCCGCTGCGGAGTACCGGTTGGCTGAGCTGAGGAGCGCAACTCTGGCCTTGGCCCAGGTACGGTGGCAGCGGCGGACGAAAGCCTGGACCGAGGGGCAGGAAACCTCCTTCTCCAAGGCCGAGAACAATGGAGGTTGAAACCCGTAGGCACACTGGAACGGGGACAGTCCAGTGGCAGAGCTGGTCAAGGTGTTGTGAGCATACTCCACCCACAGGAGCTGCTGGGACCAGGATGCTGGAGTTTCGGAGACCAAGCACCGTAGAGCTGTCTCCATCTCCTGGTTCTTGCGCTCCGTCTGGCCATTAGACTGTGGGTGGAATCCCGATGACAGGCTGGCTGTGGCCCTGATTAGCGTGCAGAACTCCCTCCAGAAGACTGACGTGAACTCAGGACCCCGGTCGGAGACTACATCCGTGGGAAGCCCGTGAAGCCGGAAGACATGCAGCAGAACCAGCTCAGCAGTCTCCTTGGCCGAGGGGAGCTTGGGCAGGGGGACAAAGTGGGCCATCTTGCTGAACCGATCTACCACCGTTAGGATGGTGGTATGCTTGTTGGACAGCGGGAGACCGGTCACAAAGTCCAGGGAGATGTGAGACCAGGGCCGATGCGGCACAGACAGAGGTCGCAGGAAACCAGCGGGAGCCTGGTGGGAAGGTTTGTGCCGGTTGCAGACAGGGCAGGCGTTGACGAATTCCCGGGTATCCTTCTCCAGAGTAGCCCACCAGAACCTCTGCTGCAAGGCATCCTTAGTACGCTGGCTCCCAGGATGGCACGTGAGCTTGGAGCTATGGGCCCACTGGAGGACCTCGGACCTCAGGGTCTGGGGAATGAACAGGCGGTCAGGGGGACAGGAGCTCGGCCCGGGCTGGGCCTCCAGGGCAGCCTTGACTCACTCCTCTACCTCCCAGGTGATAGAGGCAACCAGAACAGGGGCAGACAGGATCTTGTCAGTGCAAGGGGTGGAATCCCCTTTGTCCACAAACTGACGTGACAGGGCGTCCGGCTTGACGTTACGGGCTCCGGGCCGGTAACAGAGGGAAAAGTTAAACCGGGTAAAAAACAGAGACCATCTGGCTTGCCGAGAGTTCAGTCTCCTAGCGGACTGAATGTACTCAAGGTTATTGTGATCAGTCCAACACAGAAATGGCAGACTGGTCCCCTCAAGCCAGTGACGCCACTCCTCAAGGGCCATCTTAACGGCAAGCAGCTCTCGGTTCCCCACGTCATAGTTGCTCTCTGCCGGTGAGAGCCGCCTGGAAAAGAAGGCGCATGGGTGGAGCTTCTGGTCACTGGCAGACCGCTGGGACAGGATGGCCCCCACCCCTACATCGGAGGCGTCCACCTCCACCACAAACTGTCTCTCTGGGTCGGGGACTTGCAGGATGGGGGCCGACGTAAACCGGGCCTTCAGGTTCTGGAAGGCCTCCTCAGCCGAAGGTGACCACCGAAACCGCACTCTAGATGAGGTAAGTGCTGTGAGTGGGGCAGCCACGGTGCTATAGCTGTGGATAAACCGCCGATAGAAATTGGCGAATCCCAGGAATCGTTGCAGCTGCTTACGCGAGTCAGGCATGGGCCAGGACGTCACCGCTGACACCTTGGCAGGGTCCATCTGCACGATCCCCTGTCCCACGATGTAGCCCAGAAAGGAGACAGAAGAGGCGTGAAACTCGCACTTCTCTGCTTTCACAAACAGGGAAATTTAAACACTTGTCCTTCTTCCCTACGAAGAAGAACCCCGCACCTGCAGGTGAAGAAGAGAGACGGATGATCCCAGCAGCTAGGGAGGAACTGATGTACGCCTCCATGGCCTCTCTCTCAGGTGCCGATAAGGAGTAGAGACGGCCCCTGGGGGGGCGGGGGGGGGGTGGTGCCTGGTTGCAGGTTAATGCAGCAGTCGTAGGGACGATGTGGGGGCAGGGATGCGGCCTTGACCTTACTGAATACCTCCCGAAAGTCATGGTACTCCGTAGGCACTCCTGACAGATCCGACGCAGAGCTGGGGCAAGCTGACTGCGGAACTGCAGCAGCTTGTTTCAGGCAGATCAGATGGCATGATGCACTCCACTCCCTGATGGCCCCTGTGGCCCAGTCGATGTGGGGGTTATGGCGACGGAGCCAGGGGTGTCCCAGGATTAGTGGATGCTGGGGTGACCGCAGGATAAGAAACCGAATGGTCTCCAGGTGGTTACCCGACAGGAGCATACGAACTGGTGCGGTCTGGTGAGTCACTGTCCCCAGTAGGTGGCCGTCCAGAGCGTTAGCAGGAACAGGGCATGGCAGCGGTACCCGCTCGATACCCAGCTGACGGACTAGGTCCTCGTCAATGAAGCTGTCATCAGCACCAGAGTCAATGAACGTAGCTAGGGTCTGTGATCCGTTCACGAGTAGCAGCTGAGCGTGGAAAAGGGGTCTTTGGTTGGGAGAGAGTCTTGTGGTTCGGCTCACCAGTACCTCCCCTGTTACGGGCGAGCCCTGTCTTTTACTGGGCACCGGGATACAAAGTGACCAGCCTGGCCACAGTAGAGGCAAAGACCTCCCCGGCGACGGCGCTCCCGCTCCTCGCGGGTGAGACTGGTGCGCCCTACCTTCATGGGTTCAACCTCCACTGGTTGAGAGGCCAAGGTGAAGCTGGTGGCTGCCGGAGGAGCTTGACGCTGGTTGAAAGCGCGGCGATCTGTCTCCCCCTTGGGTCTCTCCTGTCGCCTTGCCTGGATGCGTCTGTCCACTCGGGAAGTCAATTCTATTAAGCCATCCAAACTGGCAGGCAAATCAAAAGAGATCAGTTCATCCTTAACATGCTCCGCTAGCCAAGTCAAGAACACCTCGCACTGTGCTGCCTCGTTCCAGTCGCTAAGGCGTGCTCTTGTTCGAAACTCCAAGGCATAATCTACCACAGTCCGGTCTCCCTGACGCAGCTCCGCTAGTTCCCCGCTTGGATCTGGGCCCTTGGAAACTGCCCCGAAAACCTTGCGAAGCTCTGCAGAAAACAACAGGAACGAAGAGCAGGCCGGCGTGCGTCTCTCCCATTCAGCGGTACCCCACAGTCGCGCTCTGTCAGTCAGGTGGTTGATGGTGAAGGCTACCTTAGCCTCCTCCGAGGCGAAGGTGTGGGGCTGCAGAGAGAACAGGATGGAGCAGTTTGTGATGTATGGGTTGCAGCCCTCAGGTTCTCCAGCGTAGCGCTCCGGGGTACCCACACGAGGCTCGAGTGTTGGCACAGGCGCTGGTGAGACCGGAGGTGGAGAGGCTGGACGTGGAGAGGCAGGAGACGGCGCAGCGGCTACCAGCTGGGTCAGGGCCGTCGTCAGTTGTAGCATCTGGGCGGTCATCGCCGTCATCGCCTGCTCCTGGACTGCTGCAGACTGCCGTGTCTCCGCAGCGAAGCGGACCATCTGCGCCTCGTGCTGCTGGAGGGCATTCTCGATCCTCTCGAACCGGCTTGCTGCAGAAGGTTGTGCTGGGTCCATAATTGGCCAGATTGTAATGTAACAGCCCGATAACCCAAGGACCCAAAAGCACAACTCAGGAAGGCAGAGGTACAGAATATCATTCTTTTACTTAACAGGTAACTACAGGTTACACACACAAGGAATGCTGGAGAGCTAGGTTCAGAAACACAAGACAATCTGGCAGGGGACAAGTGCAAGTGAGGGGACCTAAGTAGTAAAGACTAATGAGGGGATGTGCAACAGGTGAGACAGGGATGGGCCAGGTGCAAGAAATGAGGACTGACGAGGAGGGAGTGACTGATGAAGGGGGCGTGCAGCAGGATCTAAAATGACAGGACAGTTAGAATACAGACAGGCAGACAGGATGAAAATAACTTAAGGAAAAGTGTGGCGCTAAACCGTGACAGTTTTGATTGGACAAAAATAAGTTATTGACCACTAAGCAATAACAGTGATGCCAAAATGAAAGAAAATATGAAGAAAAAAACTACAAAACTAAAGCTTAATTTTGTCCTATGTTATTATATTAGCTATCAGTATTGCTCTGCTCCAATGTGAACATACACACCTTTATAATTAAGAGATTGTTGTTTATTTCTTTGTCACATTCGCTTTGGAGAAGTACTCTGAAATAACCCTCTGCCATGAAATAGTTTCTCTGCTATATTAACACAGATGGACGCAGGCAGTCTGACACAGAGAAATGCTTACTGAGGTCGCTTTAAAGACCCCCTGAAGCGCAAACCAGAGCTGAGGTCGAAAGCTGTGGTTGTGATAAAAAAGGAAATATGAGAGCAAAATGTGAGCCAAACTGTGGAAAGGTCCATCTCATAAGGGGCACAGCAACAGCAGTGTTTCTGGAGGTCGCAATAAAAGCAAACACAGTGATGAAATATTGATGTATTGGAACACTAAAATATTAATCTCATATACCACAATTACTGCCCTTTACTAATATATCAATCATGTGACATCGCTTGTGCATACAAACCTTTAGAGGAGATGGGAGGGGGGGGGGGGGGGGTATTATTAGAAGGGGCTAACTGTCTCTGTTAAAAACTTGTGTTCCATAGTTATTGATATTTTTTATCTTTTGATGTTGTGCATAGGCATTCTGTGATTTCCATTTTGTCACAGGCTATTTGAAATTCCTTTTCAAGCATTATGAAGGCACGGCATGTTTTGAAAGTGCTTTCTGTTCAGATCAGAGACCCACTTTAATAATGACACGCTGCATTTCACAGAAACAGTTTTTTTTTTACTCTTTTTCTCTTGTATCTTGCTTATGTAGAGAGGGACAATGGTGATCGATGCAAAGCTACGGCTGCATACACTTCCAAGTACCGCGCACCATTTTTTATTTTCTCTGCACACTACACCCAGATGCCTTGAAAAGCTTAACGTAGATGGTTGTGTCACCACAGGAGAAAGTGGTATATTTAATAAGAAAACTGGTATGTGCAGCAATGCCACTTTACAGTAACAGCCATCTTAGATTTACAGAAAGTCTCACATTGTATTTCCTATTGATTCGGTGAAAAAAGCCGCAATTAAAGCTATGGGAGCTGCAACGAATATTCAAAATGTTTATATATATACATATTAATAGTAAACAAACTCATTTTAGAAAATTAACATATGATTGTGAAAAAAAACATCTGTACCGCAGCTGTCGGCCTTGTACAGTAGAAGCACTGCATGACGGAATACACACGACACATTCAATGAATCGGAAAAGTAAATGTATAAGCGGAATTAAGGAATAATCCGACAACTGTAAAGTCAGAGAACTAGACCGCAGAGAGAGAGACACAGTGTCCTAAAAGCAAGAAGTGGTGAACTGTTTTCCATCTATTAACATAACATAAGTGGCATTGCAGCTGTTATTTCCAGGTATTTCTGGGTATAAACCGCGGTAATTAGAATGAATGGCGTCTTTACCACATGTGTAAACTCTTAATTATTCTAGTCTAATTGCAAATTATATTTTATGCTAAACCACCCGTTTTTAGACGACATATCGTCACCCAACACCATGACAATGTTGCCCTACATCTCCCTGGATTCCAGGAGATCTACAGGATTATTCCTCAGGTCATTCATCAAAGGATTCAGTATTTGACAAACAACCTATCTGTGTTCCTGATAAACATCGCGATTGAACGTGACAAAGTGACGATGATGGAGTGTCGCCCTGTCTAACAAATGAAAAATTGCTGGAGCTGTAATTATTCAGTAAGACGGACCTGCAGCAGCATGACATCAGCACAGGATGGCAACATTTGGATTGCACCAAAATAGCTTTCACATATACTTGATTTCATAATATGTTGATTTCATGCCTGGCACTGCCAGTAAGTGTAAAGAGAGCAGTGTGAGGTGCAGCAACCATCTGTCAGTCAAATGAACACGATGACAGCAGCTCACAGGTATATTGTACTGCACGTACAATATACTCACTCTTGGCATCACGTCCAGTGAACTGAGTGTACCAGATGAATAGACATTTTAGATAAAGCTGCACATTTTTTAACAGATAACGGAGGCAGTCTCATCTAATTCCTATTATATATCTTAACCTTTATATGTTATATGTCTGTATTCAAACTTGTGAATTCGGAATGCAAATGCAAAGTTACTACCTTCAATGATTTCTGTATTTGTACTCAAATTTAAACACAAACTTTACGTTTGAATGAATCAAAGGTGAAGTGAGCCTGGAATGGCAGGTTTTCTTTCCTAAATGAATTACGGTGAACACAAAAGCTGCCAGTAGCTTCTTCAATCTTGATTTGTTTTAATCACACGACATAGACATCCATTTTATGACAAAAAAACACATGAAAAAAAAAACATCAGGTATATAAAACAATGTAAAGGGATGTGCCAAGACGGCTCTCTCTGGCATTGATATAGAATATTTATAATTTATGTCATATCTGAGCCCAAAGACTTACCATTTATATTAAAGCAATATTTAGGAGTCAAAATTTGTTATTAAATATGCATTTTGCATACACAGTGTAATAATGCATCTGAAAATGTGTAAACTGATTAGCTGTACTAATTTATTGATGTTTATGTGATATAAATAGCACGGTGCCGATCAAATTAAACTCAGGATGTAAAATCATTCCTCAGACTAACAGTAACTATTAGATATTTCATTAATTAAACATTTTAGATTAGCTACCAACAGTGCTTTTTAAATCTCATTGCTGATGACGACTTAAATGTGTTTTTACTGGCTAATGAGAAGGATATATGAGCATAGAGTCCTACTGTTGTAGCACCATGTCATGATTCTTTTTTTCCCTCTAGGCAATTCATTCCTGAATGTTTGAATGTTGTACAGTCAGATCACATTAGCAGAGTGTGAAACCAAACTATATTGCCTCTCAATCAGCCAGTTACCAGACCTTATTCCAAGTGCCTTCCAGCCGTTGAAACAAGAGCAGAAGTGCATCAGTGTCATTCAACTAAATGTAGAAAAAGTTGAGTTCTCTGTACTGACTGCTTCACTATAATTATCAGCTTGCTCTCAGCCATCATGACCAATCATAACTTCACAGTTATAGTGAAACATGTTCACAGTATCACAGTGCTAAGAGATTTTACTACTGGGTGGCGAAAAAAAAAAAGAAGGTAAAATTGGGGATAACGAGACACTTCATTCAGCAAAAGGTCTACAGAAGGCTCTCAGAATTTACAGAAGTGTAATATGGAGTTCATTGTGAAGAATAGTTTGGATGAGTAAAAGCGACCTGCAGAACAGCTGGGAGCTCCACGATGCAGCGCTTTAGTGATTCACCCTGTACTGTTAAATCATTCATAAATGTTTACCCAGTAGTGTATACAGCAAATGTGCGCCAGCAATGCCGTTTAGACGCCTAAGATCGGCTGAGGCAGATCTGGGCTTCTATCGTAACATGAGTCCAAACTTCAGTGCTGCATTAATAATGGAGAGCTACAAACAGGAGGTTTAGGAGCTCCTGATGCATGGGCAGTGAACTGGGTCCATCACTGAGTGCTTCATAAAGATTGCTACATGTCACCCCATCCCCCTTCTGTCTGTTTGGCCTCTTGTACAACCTATAGACATGACAGCAAACATTTAGGGCACCAGAATCATGAGCAGTGCAATGATCACTCACAGGTGACATGCCTAATAGTCCCTTCAGTCTACCACTTCAACCTGACATGTTCAATAAATTCCCATATAGGCTGGGTACTGATGATGGATCTGATATAAAAATTACGGACTTGTCCTGACATGCAAGCCAGTGTGTGTGTATCGTAATGTACACTACATGCCCTGGTATAACAGAAAAAAGGACTTTAGACAAATGGACTAAGCTACCTGCAGTCTTTCAGGATGGCTTTCCCTAGTGACCAGATTTCATCTCCTTAAAAGGAGCCATTAACTCCTAGTGACAGAGAAATGAATTTGCTCTGTGGTGAGAACAGCTTCTCATCTGCAATCATTAGTTTAGCACTCCATAATCACCCCTTCGTGCTGTGTGTTCATCAGTAGGCATGCCTGCTCTGCTGGTGCTATCAGAGACTGAGGCCACTATCATCAAGGGCAGGATGTGAAAATTGCACCATAAAACAAAAGTAATACCCAATAAAATAGGAAAGCAACTGGCACTTACAACATAAAACTGAAAGATTACCATGGAAGTACATGGTAAACACGTTGTTATTCCTCAGATGTAATCCAAATTGCAGCCTTGTGGTGGTGCTTTACCTTAAGACTTAGAGGTCTCATCTGTGTATTAAGGTGAGGAATGGGGCTCATTGATGAAATGCTTTTCAATAAAGCACATTTTCCTGTTCATGATAGCAGTAGGGGAATAATTCAAAAAGGACGCTCAGATTAGAGAAAGAGCCATGTGGTGTTTGGGGCTTTAAAGGTTCTGCGAGAACAGGAACAATCTGTCTTCATTGCAGCTCTGACTTGATGAGGCAACCTGAAAGGTAATTAAGTTTGATATGTTGCCTGTGCTCCTCAGCCCACGCTTTGAGAGAGTAACAAGCTCCAACAGCAAAAAGCAATGTTTAAGTTATGGCCTGTCATCTCATATTTTCTGTCCCTCACGATTTTTCAGTCTCAGGCATCAATTTAAAATTCTATTTAAACCAGAAATAATTTAACATTAAGGCCACTCACATGACTACTGACAATAAACACAAACCCATTTTATGCTGTATAAAAATACATGGACACTATGAGTCATTATGAATTTGTGAACAGCATTTATCATAACACAAATATATTGTTTAAATCACACTAGTCAGAAAATAAGAACATGTTTGTATTGTTTTCCTTCCAGGACGTTTTATACTTTCAATTACCTTTTCACAACCATGTGCAAAGATGCTGAGTATACTGTATATTTAGGTGCTCTCCTGATCCTCATTTAAAGATTGCTTTATTAAAATGAGTATGAGCTGTTGACACAGCATGCAGAACCTGACTGAAACGGAATGCTGAGGCCTTACCAATATCGATACTTGAGAATAAAAAACACATTTCATTTTTTCTACAATGTAACTTGTCAGCTCTCTGGTGGAAGCGGTCACAAGTCACTTTGAACAAAAAATACAGGTGTAAATAATAAAACTAACGATGGCTGAATTCCATTTCACTGCCTCAGTCTCATTCTAAAAAGGTATTGTACACATTAATACACTGTCACTTTCCTACTGGGACACTTGAAAAGAACTGAGCCATCATTAACATTATGAGTAACACCTGTGCATTTCCTACTGCCTTTGGTCAAAAATGTCTGCTAAGCCCTCATTGAAGCATTGACAAGGAGTAGGAACAATTTGTCGGGATAGTTCTTCATTAAAACAAGATATAAATATGGACCACTGTGGGTGTCATTCTACAAAATTAATACATTCTGATTTGTAGTACTGTTGCATGGTGGTGGAGTACAAAAACAACACTTATCACTATCAGTAAACCATAGATAACATTTAGGCAACAAATGAATGTTCGCGTGACAAATTCACATATCAAAGTGTCTCTTACCTAGCTATCTAACGTTATACAGACAGTATATTCTTTATAGATATAGATACATGTTATGGAGCACTGCTTAATACAATTACGTCTCACTCACAGCAAAAAAAAGGTAGTGTTAACTTGACAATTATGAATACAAAGTGTGAATTTAGAAATTAGGTTACATCAGTAGAGCTGCACAGAAAGTGGCATAACTGAAGATGAGTTTACAGAAGTATTACAGAAAAAGTATTACAGAAAAAAACACAGACAGACAGAGGGTGAATTTTACTCACAGTATTTGAGGACGAGGCTCTCACGTGTCCGTGTCCGTCAGGGAGGCGAAGTGGTCAATGTCCTCCAAACTAGTACAGGGCTCTCAAGTTTTTAAGACAGGTGAGAGTGACATATCCTCCTCCTCCTCCACCCCCAACCCCCTGGCCGCGCCTTCGCCCATGCCGTATGCCCACAGACCAGCCCTCCTCCCCCATATTATTATTAGCTTTATTTTCATTGGTTGCTGGATTACATTTCACCCAGATACAACAGATACGTTTTTCTGATTGGCTATTCGTGTAGCCCTTTTTTTTGATTGGCTGATGAGTGGCACCTCGCGCCAGAACTCCAGGGGATTCGGGGGAGACGTGCTTGATTCCTCCATGGTGAGGGCAGCGTGACCAGGTCATGTTTGCGCGCTGCGGCACATTAAATAGCCTAGAGTTTTTTTTCAGCGTGAGAAATACGATGTGTGGCGGGAGGGCGTGACTTAAGACCGAAATGCGTGACAGTCACGCTCAATGCGTGACACTTGAGAGCCCTGCTAGTATGAGCTAAAAACAACCACAACAAAAACAAACAAACACAGGAGCACGTGAGCTAGCTAACCTTGCTACAAAACTAGCGTTAGCTAACTTTCTGTTATTTGTGATGCAGAAGTGCAACAGCCTAACATGTCTTGTTTCACAGTCTCTCAGTAGCATGTCAGCGACCATACCGGAATGATTGACACTTAATATTTATTATGAATGCATGTCATCTTCACCTGAGTTACGTTGACCTGATTGCCTTTACTGTAGGGGTGCAATATCCCTCCTCACCACACACTAGGGGGGCGCTGTATCACACATTTGAATAAACTCAATACAAAATGTAAATAAATATAATAAATTGTCCATAATACAATTGATGTATAGAGGGGTGATATTGCATCACGAACACAGTGACTTTCATGTGGCAAATTATATTGATGTTAAGATTACAATAATGACTATTTTAAATAGCAAGACAATATTTGGAAACACATCTGAATTGTGGCACAATTGGGACACATGGAGGCTAAAAGTCAGCAGTTTAACATCAGACTATCTTGTAGCCCACACATCTGCAATCACATATGTTGAACTTGGCTTTTTGGCAAGGTGCCCATTAGCTTCCAGCTGTTTGTTTTTCAAACAGGGGTCTACACCCACACACAGCGTGTTCAACTCTTGAACTTAAGTGTCCTGTCTCCAAAAGAGAAATCAACTGACCTGTGCAATTTAGCCTTACATGAGGAGTATCCTAATCAGCTGCTTGTTTATCCAGTGAAATGTAGAGGGGTCCCTGCTTTCTATCCTATGGGAACGTATCTTCATTCAATGGTTCGTATGATATCTTTAAAAAAGTTACTGTTAAATTATTTTGTCAATTTCCACTTGTTTGATCCATTATGTTTCATAGATATAGCTATGAATGCTGGATGAGACAGGCCTACCTGTGTACAATGATCTGGTTAGAGCCCTGGCTTTTAATAATGTGATAGATGCATTTGTCCAGAAACGGGTGAGAACAAAAACACATACACATAGTGTGTGTTGAAACATCTCTCTGTGTTTCATTGTGGCTGGTTTAAATAGAAAGGAATGTTTTTCCAAGTTCTATGATCAGTGCTTTCATTGTATTTTGCTGTGCACTGTTCCCTGGCTGTGTCGATATTGTGTGTTAAATTGAAAGATATTGACGTGGGACAAACACCGTCTTTACACATGTCACAATAGTCAGTATGAATTCATTACAAATGTCTTCATGTTAATGGTGTGTGTAATTGCGTAATTATACTGTTGGATTTTTGTCTTTCATTCTGTTTGTCTTTTTTGGTATTTTCTCTGTGAGATGAATCGGTTAATTTTACAATCTCTGATAATAACAAAGGTGTACTCTTCATAGCAAATTTCTGTTTCTTGTACACATCAGTAGGTCATCATTAACTTACTTAAATGTAGTTTAGTAGTTTATTTGTTTGACTACAATGATCATGTCTGCTTCTAAAACATCTTCTTTTTAAGTGCTTTGGATGAAATGGAATACCTTTGTGTGTGCGACATGAGTGATGCTGTATTAAAGTCGAGGCCTCAATCTATTCAAGAACCTTCGCTGCACTGTCCTCCCAATTGAGTTAGCTCGGTGCAATCGCTGTCTGTTCAATGGCTGAGAAATTGAGTTTCAAGCCCGAAGTGCTGCCAACATCACGGAATGAAGGGGGAAAGAGAGAGAGAGAGAGAGAAAGAGAGAGAGAGAGAGAGAACTAAAACAAATATATATTTATCCTCCCATGCTCGCATTGCAATGAGCGAACATATATTTATTCAGAATGTGACACTTGAGAAAGTTTTTGACAACCATGTCAAAACCCAGAGGTTCTTCATCTGTCCAGCACTGGTTTACAGTCATTAAATACCAGCATCAGAACCAAAGGCTTATGCAGCCCAGCCCTCCTCTATATGCAAAGCAGTGATTACTGGACAGGTTATAAATTGTGTTATTTTCTCCATCTCACCAAGAACCGCTCATTCGTGGAAAGGTGATTTGAGCGGCCCACAATTACATTGCTTGAGAGAGAAAATTGTGCACTTGACTCTGCCAGGGTCCAATTGGTTCCAACTTCTAGATGATGGGCAATCAAGGCTGCATTTATTTGGTCATGTTTGGGTCCAGGAGTTGATTGAATTTTGGTATCAATCCCTATCACTATTTTGTTCTTGATTCTGTATGCAAAGTGTTTTGATGTGTGCTTGTGTTGTTTATTTGCCTTATTCGGAGCAGCGTGCATGACAAGCATCCCTACTGTATGGCACTGCCCCCCATTGTCATTGTTCTGTCACTTTGATCAGCCCGAGTCAATCTTCTTTGTTTTTGCTGCCAGACATCACAATTTGGCTAGACCATGTGACACAGATCCAAATTCAGAGCCTGTCTCCTTCAGAAGCAAATACACTTCGAAATGACCCTAAATTTGGTTGTGTTGTCATTATGTCTGGAATGAAGACCATATGGGTCCATATGGCAGTGCTTGTTTGAAGCACCATATGTTATCAGCGCAAGCAGGCTTTAGTACTCATTTGAATAATATTGGTATCTCAGACCAGGCCTTATGTTGCGGAATTTTATCACGTTGCTTAAAAATAAAAAGGCATTAATCTGGAACTAGAGCAAGTAACCAAGCTGAAGGATTTCATGATTGGTCCTGATTTGAAAATGAATCAATCTTGCAAAAACACGAACCATTCTCTATTTAGTACATGTTATCTTTTAAACATACCATATGTTGCCAACTTTAACTGATGCGTTGGTTTTGTCTCTGAATGTGCTGCATTCATTCAGACAAAGAATGTTTTGAAATTCCTCCATGTGCTTCTAGAATGCATCAAAAGAAAGCGGCTCCCCTCTTCTGCTTTCACTTTGTTTATTTGACTGAGGGGGACACACACGTTTTGTTTAAATAGTACAGGTTGATGAAAATTGCTTACAGGCCTGACTTCTCCTAAACTAAACCCCACCCATCTTTGTCTCTGTCTGTTCGGGTTAAGGACAGCCACCAGCAGCTCCACAGCCTCCTATCAGAATACAAGAATCCTTCTTAAAGCAACCCACCAGGATGCTTTTAACTCCCTCCAGGCAATAAAGGGACACAAAGTGCATTTTATATAGAGGTTGCAAGGTTGCACTTCATTACAGTGTGGACAGGTAGCCAATAGTGTGTCTGCAGTTTATTTGGAAGTGCAGAGCCTCTGAGATGGTAATAATAAAAACAGGAATGTATGTATGGATGTCTGATTCAAAGCTTGTAAGATTCTGTTTTCACAGTGGGGCGATGTACTTTGATAAAACATTTCACTAATAGGTGATGTAACTTCAGGCTTGGACCACAGAATTATTGAAAACGAAGAATACAATTCACACAATATTACACTGCATCAGATGGAAGATGCCATTTACTGATACCAGATACCGGCAGGAAACTTCCCCAGTTGATTACTCAGGTTTTTTTGTAGGACACATTTTCAGAAAATGTATGTTTAAATAAGCAAATGAGGCTTTATTTGATCAAATATGTGAACATTTTAGACAAATTAGAGGCAACGTTTTTTTTACAGAGGAAAAGTTGGGTATATCTAGCTATATAGGATATATCTATATATTCTAGAATGAAATATTGGTATTTGAACAAACCCTCCTGTAAAAACCCGTCAGAATATATACGTAGATAGAAAGGACATTTGGAAAGTTGGCTTTTGTCCTTTTAATATATGTATTGAAACATTTCATACATTTATCAAGACACTACAGGGTAAAATAAATAACTATTAGATATCACCATGAAAATTCCCCAGTTGATAACTGACATTGAGACTATTCATTTTATGTATCCCAAGTTTTTAGAAATAAATATGCAAATGAAGCATTACCTAATGCTAACGTTTGGTGCGTTTAGGAGGAGTGTAGTAAAATAGACATCTACATGTGTATTTTGGATGATTTCTTTCCACTAGTCTAAAAGAAAACATAACACCAGCATCTCTAAATTGACCAGTGCATGAGAAACAATGTGAAAACATACACACACAGAGGCCCTCTCCGAACTGTTGAACTGTACAAATTGCACAAATGATGCAAGGCAAAACATTTGATTCACTTTCTTCTATACACATCTTTTTATTTTGGTAAATATATCTCACAGTGACACACTTGTATTGAAGAGTACATATTTAGTTCTGCTGTTGTCTCCTTTTTACTGTAAATATGTTTTAAAAATAGAAAGAATCCTTGCATTTGTGCTTAAAAAAATAGACTCTTTTTAATTGTAGGACTTTTGATCAGAACACATGCGGATTTTCCTTTCTGCCTGCACAGTGATGCTGACGCATATAGTCAACCAAATCTTAGACAGAAAAAATAAACATTTCAGCTTGAATAATTCAAAGTCACCCTGTGTCTAGAAACTTTACCTTTGAAAAAAAATGTCATTGGTTCTTCTGACAAAGTTGTCACAGGTCAAGTTGTATTTTTAATGGTTACTGAGGCAGGCTCACACTAGAGGTGAAATTAAAGGGCAAACCAGTGGAGCATTAACGAAGAGCTGTGAAAACCAAACTTGGAGTATTGCTTTACAGCTGTCATATGAAGGGACATACAGTACACTCTCAGCCTTCTTCAAAAGGGGCTGCTGAAGGTAAATAATTCAGAAAGCAAGGCCAGGTATACTTGGCTGAGAGTTTTGCTCTCTCTGCCTCTCCACTGTGTTTTCTTCCTGCCGCGTCTCAAAGAATATATGAAAAAAGAGGGGGGAAAAGTGTACCATTCGTCTTTGGAGAATTGGATTTTTCTTTCCGTCTCCTAGCAGAATTTGCTGTAGAGTTTGATGAGGTCTTGTTGAGGTAAGTACAGAGCCATTGAGGTAAAATGGAGGAGAATGAGAACATGGAAGCAGAACAGCAGAGCCTTTTCCCTCCTCTCACAGGGTAGAGGTGGCAAGTGGTTTATTGAGACCATGGCTCAATATTGACAGCTATTGCTCAGTTATGATACAAACTACCATACATTTCAATCGTGTCTTCCCTTGTCTACACTTTATACATTGTTTCACAACCAGAAGCTGTGGCTTTCTCCATTCACAATGATAGGTTTCTTTTGAAATATAATCGTTTCATCAAATCTCCAAGAACTGGAGTTGGGAACCTGAAAATCCTGGAGGATTAATCAAAAGAGGGCTTTATAGTGTTACATTCCCTTCAGCCTTGGCTGTACATTGTACTTATTGCTAATTATCTGACAAACAGATGGTGGACATGATACATGTGATAGCCTACCTGTGAAACATCAACATGTTAATTATCTCATGCTAGCGTTATACTTCTTTAAATGTATTAGAGCATGACATTTCTTTTATTGTATTCTGATACCTTTGTTTTAGTACTGTACTTACTGTAAACATTCTGTGCCAATATACTGGATTATGGGCTGATCGGTAGGTTGAAATGTCAGAGGTTGTATTTTTAGTTTAGTTATATGGATGAGACTATTTGTTTATTTAAAATTGTGATCTGATCAATAGTGATTAACATTAATTAAGATCACCATCATTTTACCAGCAGTCCAAGGGTTTCAGAACTTTATATAAAATCTTACACAACTAATGTGTTAAATAAAGATGTGACCTGAGACAATGCAAGTGCTGAGAGCACTTTTGTTAGTAGAGATAGCACCATGGCATTAAGCAGCAGAGGAAAACACCAGTAGTTTGAAAACACATACCTGATCGCATCCAGGAGATCATGATTGCAACAGCAACAGAAGGAACACGCCAGTTCAGGGTGACCTCTGTATGCAACAACTCTCCCGTTCCATTCAACATTAGACCAAAAACACTTGAAACTACTCTGCTGAATCAAAATTTTCTCCACGCTCATACTCTCCATATCAGCAACAATGTATTATCCCGGCAAGGTCAGCTGGGTCATGTTGCTCGGGCCTACAACAATTTACTCCACAGTACCTTTATTTTGACAGTGCTGATTGTAGTGACTGTTCAGCACTAAATGCTAATACACTCATGTTAGTTGGAACCCTGCTTGCCCATCACTTTTCCCATTCCATTTGCTCGCTATTTGGCTGAATATACAGTTTTGCTTAACACAATTTAGAGCCTGATTAGTTTCACAAACAACAGAAAACTTACAGGACAGCGTATTTGCAGCTATAATTGACAGTCTGCTCTGAGTAGAGTGTGTTGTTGAGCAGTAACTTGAATCTGGGTGAAGAGTGACATTACACACATATTACCTAGAAAGCGGGGTATTGGTGGTTGCATAGGCATCTACAATTACATTTAACATGAAGTACAACATTTAGCTTGACAACAAAGGCATTTTTATACAAGTCAAAGCCAGACTGAAATGTATTGCATGGATTTCTGTGATCGTTGGTATAGAGTTCATGGTGCGAAAGGATACATTGTAATCATTTCATCACCAGGTACAAATGTAGACTCCCATTTGCCTCAACTGTGCATTTCACCTGCTGCATGTTAGAATTGTCATTGTGAGAATGTTAGCACGTTGACATTAGCATTTGGCTCAAAGCAGTGTTGGGCAGCCTCAGTTTAACCTTACAGAGACATAAGCATGGCTGAAGACTCCTAGTATTGTTGAGATTAAAACGTTTTTTGAAAGAATGTAATCTGCCTAAATGGTTGGAGAATTATGTTGGCCATTAAAGTAAATGGAACTGAAGTGAAACTTGGTGGTAGGTAAATTGTAATTTTGTTGTGATTATATTATTTGCAACATATTACTTTACATTTTGGCGGTACCTCAGTTTACAATGGTTCTTGAAGAGATTATGATAATGAATGACAGGGCAGATAATTTGACTCTTGTTGCTGAACTGCCCCACTAGTTCATAGCATGGATGTTTTATTTAATATCATTTGTTAACAGTTGCACATCTGGATGATACAAAGGCCCAAAGTTGAGAAGCATGAGCTGTTGCTGCAGTTAAAGTTCCACAGTTTTGCATAGATTAGTCAAGACAACTTCATAATTTGCACAGTGAGGGCATCCATTTAACTATATTGCTGCTCTCCAGTGGTTTTTCAGTAAAATATTTCCTTAGAATTGCCCAGACTTTAAAATGTCAAGAATACTGGGCATAAAAATGCACAATCAATATGTAACAGAAACCATTTGACAGTGAAATGTGTTGCCACATAATGGTGCCAATCAGTTTCAGTATTGATTTTAAAGTTATTTTCACGAGTGTATAACCTTGCACCAGACTATCTCTCAGAAATGCTTTTAGTTCATGAACCAGCAAGGCTCATCAGATCCTCTGTTTCTTATTTTTTAGCTGTTCACAAAGCAGAACACAAACATTTGGAGAAGCTGCTTTTAGCCATTATGCTCCAAGCCATTGGAAGAGCCTTCCAGAGGATCTGAGAGTAGCTGAACATTGATTAATATACGTACATATCTATATATATCATTTTTGTAAAACATAAACTAAAAACTCATCTATTGAGTCTGGCTTTTATGTAGTATTTTATAATGTTATGTTTTTATTATTATTGGTTATAAATATGTCTGATTTAATATGTTGTCTTATGGATTTCTATGCTCTGGTTTTACTTATACATATTTCATTTTTGCTCCTATTTGACCACAATCAATTAATTACTGTTTAACCACAATCAATTAATTCAGAGTTGTATTTTCATTTATTTATTTTTCTTAACTCTATTTGTTGTGCATTATTCTCCTCGCCTTCTCTCTATTATTGTCTTGTTTTCGTATTGTCAATCATTTGCAAAGCACTTTTAATAGCATTTGAGTTATTTGAAAGGTGATATATCAATACAACTTGG
Organism: Taurulus bubalis; assembly: GCF_910589615.1. NCBI lineage: Eukaryota > Metazoa > Chordata > Actinopteri > Perciformes > Cottidae > Taurulus > Taurulus bubalis. The sequence continues at coordinate 23,141,273 of NC_136592.1, forward strand.
CTGATTGATTGATATAATATTATTTTTGTAATCATATGTGTGCATAATCAATGTAGATTGTATATATCAATATCCAATTAGTGTCTCAATTCAAAATCATAAAATATGCAGTTCTAATAGGATTGTACTTTGATGTAAAGTCATTTTAGGAAACCTCTTGAGGGAAATCTTTCTTGAATAAATAATGACAAAATAAAGAGAATGATAAATGGCAGAGTGATTGATTCCCTTGTGTATGTCAGTGTGACTGGGTGTGGGTGTGTGTGTGTGTGTGTGTGTGTGTGTGTGTGTGTGTGTGCGTGTGTATGTGTGTGTCCGTGTGGGAGGGGGGGTCCTTTTCATGCTTGGCCATGTGTTGACTGTGTGTCTTTAATTAGGGGAGGGTGGATTTAACCGATAATGGCCAGAGTGGGAAAAGACATTGGTGTCATTAGGATAATCAGAGCTCTAAATGAGGTTTTGATGCAGTGTGTCCGACAGGTGTAGTGGCAAGATAGGGGAGGGAAAGGTTCCTCCAGCATGCTCCAGCTGTGTTTACACTCTTTGTGTTGAACAAAGGGGCCTTGTCATATTCGCCATGATTGATGCGGCTGCAGAAGAATAGTTAGAGCATATTTACATGTAACACCGGTGGGAGGACCAACGTGAGCCGGCCGTTTTGTGTTGCCATTATTTGTCCTGCACACTCCATGTCAGAGTGCTTGCCAAGCAGGCATGCTGCAACACAACAGACCCCCTCCAGCAGCTGATGTGTTGAAATCCGTTTACATTTCTGGGAATGATTCACCGCGTCGCCCTGTCCTTCCGGACACTACTCCCAACGTATCTTTCACTATCATGCTACATCTCCAAGCAACCTCTCCAGCTCTGCCTCTGGGAAATCGCACTGCTCAAAACATCTCAGCGAGACATCTCTCTCTCATGTTTGTGTCATCCTTGTATTATTTTGAATTTCTAATGACAAATGATGTTCTAAAGAGAAATCAGATCATTGTACTTGACAATGAAGAACATTATAAAGAGGCAATAACAGCACTCTTGAATGATCATTCTGGAGATCTCATCTGCAGCTCCTTTTAAAACATAAAGCAGCTCTGTTCTATTCTGAGGGCTTCGGATGAGCCCAGTGAGTTTGGGCTGATTTGAAGAACAATGAAGTGGATGTGCTGTTCTATAGACTGAATAATGAGGTTGTGTGCTTCAGAGAGCAGCCCTCCCCCTTCTCTCTCTCACAAAGACACCATCCCCCACCCTCCCCTCCGCTTTGATGGAGCTGATATATGCATAAGCAACACTTTCATGGGGTGCCATGTATTGCTGGTTTTGAAAGCTTGGTGCCCTATCTATGTCTTATGCTGTGATTACTTACATCATATCATGTCCACCTCAAAAACAATTATCATGAAACATATTGACCGAAAACCAGCTTACTATAATTACTGGTAAAAATGCCCCTGAGCTTTAGTCTACCTGATTTGATGTGCTTTTGTTGACACTGTCAGTGTTGATCACTCAGACATGGTAATAGCAAAAAAAGGTACCCTTTCTGGTACAATAGAAGTACGCTAACATGGCATCTGACTGAGAAAGGGCATTCTTTCTGTTTTAATGGCTGCCAAACTACATAGGGAATATGATTCATGTAGAGCACAGCATAGTTATAGCAGAATGTTGTCTCTCTCCAGCCCTGAAATACCATGGCCTTGACTAGATTTCCATGGATATAATTAGATACTATGGTTCTGAACCCAAGGTGAATCAATGTCTTAAACATCTCCTTCTCCTGCTGGATACCAAAAGCTTTAATCTCCGCCCCTCCTCCTTCACTTCCTTTGGTCTGGATCAAAATGAGCACCGCAAAATAGTCCTGCTGTGTTATTGTTGCACAGTGCTCGGAGGCTTAGTGAATGTGGTTTTGTGTACTTCACTTGCCGGACTACAACAGAGTTCACCATAAGCAGAAGAACTGCTGCTTCTGTGGCAGGCCGAGGTTTACTGAGGGGTTACTACTCTCTTAATCAAACTAAAGCTCAGCCTATAATGAGGACGGTTTGTCCCAATATCAATAAACTAGTGGGTTTAGTGTTGAAACACAGCCAAATGTTATCGTACATTGTACGTCCATTGTGATGTGTTTTCGAGGTCAATGTCAAAGCCTCATTGCACGCAAATGAAAATATACCCATGCGTTCATACTTACATACACAAAGTAAGTACATCTAAACAGGTATATCCCAAGAGGGTGTTTGTGCTCTGTTGATAGCGTTCCGTTTAGCGTGCACTCTTCGTATTTGTACATAAACTGACGTGTTTCAGCTGTATGACTATATTTCTTAAAGACCACAGTGATTGTGTATGATTTGTATTTCCAGTGCCACAGTTCTCGGGTACCAGCGCTGCTCTGTGTGTGTGAATAAAAAAAACATTGTGTATGAATAGCATACTTATTCAACTGCTTGGAGATTTAAAAGGGGATTACAAGGTTTCTCTCCAGAGATGAATTTGCTCCATTTAAACAAAACTCAGCTCAAATCCAGGAGGTAGACCTGCATGGAGTTGATCAGCTGTTTAAGGTGCATTTTATGGAGGCTTAAAACTCTTTAATTGACGCTTTCTTCCAGAGTTGAATAGTGGGTCTCCAGAGTAATCAGTATGCATTAAATCTCATCTCTCTTTGAGAGTATTAGCCTTTCTATAGAAAGCAGGGAGAACAAAAAGAGATGCAGTTCGCTATTCACAAATACTGTCATTTCAATATACCAGAGAAAAGGGATTATTCTCTGTATTCTCTGCTATAAAGTCAAATAGCAGATGATTTCTTAAGTCCTGGATAACATATACTTTAGTTTCCTTTTTAGCAGAAGGATGATTCCTCTACAAATTAAACATTTCAAATAGCCTTGCCGGTTTCTTTTTCCCCCTGTATGCACATGAATACTGTATGAGCGTGTTTTACTTGAAGAGCACACGGAGAATGAATCTGTGATTAATAGAAGAATAATGGAAGTGTAATAGAAATTACATTTTGAACATTCATAATCTGCTTCCCCCTCTTTGTTCAAATACAAATGCTTCAGGCTCCAATTTTCATTTTCACTTTGAATAATGAGACGGTGAATTGAACTGCATGGCAGGCTAAGAAAGGGAGAACTTTCAAGTTCAGCTGAAATGTATTCTGACCTTGTTTTTTTTTTGTGTCAAAAATTCATCTGATGCAATCAAAGTGCGATTCAAATGTAAATCAGAAAAGTACTATATGATCAAAGTTAAATTGCCATTTGACTTCTGTGAGGTATAGCATCTCTGTTATTGGTAAGTGATCTGCACAGTACACACTGCTGTTGGCAGGATAAGAGGAATAAACATGTGATCCATCATATTGTGCACATAATAATCAGGTATTTTTCTCTTCCTGCTCACTGCTGGTGAAAGACCATTTCTACCTCCGGCTTTGTCTGTGAACCATCAGTTGGAGTGTTGTCTGTCACTCATGTCACATGTGATGGAGGTTTTTAGAGCGAATGTGGAAAATGAGGGTCGAAACCTATATTGAATTTAAATAGAGGAATCAATTTGAATGGAAAAAGATCCGTAGTGACACGGTGGACACCATCCTTGACATATACACTAAACCCCTCCACCTTTAGAGTCCAGTCATATCATATAAGGGATTCCATTTAATTATTTCGTTTCCAAGCTGCTTGCGGTGAACATTTTTGACACTGAATATTATCTGGAGCTGCATTGAAGGAGAATTCCATTTTTCCACAATACATTTGCATAACCCTCAGCCCCTGTGCCCTTTGAGCTCACAACTGTAGCAAGGTTTCATTTGATCTTTTGTGCGGGCGCACACACTCTCTCACACACTCACAATTCCCTTCAATTTCTCTTCTGTTATTTAAAGCCCCTGTAAGTGGCTTGCTTTAAATCAGAAGGATGTGTATTACGGCGCTCAAGGGCAAACACAAGTTGTGAGAGAAAGGAGATATGAGTTTCTAGAGTGACACTGTGTTTATTTTGCACTTTAATTTACAGATAGGCAATGTGATTGATGGCATTAACTATACTTTGTCACAGCAGATTAGTTGATAAGTTCATATATTGAATGACAAGTTATCCATTCACAGGAGAAAAGACACATTTTATGCATGAGCAAATTTAAACATCTGGTTCTTCAGGCTGGATACGGGCCCAAGGAAGTCTAACATTATAGGTTTGTTGTTGCTGTGGGAGACTTTACCTGCATACAAGTAAACAAATATACTGAAAATGACAGGAAATGAGCTTGAGTATGAAATCATTTTCAGGGAGCTGCTCCACATATATGCCTAAAAGCTTAAATCTGCAGATGACCTGTGTCTTGCCTCGAATTTCATTAAAAGCGCTTTGAATCAGCAGTGATGGTGTTCATATTCCCAGCAGTGATGGTGTTTCACAAACTAAATTTAGGCAGCGAAATGGTATTATCTGGAGAAGTTGTTGTATACACAACACGTAATTTAACAATCTCCTATGGTTGCACTCAGTAATTTTATTTGGATTCATTTGTGATATAAATTGCCTCTACCGACATATTCATACTTTATTGTGAGATGTGTTTTTCAGATAAACTAAATCAAGCAAAGAAAGAGCTTTCGGCTACAGAACATTGGATTTACTGATCTGGTAATAGGTACCATAAATTCTGACTTACATGCAGCAGTGACAAATGGTACATCAGATATGAAATTTCCTTTGGGACTTTCATCCTTGCCAGAAATGGTTTCAACATGACACATGTATTTATCCTGCTAAGTGAAAAGGTAGGGTGACAGTGGAGAGATATACATTCTTTATTACAAACCATATTATTAAAGTGTTGGCTTGGATGTGGGTAGATCTGCCTGTGGAAAATGTGTGTGATGGGATGCTAAAATGACAGTCCAGCAACATAGCTGTGAAGGGAGCCAAATTGCATATTGAATTTTAGAACATAAAGTTTATGATTCAGGAATCAATCTGACCAAAACAAACTAAGTTAGCTTGATATGAGTTTGACTCATGATTCTTTGAGTAAAGAAAACAAAGCAGAGTTATCTTGTATTGGCATTGTGATTGATAATCAAGAACAAGCCATACAGCGAGAGCAGAAGTTTTAGCAACACGTAAATTATAATTTAGGTCAGTTTATTAAGAGAAGTAAGTCATATCAGTAGATCACTGCCGGTTCTCATCATAACTGGCTTGCTGGCAAGTCCCCTAGTTTTCGTTTCTATTTCTGTCAAGCTTCCCATTTTCACCAGCCACATGTGCCGTTTATAGTTATGATGGTGGTAGATTTACTTCTCAAAATTCACAGTAAGTCCAACAGAGCTAAAAAAACTGATTTATTATATACTTATATGTATTGTCTTTGGTAAACAGGTCACAATTCAGTTGACTAACTCATACCAAGATGAGGGTCCAAAAACATAAAAAGCTCTTTCGCCCAAAAACAGTGCAGCTTCTAGGGATGACGTACCTAATTTGAAGGTTGCAGCTAATAATAGATTTTGGCGTCAGTAGACAACGCGTTGAGCAAAGCATTCATGTCTCTGGTTGATCGATTGTCTTTCACTGGAGCACTGACTGCTACTGCATTCTGTAACTCTGCCTTACTACAGTTAAACTTGATTCATGTATTTACTTCACAAATGCCTCTGGAGCGGAAGGGCTATTGGGTAAAAGTTGTGCACAACACAAAGCAGCATTGATTGCTTTCTATTTTGCTGTCCAATTCTTTCATTCTTCCCCACATAGATAAAGAGGCAGTTTCAATAATATTGCCTTATACTGTGTATATTATATTTTACAATGAATTCAAATCAACGTTCTCATACAAACTGCAATGTTCTGTGTAGAAAACCCAAATCTACTATTACACGTAGAAAACAAAGAAAGAAACACTATTATTCTAATATTATTATAGAGCTGTGATATGAAATGATGATAAGGAAAAATGCAACACAAACGCAATGCTATCTTCAGCTATGTTGCTGGAGTGTAATCCTATAAATCTGTAGTCTTCAAAGTCTTTGATCTATGAAGTATCAGTTACTATTCTAAGTTTAGTGAATGGTCAATTGCTTGTTTTAACACTTCTTTAAGGTAAATTGGGTTTCTGGCAGATTTGACACCCATGTGAACTACATGTTTCATTGATGAAACACTCTCTGTCACTGAGCCAGTTCTGCTGCAGCCAGTAATGCTAAAACCATTTCTTACTGTGCCATACCCAAGGGTGTAGGTTTGCATATGGTCCATAGGGACTAGTCATGACCAAAGTTTGGGAAAGACACAATTGTCCCCACCAATACGGGGAAAATATTTTGCACAATATTTGAAAACTCATTCATATTATTATCTATACTATGTTCGTCGTCCAGAAGAGTGACAAATACATTTCCATGTTTTCCAATGCGCCTTCGAGCCTGCGAGATAAGATGCTGTCATTTAATTGGCTGAAGTAGCGAGTCAGAAACACTACGTGAATCTTGACTTGCAGAATGAGAGATGGCAGTAGTCTGACACGGTCAGTAAATATGCCAGGAAATACCAAAGCCTCATATTAGTATTTCGTTTGGTCTCAGCTTTGATATTGTTGCCCCTTTTGTGCTTTGTAGATAGGAAAATGCAACCAAAAAAGAAAAGAGATATCTGAAGTTGTTTCACCACCCAGAGGGTAAGTAGCTATCAAGAATCCCAGGTCGTTGTTAGTTAGCTAGTTGGCTAACTACCCACACAGTGCAAACCTGCATTATTTTGAAATGCATTCAGGAAACTCAGAAATCCAGTGAAGATGCAGTGCAGGTTGGACCAGCTGGACCATCAGGGCTGCAGGTGAGGTGTTACTCATGGCATTTTGTTAAGAATGAATGACCATGCATTAGCAAGGAAATTGAAGGACGTTTGGGGAATCTGATCTTATGTCAGTGTTGCACCCTTAAAATGAACTGTCACCAACACGTCCTTCGGTTTGCAACTTTTATTAAAACAAATCCCAGGTTAAACACAAGCAAGTGTTTTCATCTCCAGCCTGCATACTGCACGTCTTCCTAGCTCCTCCCTTAAAGAGACAGCGCTCTCTACTGCAGGGTCAATACAATCCTGTCTTCCCTTCACAGTCAGTATGTGTACAGGTAATCAATGTTCTCAAACATTGGAATAACAACATATTAATTAACTTAAACACACATTTAAAGTAAATCATTAGAAATGGACACAGTCGTAATAAATCAGTAAGACATATGAAATAACATATTTCAGGGTGCCACACCAGCACTTTTGGATTGTGAATTATGTGATGTTGAATAAAAAAACAAGGCTGTTCCATAAAACCTGAACCTATTACCTAAATATTCTAAATTGCTTTCAAAATAAATACATATACTACTCATGTAAGGTCTACAAACTCAGAAATCTAGTGCAGATGTAGTGCAGGTTGAGGAAGCAGCAGCTGGACCATCAGGGCTTCAGGTGAGGTCTTAAATTGATTCTGTGTTGAGTTGTATTATCATTGTTGACAGTGTAAACATTGTCTACCTGTTTTAAGCAAATTATTATTATTATGTTAAAACATGCATGTGCAGACTAGGCTAAGACTCAGTGTTCTTTGCTTTTCGAAAACAGTCAAATTGAGCCACAGTGACCGTCAAGGAAGTCAGTGTAGCAGTGTCCTGGACATGGGAAGTGAACCATACCAGCCTGATCCTAAATTCATCGAAGTACAGCAACTTCAGCACAAGAAGTTGCGGTTGCTCTGGTAGGGGTCCCTACCAATGCTGAGACCAAACCTACGCCCTTGGTCATACATAAAATCCTTCCTCCTACATTTGCTCTTCTGTTTTCCATTGTTTTTGCAGTGCTCATAGCATCTCTGTGTTCTTAACCAAATGTTATCCAAACTAAGACTCCGTACATCACTTTCAGGCTGGTGAGTCAGGGGGAGCAAGTTGACCTACATCCCTGCATCAGATTTGCATCATTGTGGAAAGGGAACAGTACATTTAGCACGCCTCCCGACAGACCAAAATATGTCTGTTTCTGAGGGAACAGGAAATTTGTTTGACTCACTGTCTTGATCTTTTTGTTGCATTTAAGGTGTTGCCTCCTCACAGACAGACAGACAGCCAGGGCCAAACCAACTGACAAAACAATGCATGCATCCCAACTATGCCAAACTTAGCGTTTCACTGCAGGAGGACAGTTGATGCAACTCAAACTGAAAGTGTTTCTGAGATTTTATGGAGTTGATTTGAAGTATGTTTGGCTTCAGATGCTCCCGAAGCAGCATGGGAAATGTGTTCGCCACAAACTCACTTCACTATTACTGTCTTCATAATGTTATTCCACTTTTTTATGAGACTGTTGACCCGACAGAGCCTTGGTGGAAAATGTGAAGCCTCCGGGGTGAGATCGCCTTGCATAAGCACATTTCCCATTAGAACAGCACTGAAGGGCAATTTGAACAAGTCTCCTGTCCATACACAATACAACTACTTCTGGAAAATATGGAAATATGCACAACCAGAACAGTCAGTAAGGTTTGAAAAACAGCAATAGCTGGTTGTATGCCTAAAAAGGAACACAAACAAGGAAAAATGCATGAAGTGCACCAAAACAAACCAAATGCAAAATAATTGTATGATCAATATATCTGTGATATTTGAGAATCAAAGGCTTGAACACTGCACAGCCCTCTGCATCCCTTCTCTCTCCTCCCCTTCTCTCCTTCTCCATCCATTCCCGCATGGTTAATTGAACAGAATAGTTTAGTGTGCAATTAATTATGATGTGCTGAGATGATGTATGGACCTGACAGGGCATTGTAGGTAATAATAGGAGAGATTTATTTACTGGCTCTGTGTAAGCTCTTCTCACCCCCTGCAAAATTAATACATTTTCTCTGATTCAAATTATGGAAGAAAATAGGAAGGAAATTGTGTCAGACGCATAAATATACAATGCACTCGGGAACACGCTCGCACACTCAAACACACTCAAATGGATGGATATACACACACACACACACACACACACACACACACACACACACACACACACACACACACACATGGAATCAATGTTGTTCTTGTCGGAAAATTGTAAATATAAAACGGCAGAAATGAATCACGCTAATGGCATGGCTGACAGCTGTGTTCAATATTATGATTTCAAACCCCCAAAAGATTGATTACATAACCTCTTCTTTATTTACTTGGTGGAAGAATATATATTGCCCTGCAGTGTTTGTGGGATAAACATAAAGTTAGGAAAATAACATGATTATGAGCTGAGCCCAAGAATGAGATGCATCAAGGCTGCTACGTGGCTTTCTTAAACCCAGTGAAGTATTAACAAAGAATACGCTTTTTTTTGTAGAGGTTCTTATCATGGCATTTTTCACCTGGACCAGAATTGAACCCAAGACATTATGCACTTCAACCCTTTGGCTTCCAAGGTTCTCCAGAATAACATTTTTAGGCAAGCTAAAACCTTGACTTTGACCTTGACTACACTTTTTTTGACTTTTCAAAAAAGGAAAATCCTTTCCTCCAACTTTGCACACTGGCAGTCTCAAATGCCAGCAACCACTGTTTACGTTGCGTGTACGAAAATATACCATGATGTCAGTAAAAGTACATGTTTACTGAAACACCCATCCTTGTGTCGATTTATTTCAAGGGACACTAAAAAAAGAAAAGGATGTGAGAGGCTAAACATCTGTGAGTCCTGCTGTTTCTGCACAGTGCTTTTGTGGTTTGATCCCTTCTGTCAGGCAAATAGACTCTGCAGCTTTAAGGTTCTCTTAAAGCTGCAGAGTCTATTTGCCTGACAGAAGGGACAAGGGGTGTAACTTTGACTTCGTCCAACAGCAGGTGCATTTCTGCAGAGGCCAATGCTTTCCCACAATTACTAATACACAGTATGCGATCACTTTTGGCCCATCTGCAAAGAACGATGATCATGATTCAAAAGCACCTGGTCATTTAAATGAGTGCAGATGTTGCCGAAAGACAAGTATAAATAAGAGAGACAGCATTTACATGTATGGGTGTGGTGTTTATTTTGCATAGGAGCCAAGGCATATAATGTTTCATACAGCTGCAAGGTTTGGCGTTGAGCAAAGCATTCATGTCTCTGGTTGATCGATTGTCTTTCACTGGAGCACTGACTGCTACTGTATTCTGTAACTCTGCCTTACTACAGTTAAACTTGATTCATGTATTTACTTCACAAATGCCTCTGGAGCGGAAGGGCTATTGGGTAAAAGTTGTGCACAACACAAAGCAGCATTGATTGCTTTCTATTTTGCCGTCCAATTTTTTCATTCTTCCCCACAAGCGCTCTCTGGTGTCTCTCCATCTCTGTTTAAAAAGCACCTTGCTTCTTGACGTTGTGTTCCATTTAGCAACATGTGGGCACTCTGCCAGCTGCTTTCATTGTTACATAAATGAAACAAATCCCCGCTGTGTAAGAAATGTTGTGGACATAGAAAAGGATGATATTATTTCTCCATCAGGAGTTGGTCCAAATATCAGGAAGCTTGTAAACGTTGGTATATTTGGAGGCATAAGGAGGCTATTCTCAAAAAGCGTTGCAGTGAAGGAAATTAAATCTAGATGTCACCGGAGTCTAATAACAGTTTCTTAATTTCTCACAATGGAAACTAAGCAGCAAAAGGATTATATAATACTAATGCAACAGTAAACAGACGTTTATGAGAAGAGTTTACAACGATTTTCCATGGGGATTTGTCTGTAATATAATCCAAACATCATACGATATGTAAACAGATGTGCCTGGAATTGAAAAAGCTTGGCTGACAAGTGTTTTTGATTCATACCAGTGATTGAGGTCACCAGTATGGTTTTCATAAGCCTCTCTGTTTATATCAGGGGACAATTACATTTCTCTGTACTCTAGGACTGTTGGTTGGGTAAACATGTATGTGTATGAGTGGATGTAAATGTTTGAGCTTGCATTAGGGTGTGTATGGATATGCATGCATACTGAGAAAGCCTGAGGCATAAGCAAACCTACTAAAACTACCAAAGCCTCTCTGGGGTTCTCTCTTCCTTAAGGTTTTTTTGGACACATGTTTTGAAGAAATATTGTATTTTGCTTTCTTTCTTTATAACATTTGTGCCTCAAAGCTTAAATAACAAACTTTCCAAACATTGTTGCCCCTTGCAGAGGTGAAATAGTATTTAAAAAATGGCAGCGTTGTTTAAAAACCAGCTGTAGACTTTAGTCTGGTGATATTTGGTATTTTAATCAAATTCCATGAAAGGACCCAAACTAACAATAAATTAACAAGTGTTGTCTGTGGAGCCAAAGCCTGATGTAGTTTATTCCTCTGTGCCTTGGCTGCTAATGTTCTTTCATTATAATCCACATTTCACCAAAGTGACCATAACACCATCTTGCTACTGTAAATATTAACTCACCTACACGACTGAACATATTCCCCAAATACAATTTACCCCCATTTCAGTAAAGTTTGCTAAAATTGTTGTGCAGTAAAATATTAAAAGTATATTTACGACAGTTTTTTTTAAAGACTATAACATTTTCACTGGGAACCAATGTCCTTGGGGCTGAGAGCCACATAAGGAAAATCAGAAAGTATGACAACAATATAAAATATCAGCATATGACAGCCGACCTGGACCAACATCAGAATTCATATGAAGTTGTCAAAGTCAAAAGTCAAAGTCAGTTTTATTATCAATTTTGTGCAATGTTCAAACATGCAGAAGATCGAAAGTATGTTTCTCTTCTGTCCAACATATAGTGAATTGTGCAATAGTAATAATAATAATAATACAGTGCAACAAACTGTTTAAAAGTTAAAAAAACAACAACAACATATAACATATAGACAACATAAATTAGGAACTATTAAGACTATGAAGGACTAAACTATAAATAAACTATAAATGTAAATAAATGTGTTTCTGGCCAAGGATTTTTTAAGAGCTTTCTGCTGAAAACAGCTGCCTGCTGCTGCTGGTATAAGGTCAATGAGAGCAATGAGAGTGAATAAAACATTTAATTTGTGAACCGGTAAATCAAAACAATCAGCTGTAAGATGCTATAAAACTATAAGGAACTGCATAAGTTATACTAATATTTTACAACAGGTTCATTGATATTAGCAACTCCTTTCACGGAAGTAGTCATGTGATCCATAGTAAATATGAAAATGTTGATTTATAGCTGCTTTAAATAATCAGTGCAGAAAATGGAAATACGTTTGATGCTGACGCATTACAATACAAACATAGTGAGAAGTTTTCCAACTATTAACAGAGGAAAATATCTGTATAAAGTAATAAATTAATAGAATGTATAACTAATAATAATTCAATTACAATGATTGTGCGACCATACAGGGCTACTGTTAAAATGGGTCTATGGGGTTTGGGCATGCATGCGTGTGTGTGTTTAAACAAACAGCTCACACCAGGAGCTGTTTATTCATTTCCATGTTGTAAGTGAGTCAGAGGAAAACAGATTAAATTCTACATAAGACTAGTGACAACTTATAAGTGTTTGACTCTCTCCTTCTATTCCGAATGCATAACACATCAGACTGTTGACATGCCATGAATGCTGCATTGTGAGCAGTAGATTAGGGTGAGGCTCCTTGCCATGTTTCTAAGTAAGCTCACTCTGAACTGAAGCAGGCACGAATCATCAGATACAGTGCGCTGGTGCAGGCTAGTTTGTATGCAGTCAAAGATGCTCTCTGCTTGCCACAGGCATCTCTGTATCATTCTTCATTTAAGAAATGCTTTGAAGAGTCCAGTGAAGTGAAGTGAGAGATACAAGTGAAAACAGCTGCCTGTCATAGTGGATGTTTACTCTTTTTGAGTGGGCTTTGAAAAACCCTTTTAAAGTGCTATTTTTAATCAAATTCATTACATGCAACTCTGAATGAACCTAACCCTTTTCTGAACGTTGTGTTTTTATTCTTGTACTCACCAATGTTTAAACTTTTGGAAAATAGTTTGACCTTTTTTTTTAAACAATATTATTTAGATTTTTTGCAAACTGCAATGTATAGGTGCATTCAACTAAGTGCACTGTTTTCAGTCATTATTATTATTATTATTATTATTATTATTATTATAATATATAGATATATATATGCTGGGTAATTCTTCATCTTGGCATAGATTCAACAGTGTGCTGGAAACACTTTGTTTCATATTGGCATGACAGCATCGCGCAGTTGCTTCAGCTTTTTCGGCTGCACATCCATGATACAATTCTCCCGTTCCGCATCACAAATTGGATTGAGATGTGGGGAGAGTTTGAGTGCAGTGAGCTCTTTGTCATGTTCAAGAAACCAGTTTGAGATTATTTGAGCTTTGTGACATTGAGCATTATCCTGCTGGGAGTAGCCATCAGAAGATAGGAACACTATGGTCATAAGGGATGGATGTGGTCAGCTACAATACTCAGGTAGGCCGTGGCGTTTAAATTACTCAGTTGATACCAATGGGCCCGAATTGTGCAACTCCACCTGCATGGCATTAAATTGACAAATCTAACGACTGTGTGGTCAACGAAGTTAATCTTTTAACAGTATAAGAGTCATATATTTCAAAGCAGGTGAGAGAGAAAAGTAATTATATGACTTGTATTTGTAAAATGTTGTAAAAACATGACTCAAAATGAAGGCTAATGTTGCTCTGTGTCAGTTTGATCTCTACATGTCTGCTAACATGTTAGCGGTAACAACTTTATAAGCTAACAATGTGTGTTTTCAGCTTGTTCAGCCCTGAAGAGGTCAATAATAATGAACTATGCTTTAAATATAGTTTTCATACATTTTAAATATGTCCATGAGATTAAATAAAACAACTTAAACAAAACACATTTTGAGTTAGAAATGGCTAATAACTGAAGAATGAAGGCCAACAGCTGCGTTTGGTTTCGAAACGTAATGATGGCTGCAGTTTCTTTCATCGGAAATGATTGAGCTGCCACTTGAAAACAATTCCTCTGACGCATTAAATGTGATTACGGGTCTGAGTGAGGCTTTTAGATCCATTGTGTCAGAAACAAGAAAGAACAGAAACAGAATCATTCAGTTCAGATAATTATCAATCCTAAAAGAAGCAGTGAGGAACTTGATCTGGTGAGCTCCATGTATCAGCAGCTCTGCTGTGCTTTGTTCAGCTGCTGCTTGGCATTAGGACTTTAGCAGCAAGCCCATTGCCATTTTTTAGGGATTTCGGTCTTGATTCTGAACTCAATTTCATTGCAGTTTCATGGAAGATTAATGAGCTGGTGCTTTGTGTGGCCTCCTGATATCCCCTCTGCAATGGAACCTAACAACCAATCACAAGAATAAAAGGTGACTCAGACCCGGTCGTCGGGCGCAATTGATACACTCTTTTGCCGGACTTTCCATTTCCCACTGACAGAGATTAGACTAATTGTGAATCAAACTAAATGATTAACTTGAACATATTTCGAAAGGTTCTAAGGCATTTCAATTAACATGCAGGATACCACTGAATGGAGAGAGTTTAATGAGATCCAATTGTAGCATTTGCCAAAGAAATATAATTATTTGATTTATGTGTGTTTATGATGAATGTTTTATTCTTATTAAATGGATCCCGCTCAATATTAATCAAACACAAGCACAATACTGATACAGCACTGCGGTTAATGAATCTGCTTATTAACCGAAGCCCATGCCGTTAACATTCCCAGCATTCAATTTAATTATCTTTTTTCACCCTCGCTCTAATTATCTTTGATATTTTTCATCTTCACAAAGTTTGATGGCTATCTTATTTTAGAGGCACATAGCCAAGACTTTTATTATGCCTTTTGAGATTAAAAAAAAAGAGACTTGTCTGAAAATAGTGTTGAGACGGAGAGATCAAAAGCAAAGCTGAATAATACTCTCATCATGCTGTTCTATTTGACTTCGATCTTGCTCTGTGCTTTGGAATCACACACTGTGACTCAGGCGTGTGTGTGTGTGTGTGTGTGTGTGTGTGTGTGTGTGTGTGTGTGGTAGGGGGGTTTGGTGGGGTGCACACGCCTAATAATACCAGTCAGACATTATGTATATATGCATACTTGAGTGCATGCACACATACGCATTAACACACATAAGCGTTCTGAGGACAGCTTTTAATACATTTCATGCTTATTTTCCATCCGCTTGGAACAGTGATCTCCCTCTTTAGAAGCCCAAACAGGCAGAAATTAACTTGCAGAGGAAAATATCTGCTATACTCTATGAACGATAAATGAAATACCTTTCATCATTACACCAAAATGTTACACAGCCTTCACCAGCAGAAAGGCCTTAGAGTACATACGCAGGATTTAAACGAACATGGCTGGCAAAGGCCACACACTGAAACACAGACTGAGGAACAAATGAGCTTTAATACAATGAACTGTGCAGTGCTGTGTTTTTGGTTGCTTGGCTTACATACTTATATGATGTAAACCTACGAGAACTACTGAGTAAACACCAGAATGGCTTTAATTACTGCATAGTGATATCTCTGATTGGGACAGCAATTATGTTGTGAAAAGAGAACAGAGAGTACTGTAAAGACAACACAGCAATAACGGCACGCATTCAGGAGATCAAAGAGAAGCTTGGAGTGATTTAGATACAGTTGTCACAGACAGCTGCCGGCATAATCACGCTGCCATATTCGTCAGTTGATGGGCTCTGATGAGCAGCCCGTGCATAGCCAAATCATTATTAGATCCCCATTGTGATAAATGTTATTTATTGCTGTCATGCAGCATTAATGTTTAGTTCAAGGTTGGGAAATGAGCAGGGTAGAGCCACACGGTTCGGCCCATTCACGGTCAGTTTGGGACAAAGGGAATGACTAAACACCGGCCAAACTTTATCACCCAGGAGAGAGGACGATGTAGAGATGGGTGGTTAATGGCTCTAATTTGCATGTGTTTTAAAAGGGTAATGAAGTAATATGATGTTTACCATTTCTGAAGAGTTTAATTTCTGCTGGCAGAGACCCAGAGCACACCGAGACACAATATAATGAACAGCAACGTGAATATAGGCTGGGGTACGTAATGGTAGCATGGTAGCAGATGTGCAAGGGTTCAAGGGTAGAGGGAAGCGTGTGTGTGGTGTGTGTGTCTGTGTGTGTGTGTGTGTGTTTGTGTGTGTGTGTGTTGGGGGAAGGTGGTTGTGGGTCATGCTCAATGATTTATTCATTAAGTTCACTAACCAGAAGCCTGTGTTTATTTGTTGACCCTCACTTGTAAGCTAGGGAGACACTTAAATCTCCCTTGATCATCCCATCATCTCTCCATTCCCTTTCATTATAGCACTTTGATTTGTGTGCAAGAGCAGCAGCATTACACAAGACGTCTCATCATAAACATTATTGTTACATACATGCAACTACATAATTTGTCTTTCGCTTCGCACCAACTCGAGTGTTCTCAAACTGGAGGCCAAAGGAAAAATGCTGCGCAGAAATTGCCATGCCCAAAAGGTCCTGGTTCCTGAAATAAGATGATGATGTAAAAGGGGTCAGCTGCTAATCTTTATTCCCAGAGTAAAGCGCTCATTCATTATGTAACAGTTTGCATTTGTATTCAGGCCACAGGCCCAGGGTGCAGAAACATTCAAAGAGCCACTCATAAAAACACATACTTCTACTGCTCCCTTCTTTTCTCTGGCTATAATCTAATAGCAAGCCACTACAAAAAAAGCACATGAGTGAGGAAGTCTTTATTACATATTGCATAACAAATGAATGCTTCAGAAATGCACTACTGTATATCAATAATGAAATCCCTTTTTTTGAGGTACCAAATAAAATCAAATTCTAGGCTTTGATAATGAGCATGCAGAGGCTCTTCTTTAGAATACAACATCTATTAATGTTATAATTTTAAATTCTGCAGCATATGTCAATGCAGATGGGCTATCATATTTAGCACCAGAAAAAAAATATTAAACTCTGACTGTCTATAAACACAGTCTTATATGTATTTGCTCATCTAAGTTTTGAGGACAAATTGCATTTGTTGTAAAAATAACAAAATTACCTTTTGGTATTTACTTATCTTGTATCATGTTTCTAAATAGTCGCTTTTCTTACTATCAAATCTACAAACATTGCCCATGTAAACAAACCTTTAACAATATAAAAATGCATAAATCCTCATGATACGCATATATATAGATATTAAAAATGAAGAAAAAAAGGGGGAAATATCTTCAGTGCAAACCAACCCAGAAGGGATGGGACAATCTCTCTAGAGGGATCTCCACAATTACGGATTGGTCCTTTAATTGACTGGGCTGGGGAGAATCTCCCAGATAGCTGGTGTCAGTGTCTCCGTAGAGAGACGGTATGAATGATAATCACTTAGACCAGATTGGAATGGCACACAGCCAACCTGGATGTGCAGTTAAGCATCTCTTTACAGCAGGATAACATCGGCACTGGGAGAAGCTGAAGGGGTCCATAGACAGCCCCCTTTTCTATTTTCATCCCGGCTTGATATAGGTGCCTGACATCATCTAAACAGCGAAGCCCATTTGTAACCAGGTTACCAGTTATCTTTCATCTGTAATTGAGAGCATGCAGCTCGAGTCAGAAGTGTATCAACAATATAGAATGTTGTTAGCCTTCCATCAAGCAGCCTCTGAAGGGAATTAATAGCTATCATCTGAGGGAAAAAAGGCCTCAGACAGACTGGGATGGGGGTTGTGGAGATAGTGAAAGATGTTTCCCTGGAGCTGTTGTTATTACGGCAAAAAAGAGTGAGAAAGAGAGACAGATGTGAGCACATACAGTATATTGCACATGCACACACTCAAAATACAAACTTTCCTTCAACTTGACTGATCCAAAGCATTCAGCAGCCATAGAGTAAAAAAAGAACTTGTGCGACACCACCCCCATTTTCCCTCCCCCCAATGCCATCTTCTCAAGTTCCCAGTGCAGCTTACACAACATATCCAAGCTGACCTCAGAGAGGGATTTCTTGACATGTACTACATGATGGACACGCATCTCCTGCCTTGTAAAACCACCGGCTCGATGCTGAGAGGCAGAAAGCAAGGCAAGGCAAGGCAAGTTTATTTGTATAGCACATTTCAACAACAAGGCGATTCAAAGTGTTTCACATAAAACCATTAAAAGCATCAAAAACATAATGCAGATTTAAAAACAGTTAAGAAAACATTAAAACAGTCAAAAAGCAAAATAAAAAATAAAAGTTGAAAAAGCAAAATAAAAAATAAAAGTTGAATAAAAGTTGCAGTGCAGTTTAAGAAATAAAATGCAGTAGTGAGATGCAGTAATTGAATCTGGTTCAGTTAAAGGCAGCAGCAAACAGAAAAGTCTTCAATGTGGACTTAAAGGAGCTGAGGTTCTCAGCAGACCTGCAGCTTTCAGGGACCTTCTTCCAGACGTGTGGAGCAGAAAAGCTGAACGCTGCTTCTCCATGTTTAGTTCTGACTCTTGGAACAGAAAGTAGACCCGTCCCAGATGACCTGAGGGGCCGGGATGGTTCATAAGGTAGCAGCAGATCACAAACATAAGCCCTAACATAAGAGCCCTAAACCATTCAGTGCTTTATAAACCAGCAGCAGGATTTTAAAGTCAATTCTTTGTTTGACAGGGAGCCAGTGCAAAGACCTCAGAACTGGAGTGATGTGATCCACTTTCCTGGTCTTAGTGAGGACTCGAGGTGCAGCGTTCTGAATCAGCTGCAGCTTCCTGATTGACTTTTTACAGAGGCCTGTGAACACACCGTTACAGTAGTAAAGTCTACTGAAGATAAATGCATGAACAAGTTTCTCCAGATCCTGTTGAGACATAAGTCCTCTAACCCTTGATATATTCTTCAGGTGGTAGTAGGCTGATTTTGTAATTGTCTTGATTTGGCTGTTCAGGTTGAGGTCTGAATCCATAACTACACCTAGATTTCTGGCTTGGTTTGAGGTTCTTAACATTAGTGATTGAAGCTGAGCGAAGCTGAGAAGGTGTGTCTTGTCTGCCAAATGCCCGCAGTGTCACTTACTGTTTGTGTTTGAGTCTGGCTCCTTTTAAAATCATCATAACCTTTCATGGAAAGCTTGAAGCACACACAAATATCTAAAGTACAAAAGAAATATAAGCTATAAGATACTTACCATGCGGTCACACTCACACCCAGTGAAGTGTTAACTTCACCCATCAACATGCAGCTTGTAAATCCAGCGAGTGTAAGGAGGTTGGATTTGATTTAGCATTATGATAATGACAGCCCCATTCATGGCTGCTTGATGTGCACTTTGCAGCTCGTATTGACAAAGGTGTTATGATCTAAGATGAGCTTTTTTTCCAGCATGAATAAACACAACTTGTGGTCCCTGTTGGCGCCACGGTGCAATATTATGAAATATTTTTCCAATTTCATTTTTGACTTTATTTTTAAAGAGAGGGTGAAATGAGAACCTGCCACAACAGCGCAGCGGCATTGTAAAGCTAAACAAATGGATTAGAATGTACAAAATGTTTACTCTGAAGGCAGGCGAGTCTGTGTGCCGCAGGCAGTCAGCAGTTTGTTATAATGGGAATTTCAGTCTTGTCTTGTTTGCCTCGGAGCTGAACAACTCCGGTGCTCTGCTTGTGTGTGCTCTAATTACAGACAAGATTAGAGCGGGCAAATTAAACTGCTACCAGCCACTGTTTGTAATTGCCACAAGCAAATGTTTGTAATTATGAACAGATTGCTTTACTATCGATAATTAAAACAACAACACAACTTATTTAATGACTATTGGGAGATGCCACTCTGAAATTGACAAAGCAGAGCAGAGAAAATTATTTTCACTCTGACTCTCTTGCCTTTTCTTTTCTCCGCCACTGCTCTTTTGTCTCCTTGCGCATATTTCCCAATGCTTTCTCGCTGTAGATGAAACGCGTTTGACTGGATTTGCTCCAGAGAAAACAAAGACAGTAAAGTCTGTGTTGATAGCATTGCTGTCACTGCGCTTGTTTTCCCCTTTAGCAGTGATTGTCCATTGTCTGTGTGGTAACTGATATACTAAGCAGTTGGTATTATTAGTTGTGCAACCATGATTATAATCCCCCACCTGTTGTCAGCTATTTGATACTGACACACAATATCAAGCTTAAGCAACTGACCCTGTCGCTCTGCTGGCTAATGAGCTGCTGTATGAGGCCACTGCCAACACTGCAGCAGCAATACTAATACTACTGCTACTAGTAATACTAATACTATATATATATATATATATATATATATATATATATATATATATATATATATATATATATATATATATATATGTGTAATATACTACTTCGATGTGAAGCCGATGTGAAGCATTCAACCTACAATGATACAAAACACAAGGACCATTAATCCCCATCAGTGTTACTGTTGCTATGCTCTTACTGTTCTCTCATTACATTACATTACATTTCATTTAGCTGACGCTTTTATCCAAAGCGACTTACAATAAGATCCAAAGCGACTTACAATAACAGCACATTTGCAGTTTATAGTGATGATTGTGGCATATATTGCAATTATTAGCTATTTCTGTCACAATTGGTTACCTAATTTCAAACAGATGCACATAACAGCTGATATCTCCAAACAAACTCAGAGCAAAACAATCTACAATGATTGATAGCACTACAGGTAAAAGGGAAAATATCTATTTTCTATTTTGGAGTGAACTGTCCCTTTAATATGTGACGCCACCGTTTGTCTTTAATGTATAATATATATTTACTGCACTCAGGGAATAAAGTGATTCTGATCCAGAAGGACTTGTCTCCCATCTTTAAGGCCAATCCTCCCATCACATCCCATTACCTCCTATATTCATTATCCTCATTCTTATTCCTTGGGTGTGTTTGATTTTTATGTTCTAATAAGCTGGTCTTGATAAGATAACAGATGGTGTTTCATCTTATCATAGACCTGTAGCAAAAGTGTCAGGAGTTGTGATGTGTTTGATTTTATTAGAGATGAGATTTAGCACATACATGCTACATTACTGCAACAGAACTCCCATTTCTCATCTGCAGGAGAAAATGAAACTGTGATGAAATGTAATATAGTCCCCCTCAGGCAGAACTAGAGGGACTGGGAATTGCACCACAATAAATCTAATGGATATTACTGCACTCAGTTCACCCTCTCTCTCTCTCTCTTCTTTTACTCACTATTTCTCTCCCTTACCCCCTTTTACCTCCCCCATCCTTTTATTCTCTGTAGCTGTGCAAGCATGCACAGACTAAACACACACACACACACACACACACACACACACACACACACACACACACACACACACACACACTGTGTGCCATATACAAACTTACATTTGCTTGAAGAGCCTATCCCTGCTTCCACAAAAAAATCACTTTATATTTACCATCAGATCCATTTTAGATCTGCCTAATGGATTTCAATTGCCAGGTCTAAACTTGAAAGCTAATGTAGAGGCCTCTCTGCCTCTTGCTGCATCCTAAAAAGCACAACAATTCAGAGAACAGAGGGATACATACACAGTTAATTATCAAAGCATTATATAAAGAAGTGACTGATGCAGTGGAAACAGTTTTTTATAAAATGCTCTGCACCATTACATTTGCAACCGAATGGCTTATAATTTAAGATTCAAGATAGTTGTATTGTCATATGCACAGATAATAGATAGTTACTCTGTACAATGAAAAGCTTACTTTGCTAGGTCCTCCTTACACACAGAATTACAATAAACTTAAGGTAAAACAAGAATTAAAATTAGAATTAAGAATACAAAAAAACATTGCTATAAATGCTAATAGTATAAGAACATATATAAAATAAGGTACAGAAATATGACAACAGTATTGCACAATCAGTTTAACTGAGTGAAAAAGTGCACTATGCATTGCTACAAATATATCAAGTAATTGTGCCCATTGCTACAACAAAACATCTATAAAGTATATTAATATATTCTCACAGTAGTGCTTTGGTTACTATTGTTGTCTCATTTAATCAGTTATCTACAAAAAACACTTGCTCCAAAACAGGCTTTTTAAATATACTAAAAAATAAATACTTTATTTTATTCAACACTGCCTGACAATGCAGCACAAAGACTAGCATGACATGAGTATCTACTATCCTCTTACAAAACAAGAATGGCTGTCAGTTTCTGACCTGCCTTCCCCGCTGTGGTAAATTTCTGTTTAAATTACGGGTCAAATGATTACCTGAAATTCCTATGGGGTTGCTCTGTAGCACTGAACCCACAGAGAAGCATCACCTGATTCAGCGCTATGGAGCTTTACTGCCAGTACGTTATGATTCAGTCTCACAATTCAACAACAACGGTGCCGCTCACAGTAGGCAGATGTTTTCAGAGACAAAGTTCTAATAAACTTACCAAAAACCAGCTGCCCTTCATGGACAGACAGACACATGTATGCTACTAGCTATTGAACTCTGCGTAGCACAGATAAATAGATGGACAGCCATCTTTACCTCAAGAGTTGATGGAGACCAAAACAGAGCTCAACGGAGAGTGAAAATTGGACTTCAATTCGTCAGGAAAGAAGCACCATTTCAATAAATGCTACTGACGCTACGGGTTTGCTGGATCTGTAAAAGTAAGCAACTGTAGATGAACACGTTTGGCATAAAACCTTTATTAGGTGAGGAAAGTCTGTCAGTACTGTTTTTTGTAGATTGTTGCATTGCCCAAGTGGCAAAAAAAATATGTCAATGCAGGATTAGAGTTAAAAAGTATAGTGCGTACAAGTGAAGTTAGAAGCCTCGCTGGAGATGACCTATATGGGATGGCCTAGATGACTCTAATTAGGCACCTGTAGATTACTGCGTGTTTTCACATTTGGTCTGCCATATCTTTTTTTCCATCTGATCTTCTCGATGTTCATTTAAACTACAATGTTCAAACATACTTCAAGTGCTTTGGGCATTTCTTTGTACGACAGTCATTCCTTTTTTACTAACATCTTGCTCAGAACCAAATCGTTGTATTAAAGGACCATTAATTGGCAATCTCTGGTTCCTTAACAAGACTCTTAATTATTGCTTCATTGAACTAATTCAAGCTAATGAGTTGAAAACCCATAGCGCTCATTTTGAGACAAATATCTAGTGTGGTGAAATTAGACTGAAGACCTAGCTTACTTTGAATGAACTGTACAGAATGTAATCAACAAAAAAAATCCTAATTCATTAATACCCCTTCCACATAAATATAATTACGTTGGTTGAGACCTAGCCAAATGTGATAAAATACAAGTTATTGAAGAGTGAGTATTCAGTATATTGGTGTTACGTCTTATGTCAACCATATTGTCTGTCATTGACCCTTAGCACACCATGTTCAGGTCCTGTTGTCCTTCTACCATATGCACTGCGTTAACCAAGTTATCAATATGTCTCTTAAGCAATGTCACCTCAGCACATAGTTGAATAAAGTGCACATGGCCATTAAAGGGATTCTGATTAGCTTTGCAACAGTGAGCCCTTGCCAGGATCAAGTGGTTCTGCTGTCAAACATTGCAGGACACACAGAACTAGATGGAGGTCACAGCTTGCTGTTATTACTGTTGTGTTATTCTGATTCTATCAGCAAACAAACATGCTTTAAAACCTAATGGGAGCTTGGATTGCACTTTTCAAAACTAGCCTGCATGATGGAGCGCTTAGCTGATTTTTAGCTCAACATTTTGTCTTATTTTATGCACTTTTGGTTTGTGAACTAAGCTTCTCGACATTAGATATATTTCCATTTGTCTGTGTTCTTGGAATCTAGGGTCAACGTTTATGCCTGGGTTCATCAAACAAGTGCTAGAACAAAGCAGGTATATATGCTGAATATCTTGTGTGAATATAAAGAATCCAGAAGGTAGGATCTCTGTTGTCTTAACAGATGGTGTAACACCTACACTGCAGCAGCCAATTGCTCTTTTGTTCTCTCGAGTATTTATAGCAAGCTCACCCAACCTTGCCAGCATTTCACCTCCATGTGCTGAGAAAACTCTGTCATTCTTGATAATTGCAACCAAGTTAATGAGGAGAGGACTCGTTTATTTATAGTTCTTAAAGCTTAATTTGTAGTTTCTTACATCAATAAGGGGTACACGTATTGTTTTTAGGAAACATTATAGACTGAGGCTCACTGCTTCATTCTATCTTGATATGTCTTCATTGTCAGCCTACTGTACACTTGCAGAGCTAATGCTAATACACTGTACCAAATGCAGGTAATGACCTACAGCCTCAGTCACGTGTTATTTAATAAGGCATTAGGCATGTTCATGTTCACAACCAATTCAAAGTGCTATGCGAGGTGCATAAGGATGATGTGAGCATGAAATGAAAAATAAACGTATCGTCATCTGCCACTTTATTCATCTCAAATCTTTTAAACAGCTGTGCCTATGACAGTGCCACAAAATGACACCGAACTAGGCTCTCCAATTAGGAAAATAACATTGTTTTATGCAGCACATAAAGCACAGGAACTTTAAGAATATGTATTCAAGTTTAAGGAGATAAGGTCCATAATGCATGAGAAATGATGCATTTTATTTTTGACACAATGATGCACAAGTTAAGATATAGTGGTTTGGTCCAATTAAATGTGTGCATGCACTGTATCTCTATGATGTTATAAACTCCCACTGATATGCCCGACTAAAACTGCAAAACCAATGAGTTATAACCAAATAGTGTTTTCTTGGGTTAGTTGTGTATGATTCCATCAATGGTCTGGTGTTTGTGATTGATTGATTTGTAAATAGCACATCCTTCAGATGAGACACTTCAGATTGAAAACCGACGTCCTGTTGCTTCCAAATGGAAGTTGTGGATGAAACGTGCTGGGAAGGCCTATTTACTACTCTTTAGCTTAGTACAGACTGTGCCTTACTGGCATGATTGCCACAGTCACATTACTAACATCCAGGCACATGATTTGCGTGGATTAAATTCACATTTCATAAGGTCAATAGTTAAAATTCTCTCGAAAACCAAGAGAAAATGTTGTGGACTCGGAGGAGTCAACAATGCTGCCGGCTTCATCGCTCCATCTTGTGCCTGCCTCTCTATCCTGTGTCTTCCTCTTCGCCATTTGTTTCCATTTTCAAAGGATCCATGGTTCACTTACTGAGATGCCGCTGAGTGTGCTCATTTGCATTTAACAAGAGATCAAGAGTAAGTGGCAGACACCTCTTGAAATTCATCTAATTTGCTTCGTAAAACTATTGCAACCGTGTAATATATCCCATATTTCCATTGTAATATGAGGAGCTGTTTAAGATTGCTACATGAGCTAATTCCGTACATTTCATTTCACATAATCAGCGAAATAATTTGATTATTGATCACTCTGATAAATGTGCATCAGAGGAGGAATAAATGAAGTAGCTGCCAAATAAATTACCTTTCCAGCAGTTAACTTTAAAGGCATTTTTCATCAACGTCTTAAGCCGTTTGTGGTGATGAGACAGTGTCTGGAAGGAAATTTAAATCAATATACTCTATATTAGAGCACTGTAGCATCCGCAATCTTCAATACAGTACTGATTGTTTACTTTCATCTTTTACTGTGATTGATTTATTTGCAGATAGAATTATTCTTGTTTTTTATTACATATTGGATATTGGCCAAGCATGTCATTTTCTTCAGATATTATTGAGGTTCCTACGCAACCACAGCTAAATGTCAAGATAAAACTGTTGATTGTGGCACATTTATTTTTTTATTCCATTTTCAATCCTGCCTTTTGTAAATCTTCATTTAAAGGTAATCATTTACCGAGCTCCACCTTTCACTGAATTGATGGACACTTGCCTGTTACCTCACATGAAATCATTTCAGGGGTCACATATGGTTTGAAAAAACAGTATTAATATGAAATGTATTACATGCAACATATTATATAGACTGATGCAAATATAACCCATCCAAATGATCACTTATGACCCACCAGAAATGTGTGGCTGTGTCTTTGTCCACAGAGACACTGCCTGTATTTTTTCTGTCCTTATTATTTTGCTGTGTTCGTAATATTTCTGGGCATTGGCAAAGAGCATTTGGACCCCATGTGGGGGTGTAAACCCCCTGCAGGGGGTGCAGCCCGTTTCCATCACCAGGTCAAACACCGAGGCTTTGTCACACCACTCGACGTGCCGAAGCTCAAGGTATGGCGCGGGTTGTTACAACGCTCTGTGTGTTTTTATGTACTTATGTATATGTGTGTGTGTGTGCGCGTGTGTGTGTGTGTGTGTGTGTGTGTGTGTATGTTTCTCTTCTTTAGTTCTCGGCAACGCGATCTGTCTGAGCAGAGGGTCCCACCTGCAGCTGATGTTCCAGTAAGACTCCATACCTGTCGGTACTGCTGATAGCTGCAGCAGTAATCATTAACTTGACTGATATGTGTTATCCCACAACACAAGTCTTATCTGAAAAGATTTCCAAGAAGTCAGATGACGCAAATGAAAAAGTGTGATCATAAACTAGTATCACAGAATAACAGGAGACAAAGGAATAATAGGCCTAACAAGATTAAATAATGAAATACAATGATAAAGGAATAAATGTGTAAAGTGACGAATCCACCTGACCTCCCAAAGCTCTACTATTGTATCTTTAAGCTCATTGTTTTGGTTTTCCAGCCTGCAACTTTATTATTTATTTCACTCTAGCCGATCGTATAGCGTCATGTCGGCTCTGAGAAGGTGACCAGAAGCACAACTCCAAGGACATGCTAATGTTGCTACGTATTTTCCAGATGTGTTAATAACCAAATATATGCTAACAAGTTGGCTGTATCAACTTGAAACGCAATGACATGTAAATTATGTTTTTGTGGCTTGTTTCCACCGTCTATAAATCTGTTGCAGGTTAAAGTCATCTCTAATAAGTGGTTTGACGATTAGCATTAGCCAGGTTAGACTGCTATGTTAATCACAAGGTGTCACAATGTGTGCCTGGCATATTGTTAATAATATTGTATATACACCAGAGCAAATTACAACTGGTAAAGTATGATGTATTTGATGATAGAGCTTGGCTTGAGGTGGCAGACTATGAGTATCTATGAGACAATTAAAAATGTTCTGCCCACTTTTTTCAATAACTGTGTGCACTGCACATATGTTTTACAGTAACAGTTAAATCAGTATGCCTCATTAATACAAACAAATGAGTATTCTTTATATTTGAGAAATGTCAAATATCTTTGTGGGCAGGTCAAACTCAGACCTTTCATTGTATCTTAGGGATAGTCGGCTTCCTCTGGGATGCACACATTCTGGGCTGGACATTCACATCCAGATGGCCGGTTCTGACAGCCATCTGTGGCTGAATCAAATATTAAAAAAAACACAAAACCAGTTTATGATCATTGACCCTGCACTCAGTACCTTTGGAGAAAATAAATGTGTGGACAGTTGATGATAAAAGGCACCCACTGGTTCTCAGACTGGGACAAAAACAACACAATGGTATGTATAGCTGACCTATTTCCCCCTCAGCATTTTAACTAATGTAGAGGCAGCTCTGATGTTCTCCTCAAATATAACATATTCAATAACCTTTATGGATTTTTTTTCTCAATGCCAAGAACAATAAAAACAAATTGAAAAAAAGCTCAAGAGGCAATCCAAACAGTGGTGCAATAGCATGAATATAAACCAATCTTCTGTTGTGATGAGAACACTGAAAAGCAATCAACCTATTTTCCTCCCTCTAGTGTTTACGGAGAAACTGTTCAGTATGCGCTGGAGTTAAGAGCAGGGTCAACCAGCAGCTGATTTATGCCTGTGTGAATGCTATTTTTTTGATTGCAATAATAATAACTCAGCCTTGTAAATGTTCATGAATTATTATGGGATGAAAACATGTCCATCAAAACAAATAAGAATAAGAAATGCTTAAAGCTAACATACACGCACATTTCGCATGATCGCATATACTAGTTTTCAGAATTCACAGAGTTTGACGCGTGTGTGTGTGTGTGTGTGTGTGTGTGTGTGTGTGTGTGTGTGTGTGTGTGTGTGTGTGTGTGTGTGTGCACGTGCATGGGGGTGGGGTTGTAAAGGAGGGGGTTAATCACCCTTGTGAAAAAAGGAAAACCTACAAACAAAAGCGTTCAAAGGCCCTTTCATATGTTTTCTATTGAAATTTGGTGAATATTCTGTCACCGTGCTTTTGAAGTGATTGCTGAGCATACAGTTCAGAGAAACGCTCACATTTGGGCCACTGCCTCCGCAGTCTTTGTTGTCATCTTCATTGTGCTTTGCTGACCCTGCACTTTTCTAAAGAGCAACATCCCACACCTCCGATTAATGCCTCATTCGGCCCGATACTGGCTGTGAGCAGGGGCGGCGAGTATGTCTCACGTCCATTTAGGCACAACTCCCACATCAACTTTTACCATGGAGGAGAAATTATCATGAAGTCCCAAACCTGGGTACTGTTTAACTCCCCTTTTCTCACACCCTCCACTTTGTAGCAAGGCCAGAGTGCACCTTCGGGTCTTTTTATTTGTTGAGGCTTATCCCCAATCTCTTCATGTGATTATCTAACAATTCTATACTGCTTTCAATCAAATCAGCCTCCATGAAAAAACTAAATTGACTCTTACGTGACCAGTAAATGTGAGGTTTAACTTAGTGTATTACTCCATAACCATGCATGCATAACATATAGAGTAAACTCTACTGCATAGGACAATATTCCATTGTACCAAATAAATGCTTTTAAAATGCAGGATAGTCATGGGGGTCACTACTTTCACTTTATTTTATTGATTTAAGAAAGTCTGGGCATATTTTGGTGTTTTCTTTGTACGTAAATATACAGTATAAACCTCGTACCTCCAAAATATAATGAACAACTAACTAAAGTGTTCCTTTAGGGGTTCAGAACATTTCTAGAGTTAAATAAACAATTTTAATTTAATTATCATGAAATAGATTGTCATGAAAAGTTTACATTTTGGAGATACATAGTTGTCAACAGACAGTAACAAAGGAAACAATGTGATATAACAATTATCCAAAAACCTAGGTGAGATTTTTGTTTTATAAGAACTGTGGTGCATAGCAGCTCATTTGCATTTGGCCCCTATATTCTCCTCACTTTCAACAACAGTGTGATTTTCACCGGAGCACCCCGCAGTCTGGATGAAAACAGTGTAAACCAATCTGCTCCCTCAGAAAATAAGAAGATTCCATCATAACATAGAGTATATTTCGGTTAAAAAGTTATAAAAACACATTATCTTTCAGTGCTTGTGGCCTCACACATACCAGCACACTGTAGTGTGGCTGGAGCTCGGGAGGTAGAGCCCAAATGTCCTTCGGCAAGATACTGAAACCCAAATTGCTCCCGAAGACTGAGTGTGTGTGTGTGTGTGTGTGTGTGTGTGTGTGTGTGTGTGTGTGTGTGTGTGTGTGTGCGTGCGTGTGTGAGTGTGTGTGTGAGTGTTTGTGAATGAGCATTAGATTACATCCTGATGAGCAGGTGGCACCTTGTATGGCAGCCTCTGCCATCAGTGTGTGAATGGGGTAAATGTTGGCATGCAGTGTAAAGCAATTTGAGTGGTGGGAAGACTAGAAAGAGGCTATATAAATACAAGTCCAGAACATTTACCATGTTCTCTCTCGATGTCCCTTATTAATTATAAAAGTAGATTTTATAATTAATTCTCCCCTCCTGTGCATTTTGCTATTTTGTAATGTATCATTACCTTTCTATTTCCTTATGTATTATTATGCTGTTTGATTATGTGTACCCGTTTAATATTTTATATCCCGGAAAAGAATTCTCATTTATTCATTTCCCACGCTCATGTGCTGACATTAAGTTGTTGTGCAATTAGCTTCGACACAAGACTCTCATCTCTCATTTTCTGCTTGATCACTGGGGAAAAACATAAGTATGAAGGTTGTACTGGTGTCTGCTGAAGGTGTACTATACAAGCACAAGGAACAATGACTAATGAGGGTGCTGGTGAAAAACTGTCAATATGATACAAACAAAAGGTCTCAGTTTACATTATTACTGTTGATGTAACTGCAAGCTACATACAGTGTTATTTTCATAAAAACACACAGTACACAAAAATATAACATTTAGTCTCAGTCTAAATAGAGTCAAATCTACTCTTGCCTCAGAGTTGATAATAGTATGTTTTACTCTATCTAGAGTTGATATTTAACTCTACATGATGATATATTTGCTAGAATTGGATTCAACTCTATACAGAATTCTATTTAAAAAAAAAGAAAGAAAAATTACTCCCCCGTTTTTTCTGTGTAGGTTTGAGTGCAGTCCCCTTCAAGACAACACACTAGAAGAGCAGACCGAATAAAAACAGCAATGAACTGACAACAACACAGATGTATACACTGCTCAATACCATATATATTATCTCCACTGATGTATATTGATTGAGCCGAGGCAGGTGATTGGTTGGAGCGGCCATGTTGTTGTGTTGAGAGATGGCTGTTTGACGAAAGGCCTCATCTTTCAGCCGTCCTCAGGAGGACCATCCAAGCACACTAACTACCTGCTCTCCTCATGTCCAGGGTTAAATAATCAGCGCTTTGTTGCTTGGAAGCATGGTCAGCAATACATTGGTAACAACTAGAAAAAGCGTTGTCAATGGGTAGGCATTAAGAGATGAAGCTGTATCACAAAAAACGGGGTACATTTCATAGTTTCATAACTGCTGTTGTCATGGAAACAGGTACAACAGAGTGGCTGGTCTGCACAGCCAATGTTTACACATTTGTAAGTCATGTTAACAAGCTGAAGGTTGGGTTGATCATTAACTAAAGGAGGAAGCGTGCATTTATATTGTTCTGTTCATCAAAACAGAACATGTCTCGACAAACGCAACTGTTCTGTGATGCTGCTGCCTTCCACTCAATGCCACATGCAGTAATTTAATGAGAAACATAAGAACAATGCACTTTAACACATTTTTTTAAAGCAATGTACAACATCCAACAACCGCTGCTCAAGCTTAACATCCAACAGTGGTATTCACAGGGGAAATACTTGAGCAGTGCCAATCAACAGCAACTCTGGAGCATGTTCGAAAAGATTACAGAAGTCAAATGGCCTTTTCTCCTATTGTGACTGTTAAACTGGTTTTGACAGCCAGTCATAGATGTTGAGGCTCTATGCTGCCTTCACCGCCCACCAAATCTATAAGCTAAGGAGGAAAATCTTTGAGGTGTTGGCCTGAGAGTAGGGGCCCTGAATTTCTCCCTAATCCCAAACCCTCCCCATCTATTCATAAGAATCATAAAAGCCATGCCTCAGTACTGCACTGCATTATCCCCTTCTTCTTTTTTTTTAAGCCGTGGTGGTCATTTGTCGTGTGATTAGCAATGAAAAAACGAGCCCAATGTGAATTAAAGAGAAATAACAGCGTGGTGAATGACCTGGATGTCGGTCAGAGGGAGGAAGAGGGGGCCGGGTCTGTTCCAGGCAACCATGCTCACCAGGACCCAGACAATGGACCCCGTCGGCCCTGATGCGGCTTGACAACTGAATGACATGCTGAATGGTTACCATGGAGACAAATGTGTTGAATTTTATGCATGCATATTCTGTTTTGATTTTTTTTTCCTCCCCCCCTTCTTTTTTTCATGGCTGAGGAGATTTGACTAATGGTGTGCTGACGCTAAACAGTGCGCTGGATGGGGCTGCATGGGGAGCCCCTCTTTTCCCCAGCTTCACCGGACATTGTAGCCCAGCTTAATGTTAACGCCTCGGAGAGTATTAGCTTAGCGCAGCTAGAGCTCGGGAAGGGATGAGTCTGTGTCAAAAGACAACAGTGCATTAGCTCCAAGAGGCAGGGGCTTTCCCGTTCTAATGATCTAATGACAGATGATCCAGCCCACTTTGTTGGACCTCATACCTTGTGTCATACCCTGCGGATTGCCGGGATACTTCATGAACCATAAACAACCCTGTTGGGACTTTTCTATACATTCCATATGTATACATCATATTGCTGTACAACACATTTAACAGTGGCCTTTTCAACCGATGTGTGTAAATACCAAACAGATAAAGAACATTTTTTAAAGAAATAAACCCTTAAAAACAACAAACATGTTATCGGGAAATTAATAAAAAATATCTGTCTTTGCAAATACACCCTTTAGATTGTTACAACTTATATGGATCAACGAAACTACACATTTTGAAGTTCCGATTTTTTGCACTCAGCAAAACACAAAGGTGTGTTTTCTGAAATCCGGGCCACTTCTGTGTTGAAAATGATAGCTCCTCTGTGATTGTTAAAAACGCCCGAGTGTGAATGTTGGTTAATATGTAATGTATTGTGAAGCCTGTTATCAGGAGCCAGATAACATATCTTAATGCTGTGATATTTTTAGCCTCTGAGTTTGGTTTGTTTCCAGTTTGCATTTCAGCGCAAGGACAGCAGCTAACTGTGAATATGAAGGTGTACAATGTTCACAAGAAAAGCACAGATCCCCTGGCTGGCTGCGCTGAGTGCGGGTTAACTCATCCCGAGAACAGATTATATGCCGTGTCGACCCTCACAAAACCCTGTTGATGAGAGGGGAGAATCATCACAATCATCCACAATACTTTGATCAGACACCCAACACAATGAAACGGAGCACATGTGTAAAATAGCCCCATGATGAAACTGACGCCTGAAACATTTTTCCCCCCAGCACCAATTTATCATTCTCACTCCTCGATAATAGAAAGCAATCTTCCAACCCATGATTACACTTCTCAAGAAATTGTATTTCATGTACATGCTCTGTGGACAGGATGAATATCTAAAGTGCCAATCATGGAGTGTATACACTCAAACGACAGTAATGCAAAAGGATTCATGACAGTGCATCCTCTATCTTCACAAAGAAGGGATATATATTCTGTATCAGCAGCGAGAGTACACATATCACAACATGGCAGTGATCTGGGGAAAATACATTTCTATCGTTGCAGCGCACACACCTCACCACATTATGTTCAGCCCACTACACAGATAAAGCTGCAACATGATCATTTTACCATGCTTCTGGAGCCACATTGATTTACATATTGATAACGCATGTAAGAGTTTTAAAGTCCATCATTTGAAAGGTATCGCTCTCAGCTCTAAGATGCTATTAAATGCTATTTTTATGAACGACAACATTGTGCCATTAATGTATTTTTTTAATATTTATTATTGAACATCCGGCATCAATTTTATTTCGTACTAGGGCTGAAACATTTTCAGTTATAAAATCGTGACTTGATAGATTGCAATAAATGTTCAGTGTCTTAACACGATGTATCACGTACGCGGTTAAGCTGGCTACCGTTTACACAGCTGTAAAGAGGAAGGGGGGTGGACCGGACTCTCAACCAGGAGAGCGCTGTTCAACACCACGTTTTGTTGCCTAAACCAAACTGTTTCTCACAGTTTTCTTAAACCTATGGGGTTTTGTTGCCTCAACCTAACTGTACATCGTTATTTTAAACCCAACCATGATGCTTTTCCTTAACCTAACCAAGTTGTTTTGTTGCATAAACCTAACTTTCATTTTGAACCTAATGTCGTCCCAAAATAAAACGTTGTTCAGTGATACAAACAACTGAGAATTTATGTCCCTCCACACAAAACCAATAGATTACATTTCGTGTCTATTTCATGAACTGCCATAAGACTGTGTTGATTATTAACACATGAAAGAGGAAAACCTAAAGTGTATCATCTTGCAAGGTCAGAATCAGATCCGGTGCTGTCTGTGAAGCTAACGTTATCATTAGCTTAAGCGAGCTACAGCGCAGAACTGTTAGCAACACCATTGGAGGCCAACATTCAGAGTTTATCGTCAGACATTATGCACCGGTTTGTCACTGTTACTATAACTGGCTAACTATATGTTATTAATACATATAACAAGACTTTTAAATTAATTGATTCATTTATTTTAGGATAAAATTAAGAACATTGAGTTTTCTCTGACTGTCTGGTATTTAAAGAAGAGAAATAAACTGCTTAAAAAAACATTTACTATGAATAAATGTCTATGTATAAACAAAATAAGTTTATTGTTCGTACAATTGTATCTTTTTTAGCCAATGTAGATAACAAATGCAGCCTGTATAATTACATAACTACAATTTAAGCTGCAACCACAACATTGTACAGAAACATCTGTAAAATGTAAAGTAATTTAGTATTCAAATCTTTCAGATAGAACCGTCTCTATAAAACAGTTCTCATAACTAGCCTACTCAGAGTTATCTTGAAACTATACTATATATATATCGATACTATATTCTTCTTACTGTTTTTTTTTACTACTGTTTATTGTTATTTGTTATTTTATTTATATTACTTTTTTTACTATGTGTCTCTATTGTATGCAAGGCTGCTGGATTCCCGCAATTTCCCCACTGATCAGGATTATCTTATCTTATCTTATCTTAAACATCATCGTTTTACATAATAATTTGTAAATCATAGTGGTCTCCTTCTTCAAGGTTAGTAATGACAAAGTAATGATATTGGAGGCATAATTATAATAACGTTAGTTAAGCCTAGTTTATGGTTCTCGGTCACGTAGGTACGCCGTCGACGTGACGCCGTCGTTGAGCATTCAAAGTTCTGCGTCGAGGGAACGCGTTGCCTGCAATTACCGCCATGCCGCCAGGGGGGTGTGCCTGTGTGGCTGTGTGGTTTCAGGGGTTATAGCCGAATTCCGGTCACAGTAAACAATGGCGACCAAGTTGGAGCGGCTGCATTAAAGTTGGAGCTCATCAATATTGAAGAGCAAATGCTTATATTGCAAATGTTGAAGCGCAGGCGACAGAGAAGACTTTAGGGAGGTGGTCTGTACGACCACTAAACCGGTCGAGGCTGGGAAAAAGCAACTGCCGGAAATTACGTTCTGAGCGGACCAATCACAGCGCTTACGGTCCGCGTCAACGCAACGCGTAGTTAGGATTTTTTGGAGGTGCGCGTCAGGCTACGGCGTAGGGATCTGCGTCGACAGCGTAGCTACGGCGTAGGTACGCCGTCGACCTGACGGAGAACCATAAACTAGGCTTAACAATATCAAGCCATTTGTTTCTTTCACACAAAAGGTCATTATGTTGTGCTTCCATCAAGCCCCTTCAGACTTGCCCTTCACATTTAGTTGCTGCATATTTTTGGTATATTCCAGCAATCAAGGATTATAACCTAATTCATTACAGATGTGTGTTGTGTTTATACAGACGGAGAAGGAGATAGAGGGAAGGAGAGATAGAGAGAAATATGGGGGGGAGGTGGGAGGGGGAGGAGAGAACACGCCACTGAATGTCCCAAGCCATTAGAACAAGGGATATTTCTGGTTGACTGAGCAATTCATTCTCGACATGTCACATTGAATTTCTTCCATTATAAAACACTGCTGCCTTCTCCACTCCAAAGGCAGATTGCCTGCACCTATTTCACCCAGTGAAATATTGCTTCTCCCTTCAAACAATCTTTTTCATCCCAAAGTTGTGAAAAAATGTTTGAAACAGTGATTAGTCTATGTTCACAGTGCACAGGATATTCTTTCCAGGTTTTTTATATTTTTTTATATCTTTTCTTTACTTTTGCCGACTGCACAAGCTCACACTTGATTCAATATGCTCTGTTCAAATCTGATTCCTTAACACGCTCATGTATGTAATGTGTGTACATCATCATCAATTCTGATGTGACCCCATATTCGCTGTCACACGGTCCCTGCTTTTGCCATCCATTTGAGGTGTTATTGATGTGATATTAGCCATCGCAGAGACAACAAGAATCAATTTGTTACTGTCAGCCGTATAGAGCTTTGGTGCTGAAGTCAGAGTTTTACACTAAATCTATCTGGTGACACATGATGCAAAGAGGGGGACGAAGTCTTTTGGCTGAGCCAGTTGTATGATCTCTCTTTCTCCGTTGCATCTTGTGCTTAGCTCCAGCACTTCACAAAGAGCTGATACGGGAAGCCTGACTTTGCTCTGTGCCTCTGACAGTTCTGACAGACCGGCAACAGAGATTGATGTTGCCCAGATAGAAAATAGAGGAAGAATGGCAATTATGTCAGCCTAGGAGAAACATGTGTCTGTGCACTGCAATACAAAAGGCCCTCGCTGCATTGTTATCGTTCTCAATAACCCAAGGTGTGTTTGGGAGTAAGTGGATAGTCTAGAGAGCATTTCATCCTTCATACCCCTCTTCTCCTTTTTTTCTGTTCTTCTTCAATTCACCTTGTCTTCTCAGTCTCTTGTCTTGCAGGCAATGCTGCCTTTTATATTGCTTTTTCAATGCCTTTTATTTTACATATTGAGAATTACATGTCCTGATTCAGTGCAGCCAAGAAGACAAACACATATATAAACTAAAAGACTACATAAGGAGTTACATAAATGTATCATTTATATATACGCATATTTCCAGCTCATGTCAAAATGCATTCTCTTGCTATTTGAATCAAAGTGGACTGCAATGGATACCATGAATATCATGAGGAATAGTGAGACTTGAGTCATGCAAGCACATAGCTGCTCCTTCCCAACCAGTCACAGACAACATGGTCCAAAGGCCCTATAGAGAAAAGAATCGTAAAGCTTTCATTATTGCAAATTTCAACTCCGCCACTCAAGAACACATATTGGATGAGCTCCAAGTCTTATTTCAGATTCCAGCAAAAGGTTTAGCATTATAAGAAACTTCTCCATTATATACTGTATTCTGATTTCATTTACCAGCACTGTGGAACTATTCATGCTTCAGAAAACACAGCCATTTATGAAGAATTTAACGACACAGTTCAGTGCTTGTCCAATCGAATAGAGTTGGAAGGGATGAGAGAGTTTGTCAGGGCCCTGGCGAGTCTACACTAATGGAAATGACAGTTTTGGAGAGAGACAGTAGAAGGGTCATGGCTCGCATCCAGCCACCCCTCTGCTTCTCTCCTGTCCAAACTGGCTGCCCTCCTGAGCCTTGTCTCGCACAACTTAATACGGAGCTCTAGTGAAAACACTGCATTTGTCTTGACATAATTACTCTGTGGAAATCAATTACACTGGAAAAATATCAGTGATGGAAATCATTAAACTGCTTGTCACCAGGCACCATCAGCAATTAGTTTTGACTACTGACCGACTGACTGCACATGTTTATTTACAAGATGGTCTGAAGTTGTATGTTTGCTGTAGCTTACATTAGCAAATGGCTTATTTTGAAAGGTTGCATGGACACGTCATTTATTTGATGGCACTATATTCTTTTTTCACTCTGCATGACAGTCTAGGATGCAGGACGCTGTGAGAATTGAGCATGGAGGATTTGAAATTAACTGCTTGCTACAAATCAAAGTTGTGTCACTCAACCACGGGCAGCCCCTAGTTAATTTATGAGCAGAGAAGAGCCTCTTTCTCTCCCAGACTCATTTATATCAGCAAATGGCACATTTATATTCAGCGGAATATGAGGTTACATTTTGTTTTACACCTGTGTTGACATTTAATTCAAAAGACAACGGCCAAGAGGGCAAGGCTATTCTCAGACCCATTTTAATGTGTTTCAACATCCAGCCATCATAAAAATGAGCCCCGATTTTATTGTGATAATGGAAAAGTAGACAGGAAAAGTGGATTTGGAATTGGTTTGCACATAATATCTTGTGCTATAAAAATGAGATTTGCAGCCATAGGGGAAAACAAATCACGATCCTTTCTTCAGTTATTGGACCATGGATGAGAAAATGCAGTTATTTTAATGTAGCTAGAAAATTATGCTGTGTTCGTAGTGCCCATGCACTGTGTCCGTTTGGGTGCTCACAGCAATGTGATTGTCATGCAACAAACATCTGTCTGCCGAAAGACAGTTTTGGAGGAATTGAGAAAATAATAAATGTACCCCTCACTCCCCCCCCTCATTTTTCTGTAAATTTAACACACAATTGTAAATCAATTTGAAAATATGAAATGTAAAGAAATAGAAAGAAAAACACCAAGAATATGTATCGAGTTTACCCGGCAGCACGGCCAAACTGGTATCTTCAAATTTGTACAGACTAGTAGATTGAAGTAGCCTGCAGGTTCAAGCCTGGAGCACTTCTATTTGTATGCAATGGGCAATATGTAGATTTAGATTTGTGTCTCAAGGAAAACAACCCTCAAGCAGCACAGTATTTCATGTTATGCTGAGCATTCGGTTGCAGTGGGACATACATATTCATGAGGATTCCTCCAAACCCATGATATAAACATAAGAATATGGCCAGTGACAGGTATTAGAGAATGGTCACATGTGATCAAATAGAATAACCTGTCTTTGATGTTGCAGAGGTTTCAGCATTATTCACGTGATTAGAGGACATATATGGGACAGAATATGACTTAAAACACCTCCCCCTCTGTGGCTCTTCCTTCAGGATCAGTTTAGTCATGGCCGAAGCAAAGTAGAGCTCAAATTGGCAGGGATGATGAGAGCTGTCTGTGGTGAACCAACTTTCGCAAAAAAACAAGTTCATGTAATTTTATTATTTCTCAAAATTAAGACCCATAACTTCCATTTGCCTTCAATAAGTCCCACCCTTGAATGCAGAGGTGTCAAGTAACGAAGTACAAATACTTTGTTACCTTACTTAAGTAGAAATGTTGGGTATCTATACTTTACTGGAGTATTTATTTTTCAGACGACTTTTTACTTCTACTCCTTACATTTTCACGCAAATATCTGTACTTACTACTCCCTACATTTAAAATATAGCCTCGTTACTATTTCATTTTGGTTTGTTTTCACTCCGGCTTGTCATCGTTCAAAAACACACACACAAAACCTCTCCGCCCCGTTGCCCACAGATACGTGCGCGCGCATACAGGTGAGCGCTGAGCACACACACCAGCGGACAGAGAGCGTCGAAAAATATGTCACGTGAAAAGTAGACCGCTATATCTGCGTTTTAAACGCTCCCAGGGTGAAGATGCAACAGCAGCTCTCATGTGAGGAGCAACCGGAGTTCTCCTCGCACCGGAGCAGCTCTCTGAACCCGGAGCAGCTCTCCTGCTCCAGGTGAAACGAACCATGGTGCTCGTGTCTTCTACCAACAATGAGCTGCTGGCTTCACATATTACAAAAGTACAAAGTACACGGATATAAAACTAAGTCATTAATAAATACATGGACAAAACATTGTATGATGGGGCAATCTGATTTACTTGAAAGTGATTGCAATTTTCTTTATTCTGTTATTTATAAAAGCACAGATGAGTCACACAATTATGTTATTTACAGAAAAAGTTTGAGAACCACAGCTTTAAGTGTTTGTGTCGGAGTCGCCGCCGCCGCCTATTTTGCACTATTACAATACTTATAGGCAACTAGTTATGTCTTCCGCTCCATGAAATGCATGTTAATGCTCAGAAGTACACATATGGTACTTTAATGTATTTGCATTGTAATAAAATGTGATAATTTTCAATGGGCATATATGCAGCTGAAACGGGTAGCCTAGTGCATCCCACATTTTTCAACATAACATTTTAAAACATTATAGTCATTATGGCCTTTATAAAAATGATTGTTTTGGGGGAGGTGGGGTAGTGCACTATAGGCCCCTTAAATGCGGCTTAAGAGTTTGTCCTTAATGGAAAAAAAACATTCCCCTTACATTACTTTTACTTTTATACTTTTAAGTAGTTTTTTAACCAGTACTTTTACACTTTTACTTAAGTAAAAAGCTTGAGTTGATACTTCAACTTTTACAGAAGTATTTTTAAACCCTAGTATCTATACTTCTACTTGAGTAATGAATGTGAATACTTTTGACACCTCTGCTTGAATGATAATTGGTCAATCATAGTGTAGTTTATGCCCGCTTTGACGATAGTCTAACAACTATTCTGCTCCAAAGACTCATGCAATTGTTTCTGATTCTTTAAATGTATTTTCAGGCTAGTTATGTATATTTTTAGCTTGTCATGGTTATGTGTTGTGTAATAGTGATACTCATTACTCAGAGAGGTTGGAAGTTGATATACATTTCTACTTATGTTAAAACCTGTTGAGCTAACATTAGCAGAGTATGTTAGCACATCATTAACTAGTGTTAGCACATATGTGAGCTACTGAGGGTATAGTGAAGGTCTTCATATACTGCTTTAGCTTTTTAATGATTGAAACAGTTATGAAAAGGTCTCCGCTGCTTTACAGGACCATTGTTCCATAATTTCATTGTCTTCTGGCTCGATCGCCAGGTGATGTTTTGGCTCGCTTTTGCACTGTAACCAGTAGACTTCAGCTTCTATCTTTAGCTTTTTAACCTGTTTTCACATCTGAATCAGTTTGACATCTTGAATATATCCTTCAAATGCATGTTAAGGACCCCTGTGTGCTTTTCTCTCAAATTTATT
Source organism: Taurulus bubalis (assembly GCF_910589615.1). Classification (NCBI taxonomy): domain Eukaryota; kingdom Metazoa; phylum Chordata; class Actinopteri; order Perciformes; family Cottidae; genus Taurulus; species Taurulus bubalis. The sequence goes on from NC_136592.1 coordinate 23,181,768, forward strand.
TACATTTTTTCCAAAACTTAAATATTTTTTTTTCTATTCAAGGAGGGCAGTTAGTGACAGTGTGGGCTCCGTGGTCGGGGAGCAGAGCTTAGCGAAGGTTCAATGTTCCACAAACTAAAGCAGGTAAGTGTCTTAGAATTAGTAAGTACCACTAAATGTTTGCCTAACAAGACTATGTAGCCACACTAGCGGCTCTGTTAGGCACTTTGAGCAGAAAACTAAAAACTCCAGAAAGAGATTTTGTGTCCTGCCATAGACCTGTGATCAACCTTTTTTTCTTCTTCTAAAAACACAACTTTCCCTTAAACTTGACTGTGCCTTAGTTGCCTTATGCTAATAGAGAGTGATAATCGTAAACACTGGCTTTAGTCGTCAAAAAATAAATAAATGTTGCAACTGAACCTATCCCTGGATATTTTCATCCAATGCGGGTGACAAAGTTGTTCTGTGTACATAATGTGGTGGTCTGGAGCTCACAAAGAGTGAATATAATAACTTTTTCATTTTTTTTGCAATTACCCCTTCTTTCTCCTCACTTCCTGTCACCTTCCTGTCCTCTATCAAAGCCAGACAGATCGATCTCTTCCTGCCATGGTGGAAGCCACATGAGTGACACTCATAATGCCCCAGAATCAGCTCATGCTACAGTAGCATGACTCAAGGAGAATTTTGATATCTATGTTTGAATCAGATCTCACTCAAATAAATAGTAGAAGCAAAAGCATGTTAAGAATCAATACTCAGCATTGGAACCCGGGATGGATGAGATGTACATGATAAACACCTACAATGATGTGCCCTGATTGATTTTTTGATTTTGTGGGAATTTCTCTTAAATGAAAATGTTCCAAGCTGCTATATGATAAACACTATCCAGTTTAAGATCCCTGTTTGACATTTCACATGATGTAGACTGTGTATTGATTCACACTGTATGTGTTAACATACCTGTGATGTTTTCCCCCCTTCCTTCCATCATGGTGTTTTGACACTCACACTGTGCTGAGAATAGGTTATAATCCGTGTGACAGGTGACAGTTTCCCTTTTCTTTGTATAGGTGACAATTACCCTGTGAACACTGTAATTTACATGTGAACCAAAGCAAAGACCTGATTCTTCTGTGCTAAGATGAGACAAACAAAAGAAGGTTTGCGCTGACATGTTACTATAATAACTGATTGTGTTCTACAAATAAGAGCCTGGAAATATTAATCATAAAGCTTTGGACATTCTTGACAAAAAAACATCACACTAGACCATTTAGAATATGTGCCGCACTATGGGACACATTAATAACATTTTTAATTCCCAAACGTTTCTGTAGTAACAGATGTTCTGTCAAAACACACAGTAATTAATATTTGTGTCTGCATAGAGGTACATATTTTAAAAGAGAGCAACAACACGTGGAGGTTTGAATGATTGCCTTTTCATTTAAGCCATGAAACGATGGTTCTGATTAGTTTACAACTTCAAACAACTCAAACCACACTCAGACCAAACAATATTAATGTAATATAATTGTCATTATAATGAAGTACATTTATCTAACTGCTAATTTAAAGGCTCAGTTAACCCAGATCACAAATAATTATGTAAATTGTATTTAGCAGTCTTGAGATACCTGCTTCTCAGATGGCACCTGTGACCCCAGTACAATAGACTTTAAAGGAATTTAATTGTGATGTTTACAGCATAACAGACATTTGGAAAACTCAACCCTATTGTCTATATATATATATATATATATATATATATATATATATATATATATATATATATATATATATATATATATACATATATATATACACATATATATATATATACATATATATATACATATATATATATATATATATATATATATATATATATATATATATATATATATATATATATATATATATACTTTATGCTTAAAAAGCTTAATTGAAAAAAAAGAAGCTTAATTGAGTAAGTGGGCCAGTGTTTTGACCCTGTATCCCCCCCTACACATTGATGTGTAGATTACTGTAACACAAATTAACAATAAACCCCCCAAAAAACCTGAGGAAATCTGAAAGTATTAAAAGGAAAACTGAAGCATATAATGTAATTACCTCCCAGAATTAAGGGAACGTCAATCAAGGGCGTATCTTGGAATCGCTTAATGGGATATTGAAATATCCTCTTCCAGCATATGGCATGGAAGGCAATCTCTAATTAGCACGAATGACAAGTGCTAAGATGACTAATGCTACTGAGGACAGGTTTTAATTGAGAATAATATAATGAAGTGTCCTGCAGATTAGTCAGTATGCAGTCCTTGTTGCTTATTGGTCCACACAGGCACAAGCCTTGTAATACAAAAAGTCAGCAGTATGTCCAGCAACAAAAAGGTTGTTTTTGTACCTAGTGCACAGGTGTCATTCATTACACAAGCAAATCATTTCAATTTGTGTGCAACACTTCATGAGGGTAATCATATTTGCTTATTGGTTTGTTTCAATTCAACACACAATAGGAATATTAAGCAGGACAGCAGGATCCATTGCTATTCATAACATCTAACATCATATACTACTGTTTTGCAGATGACATTTGGTGCAGTGTACCTACAAGCAGTCTCGGAATACAACACTATGTCCATGAATTAAAAACAAACAGCAGCTGACATTAATTGTATCACACATGTTAATGTGAACAAATCTACGGTATGAGTGACTGCAAATAAAGTATGATATACTTTATTTAAATTTTAAATGGCTAATGGCTTATTATTACAGAGAAGTGTAATATAGGTAATGGCCCATAAGGACAAAAAATGCAAACACAGTGGTTGGAAGGAGGGAAAAAGGGAGAGGGTGGGTGGTGGCGGCTAAAGTCATTGCAGGAAGAGATATGCTAAGATGCTAGCTGTTGTACTTTGCATGCAGAGGACTGTCAAATCTGTCTCATTTTGGTTCCAATGATCAGTGGTCGAAGTGTCCTAATATTTGGTTATTTGAACTGTCATTGCTTACTTTTTTTGTTTAAAAAAAGCAGCTTCACTACTCGTCCTCCTGACTGTGCTCACATGTGAAGACCGGTCAGTCTTGTCTTGTCTCGTCAACGGTAATGCATGTTGACCTTGTCGATTAACGAGGTTGGTGCCGTCTCCTCATCGTTTCGTCAACGTCTCGTCTAAGTCATGGAATAAAGGTTGACGATGAACATATATCGTCATAGTTTACGTGAATGCAATTAACATGTATGTAGCATACAGTGGGGTTTAACCTTTTCAGTGAACATAGCCTGCAAGATAACACTAAAAACAATCAGCTAATAGATTAAATAGATGCAAAAATGCGCCATTGAATGTGAACAATATCTCACTTTTAAGGCATTCATAGTGCAGCTTTTAACACTCTTTCATACAACACAACTCATACTGAGCCGATTTGGCCTTCAGAACTGACGCGAACGATTTCATAGTTCAGCCTTTGTTTCATTCCAGTGACCTAATCGATGTAACGTGACAGTTTTGTAAGGAAATGTCTTCAGAAATAAAAATAAAAAAACATTCACATAGCTACATGTATTAGACTGAGATCTTATCTCGGTGTGAAACTCTTCTTATGAATACTAGAGCTCCTTAATGAATCTATCCAAGGGAGCAACAGAAGGATAGAGCTGATGTGTAATGACTTAAAACTCATTCTGTACAGAGAGACATGTTCTTTGAGCTGCTGAACAAATTATCACTGCTGAAACACCATTGATTAGGTTGTATTGTATCTTTTTTTTCCCTTTCAACCTCTCAGCCTTTAAAGATTTTTAATAAAATGTGGATATAAATGAAGAGCATAATTATTATCACATTTTATATGGGACATGTATTCAGAACAGTGACGGAAGTTGAAAGCGAGTTGTGGAATGGTTTGCTATAAGGTTTGGAGTGTGCTATCTTCTCATGTTTTCAGTTTCTAGCTGCAGGCCACTCACTATCTCTGAAAGGGTGTCAGACTAGAATTTGTCAGCACGTGCGTGTGCGTGTGTGTGTGTGTGTGTGTGTGTGTGTGTTTTAAGTCTCAGTGGAGCGGCTGTTCATTAACGCTCCACAAAAACGTCTGTGCAGTCTTGCAACTATACCTATTTTGCTTTTCCAATGGCATGTACGATGTTTTTCCAGAGAAAAGAACACTTCATGCTCTAAATTCAATTAATGGTTTATCTGCCTTGGTTTTTGTATCATGCTTTTTTGTCAAAGAAATGCAGTACATTTCTTGTTAAATAGAAAGAAAGACAAACTAGTAATACCCGTCACAAGGAATAGATGTTTTTTCTATGGAACAAAAAGTGTGGTAGAGGTAGTTAATTAACCCTTTCACATGTTTGATTCAGTAACAATGGCTAGCAAGTGTGCAAGGCCCCTGCAAGTCAAGGCAAAGTGACCTCATGCTGCCAGTGCTGTTCAGATTTCTGATGAAACCAAAACATATAAAGTGAAGTGGTTTTGACAGAAACACATTTGGAGCCTCAGGTCAGCTCAGAATTTGCCATCATTATTAATTCATTGACAACATATTAAAAGGAATTATTACTTTCAAATAAGGGGTTGTGGAAAATCGGCCCGTTCACACTTCCAGCTCGTCCAATAGATTTCCAGGAGCACTGACCCCTTTGTTGGCAAGATGTCACCTGAAAGGTGCTTAACAAAGGTGCTTAACTCAGGTACAACCTCAACCTACAACCTTGCTTTCAGTGAAGCACAGTCTTGAACTTGCTTTCATTGTTTTACAGTTTGAATACAGTTTGGTTCAGCCGCTGTCATTGCTTACATACCCAACTGTCACCTCAACTGTCTTCGATGCAAGTGTTTCTAACAGACATTTAACTAATTTCATTGCTATATTTAGACGATAAACTATACTGCTTTCCTCTTTTGCTCTCCGATTAATATTTGACCTGCTTGCATCCTCAATTACCAAAATGTTTTTACATACCACCTGACAGTTCAACTATTTACAGAAACATTCAACAGAACTTTCAACGGCTTTCAGTGGCCACATGTTGATTAAAACCTCAATTGCCTCCATTTCTTACTCTTCCTGACATTTCAACTGCTTTCATCTCTTAGTCTTCAACTGGCTACTTTCAGTGGTGACACGTCCACTGCTTTCATCTCTTATTGTTTAACAGAGTTCATCTGCTTTCAGCAATTACACTTCGGCTGACACCAACAGCTAAATGTATCATAACTTCAGCTCCTGCATGTCAGAACTTGAACTTGAACTCATACTTTAGTCAGCGTTCACGCTAATATGAATACGCTGAAGGACTACTCAATTCTTACACACCAACTGAAACTTCTTCCAGCACATCCATTTTCACTGCTGTTTCATTTTCCTTCACTAATTGTATTTTGACTACCATCCAACTTTTTTTCCAATTTTATTTCAGTATTTCCACTATTTTAAATCTCCAAGGAATTTAGCCCTTTCCAGTTTCGCAAGTGACAAATACATGTCTTGTGATTTTACAGACACTCGAAATTTTGCTACTGAGGCTTTCAGGGGATCTCGGACCCCCTGGGACCCCCCTGTATTTCACACACTGAATCCACTGTTTATTTATTAATCTCTTCATAAATGCTTGTTGTTCTTTTCTTTTGTTCACATCACACTATAGTTCTGTTTGATGTATGCATGTGTCTGTCTCAGTAAGTGTTTGTAAATTAAACACCATCTTTTAGCTGCAGGATGCATGTTTACTCCATGGGTGATGGGGATTGTAATCCTAAAAGCTCTGAGCATGACCTATGCATCCAATCAAACTTGATTTAAATAAACAAAAATGTCTTCAGTGGAACTTCCTGGATGAACATCAGACTGCAGCTATTTGTGTCGCACACTGACAGAATCACACTTAAAATGAAGGGGATTATACAGTAAATAAAGATTATTAGGTTAATTAATTATTTTGCATTTATTACTCTTTTGTGCCTCCATATAATTACTCTGCACCATTTTAATTGAATCTGAACAGGAGCCAGCAGAAGATAATTTGTTTTCATGTTACCAAATGCTTCCAGTGTTGCCAGGCTGAGAGGAAATGACATATGGTAGAAAAGCACAATTCATCTGGCTGAGACACTGATACCTAACCATCAGAAAATAAATTAATTCCGCTCCCTGGCTGCACAGTCAAACAACATTAAAAACAGGAATAAATAACAACAACAGCAACAGAAACACACACACATACACCGCACTTGTGTCATAATGAAAACCAAACATGCAATAACCAGGCTGAATTGGGAATGTAGAGGAGCTTGCTTATCTGATATGCGGTGTGTGGGAGGCTGCGTGGGTTTTTGTATGTGTCTGTATGTGCAAGAGTGAATGAGATTTGATTGGGTGGGCGTATCAGTGTGTGTAGTATGTGAAAGCATTGCTTCGTTATGCATGCAAGAGCCACTATCAAACAGGAACATGACGGAAAATGGTTTGCATATGCATCAAAGTGTCCATAATTACAAAGTAGATTTCTTGGTGACTATCATGGATTGCTGACCATCTTTAAGAACGCACTGGAGAGCATTCCAATGAGGATTATCTCCTCCAGCACAGCACAGCGGAGTTTAGCTCTGTATGTCATTGATTAAGCTTGTGTATATTACATGCCAACGCACATCCCACTTGCATAGTGTTTTCTTGTCTCACAAGAAGTGCTTAAAAGAACCCTCATCTAGGATAGGCTAGCATGCATATTATCTGAAAAGTAAATAAATATACAATAATTTATTCTATACAAAATGTTAATACTTTGTGTTATTGCTATTATACAGTATATAGTATTATGAACATCCATCAATTAGTCTGTGTGAAGAATAAGAATAATTCCTAACTATCAAACCAGTGTCCAGATGTATTAAAACATCAGTGTGGTACATTTCTATTTAATATCTGTTGACTTTGTACAATAATTTCCAGAGTTAAAGGACAGGGGCAAAAGAAGTAGAAGTTGTGTCTGAGATACATTTTGTATTTAATGAAGGAAAAAGTACTCCCGAATGAACATACTTTAGCCACAGGTATTGTATTTTTAAAAAGCTTATCAGGATACAAAAAAATACAATTAAAACAGTGATAATCGATTTAAACAGGACCCTTGAAACTACTACTACTACAACCACTAGCAAAATATAATATTAGTCTTAGATAATTGTTTTGTAATCAGATGGTACAAAAGCATAGCAGACTCCCCCGTGATGCATTGAAATATCTGTCCATGTAAGCCCTCTCTCAATGTGTTCAGAAACCCATTCGGCTGCAATAACTTGGCACTGGAAATTCAAAAAGTCTTCAAGCGATTCATCTCTGGTACTGCACATTTGAACCTTCACGAAACAGTGTGATTGCATTATAGAGCAGGAGGTACAAAGTAATATCAAAAGCAGTCTGCCAACTGGATCCAATTAAAAACTTGTTATTCTTAACTACAGACCTTGGTACACTGTGCTGACAACAAATAAGAGGTGGCACTGAAGCTGCATTGCAGATTAGATTTTAATAAAACAGTAGAGGTAGTTCACTTGAAAAGCATGTATTGTCTTCGGGTATAGAAACAAAACACATTGTTGACATATTTCAAAGCAGATATTCAATGGTAAATGAAGAACATCTGACATTTACAGACAAATATGGTACAACTGCAAAGCTTTGCTTATATATTCTCATGGCCGATAGCATTGATTTTCATGTTTTGTCTGACCTCTTTTTTCCTCTCTGGAGAGCTGAATGTGACAGGTGAATGAAAAGACTCGTTTTGTGTGCTTACCGCACAACCAGGAGTATAGTGTGCATAAAATCCACCGATTCTTTTGGCAATTTAAAATTGAGATGACAGTTTGTGTGAGGACATTCATAGTGTACACCGTAATAATAATGGGCCTTTTTTTTTGGATCATTTAATTTAACATAGCAGGAAAAGCACAAACAAAGCAATTAAAAACATTATTATAGCTGTGTTCCATTCAGGTGTGCATGTTGCAATGTATTGGTATTGTACGTGCCGTCTCATTGACTAGGCTACATTTAACACAGCCATCATGAATGTTATCTATTACACCTGTGCTTTTCCTGCTATGCCAAGTCAAAATGTCAGCAGTGAGGGCGATATTATATATAGATCACTTTAAAGTTACAGCAATTGCCTATTCATCTTGTCTGATATTCACACAATATAGTGAATGTCTTTATGACAAACAGGTGCACTATTTAATATCAGTACAAAAAGGGTCACTAATAGGTGGATCGCGATCAAGGTCCGAACCCAGGCGCCGTTGTATCAGGATTTAAAACCAGTAGATAATTGAAAACTTTTCTAGCCTTTACGGCACTCGTAAATCATCTCATGTGATGCTACTCGGTCAATCACATATGTGTATTCCGATATGTATCGCCCGCGACTCGAGTGAGATAAGCACACATGTGAGAGACTGGGAAAGATAGCCAGCAGGTAGGGGGAGGACGTGAGCCTGAGAAATGATTTCATTCCACACAGCGTTCTCCAAAAGAAGAATAGTGGACAGCGAGACCAGAAATGAGAAGGAACAAAAAAAATAAACCTAAGAGGTCATTATGATCAGAATCCTCAAAGAGAGGTTCACTGTCCAACCATAATGTTAACAAAGAGGAGAATAGAGCTGAAATAAGTAGTTTCAATAACCTCAGATAAAGTCCCTTGTGGCTTTTTGGAGTGACATCACTTCACCCTGAATAAATGAAATCTAAAGCTTCAGGGCTATTCAGTTCAGTTCATTTTTTAATTAAGTACTTTATTGTATGATGCACTTTTTTTTAAAGCTTTCTGTTCTGTATTTTATTTTTTAATCCTTATTTATTTATTATCAGAGTATGTATTATGCATTTGAATATGCCTTTGAGTTCAAGTTAAATCTGACAATAAAATATTGTTCAATTGAACTTTCTAAATGTCAGTTGTTGACTACATACAGGCATACAACTGTTAAGCTACTTCAACTAAAGGGACTAAATCATAGCGCAAATTAGACATTATTGTGATATTCCGGACTTTTGAATGAGGAAATTCTGTCTAACTGGACCTAGTTGAATTTTAATTGAATGCCCCTGCAGTACAACAGCCAATAAAAGCAACTTCCTATATAAGGGTTTTGTTTCTTAAAACTCTCCAGCAACGAGTAACATATTTCCTCCAACACCGTCAATATTTTTTTTACTAAAATCTTTTAACGGTTTCACCATGAAACAAACTATTTTATTCCACACAGACCTTTAAACCTGATCATAAAGTCTTACAGTGGACTTCTATGGATGCCTGCTGCTATTCTCACCCAGTGCTGTGGTACTTCTACTCAAAAATATTATCTCTGATCTGCTTGCTTGGAAATAACTGTTTCCAGCAGTCGCCTAAAAGACTAACACTTGCGCAATCTTGTTTAGTTCCTGACTTAGAAACGGAGAAAAAAAACGGAGGGAAAAAAACTGAGAAGTTTATTGGGGCAATTGTGCATACTGTATGCACTCTGTAAGCATTTGCAGTAAAACAGCAGAGTGGTGAAGTGTATATAGTTGCGTCAGGTGGCCAGGGACACATACATTTTATGCAGTATTTCCACAGACAAAATTAGGGTTGGATACTATAGGATTTGCAATGGAGTGCTGCAGGTCCTAAAACCCAGAAATGACTTAGCATGTTGCACTTCCAGTTCCCTCGTCTCAAAGTCAATAGTTTTTTTTATGGGTTTTTGGTTAGATGCTTAAAAAAAGTTCTGTGGTTTACAGAATGTTGATATTTTATTGTGTTGATGCTTGATAAATAATATGTCTGGCGAATTTAGAAGCTTTTAAGTGTCTTGAAAAGGGCGGTTGCCAACAATTAGCTAAATGAGACGACAAAACTTAATTGCCGACTATTCCGCCTTTACAACTCGTGGTGTATACTCGCGCTCATGAGACCGTGGTAGTTTGTTTATAGTCCAACGTTTTTACTTCCGTCTATTGTATTCCTATGAGTGGTCTTTGTAATGGTGGATGTTAGAAGATAAGAAGAATTGTCATAAACTTGTGTTTGCCACCGACCTTATATACTGCAAAAAAAAAAAATACTATTCAAAATTCAATGGACAAATTCGATTGGCTGTTTGTTGAGGGATCCAATGCAATGCTAACTGGGTTGGCCTTGAAACATACGTCATTCCTGAAGCACTCTATATTGGTGCAGGAATAAAGCTCAAGTGCTCAAATCACTCCAAATATCAACTACAAAACTAAAGTTACATATTAATTTCTAAGAGTCATAGGTCAAGTCTGCGTACAAACGCAGGAGGTTAAAATCATGTCTGTCAAAATGATATCAAACATTATCTCTGTAATGTTATATCTGCTGTAATTGTGATCAGTTGTTGACATTTAGTTCATGTCAGAAGTTTAAATTAGAAAGATGACACTCCCCAATTAATCACATTGGGACAAGCTCTGTAGCTGTAGATGACAGATTGGTTAGACCAGCTACAATCCAATACAAGATGTCTCTTTCAAAGCCGTTCAAATGAACAGTGGTTAATGTAAACTTTATTTTGGCACCACAAGTTGCCCATATGATCTCGTACTTAAGTCTGCTTGAATTTAATAATATGTTAGACATACGGCTGTTGAATAAGAAAACACAAAAGTCAATTTTTTAAACGTCATGGGTTGTCAACACTGTTGACACTCACATTTTAGGACTGTTTAAAATACATGTCTATTCATATCATAAAATTAAATAATGTCAAATGCTACAGTTACAATAACAAGAGCAGGACGTGTTGTTTTCTCAGTGGCCTCTGCCCTGGTACTTTCTCGTATTTTTCTTTTCTCCTCATTTTTTCCTAATTACTAAGCAGGTATTATCATTGCATATAACCATTATTTTATATGTGGTCTGAAACAGGGCTGTAGCCAGGGCAGATTTCTAACAGATGTTTGGTTTGAGGAGAGATCGGTTCGAGATTGTTACAAATCCCTGCAATCTGGAGCACAAGTTTACCATAACTACAAATAGTGAGCAACCTGTATTTTAAATGAAGAATGACTGAATGAATGTGAATGATTACATTGTCCTACTGGAGAAAAATATATTGCAAGTGAATATATATGTACATAAAGAGTAGTATAAGTACATATAGCGTATCGTAAATGAAAGTGTACAAAGTGATTACATTTTTGGAGTTGGTTACCACAACATTGCTTTTATCCAGAGTATGTATTTATGTACACTAAGTAGACCTGGATATAAAGAAATACAGGGGTGTGCTTTGAAAAAATGTACGAATGTCTCGACTTTGAGAACTTCATATGGCGGTGGTTTGAAACTAGAGATGTATTCAGGCAGAACATGAAGTACATCATAGAGGTGGTGCAAAAACCAAGACAAAGATGTGAGTACATGTGAACAGTTGCAAGTTTGCCTTGAGGGAAAGACACGTCTGCACAAGTTGAAAATGTTCCAATTTTTTTCTGGGGCTTTATGATTCATGAACATACGGGAACAAGAGGGTAATAGAGAGAGACGAGAGACCACAAGTCTGTGTGAAGCGCTGTCACAGACACACCGTGCTGTCTTTTGCCAGCTAGTTATGATAGCATCTAGTCGGCACGTGCACATTAATGTTGGTTGTTTGAGGTGCATTAGCACGGACTGCAAAAAGGATCATCAAATACTCTTAGCATCAGCATTGGTACTTTTTAATTAAAGCATGCTGTCATTCCCCACTGACTGGAGTAGAATCCCATCCTATTTAAACTTGGTGCTCCAGACAAAACAAACACACACAAAAAGTAGGCTATGCATGGGTTAAAATAATAAAATGCATAAACACATGCATATGCAAAAAAAATAACTATTCTGTAATTGTGATTATCATATGCCAACATGTCACATGGATTTAAATGCAGTGTTTCTAATGGGCGTGGCTAAGTGTGTTTGGGGCGTGGCCGGCGTGTTCACACATTTTGCCTTGTTCATCACAACCACAGGCAGAGCCGAGGGCTGAACCCGAACACACACACTGTACTACATCATATCCACTAATTGCACCATCTGTGGAGTGTTGTTTGGCTTGTTTTACAAAATCGCTGCATTTAGCAGAGGGGCTCGCGGAGCCAGCTATAGCTACTTCCTACTCAAACTGCTTCACCAATGAGTTTCCTAAGTTGGAGAAAATAAACTTCTGAGAGACACCGCGGAGGACAGAGACACCTTTCCGACTACGGTACTGCTTTGACGCGCGGATTTACTTCGTGGTTATTATTACCACTTTGTTGCAGTTTTCTGTTTTCTTCTTCTTCTCTTCCTGCGTCTGAAGGGGGAGGAAAAGGAGGTGGACCCACTCTCAGTCGCCGGTCTCGTGGCTTCTTTGTATACAGCAGCAGCTGTGTGTAAATGCATGGGCACACCGCGTCTACGAGCTGCTGCTTGACGGACAGCTTATTCGGCTCCGTCCAACCTTCATTTGGGCTTTCCACGGAGATGAAGCGGCCGAACCAGGTGTAGAAGAAGGATATCGAAACTTCTCTTCCCCCCCTCCCCCCTTTCCCTCCCCTACCCATCGACCACAGTGTCTCATTCACCCCCCACTCCTCCCAACAAAGCTTGGGTCACTTTCTCCGTCTCTCTCTCGCTCTGTGTGCGCGCGCGCTGGGATTGTAAACGGCAGAAACAAATTGATCTCCGTGCAGAGCAGGCTACAGCTGCGCGGCTCCCTCACACACACGCGTGTACACACACACACACACACACACACACACACACACACACACACACACACACACACACACACCATGGATGTACGATTTTATCCGACCGTTGGTGGGAATTCTATTCCAGGAGAACCAGCGAACCTGGATTTTGCCCACTGTTTGGGCTACTACAACTTCAACAAGGTGAGGAACAACGTCTGGCTTGTGTTGTGACCGCGCCGGTGCGCCGTAAACCGGGGCTGCTGAAATCCATCCATAATTAACTTGAATCAAAAGTAATCACATGTTCATTTTCTTAGTTGCTTCCACTTGTCTCCCCCTCCTCGCCTGACTAATAATTAGCCACTAATCACTACTGTTTTTTTTTTTGGATTTGCTTAATTAATTACTCCCCATCTCTTGCCACAAACTTTGCTGTCGTGAATCAGTCATGGAAATGAGAGCACGCGACAAGTGCAGCGGCTCAGCGTTACTTTTAGTCCAGGACCGGCCACGCTGCAGCGCTGAACTCTCACCAGAGTGATGGGATCCACCGTCATGGGCGCTGTTGGCTATACACAGTTGTCCATGTTCCTAGACATTAGAGATCGACATTACATAATGTAACTATACGTGCATTACAACGTGGTGAAAGTGAGACACAGTGTGCATCGACTGTCAATTTAAAATGCTCCTCTGGACTCTGATCCTGTTACAAGAACCTCAACATGGTGCAGTCCAATACCTTGTTTACCATTTGGCATGTCGAGTTACTACATGCCCACTCATTCTAACTTTTATTTTGAGTATTTAACAAGCTTCAGCACCTCCAGGTTGCTGTTGATGGCTCTTGGAGATCGTGCTGAAAATGAACTTCATAAGCTGCACATAGACTCACAAACATACAGAAAGAAATAGACGGCACACTTCTGATCTGTTTTGTGTGAAGGCATTCATTGTGTTGTGTTGTGTTGAGCACTTATCTCCAACGTGGCATCCGTAAACCCACTCAGACTGTCATCCTAATAGAGGCAGCCACATGATGTACAGCGCCGTTTTATCTACTCGCTCCCAGCTTAGACAGCCTGCATTGTTTACAAGTTAGTTTATTCACTTTCCTCCATCTGTGTAGGGCACAAGCAGCCTTGTTTCCTAACATTGCTGAGGTATGACATGTTTATTAACTCCCTTAACTACGTGAGGCAGAGGTCAAGTAAAACACTGATCATACTTTGTGATATTTCCTCAGCGATGTAACACTTGAACTATTGGATATGCCCCAGGAGCTTGAACCCCCCCTTTTACCCCAGCAAGAGGGAACATCACTTTGACAGACGAATGACACAAGTGCAGCGTTTTACAAAGTTTAAACAATGGTCGCCCCTGTATACATCCCCCACCCATCCTCACGTGCACACACACACCAACCCCCTCCCAAATGCATTCAGACCTATAGTGCTGTTTGCTCTTGCAATCTGATGCTGCTCTAAACAGTTACCAGGTTTGTCTCACTGTTTCGTCAGCTCTTTGTCATGTGGCCAAGTTGTCATATGTGCCCAATTTCATCATGTCTTCATCAGCTTTGAGACATTTTAACTACATTGCTTTGAATTGGTGTAAGAGTTGAAGTGCAATTTTATTCCTGCTCATAAATTCCCCAGGTCAAGTGAGATTTTCCATCTGTAACTGTAATTGGCCACAATGCAAAAGGAGAACGAGAGCGAGCGAGCGAGAGGGGAGGGAGAGAGGGTGGTGAGAAGGTGCTTATCCAGTATCTCCACCATTCATGTTGGGGGGCGAGAGAGAGGGAGAGTACAAAGCATGCATTTCATGCTAACTACAATGCCTTTCCATGGTGAACAAATAGCCTCTCTTGCATGCATGTTTCAAATCGGCCTCCAATTTATTTGAATCTCCTCGCTGAAAGGCAGCACAATGCATAGCAGTTAGTCATCCAAGAGATGTGGCATGCTTACAAGTCCTACTGAACTGAGGCATTACTTCTTTAATCTATTTATAGGCTGTCATAGCATCTTTTTTGCAAATAGCATTACTTTCCAGAGATTCACAGTTTCACAGATTTGAAAAGAGGCAATACTCTCTCAAAAATGCTGGCACAGGAAATGTTCAATTTTAATGACAACAGAGACAGACGGGCCCAGAGGCACTTTGAAACATCAGAGAATCTTTTAAATTTACAGAAAAATCCAAACGAGTGGCACAAACTTAATTAGGTGCTGCAGTCATGACTAATGAAGCTGCCATTTCTTTTGGCACCGAGATGAAGGGAGAAACAGTGGTGCTGAAGAGGAACATGCCACAACTTCACACAGCTGCATAATACACATAGAATACATTCAGGAAAGATCACTTGCTGTAATCAGCTAGAAATAGCACAGTTCCTTTTACCTTATAACAAATGTAAATAAATATTTCTGTGAGTTTTTACCATCAAATGCTGGGCATTCAGGTTGGAGACCGGACTGTCAAAGCAGGGTCCGTTCCTATTACGCTACCTTTACTTAAGGGTGAACACTTATCAGTTATGCTCAAGGGCACACCTGCCAAGGACTATAGTTTTACTGATTGGTTGCTGCTTCAAGGTGCGTTGTTTTCAATTTATCTGTGATAATGACTCTCAGTTTCACTGGCTCTGTGGCTTGTGTTAAGAACACCTGGTTGTAGTCATTAAAATATATACAAGCTGCCTTTCTTAAAGTTTAGACAACTTTAAATAAACACATTGACATCTAATCCTCATTTCTCCAATTTCTTATTTTGGTAAATGCCAGTGATGCGAGACAGTTTAAGTGATGTGGTTTTCTCTGGGCAAGCTCCTCGGTGATGCACAGCGTCCACCAAAAGACAAGGAGCTGTTTGGATTTGACTGGTTTTGATATTTGCAAAAAGTCATATGTTATTGACTTTAATGGTTTCTTGAAATGGACTCAGTGTTATTCCCATATTTATGGCCATCTGGTCTATTTCTTTTCTTTCAAGGTTTAATAATGTTTCAGATACAGTAACCATTTAGTGTGGACTTTCATTGCCTCCAGGCGCAGAGACTGAAATTAACAACAGATGGTAATACAAACTCTTCACCTCCACTTGAGGTTTATTTGCAAAACTAATGCCAGCACCACTGAGACGTCCTAATTCTTTGGGAATTGACCATACATCAGAGTATTTTAATGGCACAAGCAAATAGTTTCATAGCACATTGTCGATGGAAAGGTTCAAGCTGAACTAAAATCATCCGATATTAGTGTTGATGTTGAGTGTAAGTGGACACGCAGCTTTTGTGCTTAGTAAACATTTCAACAGGCACGTTATCATCAGATCTAATCAATGGGCAGCTTCTTTGGTGTCAAAGTCACACTCCTTACTGTTTTAATGAAATCAAACCACAATTGTGTGACCACTCACGATACTGTAGCTTGTAGTGGAAGTGGATTAAAACATCGTACACAAAAAAAATGGGTCTTCTATAGTGTAGTCATAAATATTGGAAGTATAGATAATATTGAATATTTGAAATGGTTTCGATACCAATTTTCTGCAGTATGAAAACATGGGACCAGCTGTGCTTTCTGCTCACTCTTCTCTCAGAGAGTGAGTTGACATGAGTTGACAACAGGTCATTATCGTTTAATAGCAATCTAACACTTGACTATTCCCTGTGGTATCAGAAATGGTATCAAATGTCAATATTTTTGATGTGTTATATTTAAAGTTTGTAATTCCGGTATCGCGACAACACTACACAAAAAAGGGGCATTTTCTTTTCATCCCGCGGGCTGCAGGCAACAGGCTGCACACCACCAGCAAGGAAACCAACTTTGCTGAGCATTGATGTCGGGGAAGACTACAAGTGCCAGGTTCAGCATGAAATCAGATTGCGGTTGTAATTATTATTGACTGACTTCTTTATTAAATCAACATTTAATAGTTTGATTGCTTGCGTTGTAAACAAAAGCACCAGTTGTTTTTCTGCTGTATTACTTAGGAAGTAGCTGCTCAAAGTGTGTGTGTGGTGCTGTTAACACGGTAACTCTGGTTGTCATCAAATCAACCGTAAGTATGTCATAATTGGCACCTATTCCGATTTTCCCCTTAACAAGGAAAAAGCCCTTCTGAGAATGTTTTTACCATTTTATTTGTATTTTATCAACCATTCACCTGCGATATGAATCAATAACTAGGAAGTTGTTCAGACTGTAAGACTTGACTTGATGCTGTACGGGTGCAGCTGCAATTATCAGAGGATTTAATTAAGCCTGTAAAATGTGGAGAAGTATGAAGCCTGCTCATGTATATAGGGAAACTAAAAGCAACTTAAGATTTAAAGAACTTTAGTGACAAACTGTACTTCTACAGCAACAACCCACCTGGCAGTAACATTTTAGTGTCCCCAAACCATCGTGGGCCAGGCCTCTGTTGTCTTTGCTGTCCTTTCGGATTCACCGGGAGGTAAGGGGTTAACGCTCTGCTCTCCTGTGGGGGTGTGTGGGGGCTTGTGCATCTCTCCAGTGTACACAGCTGGTGCCATTTCATCACACACATTCTAAACATATCCAAACACAGCTTTAAGTTGGTGTGTGTGTGTGTGTCTGTTGCTGCGTGTGTCTGTGTGTGTATCGGGGGCTGGGGTGTAAGTTCAGAGGCTTTCTGCTTTGTCAAACTCAGCAGTTGATGGATATGACTTCAAGGTGCATGTTAAATGTCCAAGAAGTGAATAGCTGATGTGTTTTGCTGAGTCTTTTTAATTGCAGCTTGTCAGGAGATGTAGTTCAACAGATTTATTAAACACCCAATTTTCCCACTGAGATTAGACGGTGTTATTTTTAGTCCGCCTGCTCGAAGACACACTGTACTTGGAGTTCCTGCCTCTAAGAGTGACTACCCTGTTTGACTAACTGCACTACGTGTATGTCTCCACGGGGCAGATCTTAACATTTTGTTAATGCACAGCTCCCCACTTCCAGCAGGATGCCTCGACGCTGAACGATAGCATACAGTGATGCACTAGCAATAAAGATATATTGATGGAAACATCAACCATGTTTATGAAAACTGACTGTTCAGAGTGATGGTTTCTAAAGAAGCGACCCCAAATTCCGGTTTCTGATTCCTGTGACACGTCATTATCACAGCTGCCGCTCCCTTCATTTTGTTGATCACGTTGAAATGTTGACATACGGTGCACACACACACACACACACACACACACACACACACACACATACCAAGTCCCATTGCAACTTGTTTTACAAGTATAATCTGATGATCTGAACCAACAGTCTGAACCTGTGGGAAACGCAAGACCAGGTTGTCTGCGTTGTTTATGAGGTGGATATGAGAACGGCTTTGAAATCTAAGGCAGACATAGACCATTACCCAGATCAGCACTCGTAAAGACCTTCTGTAATGCTGCCATCACTGCTCATAAATCCACTTCATTACATTACTCAGCGTGGTTCATTTAGGCAGCCCTCACATTCTTAAATTGTTTCTCAACTGGTGCATTGTGAACCCAGCGTGCATCACATGTCCTCCTGATAGGACTTGTGGACAAAGAACGTCTCGCTGCATTGAGTTGGCCAGAGACAAATTGGAGCTCCAGTGTAAAACCAGTTGAGAATATATGCTTACATAGTCGGCCATCGATCTGTCTACCTTTTCTGCGTTTTTCCTTTAGGATTAACACTGACAGTCCCCGCTATTTGTAGCTGCATGGCTGTTTCACAAACATCTATGTCAGTAGTTCAAAGTGGATGAACCCGCAAGAGAAGCACAGTTGTTATTGGATTTTGATCATGTACACAACATCATAGTGCCTGAGGAAAAAAATGTTTATTTTGACGTTCAAAGTCATGAAAGAAGATTGTATTCATTTTATATCCAGTTGTAGTACTTAAAGTGTTGTCTGGTGATTTTAAATGAACTGTAAATAAACACAAGCTCTATTTCTGATCGCTTGAAGACAATGTTGATCATCACATTCACAGTAGATAATTTAGATTCAGTACAATTTGTTACTCAAAGGAAAAATGCTCCTTGCCTTGTTATTACTTTTCTCTAAAATGTCATTATTTCAACTATCAAGACGCTGCAAATGAAATGTGTCATAATTCCAATGTACTGTATTTTGACCTTTATGACTAAACCATATATAGCAGAATATAGGAATACACACAGTGTTCAATTTTTTCTTTTTTTTTTTTTTAGGATATACACAAAGCTTCAAAAGCTAAGCCCACTCTAAGAACACCCATAAGTCATAGATCCACACAGAGACAGGTCAGTGAGGGAGTGAGTTTTAGGACTGGATGATGGTCTTATGATAAGACTGAGATACTTCTAGACTCAAGTACCAGAGGCACTTAAGTTACTCAAGTTTTGCTAAATTGTTGATATGTCACTGAAATCTACTGATTGGGTTAGTTCATCTTGTAAGGTCAAAGGTAAAATGATCCTCCTGTCTGAGTCGTTATTTGTGTGAATACTGTGCTCCTTTGAATCAAAGCAGAGCCCCACAAGATATATTTTTCCACCGTGATAAACCGTTTTAATCTGGTTTTGGCTCGCTACATCTTTGACAGCCTGAACCTTGCTGACTTATTAAAAGGAAGGGGAAAAACTCCCAGCGCCCCTGAAAACGGCTTTTACCGTGAATTAAGCAATTTTGAAAAGGACCAGTCAATCACTTTCTGGTTGGCTGATTCAATAAGTGTTGTGTCCCTTTAGTGGTTAGCCTTGCTGTTAAGACACATTCATTTTTAAAGCTTTCCAGAGAGGCAGCCATTCCATGTTTCATAGATCTAATGTCCAATTCTCTTAATGGGCTCACAGACTGTATCAAAAACATTCAGCTGTTTTCCTTTTAACTTGACTTGCTTGACTTAAGCCCCTCTCCTAAGCTCTTTTCAAGGATCATAGGCCACTGACGAATGTCCTCCTTATGGGTAATATTTCCGGGGCTGGACGAGTTGAATTCTTTGCTGCTATTTCTATTTTAGACTTCTTTCCTCTCGCTGTACCTCATATTTACTTTAAAGTTTACCAATTATGCAGAATATCTTATTTTCAAAAAGTAATTATTCCTGTATAAATTAGTCCTGTCAACCAAACAATAATTATTGTCTGTAAGCTTTCTCTCTCTAATTTAGCTGTGGCCATTCTGACTACTCGTAGAAATACTAGTCACTGTTCAACATGTAGGTTGAATGTGAATATATGTCTCATTAAAGGTGTTTGGGCTGCAGGTGTGTGTGTAGTATTACACAACAGGCAGTGTGATTAATCCACCCTTCTTCACCTGCCCCCTCTTACGTGACACATTCCCATAATGCAGCATGTTACCGGGTTGCACTAAGATCACTGACAATAGTAGCAGGTGTGCAAATATCCCTCAGACCCCATGAACAAAGAGCTTGAATAATGGGGGTAAATACAAGTTTTATTTGAATGGTCAAAGTTCAAGAAGGACCAAAATACAACCTGTTTGTCAAAAAACAACAACATGTAAGCATTGCATACAAGCATAGTTTTTGTTGCATGTATTTGTTGCTTAGAGGCACTGTTTTGTTCCCATTTTGCTTGATTCTGTTCATGCTGCTACACACTCGTCCTTCTCAAACATAGTCTGTTTGTGGCAGTTGGATATTGTTATTGTCTCTCTTAGCAGTTACTCCACCATAGCAATAATACGGCAGCCAATAAACCCCCCACTCCAACCCCTAAATGAGCTTTAATAATCTTTTTACATTGGAAAACTGCCATCTCACTCTGCCACAATTTGATTGGATATTTTATGGACATGCATTAGACTGATACTCTCTGGCATGTATACCTTTGTGCTTTGCCATAATTCATGTTCATGATGATATCAAGATCTCAATACAGTGCACTGACGGAAGATTGTCTCGCTGTACTGTGAAGCCCAGGAGGAGAATAAAACATCTGTTCTTAGAAGAAAATGTTTTCCCTTTATGTCTTCCCTATACTTTGTCAAAAATATCTTTTGTATCCATGGTAGACAACATGTTCATGTAAAAAGGCCCGTCTGCAAACAATTTACAACAACTACTGTTTGTCTTTGTATTTCTGCCCTCTAATCTACTGTCATTGTTTCACTCTTGCTAAGTCACTAACTTATCACTCATTTATAGAGACATTTTTCACTATAATGAACTTTTATCTTTGCACAAACTGGAAACCTTACTTAAAGCATGAGGCAGTAAACAGATTTTTTCCAATATTGATCCAAGATCATAATCTTTTCCTAACCCTCAAACAAGAGCTTTGAGTTGCCTAAACATTACAATACGCTGTAGTCGCCCTGATATTGTAAAGAAGACATCTCAAAGATGTTCTGCAGAAAACACCCTTTTTTTTCTTTTAAAGACTGTCGACTCATGACATCACTCTTACTTCATTCTGTTGGCTATAATTGCCCAAAAATCATCTCCATTTGAATGAGCAAAGCTCTCAACATGTTACTGAAGTATCACTGCTTTGAGAATTCTTTATGTCAGATTTCCAGTTGGATAAAAATCATGCAGTATTCATAAATCGGTCTGGTTTGAATTCAGTTGCTTGATCAAAAGGAACAATGGACATGGCCTCGGTAACAGCTCCAGCCATATAATAAAGGTCAGGTCCCCGAAACCTCGACTGGGACCATGAATGGGGTCCATGAAATTCTTGAGCCGACTTCAGATATTTTCGGGAGTTGAAGTCGAGGCTCATTCACAGCATGCCCTTGTTTATTGTGATGTGTGTGTTTCTGCTGGCTTGTGGACTCTCGCATGTGGTCATAGTGCGGGATGGCAGCAGTAGAAACAAGATCATGGTCTGTGAGGCCTCAGCCTTGGCAGGGTTTCTCTCTCTGGACTGCCACTGATATTTCTTTCAAATGACATTCCTTCCAAGGAAACTGATCTAGTTTTTCATCTTTGGATGTTCTGACTCAGTGTTACTTTTCAAATACCTGCACAGCCTAGTGGAAAGGGATTTCTTTCCTTTTTTAAAATAGGCTCCACAACATTTGTGTCTCTCCCGCTGACAAACAAGAAAAGAAGCTGAATGATTACGCTGCTTCAAAGGCATTACAGGCAGCTGATTAAAGTGTGAGGTCGGAGTTAGCCAAGGTTAACCGTCCATAATGAAACACTTTAAAAATAATGATACGCTGCATGGTTTTATGAGGGCTTGTGGCTGCTCAGCTCAGCAGTGGTGACCTTCAGCAGTTCCACGAGCTAATCGTAGTGATCCTGCAGCACCCCTGTAGTTTTGAGACTCCATTACCTTCTGATACGCATCTAAGAGAGCAGACCTTGTACAAGGTCTGTCTCTCTAACCATTCTTGTGTTGCCGAGGTGGCTGACCATCTTCACTTTCATCTTCAGCTACTGCCTTGATTTGTCAATGTGGCCGCAGCAGGCCAGGCAAGTTTTACATCCTGTTTCACGTGGGAGACAATCAGCTGACACTCATCCAGAGAAACGCATGAAAAAAAGTGAAAGAATTACACAATCTACAGCTACAGAGCTTTTGCACCCAGATTTCTTAAAACAAAGATTATTGTCTGACCATTATTACATCACTCATGAGTATTTGCCATATGATATTGCAGGGCATGTGGTCTTTTATTACAAACAGCTGTATACTGTACACCTGGGTAGTCTGGATTATACTCCTGCCAATACTTAAAGTTTTATATTGAAAACTGGCCGCTGTCCACGCTTATATGATGACTGAATAAGCAGCGCTTATCTAGAAAGAGAAACCCCAATATTAGGTTTGGCTAATGAGTATAATACTTTTGGGATATTATATACATGGGAACACTAACTGGAATATACTATCTGAAGTGTTTGGCGTCTCATTACTACAGTGTGAAATTTTTTTATTTTTTTATTTTTTTTTTACAAATCACTCATGTTTTTAGTGTGGTTTATTGTTTTGTCTGGTGTATTTATATGTCTAACCAGAAAGTGATATTAACTTAATTAAATAGAGTGTTAAGAGGCTGTGTTAATATCATACCCAGATGTCTGTGACATTTTGATAATTGACAAATATGTACACTTCTGTTTCAGGGTTTAAGCTGCCACAATGTTTGCTGATGGTCTAACAGCCAGTACTGCTGTTTTGTGCAATGTGCTGCTGTATGGGGGATGCGTATGCATACAGAGATGCATTATCCAGTTGGCATGCTGAACACACGCAAATTCCGATCAGCTTTTGTTGATTTAGCAGGTAATCATAACCAAATTTAGTTTGAACATGTCTCAACAAGTTTCCAGCTTACAGTAAGATTCCCAGTGTAGCCAGTTGGTTTATGTTTTTGATTGTTTTGAGGTAAGGAGATGACATGTAAAGAGAAAGCTTGATGTTCCGCTGCACTATTTGGTATTGACATTGTCAGAAGAATACATTCTTTAAAGGAACTAATTAACAAATAAGAATAATTGCGCGGTTATTTCATTCATCACCACAGTCTCTTATAACAGGCAAGCTTCAAGCAGGAACAACAAAGTAGTACATAAATCAAAGTAGTTTCCTTTGCCAAGCCAGAACCCCTTGGGAGGTACCTTGGTGCTTAATTAAAATCTAGAAGGATCATGTTTTAAGTGTAGGTGAGCGAGCACTAAATAACAATGACAAATCATGCCCCAGAGCATTAGTAGGGTGTTTTGGAAAAGAATAACAGCATCTCCCTTTTTTTCTGTACAATATATAAATGAGATTTAATGTGAAAGAAAGCAGTTGTCAGTGCATTGTGGCACAAGGACTGCGGTAAATATAGCCTTTCCTGGTGGCAGAACCTGCCAAAACCAGCATTGACATATTAATCTCATAATTACCAAGACAGGATTATAATGAAACAGATAATTATTTGATGCCTTTCATCCCTTTTTTTTAAGCCTCGCATGTACGTCTGTGCCAGCCACAGAATATAACCATACTTTTGTCAAACTGTCACAGGCCATCACTTGTCAATATGTATTGGGTGTGACTTGTGAAAGAATGGCAAGCATCAAATATGAAGCAAGATGTATTTTCATTTAAATGTTTTGACAGCTATTTTAGGCGAGTGATACCTGTTGTAATAACTAATGACGAAATGCAAGATACTGTACAAGTTATAATTAGCAGAAGGAAATAGTTATACATTCAGCAAACTAACTGAATCAGTAACTAAATCAGTTGTACAACTATTTGCTAACACATAGTAATGCAATATTGTGTTGCCACACAGACATTTGCATCAACATTCTCTATATTGTGTGTATCGTCGGATGTCAGAGGCCATGAGGGCAGTCCTTTGGGCCATTGTTGCCCCTAATCTTTGAGTTTTTATATTTGGCATTGACCAGGCCAACTAACATGGACCGTTCTTTGGGCTACAGCCAGATACACTTTGGTAAATTATTAGATGAAACACGATGTGGAATCACATTTTCAAGGGAAGGCTATCAAATTTCGAATGGTCCTACATCCCGCTGTTTCGGCAAGCGTCATAATTCGAATGTGCTTTGGCTTTTAGGAGCGGCTAAAAAAAGAGGAATGTGTGTAGTTATCAGCAGAAAAAACCCTCTCCCAAGTCAAATCCTCTCAATTACAGAACTCTGGAGAGCTATCCCTAAGCAACACTACCATTGGCTAATCAGTCACAGTAAATTGCAGTGGTGAATATGTCAGACTCAACAGATCTGAATAAAGACATCATGATTATTTCACTGTCATACAGTTCTCTCGAATAATTTCCGAGGTCTTCAGATGGAGCCAGCATAACTCCTGATTTAAGAAGCGGGAAAAAAGTCGAGGGAGAATAGCAAACACAAGGGCTGTCAGTCAATGAGGCAAGCTAATTGGGTCGATCTCTTTTGCAAAGATGAATGAAGAGATTAACTCTCCCTATGTGTCCAGTGTATCTCCCCCGTCTGGCTGCAGGTGAATTAGCTGATGACAAGTTGACGGTGGGAATTCTGTTTCTCTCTCCGACTTAAAGCTGCAGTCAGTATTCTCAGCATGGCACCCCTTGTCAAAATCACAGCTTTTGTCATTACAAACTTTGTTTGTATATTGATTATTATATATTCAATCGTGGATCTCTTAAATGCATTTTAGAGTACAAAAGGTTTGGTTGTGTTAGTCAGACGTTATGAACATTTAGTTGTTCCTCACCTCCGCATACAAACAACTGGATACCAGGTGATTGGGGCCACAATATCTCGTTCCTTTGCAGGTTATATATATATATATATATATATATATATATATATATATATATATATATATATATATATATATATATATTGGTAGAGAATTGGAGAAATGAGAAATAGAGTGATTGGAAAACACGTGCACAGAAAAGAGTGAGTGCAGAGCAGACTGTGCCCTGCTCTCGTTTATTTTAGTGGAGATACTCACAGCATGCTCCTAAATTAGAGGTCAAGGCTCGAATACAGAAAATGTCAGTGACCCCTTTTTTTTTTTTAAAGCGGCCTGCATTGGAGCAATGGGATAAACGTACTTGGCGGGAGCTGTGGCCAAAAGAGGAAATCAATACGCCGGTAAAAGAGGGTTGTACAAATACAACGTCCATTGTTCTTTTCAGTTGTAAAAAGAGTCAGATTGAGCTTTATTTTCTTCTACATTTTTGTGTGCAGTAATGTTGAAGCAACACGTTACAACACATCTACAGGACATTAAAGTGAACCCTTCTGTGTACATTATTTGTGATTTACTATAATCCTTTTTGTTGTATTAACTGCGCTGTGTATAATGTCAGTTTAATATTCGTGTGACAAATGGATTTTCACTAGTTTGCCTGATAGCATCAGTAGGGAAATTCAGTGTGGAGAAAATGGTTGCATTTAATTGAACGCACACTGACAAGGGTCTTTAACTGAGAAGATTTTTTTGCATAGAGCTTTATTACTCTTTTTTTTTATTACACTTTGCTAAGTTACCTTGTTCTCCTAAAAAAGCACCGCTTCAATACACAGCAGACCTCCTGGTTTCCGTGTGTCTTTGATCTCCAACCTGTCATTTCACAGAAAGAAAAGAAATATTTTTTGTTGCATTATGACTAAAAGATGTGTATAGTGTCTCTTTGTTCTGAACCGCTTTAAATGTCAGCGCAATGATATGGAATCAAAGTTGAAGCTCAGTGTTTGTAATTATTCAAAGCTGGTATCTTAATCTCACACTGCTTTTGAAGTAGGAAATGTTAAAATGACATTTTGAGTTTAAATACTGTTAAAAACATTAGTGAAGCACTTAGCCTGATGGTTGCTGTCACAAGAAAAACAATGTCTGCGACTCGACAGCCGTCAGGTTTGCTAATGATGTCCTGGTGTGCTGTCAATCTACCAGATGAACGGACAATAGTATGCCAAGAAGAAAATGCTTGAAATAGCTAATTGCTTCTAAGAGCCCGCTCAACCATTCTGTAACTACTATGTGTTCACAGATGTCTCTTCCAGCTGCTATTTCATTATGGATCTCAAAGACATTACAGGCACAATGCACTGTCTTTCTTTATGAGCCTTTGTATGTAGCGCATCGGGTCATAACGATTATAGATACATTATTGAGACCTCAGCGCAAGGAGGAGGGGGGCACGTGTAGAAACTACGTGTGGATCTTCATTATCTCACCTAATACCCATATCTCACCCCCGTCATTAATCGTTAATCTATGCCAACTTGTTGATTGTCAGTTCCGAGACATTTCTGGAGAGGAGCACGAGAGTATTTGCAGCCGGACCTCTGTCAGTAGCGCCAAGCAACACAGCCACAAATTGGAATGTGGTACAGCTCTGGGAAAGCAGCCAAGATTTAAATTAGACAATAACCTCTGCTCTCTCTATATTGCCTCTCTTTTCCAGCTGCAGGCCTAGCCATTTGTTTAATACAGTCAGCCCTGTACTATATAATAGACTGATATATGAGTCACCGCTCAGCAGTTTGTGTTTTTCAGATTTATAGAGATTGAACAACTGTTCGGTTTGTGCTTATTGTGAGCTTATGGTAAGAATAACAGAAAAGACACAGGTCACACACCAACTTGGAAGGTATTGTGATTGTACACACAGGAGGGTGAGTGGACTTAAGATATTCTGATCAGCAAGTAACTGAAAGAGACAAAGACACTTAATAATATACTTCCAACTGGCTGCACACATAATGAGAATTCAACCATATACGTTTTTATAGTATTTTCATGAGGGTTTTCAAGGATTTGGCTTCTGATATAAATGAACTTAAACGAGTGAAACAAAACAAAGTTGGCAACTAGGTCGAGGTGACACTTTACTGTGCATTAAGGGTTTTACTGGTTTTAATATCTTGATGATGTTGTTTTCAATAGTTAAAATAAATAATTGTTATCTTACCCATTTTGACCCAAATATGTCCCTCTTCTGCCTATACTAGATAAGAAATGGAGGATTATGTTGAGTCCATCACTAAAAGCTCTTGATTGTGCACAGTCCCAAAGCCGGTTATAATGAGTGTCTTAGCCGGTAACGGCGGTACAGGGAATATAAAGATGCATATGTGCTGCTGGAGCAATTCGAGTGGACTCTACTCCCAGCAGGTTTCAATTGAGCTTTATGTGAGCTCATAGCCGTCTGACAAACCAAGAGAAGCACAACCATCACCATTAGCGCCACGAAGAACCAGCCCATTCCCTGTGGCTGAAAGATGTTTTCCTCCTGTATGACAGTTAACCATGTCCTTTTTAGTTATCAGCCTCCTTAACCCCACAGCAGCATCTTGCTTTGCAGGAAAGAATGACAAGTAGAGTAGCGTAAGCTTGGTTAAAATCCACACCTCTGATAGCATCTTGAGTTGGAGTTGCTTCAAAGCTGCTGAGAGTAAACAGCCTTGAGACATGGCTTAGCTGTAAAAGCAAGACAACATCACCAAGCCAAGTCTTTCTCATGTTGCTTCCTCAAGAGCTGTGTGTCCATGCAACAGCAGCCATTGTGAGAAAGCTACACCATGTTTCTAAGGCCCTCTCCATTGCCTAAGCTCCTTTGTGGCTGTGGGCCAATGGCTTTGCACCCCGCCAGATCAAAGATGGAACCCCATTTAGCTCGCACTTTCTTTTAGGATTTGCTCTTGAGAGTACACAGCAGACTCAACAGCAAGGGAAAAAAACGGGATGTTGACCTGCATAAAATTGAGATTTCTGAGCTCAGGCTATGGATCCATTATGACAAATGATGAGACCATCTTTGTTTTGGCAGCATTTGCTTGTCTGAGGCCTGAGAGAAAACATAGCTATGGTGAACCTCGGTGTGTTTTAGTTCCATTGTGTAACATTGTGTTGGATGTGGCTATGCTACAAAAGTATGGTCTGACTCTATTGTCATTGTTTTCTCTTTTAAAATCAACATTTATACATAAAACCGTGTGACAGAGAAGCTATAATGTTAGCATTAGTAAAACCAAATGATTACAAATGAGAAGAATTACACTTGTCTATCAGTTGGTCCACTTCAAGATGGAAATATCTCTATTTCCAGTAACCGTTGTATGGATTGTCATGAAATGTACAGATATTCCCGGTTAAGCATTACCTGCTAAACTCCAACTTGTGTATGGTGAGTCTGACAGCATGCTGATATTAGCATTTAGCTCAAAGCACTGCAGTGCCAAAGTACAGCCAGAGAGCTGCTAGCATGGCTGTAATTGTGCTTCTAAATTGGGAGACCCATTATTAAATTACCACATATGGCTGAAGATCCAAAAATGACTTTGGCTTTGGGTTCTCTTTCATTCAATACAATAACTCGAGCAGCACAGCATTGCTGCTTAAACATATACAGCATGTACAGCATGTGCTTTAACTTGTTTCTGGATTTTAACCATGCAATAGGTCGGGAGTTGACTTTCCTGTGATTGACAGCTTTTCTGCCTTAACTGATGTGTGTTCTGATGCAGTAAACTCAAATAATGTCATTCTCAAATACTTTAAAAAGAAATGGAATGATCTGCTGTTTCACCCTGGTCTGTCACACTATCACACTTGTACAAGGCGCGTCTGTGCTGAATATAAATTTGGCCCGAGGAATATGCTGAACGCACCAGCTATAGTTTGCCTTTCACTGTCTTTCAACACTGCCATAATGACTGGGTAGCTTGAAACAACATAATGCATATTTGCCGAGCTGTGAAATCGCTTTAAGATTTTCCTTTATTTTGATAGTTTAGCTTGTCATTTTGGTTGGATATGAAAACTTAGTTGCATGCCCCGTGACTGCACTGTGTAGAGTCATTTGAAGAACAGAATATCTGCTTTTAGGTTCACGGTGACAAACTCGGTCCATAATTTCTTCATACTTAGAGACTTTAGTGATGACATCTTTCAAAATGAATGGTCCAAATGTCAACCTAAATGTCCGACATGTTTAACACCCTCTGATCAGATACTAAAGAAAAATAGCATACTGTTGGAACTGATTCTTCTTCATTCTTGTAACATGTACCAGGGAACATGGCCTTTTGTGGCATGTTTGATATCTCCGGGAGGTTTTAAACTGTTCCTCCAAGTCTATCTTTACTAAAGCAAAGATGGCTATGATCACACAAGTTCAGGCCACAGTGATCAGCGTGGTGTGAGCGAGAGGAGATAATCGGCACACAGCCTGAACAAAACTGTCATCAGCTTGATTTAGATCCCAGATAAGGCCGAGACTTTTTCTCACGCGGAATCCTCCGCACTACTGCGGTGGTACTCGCACTGAAAGGCAGAGGAAGAGTGAGATGCTTACATTGAACTTCCCCCTCAATTCTACCTCATGTAGTTGAGGACTAGCAGTCCTAATGGTGGAAGACAGTGCTGGGCTGGGGGGAGAGTAATGATTTTAGCTTTAAACTGAATTACCAATTGATTCGGCACGCAGATCAGAACACAGGTTGCGAGCCAACTGCGTGGACATGCTGTGTTGTGGAGTCGCTTTACTAATTGACTGTTGCACACATAGGAGGAAATATATCTCTATATGTCAGCTCGGCGCTGCATGTACGACGGCCTGCTGGGCGTGAATAGGCCTTGTGATCACCGGAGAGGCATCTGCAGAGTGTTTATGCTGAATTGGGTTTTAAATGAGCATGTATTTGTTGAGGAGGACCCTGGGAATCAGAAGATAACTTTTCCAAAGGCTACAGCGGGGGCCTGACTAGGTTTACAGGAAGGGAAACAGTTCTGCTCTTTTCAGTCTCTGATCCCCGTCGCTGAATGAGAGGTCTGGTGGCAGGCCAAGCTTTAAAGGAAATGGCATAAAATAATACACAGCAAATTACCGCGGGTTTCTCTGGATTGGAGGTTGAGTTTTAACTGTGGTGTTTCTGCTGTGTTTTATGGAGACCACTGGAGAACATATTAGCACAAGTGTCATGTTCCAGAGAACACATGCTAGGCTGTGATTACTGAGCTCAAGCTGAACTGTAAAATCGCTTGTCAGCAGTTGATATGTTTCTGGAAAAGCCTGGGCTCCTGATTGAATTAGTTTGGTGGATTTCAGTGGGGAGGAAGAATGTGTCCAATTTAGTTACCTGCTGACAGATAGCACTGATATTGTGACTGTGTGACCATACTTTAAAACCCAAGGAACAGCCTTCTGAAGGCTTGAAAATACAGATTTATCTCATTTTTCTTTCCCTTTTTTGGTGATGAAATTCTGTGTCATTTTGCATCTTTCCCAGTCATTCTTTATCATTTAATCACCATTGACAAAGCAGTATTCAATATTCGGATGAAGTACGGGCTAGTGCATGTTTGTTTTCCATTTGTATGCATGCAGAGATGTCAGCTGTGCTATCAGAGGCTCTTCAGCCGTGTATTCTGTGGATCTTGGTTGTCCAGTTCATGTTTACTGATAGGATCTGTGTGGTTACTCCATCATATTGGGGGTGAGATGGGGTCATGTTGGTGCAATATTGTGTTCACCCTGAGGTTGAAATAATTTTGTTTGCTATAATAGCTGTAAAACACCTTATTTCCCACTGGACATCCTTTCATACAAATATTCCTGCACTGGGATTTAAAATGTGGAGGAAAAAAAACACAGCATCAAAATGACACTTAAAAAAAAAAAAAATGAAAACAAAGCTGGTGTGTTGCTTAGAACGTCATTGTAACTGTTTTTGTCTGATAATGAATAACTGAAGCTTTCACATTGATTCAAGGGGTATCCTTGAAGTTGTATCTGAATCAGAATAAAAAGAAAGGCAGTAATGTGCATTTAAAGAAAAAAAACTAGAAATTCCCATTCATCCCATTCACTGCGAGGTTGCTTGGTTTTCTGTCTGCCTGCGATCATGCAGACAGTGGAGTCTTTTCACGTTAGGATCAGGGCCCATGTAAGCTCTTAATTCTCTCCTGTTAAACAGTTGTTGAAGAAATGTGCTGGTGTTGCAGAAGCAGAAATAAAAACACTGAGCGCCCAGTGTTTGCTCTGCCATAGCCATGTCTGACTCTTAGTGCGACTCATATTACAGAGCACCTTTAACCGTGAGTTCCCTCTGTTAATAAAAGCCCTCACAGCTACTTTAAAGCACACTTTTCTATGGCTTCTCTTTGTGGGGAGATGCTGGTTTTTCTTGAATGCATGTAACATCGCCGCCTCCCTGAGGTGTTGCTATAGTGCTTCACTAATGTACTAGATGTACAGGGGATTTTATTTAGCAAAAAGTCAACTAATTCCACACCTCAGATTTCTCCAACTTTTCATTTTTGTTGCATTTCTGATTCCAAAACACTTTTCCGTGCACACACAGACACGGTTGTTTAGCCCTTCACATGACAGCTCTCATTTAGCTCGTCACATCATTTTAATTACAGAGCCTTCATTGTCTGTGCTGACCCATTTTAGCTGCTTGGTCCCTCCAATCAGACTTAATTTCATCTGGCATTTGACTCAATCGTCACTGCTGCGAACATGAGTGGCTAATGCCTCCCCCAACCCAAAAAATAGAAATGGGAATAACAATAATAATCGCCACTCCTTGCCCTGGTTGTCCACTGGGGCCTCTGGCCCGGGCATGGTACAGCTTTTAATGGTGAAGATTGATACCGGCGGTGGCTGGGGACATTTCTTGGGATGTTAGTCACAGTTCTCGGAGGAGATAAGGAACTGCTCTTAAAGGGCCCTGCAAACACAATAAAGCATGACTCACAGAGGCCAGGGAGTTTCACACCACTAATCAGCCCATGGATTGAACTTGAATGCGTTTCCTCTAATGGAGCTAATATGATTTGTGTAATGTCTGAACTTGCAGTATGTATTCCCACCATGCATCAGTTTGTTGCCTCCTGATTTAGAAACAATGCCATGCTCCCACAACCAGTGATGTGTAACATGGCAAGTAATGGAGTTGAAAATGTGTGACCAAGAAGTGCCACGGAACAAGAACAAGACAAAGCCACTCCGCTCGCAGCGTTTTTTTTCTTTCTTTCGACAACAGATAGGAGAGTGTACACGCATCTATATTACTATATTAAAAGTAGCGTAACGAGTTCAGATCTATCCGTATTCCACTGGATGTTTCCTAAATTGTCGAAGAACGACACAGAAGAGCTGTTGTCCACTCACTCTTAAAAAGCCATATTCACATCCAAAGAGACACAGGGACAGAGGAAACGGAGACGGCACTGCACAGAGCCCTATCTCCACCCACAATCAGAACAATGTTCCCAGTGCTTGAATAGAGAAGGATATCTCCGAGACTTCAATTTGTTATCTAAAGGAAGAAGAGGGACGGAGTAACACTTCTAAGATAAGCCCAGCATAAGGTTAATTACCAGCCGAGTGGCTGACGTAACCCAGCCATGTCATGTCTCAAAGTTACACACAGCTGGGAAGTGAAGGAGTGCTCGCTATTGACAGATGGTTCTCACTTAAGGTGTGTGTGTGTTTATACATTTGTGTGTGCATTTGTGCAAACATGCAAACCCCCAGTGCTCCAGTCAGATATAGTTTAGTGGGGCAGCTCCAGGTAAGACGGCACCGGAGGCCTAGACGGCACAAACCACCTGCTCCAGCAACTGCTAGCAGAGCTTGTGGCTCCCCGACTCATTGGTGCATAACACTGTTAACATTGCTGCTGATTCCCCACTCTCTCTCCAGGGCATAGACTAATTAATGGATACCATTCGCAGTTGATTAGCAGCAGTTCTTTCGGTAATTACATTCGCATACTAACCACTCGGAAGAAAAGGAGAAGGGCAAAAAACACAAAGGGCGAGAAAATATATTAATGCACTTCTCAATTCGCTCTGATCTTAATTTGTTTCCACTATTGTTTGGCTTCTGCCGGAATAAGAAGCCATTTATTTCTCTTTCTCTGCATCTATTGGAGTTCTTCGCCTCTCATAATGTTTTAAGAGAGTGACTTTGTAATAAACACACAAAAGAGATTATTGCCGAGCTTTGTTGAAATTGTGTTCTCAGTGAAACCTCAAGAAGACGCAAACGCGCTGTGACTCTTTCTCCTCCGTGCCGTGTAGGCTGGGTTTTGCACTCCTCACTCACAGAGAGGTGCATTGTGCTCCTGGGCCCAGCTGCTAGCCCATAATTCTTCATTCTATGTCCCATTGTTCCTACCTGTCAGCATGGCTGTGTCTCCAAAGAAAGGAAGTGGCTGCCATTTTGCCAGCAGGCTCTGTGTGGGTTGGGAGGGCGGGGTATGTTGTGAAAACATTGTATTTCTTCCTAAAGTACAGGGTTTTAATAACTTATCAACTGTCTTACGCACCAATGTTTTCACTGTTTTCTTTAATGTTTTCTTGATAGCGTGGCACAATTGTATCACCGGTTATTACTCTGATATCAGAGCTGATATCAGCTCTGATATCAGCTCTGATATTAACAGCTAAATGCTTGGGAAGAATACACTTTTACTTGTTGCACTAAACCAGGATGGATCCTAAATATATTTGTGTTGAAATCAGATCCTTTATAAGAATGTCCAAATCATGTCCAAATCATGTTGGTGAATTAAATTGTGAAACCCCAGTTAACCAAAAAAGCACACTTGCCATATTAAACACACTCTCTGCCTCCTTATTCCCCCTCAGTATCTCTTCTCTCCCATAGTTTATTTGAAGTTAATAACCTGCCACTGCATCTTGATGGCTTCGTGACGCAAACATTTTCCTTAATTGCCATCCCATATGAGCTGAATAGCCAGACCAGATTCTCATTACCCTGGTTTGTATTGGCCTGGGCCTCTCGCATGCCTCTCGTCATGTCGCAATAATAGCAGAGTGGCAGAATGCGCATGCACATAGAGAAAAGGGGTTAACTCCGTGTGTAAACATTCAGATCTGTTTGAGTGACAGGTGTCCATTATCAAAGGGGAGAGCTCAAGTTGCACTGGATGTTATCTGGACACTTGTAGGCTGATTGTGTGTTTGTTTTTGTTCTCCTCATTTGCAGTTCCAGAACAACAACAACAACTACATGAACATGGCGGAGGCGAACAGTGCTCTGCTCGCTGCTGGAGACGTAAGTATACTTTACCTTTTACCGCACGTTAGAGTTCTCCTTTGAACATTGAACATTCAACCAATGCAGATATACTAATAACACAAATGCAGTTGAGTACAGTGAAGTAGAGTTTTCTTAGTTGTCATGTACATGATACTTCTCTTTTTTAAATATTTCTCTGCAGTTCAGGATTCACTATTTAAGGAACTGTAGATGAGCAACAGTTAAAGCCAGCATTTAAAGCATAAGCCCTATATGTCACACTGTGAAGCCATCTGTAACGTCCATAATAATACATTTCCAATTTGAATTTTCTCCGTATTTTTATTTCCTGAAACGCTGCCTGCCCAAATGCTGCCTGTCCCGAGAGCCTCAAAAGACAATAAGCTTACAGAAAGATGAGCAGGCTCACCCTATACTTTCTCATAGAAACTTCTGAGAGCTGATGCTGATGGGATCCGACTGCCTTCACTATACTCTGTAAGATAAAGTGATGTCATATAAAGTTAAGGTTATATACGCCTGTTTTCTTCATCTTTTCAAAGACATAGTGAAGGACCCCAAAGAGGTGCTATAGTTCTGTCACTTTCTGTCGGCTGGCACTTACATAAAGTGCAATGTCACCAACAATCTTGAGTGTGTGGAGCTGCTGCAATAGCTCTGTGTACTGTACTGTGGCATTGGACGAAAGAAGGGAGCAGTTGTTTCTCTGGAGGTATAAAACGGCCTCTCTGAGCCATAGTAGTCCTAACAGTGTGCTAAATTTACTTGTTCTATTCCCCCTCCACCCACTCCGCTGCCCTGTCATTAGAGACAAGTGCTCCAAAAATACCCGTCATCCTCTGTGGTTCAAACGGGCCAATCTCCTCCAGTGTAGCAGGGGAGATTGATCTGGTTTCAAAACGCACAGAAAAGCATCATTACACCGGCTCCTAAATAGTGAGATAGATGTCACCGTTAACCTTATTGTTTTCATTCACGTCACAGTTGAAATGCAACGGTGACATTCAAGCTCGGACAGAAGTGTTTTGAGTGTGTTCATAAAGTGGCCGCTTCACAAAGCCACAGAGTTTAATTTCCCCCCACATTTCTGCTGAGTGGGTGCATCCTCTGTATGCAGTGACTGCTGGGGCCCACTGTAACGGGGACCACGCCGACACAAGCTGCTTGGAGAGCGTCCGACCCCCGGCTGTGAGGGCCCACTGTGACAGTCAGGGGACGGGATGGATGGACAGTTTTCTTTTTTTTGTTTTTTTTTATAAAAACAGACTAGCTCATTTGCATTTCATCAAAAGGAACAACTGTTTCCAGTGTTAGGGCACAGATGGTATTGTGCTTAGGAGAGAAAGAGAGAATAAGTCTTGAGCATAGGGTTTTATTTTCTCTGAGAGCCCACAGTATTGTTTGTTGCAACCCGAGCTAAATTAAGGTTAATTTGACTTCCACTTTGAGGTTTCACACTATCTCCACTGTAATTCTATATTAATCTACTTCAGGGTACAGGAACCTGCTGAAGGTGTCCAGCAGGTTCCATGATGAACCACCAACATCGGCAGCAGGCTAAATTATGCAGGCACATTTGTTTAGCTATTGTTTTCTAATCAAAACCAGCTGTGCATTGTATTGCACCCTCTATGTATTTTATGAAGATTCAATGCTACTTTGTGGTTAGGCTTCACCTCTTTCTCGAATGAGGTTTGATTAAATGACCATTAGCTTTGAGTTATAAATTGGACATATGCATAAATATTTGGCCTGTAGGTTCAGTTGTTAGCAAGGCTACAGCGCTAACACGCTCTAAATGTTTTTTCCAAAATTAAACTTCATCATTGATCGCTCTTAGAAACGCATGACAGTTTTCCAATGTTCCTGCAATAGTAGTGTAGCTTCCATCAGTTAGCGCCAGTGCTTGGCTTCAGTCTGGGGAAATTAAACCGCTTAAACAATGACAACGGTCAGCAACTTTGCAGCCCTTTATGTTTTCCAACCACCACCCGCTGTTTTACATGAAGTAATTGCAATGCGAGTGTCCACTTGTTTCACCTATCATTTAGTAAGACTATGTAACTTTTGCTAACAGCTGCCATTGTGGCCACAAATTACAATGTAGGGGGAAATGTTAAAACACAGTGTAACGGGAGCACAAGTAAAGGCATAAAGTCAGTGAACTGACTCACTAATGTTAGTTACAGCAAAACATAAGCAGTACCGATCTAACGTGATCCAAGATTAGCAAACCATAAGTAGGGATGCACGATTATAGCCAAAATAGATTAGTTTTGAATTAGTTGTTTATTTAGTGAAAAAATATGTTAATAATATATGATCTTTTAAGTTTAAATAAACAAAGCACTGCTTTCACTTTCACAATGTGCTAATTTCTGCTAATTAACAAATCTTTGCATCAAAAGAATACTTCAAATAAAGTTCTTGAATTAGGTGCATTGTCGTTTGGCCCATACAATATACAACACATTACTCTTCGACTCCGGACTGCAGCCGCAACATGCAGGTACGTTTTTAACGGGCTGTACGGTGTGAGCGCAGCAGCATGACAGCTCCCCCGAAAGGGAAGTCAAAACCTGGGTATCGCCCCCTGGTGGCTGGCTGTCAGTTTAGGAAGAGCTAGATTTGATATGCAGCAGAGGTTTTTTTTTTAAAGCGGAGCACGCATTTTATGTCAATAAGCAGTCTCTCCTATTTATTTCATTGTGGGAAGCGAAAATCATGATTGATTTAATATTCGATTAATTGTGAAGCCCTAACCATAAGCCGCAGGTCATATCAGTACCACGTCAAGTTAGACTGTAGCAGCAAAGTGTTGTATTGCTTATGAATGAAGCTTCTCATTTAAAAGAGGAATAATGTAATATATATTTCTTAAAAAGAAAGAATACATTCTAATTTTGTGAGTATGTATGTATGTATGTATGTATGTATTCACAAATTAAAATATATTCTTTCTCACAAAGCGTCCTGAAGGAGAACCAGAATGCTTTGTGATCATCTCAGTCCCTGTCAGTAAAGTGTGGATTGACATAGTTCATATCCATTTATATGGAAATATACTATATTTATTATAGTTTTCTTGGATTTGACTCTCTGTTTAAAGGACATAAGTAATAAATTAAGCATTACCCCAAATTCCTTGAAGCTAAATAGACAGCCGTGTACATGCAGTTACTATTTGTCTGCACACAACATACTATACATGTACAATGACAGTATGTATTGTGCTCGAGGCAGAATACTTCAACATCAGAACAGCAGACCTGTATTTGGCGTTTAGATGGCTGGTGTATCATTTACTTTATGCACTTAGAGGATGAGATAAGATGACCTTGCTGTGCCTGGTAAAGCATACATTCTAGCAGGGAAAGCTTGACTGCTTCCCTCGGGAAAAAAGATACTGTACACTGATCTTGTGTTCCACTCAGATGTATCACTTTACTTTCCAAATCAAATTAGAGATGTGTTATGAACTATAAATATGTAGAAATGGACTACAAATGATCCAAATTTGAAATAATGTTGATTAAGGGTGCCATGGTTGATGTTGTCATTTGAGTAGCTGCACTCTGCCCGTCTAGAAATTTGAAACTGGATCCTCAATGCTGCCTCTATTGATTCTGAGGCCTATTATATGCAGTAATTGCATGCTGCTGCCTTTAACAAGTCTTGGTTATTGCATCTGTGAATTGCATTACTACGTTTATTGAAGGGCTGGGAATATTGCCTGAAAAGCTTTCTCTTGCTCTTTGTGCTGATATTGAAAGAGCACCAAGGCAGCACAAGGATAGCATATCAGAAAGGAAAATTCACTGATACATATCTCCTAGTAAACTCACTGCATGTTTATTTTGTTATAAACATTGCTTTAGTGTTTAATCGTGTCAGATAGAGTTACAGTAATACAATATGCATATAGAAAGCGGCATATACTGCATGTTTCAAACAACTTTGCATTAAAGTCACTTTTAGTCATGCTAGTGCCCTTGCCTTTAAGGGGTGGCTATGTAGGTCTGTCCATCATTGGACTGACATATCTTGTGTATTTAATGTCTTGAACATGTTTGGGATGGATTGACAAGCTGTACTTTGACTCTGCGTTTGGGATTTTTGTATAGTTTATCACCATATAGTTGAATTTTTTTTTCAGGCAACATATAAAGACTATTAAAATGAACAGAATGAATGTACAGTGGTGGATATTCCCCACACACCTGCTCAGGATCATCATGCTGGCTACATCAGGCCTCTGTTCAGACATGAAAATCCCTCACCTTTCGGCGAAATTCGCCGTTTTGAAAACAAAATATGTCATCCACGTGAATCACGTAGATCCAGGGGGGGGGAAGGGGGGGTCAACTGTCCGCCGTTTCTGAGATTGGAGTGGGACACGGAAAAAAAAACTGAGGTCATGATCAGCTAAGCAATAGAAGATCTTTGACATCGCGAGTCTTGGCCAATCAGCGTTAAGATGTCTACAGCGGCTTCATTTCCCTCCCACCAGTTTAATAATAGCAAGCTAGTCAGCTTGCTAACACGTTAGCTAACGTTGTTGGAGAGACAGCGAGTGAGATTACTGGCAGCGTGTGACGTCAGACAGGAGAGCGGCGGGTCAGCAGCACTGGCGGTTCTACCTACCGACACCTCACTACATATAAGGAGAGGACCAGTGGAGATTTTATCCAACTTTT
The DNA here is from genome assembly GCF_910589615.1 of Taurulus bubalis. Taxonomy (NCBI): domain Eukaryota; kingdom Metazoa; phylum Chordata; class Actinopteri; order Perciformes; family Cottidae; genus Taurulus; species Taurulus bubalis. Next base: position 23,220,711 of record NC_136592.1, read on the forward strand.
GTTTTAATAAAAAAAACGAAATGAGTTTCCTCCGTAGGGTGGCCGGGCTCCTGTTTATATTTAAGGGTTTAAGATCTACATGTAGGAAAAAGTGTATCCTCCAGTTAATTATAATCTATAGAGGTGTATGTATGTATGCGGTTATAATCACTGTCACACAGAGAGAGGTGTGCATGTTCAGGTTTACTGGTGGAAACATTATTCAGTGTTCTTGACTAACAGTGACGTCTCCTCAAAGTAAAGTGGTATAACAGTATGACATAATATGGTCAAATAAAAAGGCTGGTACATTATACATATTATGGCATATAAGTGTAATATTATGAAGTGAAATGTAGTAGTAGCAAAACAATATTCAGTATAGTACAGCAGTATTGCATATTGTGAGTATTAAGTCTACAAAATATATATACACACACACACTACCATTCAAAAGTTTGGGGTCACTTAGAAATGTCCTTATTTTTCAGAGAAAAGTACTGTTTTTTTCAATGAAGATAACATTAAATTAATCAGAAATACACTATACATTGTTAATGTGGTAAATGACTATTCTAGATGGAAACGTCTGGTTTTTAATGAAATATCTACATAGGTGTATAGAGGCCCATTTCCAGCAACTATCACTCAGTGTTCTAATGGAACATTGTGTTTGCTCATTGCATAGAAGACTAATGGATGATTAGTAAACCCTTGTGCAATTATGTTAGCACAACTTAAAACAGTTATGCTGGTGAGAGAAGCTTTACAACTGGCCTTCCTATACATAGCATCACATGTGTGGGTTCCATTATACTCTCAAAATGGCCAGAAAAAGAGAACTTTCATGTGAAACTCGCCAGTCTGTTCTTGTTCTTAGAGATGAAGGCTATTCCATGAGAGAAATTGCTGAACATTTGTCTGGGTTACCCCAAACTTTTGAACAGTAGTGTATATGTATATATATATATATATATATATATATATATATATATATATATATATATATATATGTACACTTGGGTATTGACAAAAGAATAATTAAAATGCATAATGATCACAGTTTGTCAGCTTCTCGACGAGTGACGCTGTTCGGCACTGACTCGCCCGTCACTGCCCCCCCACGGGCAGGTCTGACTGTAAATGTTAGACCCAGTGACAGGCTGGCATGAAATGGCTTGCATAATACTGAGTAAGGATGCCATAATCATTTTTGACTCATGGCTGAAGTTACGTTTCTCCAGCTCTCCCCAGGTTGGCAAAAAAAAGCATCTCAAAATGCATCAGATTGATGCTTTAAAATATGGAATATTTAAATTTTTCTGACGGGGGAGCATGCCCCCAGACCCCCCTAGAGGGGTAATATCCTTCTCACCTTTTTCACCCCTGACCCGTTTTCATGCCTGTCTGTTACAAGCCCTGCTCTGCCCTCATACCACTGGCCCCTGTGGCTGCCAATGGACACACACACCTCTCTCTCTGGATTGTGCATCTCTTAATCTCCGATCAGAGCCCCCTAAGGTGTGCCTTGTGTAGAATTAGACTGGCTTTATGTGAAATGACACTAGATAGTATGCAACACTGTAACACTCTGTGGGTTTCAGTAAAATCTGGCTCCTCTTCCCGAGGAGAGGGCCTTTTCTTCGCAGACAGTTGACATCTTCCATACCCCCAACCCCCAAAGAGACACAAACGCCATGTCTCCATTATCAGTGCCCCTGGTGCAGATGTTAATTTGTATCATCATTAACAAAGAGATGCAATGCACACAAGCTCAGTCTCTGATACTGATCTTGCTCTATCTTCCCTCCCCCACAGTTTTCTTTTCTGTTTCTATGTCATACTACCGTTCTGTTTAGCAGACACTAAACACCAGCAATCCTCTCCTCCAGGTCTGTGTTTTGCTTAAAGACCACAGTAATGCCTGTGCTGCTCTCCTACAAAAGTGGAGCTCACCTCAGCCAACCTTCTTCTTTGACATCTCAAATGTCCAAGTTGGCTTTGTAATTCAGGCCACAATGCACCAGCCTGTAGGATCCAGTGGCCTAATATAGCCTTGCCCTGATTTACCTTACATGGTGTAACACCACAGGAAACCTACTTACATCAACAAATAGTATCCATAGTAGCGCAAAAGCATGTAAGTGATATGTTTTCTTCAAGGGCCTGCGTGGATAAATGTGGTCGTAGTATCACAGCCGGTACAGCGTATCTGTAGGTACAGGACAAGGCAAGATCAAGACAGGGCTGGTACTTCTCTGTCACAGATATTATAAGACTCTGCCAGTGTTTTCACATTGCTACATGATAGGATACAGATGAAGCCATAGATCTCAAAGCTGGTGTGGCGGTTGACCCCACTCTGCAGGGGATGTTGAAAAAGATGAATGAAGACTGTGATGATAAACGATCTTTGATCCTTTCCGATGTGCTACTGGAACCTTTTGTCCATGACTATAATAATTGTGTTTATTTTATATATATATATATATATATATATATATATATATATATATATATATATATATATATATAACACTGCATTTTGATTCACATGCTGCTGAACAGACATTATAGTGAACTAAATTCTGGAGGCTTTTGAGCAGACTGAAGCATAATATGACAGCAGAGGACTCATAGTAAATGGCTCCTACTGAAGGTGCTCGTGATTTATTCTGCACTCTGCGAGCCAGAGGCCAGGGCTGTGATGAATATGACCTTAGCTCCTTTTGAAAGGAGAACTGATTCTCTAGCCGTGAAACAAGCACTGAAAAGTGAAACAGGGGTAAGGAAGCAGGAAGGGAGAGAGGAAAGGAAGGAACTCTATTTGCTGCCTTTGCCACTGGAATTCATCAGTGCTTGTCAAGGCAGCTGCCCTGAGTAGGCAATGAATTAGTTTCAAGTGTCTGTGTGCTAAAGTGAACAGGGGGAACATTAATACTCCCTAATCAAGGGCTTTGTTGGCATATTCCCTCCGTTGTTTCCCTTCTGTTAGTCTATCCCCTACCGGAGCCGAGGAAGACATGAAGACACGCCTGGTTAGCTTTGTTGTTGACCATAGTGTGCTCTGCCTGCAGATCATGCAATTCTCAATCTCAGGTTTATAGGTTTGAGGTTTGTAGAACGTCACTCTGTTCGGGTAGGAGGTTGATTCCCATGGTACAAGCCAAGCAATGATGCTTAACATGTGCCTAAACGATGTAATGCTGTCACGTTTGTTCACAGTGAGCCAACAAGGAGTGAGACAAGCCAGCTCCCCTTTCAAAGAAGCAGGGTTTATCTCAGAAAGTGAGACATGATCATCTCCAGGACTCACAGTCCCGTTGAAAATGAAATGCAGGTGTGTGAAAAGATGAAACCGCCATGCAGGAGACTGTTTAAATTGGCACAAATGCCTATTTACTCCTGTTTTTTGGCCTCTAAGCGAATTATTTTCATGTCAGAATTGTATGACACTTTTCAAATAGTTGATGCGACCGCTGGAGGCAGGTCTTAAACAGTACCAAAGAAGTGAACTGAGGCTAAGAAAGTAGCGTTTGGGATCAACCTGAAGCACATAGTGTTTGTGTTTTCGCTTCTTGATTCAAGCAGTTAAAATCATGTCTGCACACATGTATGTGGAACTGCAGTGTGGTCATCGTGATGATGTGACTATATTGGCTTTCCAGAGAGTAGCTTAATGCAATGTGCGGATGAAAACAAGACCCAAGTAGGTGAACGCTCCCATCTCCAAGAAGGCACATAAGCAAATTAAGTGTGACCAAAAGCTTTAATTTGAAAGGCAGAAGGATTAGGCTGTTTGATGAGCAGATTTAAGGGTGCAGGCAAGGGGAACATAAAGAAACACTTCTGGCCAAGCGTAATAATCTTTGAAAATGTTCTTTAAACCCATCTCCCTGTGACGTGTATTTTCACTGCACTTCAACCCAACATCTTTCATCCCTAAGATTAAGGGCTTTTATCATGTATCGTCTCTCTCCCGTGATTGCTGCTTGATATTTTTGCTTTTGACGTCTTCCTCTGCACTCTGCCTTTTTCCTTCTTTTTCCTCAAAGTAGACTTTAATAGGTTTAGAAAATGTTACATCTTAGTGCACTTACAGACAAGTGTATTACCACTCCGCTACCAAAACACTCCCTGTCTTAAACAAAGTTGTCTGATTTAATCCCTGAAGGTTTCCTTCCGGCAGGTTAGATAAGGACCACCTCGGTGAATGTTTCCTGCCTGTTTTGTGGTGCTGGATTTCATGATTTTTCTCTTCCTTGCAGACTTTTCACACTCCAAGCTTGGGAGACGAGGAGTTTGAGATTCCTCCCATTACACCTCCACCTGAGACGGAGTCTGGTCTGGGTCTATCGGAAGTGGACTCCCCTTTCCCAGCAATGCCAGAGGCCCCAGTTCCTCACAGGGGTCTCTTAAACCCCCAGTTCCCCTCTCAGAGCCTGGATTTGCCATCTATTACCATCTCACGCAACATGATGGACCAGGAAGGGGTGTCTGTCAACATCGGCCAACCCGTGGTGAGCACTGCGATGCATATACAGCACTAGCAAATCGAGAAGTCTATTTATTGTCTGCGACTTGAGAAATGTTTTCCTCATCTGTCAACACAAAAGAGAGCCTGCAATAGTGCTGCTCTAGTATGTGTCCTACTTGTATCTGCAGCTCCAGATGTGGTTTTTGATGATGTACCCAAACTAAAAGATATTCCTTTTAAGAACACATGACACCCCTGATACCAGAAGCACACAGTCCTTAAATGAGTCCTTTTACTAAACCAAAATGTCACCTTCATAGTTTTTGTATGTCTCCTGTTGTCCCTGCATCTGGCACAGCACAGGCCTGGTTTACAACACAGGAGGTGTATGATCACATTAAGTAAATGTCATGATATTATGTTACTTACTGTGAGGATTTTTTTTTTTAAAAGCACACAGTGTGAGTGTGGATGATCTCTCCCTGTAAGGTGAGCAGATGTGAATAGATCACAGGTGTTAAAGTGCAAAGCCCATTCAGCCCCAGAAGGACAGTGAAAATAGGACCCAAAAGTGCCACCGTTTCACATGCTCATATTTAATTCATGTTGCCTCCAGAAGCTCCTTTTTTCTGTTGTAAATGCTGATGCATGCTTCTGTCCAATGTCACACGAGGTCTTCAGAAAAAAAGCCCATGCTTTGTTTGGAGTTTAGAATCAGCTTTGTCTTTGTGTTGTATATAACCTCCTACTTTTAGCTTTATCCTCCTTTCCTCTGATACAGATGGTCAAACATGGAGCTGTAGATGAAATAATCATTCTCTTTATGTTGCTATGTGCTATAGATTGTGAGATTGTTGTATTGGGGTGGAAAGGCATTTTCAAATGCCACAATCATAGAAGCATTGAGGAGGAAAAATGGAAATGTCACTGGCTGAGTAGTTGTCTTACAGACCTATTACAAAAATGGAAGATTCATTTAGGAGAAAAGAAATGAAAGGACAAAGGCATGAGCAGAGAGATGATGATGTTGCTACTGAATTGGCTTTGTGAACCACACAACACATTGCACTGAGAAGAGGTACCATGATAATTGTAACTGTGTGAGTAGATTAAATGTATTTTAGACCACCTGCACCCCCTCCCCCAACACATTTGTTAAATCCCATTGATATTAGATACATTTATTTACATTCCTTATGGGAAGGGGGCTATAACAATTTACAGCTCTTTTTCCTGCTTCCATGCTTCGGGCATGTAAAAATAATTGCTGCTTTTAAAATATCTTTGCCGCATACAGTAAGTGAGCCCCGGAAGGCTTTTGCCTAAAGAATTTTCATTTCATGGTCAGTTAAGCTTTCTACATCTGGAAGAAACGGAACCTTGACACAATTACATTCCTGACTGTTCTCACGACTTGCTGGAGGATTAGATTTGATTCTCAAACATTATTCCTCTTTAACACCATTTGCATGGCTCATGTCTCTGATTGTGCGGAGACTCTATTAAAAACTGAGGGGAGAATGTGGGTTTCTGCTCCTTGCCTCGTGGCTTTGTCGCCGGCACACTACTCACTTGTTATCAGTCATCACACATTGTAGCTCGTGGTGGCCCTTCATTTCTCCTGTAAATGGGATTGATCCCTAAAAGTCTTGTGACAATGACTTTTTAGAAATTCTATTCATCTATTTTATCTTTGCCTTTTTAAAAAGAGAACGCAACTTTTAAATAAGATAAGTAACCACGCTGTTTGCAGTGTGTACTATATACAGAGACAATGATTTACGAAGGCCCTAAGAGGGGTGTTTTGTCATTTTGTCAGCACACTGATAAAGGAATGACAACCTTATATACATGATTACATTCTGTGTTATTTGTTATGGCTGCAGGGGCAAACAAATAAACCGTGCACTATTGCAATTACATTTTTCATCAAGCCGCCATGCTCATATTTCCCAAACACTTGTCTTGGGGTTTCTTTCTTTATACAAGCTTACTAGTGGAGAATATTTAGTGTGTGGAAGCCTGTCTTCTTATCAGAACTTAATGAGAAACCCAAGCAGTGAATATACCTGGGCTATTTTCAAAAGCTTCTTCCATGCCATTGCATTGCCAAGTGTTCTGCTAATTCCTCTCCCCATAATGTTCAGCGTATGTCTTGCAAATTGGCCACAGATGCCGGGCTTCTACAAAGAGAAATACATTTTCTCAGCTGAAATGTGCCTGGCAAGCCATGAATCTGAAGTCATTATTTATTTAATCTGCTCTCCTAACAAGCTTCTGACTCTCATTTTTGTCTCCCAGCATGTGTCCTCCTGATTTGTGATTGAATCTCAATAGTGCCAAATAGTACTGGAGTTGGAGCTGCCAGTATTGCTTTATTCACAATTTCTTCTCGATTTTTCTCCCTGCTGCACAGCAAGGGTCTCTGGGTTCCATTTCAAAAAACACCTGGTGCCTTCACCACACTTTAGGCTTTGCTTGACACATGTTGGCATGCACTGAAATATCCTCCACGATTGGAATTGAAACCTACAGTAACTAGTTGTATAAATTGTTAATTTCAATGTTTAGGAGAAATGAGCCCTGCTGTCTTATTACATTTACCACTATGTGGTGATGCATTATATATGTTTCATTAACAACTAGCTGTTTCACATGTCATTAGCTCTGCAGCAGCAAATATATGCTAATGTCTCGCACAGAATAGTCTGTTTGAAGCACATGCATCATGCTAGATGAAAGTGAGGCTGGAAAAGAGATTTGCAGTTTGTTGTTAACATGATTAGATATGCCCTGATATTGTGTAGATTGCCAGAGTATAATACACTGGGTTTTGACTGGTCAAAAACCACTATATCTTGAATCAAATGGAACATGTGAGCACTGTTGCAGAAAGCATGTTTTTCTACACTTCCCTCTTATCTCCCTTCCAAGCCAAGAAGCACTGACATGAGTTGTACATCAATTTAAGAGAGTGGATTTTTTTTCTTTTCTCTCTCGCTCCTTTCTTTTTTCTTTTCTCCCTCGACAGACGGCTATTGTGACATATTGGGTCAGTCAGAAATGAAAGATATTCATGCAGGCATGCAATACTTGTAATGAAGTCTCAGCTTGACCTTCTGCATGATTGATTCTGTAATTTACTTTTCTCAGGCAGCTCTCAAAATGAAATGACGTCATGTTGGACAAGTTTTAAATACCCATAATGCATCAGGAGAAATGGTGGAAAGGGGTATGGGTCAGTGGCTGTACCGGACCAAGGGGAGGGAACCTACTGGCCCCACAGTCTGAGGGAGCAGGGGGAGAGGTGGGTTGGGGGCGGAGAACGAGAGGTATCTGTTTTTAAGTAGGGGTTAGAGGTTGGGAAGATAGATGGACTGAGTTTGAACACCACAGAGAGAGAGAAAGAGAGAGAAGTGTGTTTGACTGAATCAGGGCAGGGGAAAGAAAAACAATTTATCTTCATGCTATTATAGCCTTTACCGGCATTCAAAATTCCATTTTTCTCATTTGGCTTAAGCACAGACTTCAGCAGGTTGCTGAAAATGGAGGAAAAAAATAAAATGGTGTACCCATTTAGAAGGCGAGTAAAGGAATATGTGCAGAGCGCTGATAAACTATCTTTAATAGGACTGACCTTTCATGCTGGCGAAAGTTACTGGGGGATTCATCCTTATAATTACCATATAGATGATTTTACCCCTCTCCTGCCATGGAACATTTCCAAGAGCTCTGGCATTGATTGAATGGAAATTGAACTTGTTAACATTCTTTTCAGCTTGTTACAGCTCAGTACATGGTGCCACTGTTCATAAATTCTCCTTAAATTCTTATTTCCAATATCTTAAAGAACAGACTGTAGCCTGCTTTTATTGACATCAGTGTTGAGATTTGTATCACTTGGAGAATGCATAATGTTTCTTTTTTTTTGTCCAGCTGCTGTGTTTATTGTGGAAAAGGTTTTGCACACTGTCAATAGTGTTTTGTTGTTTTATTTATTTTCTCATCTCCTCGTCTTCCGAACGCTTTCTGTGGCTCTGTGTGGAGTGTTTGCTGTATTAAGTGTGGATGAGGCCAAGAATAATGTACAAAACAAGCTATTTTTCTTCTTTTTGCAGCACATTGTTAAAAGCATTATGTTATGGCCAGCTTTTTCAAATTCCACATTAAAAGCAACACAATGGGGAATATTACAAAATGAATTTACATTTTTCTTTTTTATAAACTTTATTGATTTAGGAGTAGATTTGAGCTTGTTAGTGTTTGACCATACAAACACACAGGCAGACGGCACACACACACACACACACACACACACACACACACACACACACACACACACACACACACACACACACACACACACACTGGGCACATCTGTTCACTGTGTACTCAAGATAAGGACTTATTTGCAGATTTACGATGACTATCAAAATATCTAGTTTGATGTCTGCTGTGACTGCTGACAATACTGCAATCAAAATGCAAATGAGAAGGTAGAAGAACATAAATAAACATCCTAGTACCAGATTTATATTCACAATCAAGGCAAATGTTACCTGAGATTATTTCTTTCGCTGAGTTAGTAGCTGTTATCTTTTCATTCAAATCAGACGTGCTGATGCTGGCATTTCTTCCGCGTAACTGTCATCGTTCCATTGTTACACAGGGTGAAAATGACTGCTACTCCAGCTATTGCTATAATAAGTGATAAAATAAGACGTTTAGCAGGCTGTTGAATGTGATATGATTAAGTGTTTAACTGTGGTCATCAGTGCATATTTCTTTATTTAAATGCACAACATCCAAAGGCCATCCAGAAGAAATCACCATATTCCAAACAAATGGCAGAATGGGCCATTGCTCTAAGTCAAAACTGCATCATTGGGATTCGGCAAAAGTGTTATTATACAGATGGCCACGACTAATGAGCTCAGTGTGTGCGTCTTTGATGTTCGCAGCGAGCAGAGAGCAAACTGCGAGCCATCGTGTTCTCGGTAATGAAGATGACAATAGCACTTGGAACATGCCGTGTTGCAGATATGTAAATCACAGTCATTTGGTCACAGGCTTGTTTATTGCAGCTTTTATTTGCGAGAAAACTGAGAGCTTCCATATTTGAAGCATGACAACAATATGTCTTCAATTTCACCCCCACCTTCGGCTCACCTTTTGCAGACTGTTCCTCGCACATGCAAATATAAATCCGCTCTCACTTCATAGATTGTTTTTATGATAAGCAGTAGACATGGCATATGAGAGGGGAAAAAAATGGATTCCTGATCCAATATGTTTCTGTCAGAAATGGTGTTACTATATTGTTTTTTTGAAGACCCACAGTCATAAGGTCCTTTCAATAAAGCCAGGTGTGCGGGTTTATGATGTGTTGATGTTGGGAGAGATTGAGTTTGTGCTGCTGAATACCAGATGGATGTAGCCAGGGAGAACAAATCACCTTTTCTGTTGTGTTCCTCTGTTCCATGTCAGCTCTGCTTACTCTCTGATCAGTCTTCCCTCCGGGGAGCTGGCAGTTCTTGTAATTTCATCCTCGCCACAATCAATGCAAACATGTTGCATGCACCTTCACTGGGCCTCTTTCGAGAACCATGCGTTTTCTCAGGACAAAAAAAAAACGCAAAAGAGATTTTGAAAGTGTTATTACATTGTAGGCTGTATGGTGGAAGTGAGGGGAGCTGTCCAAAGCCCTTAAGCTTCATACCTTCAGACAGTTAATTTATGGAGTTGATTATATAGCAGTATTTTTTTTCTCCCCACTCTGGCTGTCAAACATGATCTATGAAAGGTGCCCAGGAGTTATAACCTAAAAGTAACGTCACACTAAAGCATATAGGCTTTTGGCCGCCTCAAACTTGACTGACATTTAGGTGCATGCATTCAAACTGTGACTCGAACAGTCCTTTTTATTGTGGCATTTGAAGTTATGTACCACAGCGCCGGGGAACTGAGTCCACTGTTCCCCTCCAGGGACCGGGCAGTCAAAAGCTGTGTCACAGATTTCCATACAATAGAGTTTTGAAATGAATCAACCGAGCTGTGTAGACATCTATTACTGGCTTATAAAGTTGGCTCCTCGGGTGTCGAGATAATTCATGATGCACTGTAATGGAGACATTTAAGACCCGGGACATGATGACATGTGATGTGCCACATGACAATCCGCAGAATCCAATGACCCGATTTCCTCTCTAGTACGGAGATACAGCTTCATGAGCTTTGTCCAGTGGGGTGTCATAGTGAGTGCAGAGATAACTCTGAGCTGGAGAAACCTCGAGAGCAGTATAAAAGGGAAAGGGTTCAATCAAATATTTTGTTTGATTATTCTTTTCTTAACAAATGTCTTTTTTGCTTGTGTATCGATTCCTTTACAGAATGTTGGACCAGGCCATCATCGCCAGTACCCAACCAACCCAGCCATGGTGATGAAGTCCATCATCAGCATGAACAGCCCCAATGGGATGTTATCACGGAATCAGCTGACCACCATCAACCAATCCCAACTCAATGCACAGCTGAGCCTAAACATGGCAGGACCCAACATGACCCATACTTCCCCATCACCGCCTGCCAGCAAGTCCGCCACACCGTCTCCCTCCAGCTCCATCAACGAAGACGACCAGGACGAAGGCAACAGGGTGAGCAAAGTTGGAATTAATTTATATTACCGTATTGAGTCATACTTGTAGGGTATTAGGATGTGATAGACATTGTTTAGTAAATTTATTTATCTCAATTAATGCAGGTCATTGGAGAGAAGCGACCAGCTCCCATCGATCCAATAAAGAAGCCCAAGACTCCTAAGAAGAAGAAGAAGAAGGATCCCAATGAGCCCCAGAAGCCGGTCTCGGCTTATGCCCTGTTCTTCAGAGACACCCAGGCCGCTATCAAGGGTCAGAATCCCAACGCCACATTTGGAGAGGTGTCCAAGATTGTGGCCTCCATGTGGGACGGTCTGGGAGAGGAGCAGAAGCAGGTACTACAAAGTTTGATTATTCAGACTTGTCTAGTTACAAAAACGTACATCATCAAAAGTAAATGTATGTACAGTATGTGATATGTCTGATGTACTATTTTTTTAACTAATTATCTTTAATTGTCTATTCACACGTACCTTTGTGTCATCACAGGTTTACAAAAGCAAAACAGAAGCTGCCAAGAAAGAATATTTAAAAGCCCTTGCCGCATACCGCGCTAGCCTGGTTTCCAAGGTGAGAAACTGTTCCTTTCACATAAAATATGTGTGAACTTGACAGAAAAGTCTATTACATTTTGTCAAAATTCCTTGCATTGTCTACTGTTGTAGAAAACCTTTGTTGTAATGAGAAAAACAACGGAAGCAATTTAATGTACAGCAACTTTACAGTATACCTATAGTATACTATAGATAGGACATTATATTCTGTAGAGGGGAAAACTGTGGCTTTGTAGATAAGTTTGGATATGTTTCCCCATCCAGGCTGCAGCAGAATCAGCTGAGGCCCAGACTATCCGCTCGGTGCAGCAGACCCTGGCCTCCACCAGCCTGTCCCCAGGTCTGGTGATGCCTTCACCCCTCAACCAGCACCCCTCCATGTCAGCAGCCGCACATGCACTCCAACAAGCCATACCACGGGCCATTGCCCCAAAACCTCTGCAGATGAGACTAGGGGGCAATCAGATCGTGACCTCTGTAACAGTCTCCCACCCTAACATGTCCCCCGGGATGTCACCGCAGCTGCTCGGCCAGATGGGTGCCGGAGGGGGCATGGTGGCGGGTGCCCAGTCCACAGCGGTGTCTCAGATGAGCCCACCGATGCAACCGGTGCAGCAGCATGCAATGCAGCAGCTCCAGCAGCAGCAGCAGATGCAGCAGCATCTCCAGCACCATCAGATGCAGCAGCAGCAGATGCATCACCAGCAGATCCAGCAGCAGATGCAGCATCAGCATTTCCAACACCACCTCCAGCAACAGCTGCAGCAGCACCACATGCAGCAGCAGCACCCACAGCCGCACCAACAGCAGCAACAGCAGCAGCACCAACAACAGCAGCAGCACCAACAACAACAGCAACAACAACAACAGCAGCAACAACAGCAACAGCAGCAGCAGCAGCAGCAGATGCAGATGCAGCACATGCAGATGCAGCATCAGCTGCACCAGCAGCAGATTCAACATCTCCAGCAGCAGCAACAGCAGCAGCAGCAGCACCAGTCCCAGTGTTCCCCACCCCAGCACTCTCCTGGTACACCCCATTCAGTGGGAGGCTCTGCATCGCTCGGCAGCCCCCAGCCAGCCCCACAGCAGCAACCACACCCCTCCCAAATCCAGGCCCATGCCCAGGTCTTGTCCCAAGTCAGCATTTACTGAGCCAAATGAAATCCTATCTCACAGAGCAGGAATAGAATAAAAGCATCATTCCACGTTGCTTTTCTAAGTTGCACTTAAAAAGTGTGAAAGATTTAGAATGTTATACAAAGAACTTGTCCATTGTTATAGACGGATATGTACACTCGTGTACAGGGGGTAAACATGTTAACTGGGTTTTTGTCTATAAAATAGGCTGAGCTATGACAGAAGCCTGTTAAGGCAAGCGCCCAGTGTTTGTTTATTTGTTTGTTTGTGCGGTCTTTCAGTTGTCAATCTAAACTGACTGGGCACACAATATGTTGAAAGACGCGTGTCTTTCACTGTTTTATTTAACAATAAAGCTTTATTTATGAGGCCAGAGTTGTCAGTTTGAATGCGTTTCAACAAAAAGATTTCTAATAGCTCTTACCTGGACTGAGTGACTCAGAGGATCTTTGCTGGAAACCAGTAACCCACACATCAATCTTTGTTCTCACACTGGCCAGTAAATAGCAAAACTTTCTTTCCACAAACCTTTCTCTTTCACCTGTCGCAGATGCAACTGTTCAACAATGGCGTGGAGGAAATGGTTGATCAAATCATCCCACGTCGGAGGCCCAGTGATATTTGAACACATTTATATCATGTCACAAATGCAGAACATGTCTTGAAGGATAAGGGAAACAGAAAAAATACAAAGTCTAGGACACGGATCTCCGAATGAATGACTGAACAGACTGAGACAGAAACTGCCATAAATCATTTATTTCATTACATCATCAAACCGTAGCTGTAATCTGCTGTACATGTGTTGTAGAGTGAGGAGAGACGAGACCTTGCATATCCAATAATTTTTGCCCAAAAGCGTGTAACTAGCAAGCCCCCCAAAAATGATCTTGTTTATTCTATTTGTTTTTACTTCAGATGTTTAACAATTAAATTATGTTTTTATTTTGTGTAACAAAGGGGGTATTTTATGGTAAATACAAATGTCAAGGCAGATGGTTTGGGGATTGATGTATTTTTACTCTGCTCCTTGATACGTCATTGTTTTAAAAAAGGAAAAAAGAACTAGCAGAGCCAGTTTCTTGCACTGCCAAAGCCAACTGAAAAAGGCATCGGAGTTATTTTTGCCGGCTGTACAGAAGTCCCTGGGAAAAAATAAATTGTTGTACATTTTTCATATCACATGTTGTAAAGTTTTAATATGTGAGGCTTTAATTAAAACATTGTTAAAAGACCTGTGGATTGCTATATCACATAGTGCATTTCTGCTCTTTTATACTTTTTTATGAGTTACAATAGCAGCAATTCATTTTGTTTGTATTTTGCTTACGAACCAACTGCTTTTGAAAACTGTCCATAGAATAAATGCATATCGGTATGGAGTTCTTGAAAGGTTGTTTTCAGCTCACTATAGGAAAAGTAATTTAATGTTTGAGTTTTTGCTCGGCCATGAAGACAAATCCAGAGACATTCCATCACTAATATGATAGTAGCCATAATTTTGTATGAAGTATTATATATTTCTTTGTGTCTCTGTTCAAAATTAAACTATCAATCACAAATATTTATTGGAAGGAATCTGTTTATTTCAAAAGCTTTATTAGCCGTAATTTCTATGAGATATTTCCTCACGTCTACCTATTGAAAATGAATAAATATCCATTGCACTCTAAACACTTTGTTTTCTATGGAGTAGTTCTAATCAGAGCAAAATATAATTTGCAGTGGTATATGAGCATTCATGTTGGCATCATTCTAGTGTGTGCTGTTTCTCAGTGATTTAAATGGAAGTCCATTGTAACTGTGTAAAGCAGTGTCGACACTGGACAAGGTCAGCATGTACTGTAACTGGTACTTGTCTCAATAACAGTCCCCTTCTCACACACCAGTGCATTGGATTCTTCCTCTTTCTTACTCCCTTCAAAATCGCTTCATTTCCAAGACATCCCCAGGGGTTTGCTGAGCTCCCTTGAATAAAATGGTGAGCGGGGGAGGGAAGGCAGGCAAACAATAATTATCATATCTTCACAATAGGCTGTGAATCCACTGGCCCAGAGAAGGGCCTTTTTTATTCCAAAGACAGCTGAGACATTTTAGACATGGCTTAGTGTTAGTTACAAATTAGGAGAGAGAATCTGCTCCTGTGCTTCTGTGATAGTGGCTTGATAGAATGTTCACATTTTTTGGTTTGTTTTCAATTAGTTAGTTTTGAGGAAAGCATTTGTAATTTGAGCCGAGGCCCTGCCGTCATTGGTGCTGCTGCTGCGGTGTGATTGGCTCTTCAGCTTGGTGTGGAAACGATGCCCATTTCTCTGCCGTGATTAATTACAGCATCTGTCCTGTCAGAAGCCTGAGTGAAGAGGTCTGCAGGAAAACTGCAAATAAGCGCTGGCAACAGTCTTAAAGTGCTTATGATGAAATGAAAATTAAAAACAGCAAGTGCCGTGCATGACCTGAATGTTAACACGGGGAGAGAAGAGGAGAATGTGGGAGCGGTTGTCCATGGATACCAAACACATGCTTTAAAAACACACAGTAATGAGGCTCTGGGAAATCGCCGTTATTATTCTGAACAGATTCACAGCAGAGCCCATTAATAATGCATGGGGCTCCTTGTTATTCCATAACCCCTCAGTACTGCGGTCACTGTGTGTACAAATATCTCACAGCCAGGGTTGGAGTTATGGGACTCTGCAATAAAAAGGTTACAGATATTTTCAAAACACTGCTATACACACACACATAATTTACAAGGATAATACACTGTTACTCCTATAATGGGGACTGGTTTAATTTGAATAGGTGAATAAATAAATTCTCCTGCTTTATGCTGTAGACTTTGCCTGTTGTATGTGCAAGATATATATTTCTTTCCAGAGTGCAACATGATATTATCATAGAAGCATGAGGCAATCAATGCTTCTTTTCTTTTTTTTTTTGCCCTCATCATTAACTAACGCTGAAGAAGGGCACCATGACATTAATATGTCATTTGAGTAATGCAATCATGAGGTGACCTAATTGTCCTCCACCTCCCCACTGAGGTCAGTTGCTCGGCACCGTGCCAAGGATGACGAAGGAGTCAGATGTGGAAGCTAAGGGATTCTATATTTTAATGATTTATTTGGCTCTTTTGTTGTTTTCCCGTTCATCGCACATTAACAATGTGAGCAGAACAAAAGCCCTGCTGACACTGACCATCTGACCGTCAGACCCACGCTGCAGCCAAATCTCTCAGTCTGGACTCAGGTCGCAGATGTAGGACCTGCCGCTCTGCTCCGATACTAAACCTTTTCCTCTGAAAGAAATCTAATAAACAGGCCTTTTCTTAGTGATAAGGGGAAGTGCAGAGACAAATGAGCCGGCACTTCCAATGCCAGCCCTTGGTTTACAGGAACTACGCCTCCAGTCAAATGGATGACTTTGTTTAAGGAATTCTTGACCTTGCGATGATGAGCTTTGTGAAGAGAAGTATTGACCTCTGAGATGAATAGTGAACTTTGTTTGGGTGCTGCTGGCTGCTCTGTTGGCTGGCTGGACTATTGACATCCCTGACCAATGGTGACGTTTGTTTAGAGAACTTTTGACCCGCCAGACTAAAGGAGCGCCATAGACGGTGCCTCCGAGCTAAGTTAATGGTATATTCAGGGGGGCTAGTATAAATATTATGATAGCCTCGGACAATCCTTCTGATAATCTTATTTGTTTGTATCTAATTCTACTCATCATTAATTTGGTAAAATAATGAAGCTGATTCATTCTGATTCAATGAAAACAAAATAGTGCTTATTTCTTATGAATTATCAGGAAGAAATACAAGCAAGAAATACAGATTTGCTATTCTGCAGGAAATATGAACCCAAGCACAAATAATCACATATGCAGTCTTTTGTTCCCTCTCCATCTTTTTCATCTCTCACAGCCACATGCATGCGCACACAACATGCAAACTCACACATACACACAATTTCCATCCTTGGATTTCTGCTCAATGATGTTGCCTTGGTGACGCAGTGATTCAGCCATTTGGCTTAGCCCCCTCTTTTGTAGAGTTCTGTTATTGTAGATCCTATCTGCCAGTCTTTTGACCTGTGTCAGCCTGTGCACCGCTACAACAACACAATTCTGATAAACATACTCAGAAAACCATATACTGCTACGATTGATGCTGCTGTTTAATATTGCCAGAGGCACTGCTGTGGCTCTTAATACCTGTAAAAAAGCCTATTTCCTGTACATGATTAACACTATGTAATCATAATTAGAGGATTGACATGGATCTATAATGTAAAAGCGCCCCATCTGAATTTTGCAATGATAAAAATAAAAAAAACCTGTTGTGAATTTGATGTACGCAAATAAGTCATTGAGATGTCACACCCCGCCTTATGATTGTGTTGACATGCCTCAAGAGTCATTAGATACTTTGCAATCACAAACTCAAAGAATGTAATTTTTCATGCAAATGCTTTTCATACATATTTGAGAGTGTATTGTGCAGTCAAGCACAGGCTAGAATGAGGGCAGATAAGCTAACCACCATCCGGCTGCTGTCAACGTCATAAAGGTCACGGAATAAACATCTGAAGCCCAAAGAAAAACTGTTTATTAGAAGCAGTTGTCACCATAACAATAACAGCAGTGAGCATATGAGGAGCTGGTTTGTTTCAGAGTATTATGGTTCCCTCAGAATGTTATTGTGCGTTGTCAGTATTGTTCGGACCAAATGCATCTGGAGCATTTATTCTCTGTTGAGTTATACAGTCACTCTACAGTCAGTGATTTGAGAAAGCTTTCTTTATTGTGACAGATCATCATGCCCCAGAGGTTGACAGATGTCCCTGCATTGTATGTAAAGTGATGGCAGTCTCTTTTTATTTGGACTTGCCTGGTTTAAGAATGTAAAATCCAGCTCCCCACCACCCCACTGCCAACCGATTTATTTCATCAGTATTTTATGGGCTTTGTGTTCAGCAGAGGATCCCGACACTGAAATTGCCTTTTATTGCAACTTACTTACCCTGTTAATATAGGCTATTATAGAGCCAACATGTTTCTATGGCAACAAAACTGATAAAGTGTACCAGGAGACTACAGTGATAGATTACACGTGCACGCTGTGTCACATCCAATTAACTCAAACTGACTGTACACCACATTATGCCACGACTTGCAGGAAAATCAATAAATATGGACGGTACCCAACAAGGTCCCCCCTCTGTTTCTTTCTTTCATCCTTTACGATGGCAGCGAAGCCAAGACAGATCATGCCACTAGGATGTCCCTGCTGCTAAAAGAGGCAGGTGCTGTGTAGACACCATTCAAAACTTGGCCTATTCAGTCCAACTCCTCTAACGCTCCATTCATGCATAGCAAAACACCATCTGCTCCTGTTTTGCCCGGAGCAATCACAGCTGACCAAAAAAAAAAAAGAAATCCATGATAACAGCTGTTGCCAAACAAAAGCCAAACAAAAGGGGGTAGGAAAAGGTTAGAGACAAGTTCGACACCGAAAATTACTCATTGGAGAGGGTGAAGGAAAACATTTACTCTTGGTAATAGTCCGGGAAATGGGATGCCATCCAGCAGAGCGGCGGGGAAAGGGTTAAAAGTGAGGCGTTCAATCTGTGGGCTTGGCAGACTTGAAACAGTACAGGATCAGGTGATAATAGATTCAAGCTGAGGATTTTACACAGTCAATTCTCAGGGTGCAGAAGCAGAGGCAAATGAGCCATCCAGTCTCCTCACAGTGAATGGCTGCTGTCTGAAGTGCATGCAGAAGCAGGTAGAGATACACACAGCCCATCCAGGAGCAGCAGGCTTACCATTGATACTGAACACACCGGTTGGCAGGAGAAAGGTGACTGCTTTTTTAAAAATGATTTCAACTAACAAGTTATTTAATTATAAAATACTCTGCCGATTATTATGTTGATTAATTGTTTGGTCTTTGAAATGTCAGAAACTATGGCCATCACAATTTCACATATTGAAATTGCTTCCTACAGAGGTAAAAATAATGACTCACTACCTGTGCTTGCCTTTACTATACATGTAGTAATAGCACAATATGATTATGCTCCCTTACACCTAAACCTCGAGCATTCAAATTCTTACTAGTACAGAAATATTATCAGCAACGTGTCCTTAAGGTGTCAAAGGTCAAAGTGCTCACTATGCAGAGAAACGGCCCCTTTCAGATTACCATAATACAATGTATAAATGCAATTGGTTTAGCATCATTAATACATTCATTGTTTAACTAAAACTGTTTTTCAATTGTAAGAATTGTAAGAATAAAATGGATATAATATTTTATGAATTCATCAAAAGTTTTGTTTAGAAAATGTTCTAATGTGCAAAGAGTTGCTGTGAAATAGTTTTAAAACAAACTGAATGTTAATACTAGCAAGTAAAATAAAGTACTGGCACAACAACTTTGTTGTATCGCCACGTACGTACGTACGTACATACATACATACATATCTCTGCATTTATACCCATCCCAAGTAATAGGAGCAGTGCGCTGCTGTAAAGCACCCGGGGGGCAATTTGGGGTAAAGATTATACAGATGATCTAAATAATGATTCAAAAACAAGAACACTTTAATGACAATCATTTCAGAAGAGAAAATAAATAAATAATTGAAATAATTGAAAGACAGACAGACACGTGACATTGCTTCAGCAAAGCTTATAGTTTCCGCCCACCCATGCTTTATGCTATTGTGGTGTGATTGGCACCGGTTCGTCGACCCTGTGAGGCCTGGCTTGATCTAATGTATGGCTGCTGACCTGGGGGAGGGGCCGCGAGCGAAGGTGAAAGACCGAACAGCTTGCATGCCTCTAGACCTCAGCTGCCCATGCAGAAGGGTGAGCTGTAAAACCACCGTTTGAGCCACATAGAAGTGTCACGGCATCTCCACACACAAAGCCGACAGGAACTCAAATGCACCTTGATATACAATGAGGTGGTGAGACAGCGGTCTGAGGAGGAACAAAGTCAAAGTGGAGGAAGAGGAGGAGAGAGGGACCAGTGAATGATGATGATACCCATTGTCCCCATGGGGATAATTAAGTTTTATCTTATCATACCTTATGCTGACAATGAACAGACCAGGATCTAATTGCATTTTGGCACAATTCATAACATTAAAATAATTCCTTAACCTCACAGTACCAGATGGTCGGGTGTGTTTTGCAGCCATAAAACAACTGAATTTGCACGAGAAGCTTCTGACAATCGCAGGAAAAACAGTGCAGAATAAACTCTCTTCATTTTTCTGTGATGTGATTGAGTGACATCACCTGCGTTTCCAGATGCTGAGATTCCAGGAAGGAGCAGTACAATAAAAAAGCTGGAGATGATTTGCAAATGTATTTTTAACCAATTTGACTATGAAACATGCAAATCTGTGGGTTGGACCTTGATGCTGTGAGGGATTTCATAGGCAGGGCTTGTATTTATAAACAGCAGCTCCTGTGGCAGTTGATCAGTCAATTTGCCTAACAAATAACTTTTCAGTTGGCTGCACAGGACGGCCCTTTTGTTTGTGACACAATTTCAAGCACACTTGAAGCAAAACAGGAGTAAAAATAAATGATAAAAATGAGCG
Organism: Taurulus bubalis; assembly: GCF_910589615.1. Lineage (NCBI taxonomy): Eukaryota > Metazoa > Chordata > Actinopteri > Perciformes > Cottidae > Taurulus > Taurulus bubalis. Next base: position 23,241,133 of record NC_136592.1, read on the forward strand.
ATGCTTGGATAGAGAGCAGACAGCTGCTCTTTAAGGTCACGTCCTGAGCTATGAACTCTGCTGAGCAGCTTAACATGGCTGCGTGGATGCCTGGACAGTGTACAGTGGACTTGTAATGAAGAGGGGAGAGACAGGACAGAAGACAGGCTCCAGCCTCACGCCATTAGAGGTGATTTGTCTGCCAAACTGATCCCAGTCCCGGTAGTTTTATCAGTTTAATGCCCAGGCAGCGTTCATTATTTCTTTGCCGGGAGGGTCAGCCTCTCTTCAGCAGAACAAGTGTGGGTTGTGTTTCTGTCAAAGAGGGAGGGGGGTTAGTGCTTGACCCGCAAAGCCATTCAGCTCTCAGAGTGATCCATTGTTTGGGTCCTTTCTTTGTTCAGTGCCTGCAGAGAGAGAAGGGGCCAGCTAAAGGGGAGGGAAGGAGCAGAGCCGGGGTCTCACTGGGTGCCAGGGGTCTGCACTTACCCTCAACACATTCTCACCTACAGTCCTTTTAGTCCTAAAAGGCCCTGCGACCAAATTTTTATTTATGTGTACCAGTGTTTTAGCACATACTGAAGACGCTGCACTTTTAGACTTACATGGCAGGGGCAGCTGAAATAATTAAAATACCTTGCATCATGGCAGACGAGATAGAAAATGGGGTTGGTTTTCTTTCTCATTGTGATGATACTCAAAGAGTGTAAAAGCAGACTGATTTCACGACTGTAAACACTTCATATACAAGTAAATAATATTAGTGTATATTTTACGACCATGTTTGCAATTGTGGAATTTGTCTCCGTGCAGCTTTTAAACACTACAAACAAATGGTGGATTAAAAGTTGAATCTGCAGGGATGCAAAAGATAACTTCTCAGCTATCAATGTGATGAATTGGCCCTTTTTAAGCATTACAAAAATAAAAGCTTTTGGGAATTTTCACCATGCAGTATGTTGCGAAGCACTGAGAGGTTGCATGGTGGCTCAACGGAGAAACAGCTTTCACAGTCCCGCGTTTCTGGGTGGAGGTTCCACGTCCTCCTGGTGTTTATGTATGCTCCCACATACATAAACCATGAACCTGAAAGTATGTGCATTTCCACCCACATGTTTCTATGCACATTGATCTATGAGCATAAAAACACCTGAGTGAAAAAACTGGAAGTTGGCTAAAAAGTTGCAAAGTTGGTGTGACAATACAAACTAAATGAGATACATGGCACACAAACATGATCAACCCACCAGATACAGGCAAAGGTTTAATGTGCACTCCATCAGTAGATAAATTACAGATTATATTTGGAAATACATATTTGTTATTGGTATTATTACTATTAGTAGTAGTAGTAGTAGTAGTAACAGTTACGGATCTCCAAATCAATTCACATGTCCAGTTTATCACTGACTAAAGAAGTAACACATGGCTTGTGTCGGTCAGCTATTACACGTCTCCTCTTTCCAGCCATATCGCCGTCTGTGTCCATGTCTGCAGCCAATTATCCTCTTTTCGCTCTCATAAAACCTTTCAGCTTTTGCTTTAAGGTGATGTGTCTTGGCCAAGTTTATAGGACCAATATTGATGACAATAGATGAGACAGACTGCTGAGGTTCAATTTATCGGGTCAGACAAACTTCTGTTGTCGTGGTTCATTACTGGGAGGCTAGTAGCTGCAGACATACACAGTCACATCACTGCGTCGCTTTGGAAACCGCACAACATAAATGTTGCATCTGTACAAAGTGAACCTCAAACTAATACTTTTTACATAGGATCTTATAGACTTACTCTCACACAGGTGTTTTCAATTATTCTGGCTGATTAGACCTGCACTCGGGTTGCACTAGGGTGGAGTAATGCTGAGAATTACTTCAGGTCACCAAACTCCAAGTATAAATGAGAAACTTAAAGGTGTAAACTGTCACGCCCAAACAGGTGCAACAAAACTAACAAACGAGCGAGAGAGGTGTCAATCAGTCTAATTCTGTACACGCCCAGAGACCTGAGAAGAGGTTTAATCAGGTAAATAAAGGGAAAACACCTGCTTGCAGCCCCAAGCCAAAGGTGTGCGGGGACAAACTAAATGAACAGCAAGTTGCTACTGTAAATCATCTTGTTGAATAAGTAGCTAATTTCTTTCACTATCTTCACTGCACTGTTGTTAGTCTTCATCTTTGTCTTTTTTTACCTCTAAGATTCTGTAAAAGTAAAATGTTGAGCTAAATAAAATGCCCAATCGAATGGAATCTATTCTTGGCTGAGTACTTCCCCCTGTCATTTAGTTTTCTGGATTGTCCATCATTTCATTCAATAAAGAGAGAAAACTGCATAAAAGAAATACTGCTAGAAACTGCAAAACTGGCCATCTGGAACTTTGGGAAGACGATACTGCACAGCTGATCCCTCACAGGACAAACCGGCTGGTGGTCATAGAGTGTTTATTTTAGGCTACTGTATGATCCTCAGCTCTGTCAGGTGCCATTCGATCTTATGCTTTCAACATTGAGAATAAGGGCCCAGCCACTAGTAGGAGCCCATGAAGGCCAGCGACAATCATGTTCATTCTAAATACACGCAACGATGACCCACTTTTAATTTGAACCAAAATATTCAACAATACTCATTAAAACAACTAAAAATTAAATAGTAATTGTTAAAAAATAATTGTTGCTTTGATTAAAAAAGCCTGTATTAGTATTTCGACTTTTTTTCTAGCCCTTACCGCAAAGTACGCAAAGGCCCCCGCCTCCCCCTTCGGAACTATCACGAAATGAGAAACACAAAGATACTATAAGAGTGGATTTGCGGGAACGGCAATGAGGTAAACTGAGTGTTCTCTCCTCTCCAAGTTGGATGTCAGCAAAGCACCGTGACGTAACGTCGGCGTACAGCTCTCAGTGCGCCCCTGGAGGCTGAATGTCTCCTATACTGGCTGCTGGCTGGGCAGCGTGTTTGGTGTTCCTGTGTGTTGGCTGCCGGGCTGTCCGGTGACTCAGCGCCACGCACAGAAATGCTAGTGTTGAGTGTTTATGAACCGCAGCATGGAAAAGTAAACAGCGTCGCGCGTGCACTCACGTCCATATGCGTTTTATGTGCGTGAGCACGAAACAACAGCAGCGGCAACCCTGTGGAGATCAGTCAGTCCAGAGCCACTCATCATTGTAGAACAAGTCAATGATTATCTAGTCTCCAGTTACATTGCTGGACTAATGCAAGATTGAGAGCAATTGTGGACATGCATTATTGATTAAATATTGACTTTTAAACGCTGATTAGCTGTGCATATACAGGGCGATTTGGATGCACATTCTTAGTAAATGACAACCAAGTATTCAGCCAAGCCTTGTATGAACAGTATTTTACATTTGAAAATGTGTCAAAGGATATTAGGTCGGATGCCCTAATAGTATGGTTATATATATATAATCTACAGGTACTATGCATGGTAACCCTAACCTATAGGCATGTTTACATTGTATAGCCAAAGCATGTGTGGCATTATTGGGCTAATGACCAGGCAGCAGAGCCAGTTATATATTTTATAATGTTCAAAATTGTATATTGCCTACACTTTCTTATTAATTGTTTACTTATCTTAAGATTCTATAGAAAATATACTATGACATAAATGCTTGTTTTCACCTCATTCTGTATAGGTCTACTCAAATTGTAATGGGAGTACTGGGGTGTCAGGTGCGAATGTGCGGCAATGGCAAATGGTTTACATGGCTCACGGGTCAGGCTCTACGCAACTGTTGCAGGAAAAAAAAAAAAACATGGGTGGTCGGCCACGAGTTGTGGAATTTACTGATCTAAACTATTAGCTAAAGGAGTGATATATCTAGCCCCCATCAGCAGGTACGTCTCTCCTAGTTTACATGTATGTGTTTAGTAGAGAAAGAGAGCATGCGTTGACATGAGTGAAGCCGATATGGCGAGGGCCCATTCACCTGACCTTTTCAGGGGCTCTGCAGGTCAAGCCTTCCCTTCGCCTAACTTAAAGCTGTGGACAGTTGGGGAAATGTGAAGAGCTGAGCTAGAGATTCTATGCAAACACACTGCTGAAATCAGCTTAGTCAAATTGCCTAGCTGCTCTTTTAGGTGATTTTGGAACTGGCTAGTGGTTGCTCTATTTATCATTCGGGTCCTAATGTGCTAATTCTGTGTTCATAATCTGAGGCAGCATCATCGATCAACATCGCTTTGACAGGAGCCCCCCCCCCCCCCCCCCCTTTCAGATGCTGTTCTCATGCATAAAGGGCTCATTTCTTCACAATGTCCTAAATTCACAATTTCACTGCGGAACAATACAAATTAGCGTGCTCTGCCATTGGTGATTAATGGCAAATCACATCCCCTCATTCTTTTTTGGTTATTAAAGGACACGTCTGTGTTTTGGATACATGGGGTTTGTAAAGAACATGCACCTCTCTGCAGTTTCTTAATGTCTATTTTACCCACTGAATGAAGTGGAGAGTGATACAGAGCGGATTTCTTTTGGTGCCCACTCGTTGCAAGAATACAATAGTCTTTAATATTCAAGAGCTTTTATTCATTCGCAGCTTAAGCTGGGAGGGAGACCCTCTGTATTAAATTAAAAGACACTAGTATTATTCACATTCATATATACAGCACATCACTATGCTTAATACTGCATGAATACTGAACACACGCGACAATCAAATGAGGGGTGGTGAGGTCTGAATCTGGAGAAATTAAAGGTGACACAGCTAATTCAGTAGGCAGACATCAGACATGAGTGCTTGCTTTGACCTTTCCTATGACTACGAGAACAGAGTAACTCACAAGGGGAACTGTATTAGAAAATAAATGAAAGGTCTTGGTGGAAAGGTCAGGACACATGTTTCTGTGATGTGGAATAAAGTCTGTTTATAGTGTGGCTTGGCTGACTGTGCCTCAATACAAAGAAGAATCCAAAACAAATCAAACCGTATTCAGGCCCAGTGAGATACTTGTGTGCATGTGCTGTATGATCATGCCTCAGGAATGTGTAAAACATCCTGTTGTTCATTGGTTAAGGTTGAAAATATTGACTTTTATAGCTGAAATATTTCAAGCATGGACTCTTAACTTTGTCTTATACTGTATTCATAATCATCAGAGTTGGCAGAAAGGCTGTGATTCTGCACTTGTTTATACCTGTATGGTAAACATGGGTATCATTGTTTGTGTTGATGATAAGATGTGGGGGAAAAACTCAAAAGTATCCCCACGACAACAATTACAGCAGACCAGCTAAGACCAAATGTTATCCCTTTGTGAGGAGAACATATTGCTTAGAGAAAACATTAAAAGGCAATACAGATGAGTCTGAGCCTATTTAGTGTGCGATGATAAAACAGAGAAGAGAATCTGGGAGCATCGTGTCAATGCTAATATCAGAAAGCTCTGCTCAACTAAAAGCAGAAGTGATTTGTTGAAGATAAGTGCCTCAGTGGCAATACTTCTAGAGAGGCATCCTAATAAACAACAATGTGTCTGACTAACCTGATTTTGCACAGGGAATCTGAGCCGTCAATAGTGAGCACAGAGTGCATTCAGGGGAGGACAGTGCAGACCCGTCCCTCAGTGGAGACAGGAGAAGCCTGATTCTTTTAACCTGCTGTAACTCAGACAGAACTAAATTGATTCAGGAGCGGTTCATTTGATTCGTCTTTGTATAAATGTCAATTTTGCAGCCTACAGCGAACACTAACGGCAACATCCCCATAGAACATGACCAACAGTGTAGTGCATATGCCTTGTGCTATTTTTAATACAGTAAATGCAGTACACTAATAGCTACATTATATTCAACGTCTCTTTGTAAGATGATTATGTCGCCTGATACATATTTTCCAACGAAGACAATGTAAAAATAGCCATGGCAGCGTTAAGAAGTAAACATGGAGGCTACAGTCTGTGTAAGGTCAGGTAAACGTTGTTAAAATACAAATCCTGTGTGTAATCAACTGCAGTGAGAGGAACACTTGGTGTGATCTTTTTTGAATCATGCCACAATGATTTGGAAGGCTTCAAGTGTCTGGAGCAAAACCTGACATTAACATAAAATGTACCCCAAAACCCTGAGACACCATATGCCTGTCGAATGTGGGTCTGTGTGGTAACTGTTACAGTAGTTCACACCACAGCAGCACATTGCTTGGAACACATGGAAATTGAATTCTGTCTTGTGATCTGAGGGGAGGGGATAAAAAATACCAACCAAGTGTGGTGAATCTATGAAGAATAGAGTTCCAAAATTGTACATGTGCCATTTTTTTTTTTACAAGTTGACACCTATTTTGGTGGTTTACTGCATATTAAAACCTTTTTTTTTTTTTTACAAATAAAAACTACCTTAAAGGGTACATATGGCGATGTTCAGCTTCATACTGTATTTTGGGTTTCTACTAGAGCATATTTACGCACTTTAATGCAAAAAAACAGAAACATAATATTTCCTATACTGCCTGAATATTCACCCCCAAACCACAGTTTTAGCACCTGTCTCTTTAAGCCCCCAATTTGCCAAAATCTACTGACTAACTTGATCAAAAGCACCTTGAAGTCCTCAAGCTGTGTTGGAGGGTGGTCTATTTTAATGAAGCTTGATTCTATGGAGGAGAGACCCCTACACATACACATACTTACTTTAACTGTTATTATCTATGTTTTAGATACAAATAGTATTTACAGCAGCTTTAAGTACAACATCTGATAACTAACCAATCAAATACTCCTTACAGAAAATATATTTTTCTTGAATATTTCAGCCTTGAATTTGTCTCTATTCCCCTCCTGCTATTGATCATCGCTGTAGTTTAATATTGGTTGATGTTGCTTTTTTGTGTGTGTTTATTTTCTACAATGTTTCTGGACCTTTGACGATAGTTTCACATAAGTGGTTTGCTTGTATTTAGCTGAAGCTAAACTGCGTTCATTTTGAGTTATGGTGACGATGTCCTAATTGCACTGGAATCTCTTTAAGAACAGAACTAGAAATATTTGAACTGGTCATGAAAATGGTCACACTCTGTAATCATTTCATCACTCAAGGCCATTAATCAGCTCGCAAAAATCGACTCACTAACTTGGAATGGAAACTATTCACTAACCTACTGTACCTGCCTGCCAAATTAGAATCACGAGGGATGACAGCGGGGTAACACATCTCTGGAGAAGGAAAGGTCATGTGGGGCTGTATACCCACTTCCTCTGTAAAATGAGATGGATCACTTCAATTGTTGTCCAGTCTTTAATATTTTTCTCCTCGCTCTCTCAGTCATAAACAGTGACTGACAGCTCTGATTCTGACCATGCTCATGATTTTAATTTTCTGTTTTCAGAGTAATAAACACTGACATGGGAATGAGCCTCAGGCAGAGACTTCTAATGAGAAAATGAAATTAGTTTTTCAGCCGACTGATCAGAAACATTTCATACATTATAATCAAGCATTTATTTGACGAGATTTGCTTGGTGTGTGTGTGTGTGTGTGTGTGTGTGTGTGTGGGCGCGTGTGCACTCTACGTGTGTGTATGAGGGTTGTGTGTGCACATGTAAATACATTATTCATGATACTGTTTGTGCTGTGCTACTGCTTGTTATTGCTACACCAAGACGAAGCTTATGACATTTCCAACCTTTTGTTCAAGAACTATCTGGCCGCTTGTCAGAGTATATGTAATGTTATGCCTCATCTTTCACAGTTGCATCCATCACAGTCCATCTCAGGTAAACTACACTGGTCAAATAACCAATTACACCTGGCTCTCCTGTTACAGGGTCTGAGGTGGGAGGCAGTGATGGTCTATTCACTATCATAATGGACACAACTTGGACACTTGACACAATGTCAGGAAAACAAGGTGGATAAATAAGAAATAGTCTTTCCTTTTGCCATGCAACGCATGTTTTTAACACATCCAAAATGTATATGTTAATTATACAGATTAGTATTTTCTATTTGTTTCACAAGGTTCGAGACAAAAGACCATGAAGTGATCATTAGAAACCCATTAGATTATGCCCTTGATGGAAATTCATGGGGAAAAGGTCATTGGCAGAGAGATTGAGCCATAAACCCATTTCCCTATTAAGTCCTTATTCAGATTGACCTCGAAAGCATAATTGCATGCAGGAATACCATTTAATATTCTCTGAAATTCAAATTATGGAAAATGTCTCTTTAAAATAACATTTGAACTGGATCACTGTAAACTTATAAAGGCTCCACTGTTCAAGAAAACAGTTAATAAGGAAAATCACTTTATTGGTATTACTAACCAGGCCAAGTATGAATCATCATCAGTACAGTATTTTCAGTGTTCACTCTTGCTCATGTGGATATCTCCTGGTCCTTACTTCCCTGTTAAATTGTTTTAATCCTGTTGCCAGAGGCTTGTACTAAAGCATCATGTTCATTAGCATCTGTTTGGTGTTCCTGCAGAGTTCAAAGTGATTCCTCTCCCCCTCCTTGTGAGAGTGCAGTCTCTGCAACACTACCTCTCGCTCTGCACCTTTTTTCTCAGCTAAGTTTATATATATATATATATATATATATATATATATATATATATATATATATATATATATATATATATATATATATACACACATATACTCACATGTTATAGGCACCTATTATATATTCTACATCATTTAAAAACGTATCCCAGACCTTTGTGGAAAATTCCCCTTATTTAACCAAGCCATCATCAATTAGGGAAGCATTGTCAGTCGTCATAATTCTCCTACTCATGAGTCCTACTCATCTAGTCACAGAGAATATTTCTGCGCTGATTGTAATTCTGCTTTAGATATTAATCTCCCAGTAGAAATCAGGGAGATTCTTTGAAAGATTTTTTAATTTTTCAATAACCTCTTTCAAGATAAGAGAAACCAGAGAACATTCCCACAATGAGTGTAAAAAGGACACCTGGTATATAGTAATGCACCATCCTATGTGTGTTGCTATGTCTTTCCATGCATTCAACTCAATGTTACAATTTTGATATTTTTTGCAAAATTAGTCTTACATTTTCATACTTCCCACACCCAGCAACTTCAACACGATTTTAAAGGAGTAAAGCTGAGTGAGCAGATCTATATAAAAACAAACGTGACCATATGCTCCCCCTGGATCCCGATGGCTCCTCTACTCCTTCTTAACTGGATACCAATTTACACATAGACGGACCGTAGGACATCCTGTCATGTTAATAAAACACTTATTTTATGACGTCGGATGACCCTGTTAATTAGTTTTATTATATGCACTGAGGAACCAACAAACGCCTTGTTTTATTGAAGCAATTGACCGTCTGCCCCACGCAGTCCTGGTTCTGGTTCTCCTGGGCCTATACCTTTAGCAGGCCCAGCAATATGGCCTGGGTCTTAGCAGCGTGGTGATGATGATGATAATGGTGTTGGATCACAGATGGGACCGGCTGAGCAGCAAGGCGAAGCTCTGCTCCTGGACTTTCTTTCATTTAAAGTTCTGCGCAGTTCTCACTGCACATAGAATTTACCGGGGCTACATTACATCACTTCCAGGAAACTTCGTAGATAGCAATATGGGCAAAGCAGCATTACCTATCTGTTATAAACTCATGTCCTTGTTAGCATGTCATTCACTGCCGAGCCTGTTTGTAACCAATGTCGACAACGTTATCTTCGCTTGTCTCGTGAACGGTGGCAAAGTATTGGTACATCACACGTTTGCTGGAGTCTTTAAAAGAGTCGTCCACTGGTTTAAAATTGCACTTCTATAACATTGTCGGACAAGCTAAAAAAAAAAAGGGATCGGAATTGATGCAGCAGAACCAGAGATACCGACTTTTTTATTCCACACATTCTTTCTTGTCAAAGCCTGCTGCCCATTGGACCGTAGAGACAGGGTGCTCCGGCTGGATAGTTCTGCCTGTTGCACCCCTAACGGTGCCGTGGAGTCAGCTGCAGGATCACCCGGGGGCCACGGCTTCTTTAACCTCACCTGTAATGATGTTAATGAATATTACTTTGAGATACAACTATTCAAATCGGACGACTTGGTAGAATATGGGCAACTGTATGGAAAGAATGGTTATATATTGTAACCTTTGGTCTGTGAACATTGCCCAAAGACCTCTGACAGGGATACACTTGATTGCTCTCATCTCATTTTATGTCACTTAATCTCATCTCATCTTCTTCAAAGGAAGTGTCTAACATTTATGGGGATTAAATGGCAGCAATAGAAAATACTATTTTTAACTATGTTTTATGTGTATAATCACCTGAAACTAAGAATCCTAGGGGTTTTGTTAGCTTAAAAAAAGCCATTTATATCTACATATGGCTGACCTCTAACTATACACACACAAGACACAAACACTAACACGCGAGCAGATATGGTGAAAAGAACCAGGTCAAGTGAAAGATACTCGAGTTGACAGCAACTACACCTGTTTCTGTATGTGCAATACAATATTTGAGAGTAAAAAGCTAATATTTTATCAAAACATCTGTGCAACAAGCACGGACATGTTCAAAAGTGAAACCTAATTCAATCGGTGACCGATTATATGTTTACACAAGCAGGCACGCACAATTGGCCAGAAGGACAGAGGACAGAGGAATGACTGATACCGATGCATGTGTGTATTCGTCATTCTTTATAAACTTCACTCAGAAGTGGTATTTACTTTATTAACAATTCTGCATTTGTTTCCAGTGAAATATGAATGATTTTATGTAGGGACTTTGCTGTTGTAAACAACTGGCATTAAACATCAGGTAAACATGCTGTGACGTACACAAATTGCTAGTCTTGTAAAAGAACACACTCCACAACATGCAATGCACGCTGAACCCAACAAAAAAAAAACACATTTCAAAATAAATGTGAAAATGCATTAATAGTTGCCTCATGAGCCGAGCTTCACTCTCACAGCTGAACTGTGTTGGTAAACAGCAGCTTCTTTGTGTGGAGAACAAATGGAAGCCTCGCTGTTCTAACACAAGAGGCTTTTGGTAAAATGCTGAAAGAGCAAGACCGCACATCTGGAGCAGAGAATAGCAGAACACGTGCTGAACCTGAGCCCTCTCTGCTCACTCCCTGCTCCTCTTTCTCTCTGCTACGTGTTCTGCGGTATCATGAGGCCTGCCTCCTGCATGCTCCGCTGGCTCTCTCTGCTCGCTGTCCATCTGCTGTGGGGAAATGGCAGAACTTGGGAGAAAAGACAGGTTACTGTTAGGAATGTTCCTAATTAATGGTTTAAACGCCAACCGACTATAAGAATTTTGACCGATAAAGTAAAAAGAAATATATATATATATATAGTATATTTAATTAAAAAAAGGAGCGGCTTGTTACTTAAAGTAGAACAGCAGGTCTACCTGACAGGTCAGCCCACAGATGATGCTAACTTCGGGGATAAACCCTTTTACTTTAGGTGGCAAGCAAGACACAGTAACCTGGCTCAGGTCTTGGGGAGTTGTAGCATTTATTCAACAACAAACTGTTCAAATTGTCTGGGAGCAAAACGTTGGCGGAAATCCTGACAGAGTGTGCCAGGCGGACACAGAGACTTGCTGGGAAAGTGGCTGCGTTTACAGGATGATGCACGCAACATCGTAGCTGTTAACTCTCTCTGATGGGTAAACTGGAGCCTGCTAGTTTTGTGCATACACTGCAGCTGGTGAGCTATCGTCGCAGCTCGTGGCTTGTTAAGACAACTGCAGGATTTTTCTTTGATATAATCAATACATTTATACAACACATTCATACACATAAATAGTGATGTAAAGGGTTAACAGATGACGGTGTAGTAAGTACCAGATAAGGCATTTACAGTTGAGAAAACTGTCACATTTGATAAATTGTGCCTTGGGGTCTAACATGTAAAAACCTGATGTGAGCATGTTCTTATGTCATGTCCTTAATTATTAGTTGTTTCCGTTTCCTCGCAGCTGTTCATCTCATCTGTTTCTGGATAGATGACATGTATTTGCAGGACTTTGAGCCCTCAGTAACTGTAACCGATGTTTATGGAAACAGTTATTTCCACTGCTTCACTGGTCTCGTCAGCTTGGCTTAGTCCACACGGAACAACTCCAGCTCTCATTGCACCATAACCATGAGTTTAAAATCAAACCTTTAGTCTTTAGACTGCTGTCTAAAAGTGACACTATTTGGTTTAACTCACCCCCTCTCGTAAAACAAATTAAGAGTACTTTCTTATAAGCATAATAGGGAAATAAAATAGAATACAAAAAAAACAACCATAAATACCTTAATCTTAACTACAAGGTGAATTAAAACTGAAAAGCTATACTCTGTCTTTAAATGTATATGATAGTACCTGGTGATATGTAGATGGTTACAGCAAGGTTATGCACTGCATATTGTCTTGTATTGATGTGGCAAGGAATATGTTTGGACTTGCATATCACATCGATTTCATATGCATGTTGTGTTTCCAATCTCTATTTGCATTCCTCCAAATAGTAATTGTTATTGTATCATTATTTACTTATTTGGCAACCATATGTGGTGGTAAATTAATAGTAAATTATATCTGAACATTTTATCCCGATCTCCCCTTGTGTGGAGCCATGTGCCTGAGTACACTGGGAAACAGGATGTTTCTTTTGGCTTGGGTTATTTTAATCTGCAAATTCTGAGCAATTATGCAAAGGTTTGGCAAATTATACTTTGAGACTAACTGATATCAGAATATAACAGTATCATTATTTTGGAAATGAATTGAGTGTGTGTATATGGATTTTTCCAGAATATAGAGCAGATTAATGTCAGATTCATTTCATAGAGAATACCAAAGTATGGGTCTTTTTGTTTATATGAGAAATACCTTTTGAATTCAATCATATGGTCTCTCTTCCCTCACTGCCGCTCTGCATTCCTATTCAGCTGCATAGTGCTTAATGTCACAACACCATTTTTCAAGCCTCTTGGCCAGACTTTTACTCAGGAAATCTAACTGACAGCTCCACTGCATGACAAGCAGATTACACATAATTTTTGTTTTTTTTGCACAAATTGTGCAGTGTGTTATCGGTTATATGTCTGGAGTGGGAAATGTCCAGTACAAATAGTTATATTTCTATTATAATCAGAGCTGGTCAAAGTAGATTTACTTGGACAAGTGAAGAAAGGAAGAGGCATATATAAAGACAACAAACCATAAAAGGACAAAAGCATATTAACCACATACACATTTTCTTCATACACATCTACATTCTGTAGGTCACTGAGTTGATGTACCTGTTTTCAATACACATAGCATTTGTATTAATGTTACCATATCTATTAAAGTGTATTGGATTGCAAAACTTGAGCGAGGGAACATTATTACAGCAGTCGAATACTAAAAGCGTTTGTTGTGTTGTGTTGTGTTGCCTGAGGTGTAAACAGAGAGATGAGCACACTACATAACACCCTATTTGCAATACATTTTGCTCTGCCTGCTCTGCTTAAGGAAAGAACTTAAGTATATAGCACTGGAAACCATCGTGACTGAGCTGATGTCATGCCAAACAAGTCCCTCCATTTATAATAGTGTGTCTGGGTATGCTTAAATCCATTGATACATTTGTCTGTTGCCTGGCAACACAGACCATGTTTGTTAAGATTTTAGGAGCAGAATTGATGCTCACTAACAGTTAGAAAAGCTCAAAGCTGCAGCAACCCCACAATTAGATAGCATAGTAAAATCATAGTAACTACAGAGTAATTACATAGTTGACAGCCTTGCTGTGCCGAGGGTTTAGTTGCATCATTAACATACCATATCCTGCAGGATAAGGTGATGTAAATGTTCTGGCAGCAATAGGAAGTTGCAGACCAAGAGTCTATTCTACCATTACATTGGATAAAAAATGAAAATGTTTCAACCTCTAGAATGAGTAATCATCAAAAGAATCTGCCCATTACATTTTGATTCTTTTCAGTAGAACCTTTGGCCTGATGGTGGTGCTGCAGGAAAAGTCACGTCTGTAAACCATGAATATCCACAACAAATGTGTTTTATGAAAATCCAGCCTTTTGTTTTCTTAGTGTTAGCCACGGGGACAGTTTGACTTGACAGTGGTTCTTAAGGTCAGAGGTTAATTATCCTCTGGGAAACAAGAATGTCCACACTGATTTGATGGATGTTCTGGTCAGCAATCCCACAATATCTTGATTTGACCATCACACCAACCGTTTGTTTGTCAACCTCCCCAAACTATGCATGATTCATAAGAAATCTTGTCTCAACTTAAATAACAGTGGGGTGATTGTCATTCCAAAGAAATACATTTGAACACTACAGAAGATAAGGGACAGAATAATGCACCTCTATTCTAACAGCACTACTATAGAGGTGTATTTATCTGCTCTTTATCTTTTAATTCAACCAGAACAATTGTTTGGTGGAGAATTGTTCTTTATCTTCAGCCTATCAAAGGGCATAACCACAATAGCCCTTTCTTGGCGTTCAGTGTCAAGCACAGACGATACAGTATATCCCAACAGGGATCGAAGTGCTAACAACATACTAGTGTGAAAGCAGATAAACAGAAGGCCAGTGAACTCAATGGTCTCTGGTAATCTGTCATACACAAAGATAGTGTACACAATGTTTCAGCCTCACCTGTTCAAGACAGAGCTGTGGAACAAATTCTCCGGTGGTGTTTTCATGGAGTAGGGAAAACAAGTGAAACTACCTGTCGAAGATAAAAGTAGGTTTCAACATGTACACACAGTGTTATGTTCCGGCTGCCTTGCAACAAGATGTTCAGCTGAAAAGAACTCATTTAATTCACAGAGAAATCCAATCTATTTTGCATTAGTAATTCTATTACCCCAAGACATTCCCCCAAAACATGATTGCTAATGCAAAATAGTTGCAAATGGATGTACAGTAATTTGTAGAATATATTCATGTGTGGAAATACAAGTGTAGCACTTGGTAATTGGGTTTATTTACAGTAGGAGGGCAATTGTGTGGGAGAACTTGGATAATTTTTCCTTTATTTACGGTGTGAGAAATTGCTGTAGGGCAATTTCATGCAAGGAAACGGCACACTATAGGAGTTAGAGAGAGTGTTTTTTAAATGCATGTGGATCCTGCAAAGCAAGCATTGTTTAACATCTGACATCTTTCAAATACATCCAGAACTAAATGGCACAATGCCTCATTATACATTCTCATTATAAATAGTGAAAAACTGATAAATACAGTGGAGGCTTAGAGTAGCACCACAAAGAACATTTTGTTTCCATGCTACTTCGTACTGGCCCTTTAAACTCTCTCAAACACCAGAATTCAACATAGCTGCTCCACTTCACCTGCTTTCCAAACACAGCCACGTTGTTTCCAGCCTGTCCTCTTCACTGAGGAGAAAGTGATTGAATTTTGTCTTCTTCACAGAGGCAGCTTGGACTGAATAAAGATATGCGGTGCTCGAGGTTATAGCAGTGGTGAATGACGCCCCATAATGGCACTTAAAACAGAAACTTGCATCATTAATCATCCCTTCCTTTCATACCCTTGACACGAGAGACAAGGAAATCCATGTCTAACTGAGCACAGACAATAAATATGAATGCTTCTCAGATTAGTCCCCAAAGAACAGAATGGATACTCTTTAAGGGCACATTTGCCAGTCATCACTCAACTGACTAAAATGAGCCAATTATTTCTTATACAACAGCATGCCAATTAGAGAAATGTGTGCTCTGCTCCATTCATGATATTGCCATGTGGCTTGTTTAAGGTGCTGCCAGACAACATCTTTTTCACTCTAACGCCATTTACACACGATTTGGAGGGCAGCAGCATGGTCTGTCATTGTTTGACACCAGTGGCATGAAAGGGAGGGTTTAAGACCATTTGAACCTCTCTTTTGTATTTGAACCGAGCTCTACGGAGTAGAGGTGTATACAGCACAGTAGGATTTTGTTAAATAATATATCTTACAAATGGAAAGACTAACAGAGAAAGGTTGTTGAAGATCATTCAATCTGAAATAAAATAAAGCATTCAACTTTTGAATTAATAATAAGAAGCGCTGATTCCATCATGATTTGTTTTCATCTTTCTCGTGTGAAGGTTTTGGCTCTATGTTTTTAAGAATACTCTGTTGGACATTTCAAAGGATCTTTACAGTAACTTACAAGCAAGACTATTTATTTCTATCTAACAAGAATATTTACCACTAAAACAAGATATTTTGCTGTTCTTTGAATCAAGGTAGTTGCAACAGCTGAAGTCAAGCCTCTTATTTCAACAATTTCCATGCTGGTCTTTGGCTGTTTGTCACACAAAAAGGTGTCTACCCCTGTTTATTGTACTGGTTCATTATTTAAACCATCATGTCAAAAAGGTACCAGTCAAATCAAAAGAATATAAAAGACAGTTGGTCTGAATTAAAAACTTTGTGAAAACATGGTGGTGCCAAAGGGTCCTTACAGTGACTCGCAGTCATTTAAAAACAAAATTATGTTTTGTCATCTGAAATAGCCAATGAGACCATTGACAATTCAGCGGTTTACTGGAGATAGGTTATATACTGGGTGAAATATAGTACAGAAATGTAAGTAAAAACAGTTTATTTGATGTGCCATTGCAGATTATTCATAAGGCAGCAGCTGCTGAATTTTCTGACTCAGCATGGGCATAATTACCCAAGACCATTTTCATATCTCTAGCTCTTGTGTAACTAAGACACTACAAGCCATGTTTTACTCCTATTTATGTTCTGAAGCCGAGCTGTGAAGCAGCTCGACGAGACATTTTGTCAGAAAGGTTCCATTGTGTCATTTCTGCGAAATGCTGCTCAATGATTTTCTCTCATTAACATTTGGTTAACAAAGAGTTATGCAAATACAGTATATGTTCTGATTTAAATGAGCACAAAAGTTCAGCTCACTGTACTGGTTTCAGGATAAATGTATATAGAACATTTCTGTGATTCTCAGTTCACCACACAGTGCTCGTTTGTAGGGTTCTGCCAGGAAATATGTTTCCCATTTCCATGCTGATTTTTATGAGATTTGGAGAGGAAAGCCAGGGGAGAGAGTGCTCTATCACATTTTGACACCCATGACCAGAGAAGAAGGACCTACAAGTGTCTTATTATTATGTTTTATTTGAACTGAATGTATTTTGTATCTTCCCTTTCACTACAATAATTGCACTGATGCAATGCCCCAGCTGCCCCCAGGTTGTCCGGCTAGTCTCATTCACTGTTTGTGCTTATACATACGAAAATTTGCACTGTAATTTGTATTATATCATGTAATTTGTCACGTAACTTACTTTACATATGTGGCGTTAGTTAAGTATGCGGACAATAAACTTACTTATTTTAATGCAAATCGCCAATAAGACCATGTAAAGAGCAGCACAGCCTCTAGAGGCCACCAGTGTGTTTAGTTTCTTAGTCTTTTCTTGTCTATTTTGTGTTGTGAAATTCTATAATGTTACATGGCTCATGGCAAGACCACACGTGAATTAAACATTTATAATCCATCTTAAAACAGTACAATGTAGGATTTGAAAATATGGCGGTGATGAACTGTTATGAGAATGTAAAAATACATCTTTTGTAAACTGTGAAAACATATTCTCCTTAGTGACTGAGGTAGTGAGCTTGCTAACTGTATAGCTTGCTAATTGACATTTACGTCAGCAAATAAAATGGCATGCATACATGCATAATAGAAATAAGCGAGCTGTTGTGTACATGCTTGCTAGCGTGTTGGCTATTTGCTTGCTAGCTTCTAACCCCGCTCACTTCGAGGCAACCTAGTTGCAAAGACGGGCAAATAAATATTGCAATACTGGTGTGACCGCGTCTTTAGGGAATATTCAGACTGGCATCAGCACTGTGTCCAAAAAAACAAACAAAAACACAGCCACCTCATTCATTTTGAGTGTGTATCTCGACGTAGTGGACTCTTGCACAATGTTTAACCTGGCTCAGCCTTTGCCACAAAGCCAAGCTGGCCAATCAAAGGGCAACAAGCAGGGGCATAAATCTGATAGATTACGATCTAATGTGAAATTGTGGAATTCTACTGTTTATTGTTCCCTTCAGTTTGTGTATTATGAAGCATTTGGCAATACGGACATTTTGTGCTAAGGAGCCTTGAAAACGTTATTTCCCCATCAAATTGACAGTTGAATTGACATGTGTTTCTCAGCATGTTGAGAGTGAACAGAAGTGGTGGATTTATTCTTACCCTGATGAGGAACAGTCTGAGTTTGAAGCTGCAGCTGCACTCTTGGGGCATTTTCAACAGTGTTTAGGCAGCTGCTTGTGCACCATGCAGCAGCTCAGTTCAGTGTGATAAACAGGATTTCTCTCCGTGTTGGCTCGCCGCTTTTAAAAACAAACAGTGCTTTTTACATTTCCATGGACCAAACATTATGGACTCAGTATTTATCACGATGAGTCTCCCTTTGAAACAGAAATACATGGTTCTGAGAGCATGATTAACCACAAAAAAGAAAGCAAACACATGGATTTTTCTCTTGTTTAACAACACTTCAACACCTAGATTGTAGAGATATAGATTGATAAAACCACAACAGATTATATTTTACAAACAGTATGTTTAGTAAAGCACTAGTGTTAACTACCTGACCTTCTACCTGACCTTCACATATTGATGAGGTCTGTTTACTAGTGTACCACAAAACAAACCACCCAAAGAAGAGAAACCCACACACACTTTGACAATGCAGTGGACCAATGGCGGCTGGTAAAAAATGGGATTCTAAACAAAAGGATGAAAGTTTTTCCCTTTAAGACCTATAACCGATGCCATGTTAGGAACCATCTGCCTCATACTTGTCCAGGTTGTCATCTCTGATTCTCATTCAGCATTACTCAACACAACATGGAGCCTGCTGTGAGACACACTGCTGCAGGCTGTGCTGCTGACTGGTCCGACCTACAAACTTCATAAGAGAGACGGTGGGTAAAACGAGGGACACCCGCTGAATTACAATAGCTGAAAATGCTATTCTTTTTTTATTATTGCTTTTATTTCATATCCTGCATATATTTCTGTCACAGCTAAGCAAACTTTTTATTCTAAAATGCTTTATTCCATAACTGGAACACCTTAATGTTACTTTACTGTTTTGATTCACTCTCATGGTTATAATCTGCCTTGTTTTCCAGATAAGAGATTCAGTTTTTTTCTTTTTAAAAAAAGAAATAATAATAAACCCACTTAATGCTATCTGTCCAGCACCAAATGGCAAACAGACACAGTTAGTAATGAGCTAGTGAGCATTAGTGGATATTGCTGCGCAGTATATGACCAAAAATCTGTATCACAGTATTTTCACGGTAAGATTCTAGTCATTTCATGGTATATCACAGTTTTCTTTGACTGGGCTTTTTTATATAGTTTATAGAGGCTTATTCTACAGTCAGGAGTACAACTAATAGTGGCATCATGTATATACTGAAGGCTTTAATTACTATAGGGTTTGTCAACCTTCACAGCCTCATGCGACCGTAGCGCCGTTCGTTTACAGCCTCATGTTAGCTTCTGACATCTGCCGATTGCATTCACGCTGCAAAAATCACAGAAGTGGTGTTAATCTGTGAAAATGTATTAATGAGTAAAACCTGTAGGTATTTAAATGTTTGTTTTCCCCATGAAACGCTAACTTTAGAGGTTGACCTACAAACACATGTCAACCGTACGCCACTCTGTTGCGTTGCCCCCATGTGACCAAACATTGAGAGTTTGGAACTCAAACATTCACTGGTGCTGAAACTGCAGGAGGGGAGATTTCATTAGGTGCTGTGTAGGGTGGAAAAAACAGCAACGGCGTTATATATATATAACTTATATAAAAAATAGCCCCCAGCTCATTTGTGTTAATAAACACTTGCCTTGACTAAAACCCTGCTAAGCATGATCGGTTTACCCACTGTGCTCTAATTCAGGCAAGGTAAGCTGGATAATTAGGTTATAATTGGCTTGCTTACAATCACATTAGTTCATGTGGCACATGTATATTCCTTGTAGCTTCTATGAAGCGGTAATTAGTCCAAAACTTACTCATGGAAGGACAAAGTGGCGGTTTGTAAAAAAGTTATGTTTTGTTGGGCCTTCGTTTCCATGTAATACAATGTAAGCACATGCATGACATGAGGCATTACAATTCTATAGACAGTTATCGGCCACAATCTGTTTTCTTTGCAGCCTCAATTGCTGTTGTTGGTGAAGCCAAACACGTGGAGGTTGCTTACATGACTGAGCTTCATACCCTGGAGACAAAGAGGCAGTGGGGACTCAGAGCTTCTTCTTCTTTTCTTTTTTTATACTTCTTATGTGCCTTTGCTTTTAAGTGCACAAGACGAAAACAACCACAGTTACTAAACTGGAAGGTATAAAATAATGAATGAATACAAATTATGTTTTTATAATTCGACAGCTGCATTCACTGCACAAGAGATTTAAAAGGAAACTTCATAATAACGTTTAAAAATGTCTTGCTTTCCATGGTGTTATTTACTACAGAGACAGATTAAAAAGTAGAAACTAGATTTTCATCATCACCCGATGAATGCTGAGGAGTTTCACACGAGTTAAAATGCTTATTCTGTGGTGCATTTGGACACATGTTTACAAGCAATTAATGTATTCATTTTCTCACACTGCACCATCTGCGCCTTTGAGAGATGAACTTGAGAGCTGATGATCAGCAACATTTCTACAACTTCATCTGCTATTATTGACAACCTGTGACAACACGTATTTCAAACCGTATTCAAGGGTCTGAGGAGCACCAAACTCTTATTAACACTCACAAAGTCTCCTTTTTGTGCTGCACTTCTGGTTGACCTGGTTCACCACAGAGCTATAGAGACATTTCTCTGTGAAGCATCTCAGCAGACCAACGATAACAATAAAGCCTTGTTTCTGCAGCAAATTGCTCATTAGCAGTAAAAATACAAATAACTTCCTCAGAAAAACAACATTTGCTGATATACCAAGTGCAGGTTTATTTTCCCTGTGTATTAATCTTCTTCTCAAAAGTACACACGCGTATATTTATATGGAGACAAAGCTGAGAAGTGATGCCCTCAAGCCACTGCTAGGCAATTTAATGTAAGCCCTTTAAGTGTGTGATTTACTTTAATAGAAATAGGCTATTTTGAACAAGAAATGATACCAAGTCACAACAGCTGAGCTTTGTTTGTTTAAATCGGTTGGATGGCCTCTGGTCTGATAACATTTGCTTTGAAAACATGTGTGTCGGGGGGAGATAAAGACTGAGATCTTTCTTAAGTAAAATGATGCGGAAAAGAGGTGTAACTTTTGGAGTTGAACTTTTATCTGGAGTTTTTATTCTCCAGATACAGCAAACACGCACCTGGAGTTTACTCAACACAGCACACTTCTCATTTTGTTTGCACTGCCTGGGACTAATAATGGCAAATTATGATATGAACAAAACACCCTCCAGTGTGCATGCAATTTCAAACCTGCTTTACTTAATTGTGAGGGATCAGTAAATACGACAACGGTAGTTCTTTTTTTTTTTTTTTTTTTTTAATGATCACACCGTGGTCATGGTCACAGTGAAAGTCTGTGAACCATCTAAGCAGTTTGCCATTCATTGCTAATGCTTTCAATCACTGAGTGCAGCTGAAAACAATCCCCTCTGTGAAGAGCATTGGGTAAGTGGATGCATTGTTGATTACCTGTAACCGCTCATAATACAAAGACACAGCTGTTTACTCTTGGTTCTGCCCATGGAGATATTATTCTCTCCCCCGGGGAAAGAGATGGGTGATCGAAATGAATAGAAAATGCTGCACGCAGCACATCAAAACACTTTTTTTTCCACGTTTGCAGAGAAATTGCTTATTCAAGTTCATCTCCAGTGATTTCTGCTGGCAAAAGCAAAATGTAGGTTTTATTGTGTCACTTTCTGTTTTCATTTGCATCGTCATTTCTCTTCATTTTCTCCACAATGATATATATTTTATGTTTTAAACAACTGGCTGAAGATGAGCCGAAGACAGTTGCTGCATAGCCTAAAGCTGCAGGTTAAGAACTAACTTTCCCAAAAGAGCCATAAGTGTTCTTCATGGTTGTTTTGCTTGTGGAGAGATTCATTTTCCCCATGTACCATTCGAACATGAGTAACCGTCCTCTCTGGGGAACTGATGTTTATCCTTGGATCTCAAATTCCAACCTTCTCAAACAGGGCATGACTGACCTGGAAGAGTACAGATGCCTTCTTTATTCTGCAGCTCCAATCTCTCAGGACGGGGCTGAAGCAGCCGAAGAGAAGATGTGTATTTTTTTCTCTTTCAGGGGAGGTGTTGAAGATTCTGTTTGCATTT
Source organism: Taurulus bubalis (assembly GCF_910589615.1). Classification (NCBI taxonomy): domain Eukaryota; kingdom Metazoa; phylum Chordata; class Actinopteri; order Perciformes; family Cottidae; genus Taurulus; species Taurulus bubalis. Next base: position 23,263,489 of record NC_136592.1, read on the forward strand.
TAACGACATGCCTGCTTTATCCCTCACTTTAATTCATTTTCAGTTGTTTGCCCCTTTAAATCAGTAGATGGCGTTATAAGAAAATAAATGGTAATGTGCTTGGCAGAATGCCTAATTTATCTCTTTTGTATGTGTGTGCGTCCATGTTTGTGTACGCTTGAATGCTGAGGGTGTGTTTGTTTAAAAAAAAAAAAGGCAATATAAAAACAGAAATGTAAAGAAAAGCAGGAGTGGACATTGTTCTGATAAAATACTTCTTTATAGCTCAACCTGCTACTTAATTCCACTCATTTAACATACATATAACTGTATCTGTGAATGGGATGTATTGTAAACTCCTCAGTCATTGTAAGAGGCTGTGTGCTTTACAGACTGAAATGTGTCACTGTACTCCACAGTGCTTTGGGACAAACACAAAGATCCCCCTCAGGGAAGAGAACAATGGGGCAGGTGCAACTTCCTTCTCTCATTCACTTCTATGTAAAACTGACACTGTGCCAGCCACAAATATATGAGCTCCTATACACGCAACAAGGTGCCAGCTTGTGTTTCATCACTTTGTGCAGAAAGATGAAGTTCGGTTTTGCAGACAAAGCTGTCCTGAATGCAGTAGCCTAATAGGCATGATGCCTATTAGGCTACTTTAGGCTAAGTTGTGCATGGTGTTTACAACTTTGCACATTAACACGCCAAATGGCAGCAAATAGTTTTAAACGACTAGCTGACTCTAGTCCTATTTGGTGATGTCTTTACACTGCTTTCAGGACAGAAGTTAACCAGCCTGCTCCGTCTGAGATGCTTTATACAGTTATTATAAGCTAATTTTGTTCTGGCCATCATGACAGAGCTCTCAGCTGTTTAGCTTTAAGTTGTTTTTTTTCCAGGTGGTCTGTAGCCTGGTTCCTGAATGGCTGCTGACATTTCACATTTGTTCAACAGTTGAAATAGGTCTGGTGTCGTGCCCGTGTTTCTCTGGTTCGCGAAACAGTCTAGGAATCAGAGTTTTACAGACAGGATTATGGGGACAACATCTTCCTGGCTGTGTTACTGTGCTATCAGTGACCCGGGAAAAAAGTATGGATGAGATTAATGCAGGTGTACAGGCTGTTGTAAATCAAATTACAGATGTTACAGCTCTGTAAAGGCTAATTTCGGCAAATTTCGGCAAATATATTAACACATATGGATATACTATTCCTAACAATGTTTTCCATAGTGTAGAATCACCTGAAATGAAGAATCGGTGTGTTTTGATGTCTTGCAATAAATCCTTCATATCTACATAGGCAGTGGGTCCTCTTCACAGACATGTATCTAATCTAACGAGAGCCTTTAGTGTGTTTCCTTACCTGAAGGCTGCCGTAGTACTTTGCTGTGGTGCTACAAGCCGCCCTCTGACTTCCGTTGCTTTTGTTAAGGATGGCCAACACTAAATGGGCTGACAAGAAGACAATGCCAGGCTGACTAATAAAATGAAACAGAATGGCAATATAATTGGATTATCAGACGAGGTTATTGCTGTTCCAGCCGACTACCTGAAGCTGCCTTTAAGTTATTTAATTGTCTTTTTGCTGCTTGTCTCCCCTTAATACTTCTCCATTTAGCTATTTACTTTTGAATGATATTGGGATTTATTTTCATACCAATTGTGCTGGGAAAGTATGTACTAGGCACCCAATGAGAGAAATACAAATCATGTGCTTTCAGCGACTGTCAGTAACTTGTTTTCTGTGAAGAGTTGAGAAGGTCTAGTCCTAGAAATTATGGGCTATTATTTCTCCAAGGAGACATAGTCCTTTAAGATCCAGCGTCCACACCTACTCAGTCACACATAACAGCTGTCTTGTCATATTTTAGTTTCTGCCCATGGGTGATAGATGATTTCTGACTTTGCTAAGCTGACTCTAAGTCTGTGCACCCTCATCAAGCTGGGCTCTGAGCAGCTGAGGACTGCACAGTGAACTGGGCATTGATATTTAGGATCATGTTTCCCATTGCTGCGGACTGAAATAGCACACATTATGCAAAGCTCTGTTTTAACAGCAGCAGAGAGCACATCAAATGTGGGGAAGGGTCGTCAGGGCCCAACTCTGCGATTCCAAGTGAGTGCTGCACATTCCAAATCCTCCAAGCAAATGATCTCCAGTTGTTTGGCTGCAGTTTTGTTTTGCAGATGGACAAAAACAGGTCATTCTCAAACAACATTTTAAGTTTTTGAAATGTTATTATTTTTAGTCTTTGGCTTTTGTATTGAAAGAAAAGTAAATTGGACCGGTGACATCAATCAGAAAAAAAAGATGGGTCAAACAAAGCCCTGGTTTGACTTTCTCCTACAACACAACAGGGAGCCCCTGAAAACACCAATGACCAGCTAGTCATTTAATAAAAAAAACCTTGTGATTATGACTCACCATCATTTATTGATGGCGTGTGGGGCTGGCTTTGTCTGGATCAATGCTAATGTTGCACTGGCTTCCCAACAGAGTTTCTGAAGAGTAGCTGTGTGACCTGCGGTGTCTGGCTGTTGTTTTGTTTGAGTAGCAGCAGGTGGCTTGCGTCCTTGGGTTTGTGTTGCTTGTGAACTTGAGCCTTTTTGGCACATCAGCAGATTCCCAGGAGACTTGAATGATCAGGTTTAGCTTTCTGTGTTTAGATCTAGTTGCAATTTGAACTGGGGTGTGTGTGTGTGTGTGTGTGTGTGTGTGTGTGTGTGTGTGTGTGGCGAACACTCCAGGTACACAGGAAAAACACAGCTGAATTATAGTCATGCTATCAAAAGGTAAACAAGTATGTTTTTAAAGAAATAGCAGATGTGGGAACGAGTGAACACATATGTCACAACGTATTAAGATTGAAGTGTAAATATTTAATGTCTAATAACGTAAATAATAAATACAGTATACATAATAAATATCACTTTTTTGATCTGTCATTTTGAATAAAGATGTGATTTCTCTGTAAATAAACAAGAATACAAACGTATTGAATCATCTGTCTTCCCTCTTGCAGTATTTTCCTTCACATTTTGGTCCATCTGCAGTGGGAGCCTCAGCACCGCCATGACAGACGGGTTCAGATACGCTGTGATGAAGGATGGCGAGCATGCCTGCCCAATAGCGCTGTACAGTTCAGGGCTCTGTGACAAAGTTAAAATTATTTCCAGGTTGCCAGGAACCCCACAACCCTTATCAATAAATCCTGCCAGTTGCAGCAGCAGTTTGTCACGACAGATGTCATTTTTTTTTCACTTGACAAGCAGAACTACCTCTCAATTACAACGAGTATGCATGTTATGAGCCTGCTAGCACCCAGCCATGACAGATGCTGTTAAAATGCAAACATCTGCTCATTTAGGAGTTATTTTTGAACCTTTAAAACTAGGACAGGTAGTTTAATGATGGGTTTTGAAAGGACATTTAAAGTAAATATACTGCACCAATGCCAAGGCACTCCTCCCCCTCCAAGTTATTTTCCATACAGTTGAGAATCCCCTGCAGAGGGCAGACCTCTACTAAATGTATCATTGTATCCTCATTACAGAGACAGTGGTGTTGCATTATTACTCACTGTTGGAGTGTCTGCGAGGAGAATGTGGGTTGGTGGGTTCGTGTAGCTCAGAGGAATATTGCATGTTGATTCACCCCCATTCCCAATCATTTGCATAGTTCAGCTCATATATCAAACGGAACAAAAATGGCCTTGACAATTCTTCAAAGCAACGATAATCAAAATGTTTATATTAAATGATTATGCAATGTGAAAGTGGCTGCTTGTTGTGCCGAACCCATGGAAAATGACACACTGCAGTTTCCCTCAGCTTTACAGCGGCTCAGCATCTTTCAGCTATTTTGTTTTTACGACCTACAAAGTTACTGTTCTGGGTCGCACCCACCATTATCATCAGGGCGGTTTTCAGCCACAAACAGCAGACAAACAAATTCAACAATAAGCTGGAGAACATAGTGGAGCATTGAACAGCTAAAGAACCGGATATTTCCCCCAGGAGTTGGTGAAGAAATAAACTGGTGTATCCCATTATTGTAAATCTCAACAACTTTTACACTAAGCACACATACCAATAATAGCCCACTTTATGTACTAGTTAAATGTATATTTTCATGATAGATAATGATCTTTTTATAACAAACAACAAATAAATGGATTTCTGTATAAACACAAATCCTTTGTGTTCATCTCTGCTGTACATTACCATCACTGTTCTCTCACAGCAGGATCCTTACAATGAGATTAGTATCTTCACATGTGCTCATCTGGTTGTTCATAAAGAAAAGAATCCTTTCATTTCCCTGGTGAAAATGTATCTTTGAACTGTCTACTTAAACTATACCGTTATTTTCTCCAGCAGAGACACTACTGCTGCTGCTTCCAGACCTCAAAGGGATTTTTCATCCTCATTTGAGGGAAGGGGATGGAGGGGGGGTCACAACAAACACTGTCCTTGTTAACAGAACATGTAAATAAATAGACACATACCCACGCTGAACTAATCAGGAAAACAATTACACCCCCTTTTAAAATGTTCCAGTGCACTGCTGTGAGGATGACAAGTAATTTCCCACTCTTTCATTTTATGTCCCACGGCATCCAGATGAGAAGATTAATGAAGCCTTTCAATGGGATTTACAAACGTTACATATCAAACACATCGCCTCAACCTGTCATCTTTGACAACAACAGACGCTTTATTAAGGCAACCAGTTATTAATTCAATTTATATTCTAAATCACTGCAGAGCATAATCTTCTGGCTCCTCCCAGATGAATGTACATCTTATGGACTGAATATTTTAATAGAGAGAATAGAGGCCTAGTAGAGTCTTTATAACTTTTAACGACATGACATACTTTTATTGTGACAATTTAAAGTGGAAATAAAGATCTATAGTCACTTTGTAGGCTGTTTGATATCCCTGTCTTCCATTGTTTACTGTCAGACTTGTGTCCTTTGAGCACCATCAAATCTGACTTCACAACATCAAATGTAATTGAACCTTGCAAAAATAATTCAGTACATGGTATTCTCACTGCCGTCAGAAAAAAAAAAAAATCAGAATAGTCTTCAGAAGCTAAAGCAAATCACAGCATGCTAAATCAATTTCTACATTGTGGTGAGGTCATGAATTTCAGCGTATATGAAATTGTCAGGCAGTGAGGACGCGGTACATTGTGGTGATAAAGAGAGAAGGAGTGATGATCATGCGTTTTGACTGGAGGCTGCCGAGACAAGAGAAACTCTGTCGAGAATAGAGGCAATGTTACCTCTTTGCCCTCCTCCGAGCAGTGCAATGAAAAATCCATCTGCATTGCAGCACATTACAGTGTGGTCGCTTTGGAGTTGTGCAGTTTTCACTGGAGGATATGAGAAAGGAAACTATTACCAGCAGCCTGAGACTGGTTTTAATAAATACTACTATATGCACATTACGGGTTGGTTTAATGTGCTTTTGTGTTGTGTTTGCTACTCACACTCTACAAATCCAATTGTTCTTACTTTATTGTGGCCTTTCCTAATGGGCTTTCTACTCCAACCAACACCTGGTGCATCAAATGCTCTGTCTGTTGCTCCATAATAAAGATGCTATTATAAATCATAAATAACTCAAAACGTGTTTGTTTGTCACAACCTTTTTGTTTCGTTCCATCCAAAGCCAAGTTAGTATTTGTCAAGATCAGTTTGGCTTCGCTCCAACACATTCCAAGCCACATCTTTTTCACAAACAGATAATGTCCAGTTGTCACGGGGTGGCTTTAAAGAGGACCCAAACGGCGATAGCGGTGCAACGTAATTTATTCCCCAAACAAGACCGCTTCCAGGAACAGGAACATAAACAGACAAACAGACACTGGGGTAGGAGACAAACAGGGTTTAAATACACGGGGAAGGTGCAGGTGATTAGACACAGGTGGAAACAATGAGAGCGAGGCTTCACAATCACAGGGGCAGGAAGTGCAGGGACACAGAAGGACACAAGGACCCAAAACTATGACACAGGTTTGTTTTAGCATCACATATATGGAACTGAAATAATATCTAATGGTATGGTAAATGGTAACGTTCTTTAGTATCACCCCCCCCCACTGTCTTTATGTTGCTACTCTAATTGCCTGATTTAATTAGACTTGATGGATCGGCAAATATTTCAAATATTGTCACATATTATCGCTACTCAGGGCAGTCTCTGAGTCTCAGGCGTGTCTGAAACCAGATGCAGTTCTTGTTATGAGACAAACTCTTGATATACGCTTCGTGTTTGTCAGGTTTAATTTGCCAGCATGACTTCAGAGCAGGGTTCACTGGCATCTGGCCGAACAGCTGCATACATATAATTGCTTCTCCAATTAATTAGCAGCAGAGACAAGACTTAAACATTATGCATGCACTTTCAGAGGGCTGAGATAGAAGGAAAGGATTTTATTGTCCAGACATGTGGGCCTATGATCCACTGTAATTGGATCGTGTCTACTGTTATACTTTGATCATTACCTGCAGACAAAATCATTAATATGTCACTACAAACACAATGTGTACAAAAACTAAGGAACAACTCAGTTGATCCAGAGAGGTGTTTTTCTGAAGACTTGTTCTCCGTTCAAACGCAGCTCTCAGAATAGAGCCCCACTGGATCAGTTTCTGTTTAGCATGCCTGACTGTGCCTGTCAACATTGTATGCTGCTTTGAAAATACAAAAAATACATTCATCACCTTTACTTTTGTTATCTAAATGGCCACAGAGTACCTGAAAAAATATACACAAAAAGGATGCATGTCACAACCATCAAATGGGTTCAGGGGTATGAAGCCCTGTGTGATGGAATGAGTGCTGCATGGGGAATTGTAATTTATAAGTATATCATTTTTAAAAAAGAATATTTTCGGCCATTTTGCGCGCGGCACAAGACAAGAGCTTCACTCGGACAAATGATGTTGAACACATGCTGCGTGCTCCTGTTCAATCACTACATTATGCGACAATGATTGTCACAGCAGTGGAATACTGACTATTCTCGTTGTATGAACTGCTGAATTTGACTTTGTCACTCTTGGTTGAAAAGCAGCTGTCTTTTAAAAATGCAGTTCGTGGAAAGAAACACAACCCAGTATATTTCCAATACAATCAACCTTGGTTGAAAAAAATAAATAATAATTATCCTCTCAGTCGTTTTCAAAAAAGCTATCAACATTATCAGTTGCGTGTACATTACTCGTGGTTTTTAATTAGTATTTCGATCAACGCGGAAAAAAAGTCAGACACTGTTTTTAATTAACTTATGCAAATGAAATTATGTTTCATGTTGACAGTTTGTATTATTCAAAGCAGCAAGACCAAACAGGAAACAAATATGTTACTTACTGAATAAGTGTGTATTTTGACAGTTTCAATTTCATTACCAGAATCCCCACATTTTTTAATCTCTTACTTAGCTGCACCTCATTTATTACAGACAATAATGTATTTTAAATTTGTTGAGGATAATCAGGAAAATCATACACATTGTCAATTATGTCATCACGGTTGAATATTAATGTGCTACTCAGGGATTTGTCTTAACAGATCAATACATATCACCTGCACAGATAATCTCATACAGCATGTTCTGGAACTAGTCTCCAATCCACAATAATAATAGCGGATATCTTAAAGAAAAGTCTTTACCAATTTCACCAGTGGAAACTATTCTGTCACCTTGAAATATTTATATTGTGGAGCAAAAGTGGTTTCTGCAACCTGGTATTGTCTGCTGATACTGCAACACATGTACAGGTTATAGGCAGAAAATTATCCCCCATTTTTTTGATTATGAAACATGCAATCACACACTACACGCTCACCTGAGTGAGTCTGGTCTTCCCCGGAAAGTGCAGGACTTGTGGTGTAAATTTCTCTTGTTGTGTCGCCTCCTGCATAGACCTCATTAATAGGCTGCATTGTATATGCGGTGTGTGTTTCCTTCACTTGTATGCTGTCTACAACACTACAGTACTTTGGTCGATGCAAGGCTTTGTTGGATGAAGGCAGTCTTTGTATGCTGCGGCAGGTCTTCATTAGAGGTGAATGTCTTTAGAGGTCACCTTACAATCTACAGTCCTTATGGATTGCTGGATCAGAAAAGGCAGAATAATTATGATGCCTTTCTAATTCCAGATTCTGCTGAGGCAACATCATCGTCATTCCCTGATGCTAACACGAGTGACTATATCCTCATTGGAGGAATTGACTACATGCATTTGCATGCTATAGCTTTTGTGTTAAGAGGGGGGCAATACTTTCCTTGTGAATTTGAGAAGTGGAATGATTAACTCTTTCTACCATCTTGCAGATAAACTCCTTGAATGTTCCGGCAATGTGACATGTTGATGTGATATGGACCATTTGTAATAATACCCAAATAATGTTTTAATCAGTGATGAATGTCATTTCAGCTCGGTGTTAAGGTATATCAGCCTGAGTGTGTGAGAGAACTGACAACCTTCTTCTTCTTCTTTGGTGTCATTTTTATCAAGCTCATCACTGTTCTCCAGTTGTGCTGCCACCATGGTGAGGAGGAAACAAAGATTCATGCCAAATACGGAATGCAGCTCTATCTTTAACCCGGTTTTGTCACATTTGAGAATGGAGACAATATGGAACTTTTTCTGTAACAGAGAGGGAAATACAAGACTTTAACACATCATTTAATTAAATGTCAGGGGGTCTGAAGCAGGCTTCTTATCAAGAAGACTACCTCAAATATAGTGCAGGAAATGACATGAAAAGGCCTTGAAGCAGACATGGATCAATATAATTGCTGGCATTTAAATCACCACGCTTTTCAAACCTGGTGTAATGGGTATGAATACATGGTCTCCTGCAGGATGTACACCGTAGGTCAGGGGTGGCCAACCAGTCAGAGACTAAGAGCCACATTTTTTACTGTGTTACTGCAAAGAGCCACATCATACCCCCCCCCCCCCCCCCCCCCCCCCCCCCCCCCCCCGTGAGCCAAAAATTAAAATGTCTCTGTTACTACGACATAAATCCATTTAATTTAGGGTTAAGAAACCAACATTACTCTATCAAAGATCAAACTTAAAACAGATGAAAATAACAAAGTCAAAGATTAAACACACGTTATTATATTAACTTTGTTCAAAGCTTTTTTGTCACAGTTGAGAAGGACACAACTCTAAGAACATGCATGTGGTCTGGGGCAATGGTTTAACTGATCTGGCTGCAGGACCCACCATCACCCTGAATGACAAGCCGCGACCAAAGCGAGGAACATTTTCAACTTCTCAATTTGATTTAATGAAAATATGGCACCTAGGTTTGAACCTGAGATAGTATCACAGTATGCCAAACAGAAATATTCCCTTTCACACTCAATTAAAAACCCAAAAGTGCTTCTTAAGGATACAAGGTAATACAACACACATAATAATGTTATAACTTCAGCCTTTTTGAACATAACAAAAAAAAGGTTGGGAATGAAGCAAACTATCACAAATAGTCCGATGTGTAAACTCACGCAAGTAAAGTGTGTTGTGAACGCAGCATTGAGGAGTGTGTGAATATTCAATTCAATTCAGTTTATTTTATATAGCCCAAAATCACAAATTAAAATGTGCAATCTGTACAAATAACATCCTGTCCCGGGACCTCACATCAGATCAGGAAAAACTCCCCAAATAAAGATAGTAAAAACCATTTCACAGGGAAAACAGGAAGAACCCTTCAGGAGAGCAACAGAGGAGGATCCCTCTCCCCGGATGGACAGAAGCAATAGATGTCATGTGACCAGAATGAACAATGTAACAGAGTTACAACACATGACATTAATATGACTGAAATTGAATAAATTGCACTCTGCCGCATTAAAAAATCCCTTCAAAATAAAAGCACAGGATTTTTATTTTTTTTTACCCATGTAAAATGACCGTCCCGACGGACTGAAAACGTGTCCGCGAAAGACTGAAAACGGGTCCGCGAATGACTAAAAACGGGTCCGCGAATGACTGAAAACGGGTCGCAAATGACTGAAAACGGGTCCGCAAATGACTGAAAACGGGTCCGCAAATGACTGAAAATGGGTCGCAAATGACTGAAAACGGGTCCGCAAATGACTGAAAACGGGTCCGCGATTTCATGGCTTTCAAGCCTTGATTTCGACACCAGTGGTCTAAAGTATTTGCAAAATCAATAAAAAGATAAAAAAAAAAAAAAAAAAAAAAAAAACTTCGATATGAACGCAAGAGCCGCATGAAACCAGGCAAAGAGCCGCATGCGGCTCGGGAGCCGCGGGTTGGCCAGGCCTGCCGTAGGTGATGAATGTGAACATTTGACACAGAAAGTGCCCATCACAATTCAGACGATGCTACATGGAATACAACTCTTAATATACCAGTTTCTTAGAGCATACTACATTGTTTTTACCATAGCATTCCACATAAGAAGTCTACCCACTAACAAAAGGCAAATACATCAAACAGGATCTGTGGTGCTGAGTCTCAAAGCTTGAATGAGGTGCACTGAAGATAGAATATGAAGAAGAGCTTGCTATTAATTTGGTGGTCTGTCTATATCAAAGGGTTTTTGAAGTGTATACTGTGGCACTGTGGTGTGCTTTGAGGCAAGGTCAAATGTCAGACTGGGTCTGATTCTTATCCACTGAAAAGTGTGTGTAAGGGGGTTATTAGCCATCACATTTAAAGTTCACAGTCACTAGTTGAGAAAAAAAACAGAACATGTGTTGCTAGGTTTGTTTGCACGTTAGTGGCCTAGTATTTCATCACTAAATAGGTTTCAGTTAGCAAATACACTTGTGATGTTTAGCAGCACATGAACTGCCACACATGCTGTTGATTAAACTCTTTCTCAAACAAACTTAATTTGTTGGCAAGCATCAATGGTATTTGTGAAATTGCACTTTTTGTAGATTGTAAAGACACGAGGCATGAGGAATTGATTTGGCCAGTCGAGAGAGAGAGAGAGAGAGAGAAAGAGAGAGAGAGAGAGAGAGAAAGAGATCTTAATACAATATTATTACAACCATAATGTTGGTATTTGCAGGAAGCTGCTGTTGTCTGTCTGACAGACTTCTGGCTCAATAACATCTCAGAGGAGTATAGTTAATATTCCACAGCAGTGCCAGTTTTAATAGCTCCGGCATTTGTTAAACAATACCATCAGACAGTGCAATTGTTCTCTGACTAATTGGAATGGTATTTAAGACAATTTAATGACTATCTGCAACAGTTTTTGCCAGTAACCCTGTTTTTAGTTCTTAAAAGTCTCTCAACCTCAGTTGGTCAAGTTCTCATGTGAATCTGTGTGCTTTTGCAATCAGTTTTAAAGAGCACAGAGGAAGCTCCAAAAGTACTACACAGATGTACACAGGTGGTACATCTCACTTCTGTTCAATTTATTTTTGGAAATGAAATAGAACAAACATCCCTATATGAGTCTTAGAAATACCCTGTGTCCTTGCATCTTAGGTGACACCATGCGGGGTACCCCTAAGGTTGAGAAAGTGCTTGATAAAAGGCAATCAAGATGCACTCTGCCATTGATGTGGCATATTTTGTCGAGGTGTTGAAGGGGACAATACCATCAGAGCGCAAATAAATGTGTGTATACCCTTTGCATCCAGAAGTTAACATCCTTCCCATATCACATCAGGTAAAAGCCTATCTTTCCATCTTTGGAAAGCTGGACTGGGGTTATGAAGAAGATCTGTCTAGAGTTGTCTATCACTAGACACGCCAGGCAATGGAATTGTGCTCCTGCATCTGTGTGAAAAGAGTTGGACAAGATATGAAATACAGTGTTCAATATAAAGCAACTTCAACCTCAGAAATTACATTACATTAAATTGTCATATAGCTGGTATTTATTGCAAGTTACACAGTTTTTTACAGAGGTTTAGCTGGGCTTGTGGCCTTGCAAGACTCGGGTTATGGGTGTCAATGGGCTTGAATTAAATTTGATTGGATTCATCTTGAGCCGGAAGCATCACTGCTCGTTGTCACCATTGTAGCAAATCTTCATCGTTACCTGATTGACCTCATGGCTTCCAAGCTCAGATGATTCTTACAGGATGTGTGTCCGATTAAAAATATATTTAACGTGATCTATTAATGAAATTTTGGTTTCTGTGCAGCAAAACATTTTTAACACAATGTCTTTGCTCTACGTTGTTGCATTCACATGTTTGTTAGCTCATACATTTGAGCAGTGTTGCTGCGAATGAATTTGATTGCCTCTGGCATTCTTCACTGCTTTACATTTTGCTCAGCAGTAAATATGATAAATCATTTTACGGAATGATTTTTTCATGCAAATAGTTGCCAGTGCAAACATTAGCTTTCATCTGCTACTTAGCACACTGCGGAGGCATTTTGCTTAACAAATTGGGGAGGAAAACTAGACCCATATTTCAATTTCACTCATTTTTTTTTTTTTACAATGACCCAATTTTACTTTCCTCAACTCAGCAGATGGAGAGAGCCACAGCAACAATTCATTAACAGGAATTAGTAGCATGAATTAGAATAAAATGTCTAGGAACTCATTAGTGTGATATGGATAACATTTCCACCGAGAGTCGCCCAATTGAACTTTTAATGATAAACAGTGGTTGACTTTGAGAGAATGAAGAAAACACTCTCAATTTGACTTAATTGAAGAAGCAGAGGGCACTGAATCAATCTATAATTAGTAAAGAGCCTTTTATCAGTTGGGTCTTTTTAGTTTTGAACTTTATAATCCACATAAATGTACGTATGACAGCTGATGGCATCAGCTGTGCCAAACTGGTTGGTGCCCCCACTAATTGCATTTTACCACCTGAAGTACTCTATCATTAGAAGCCACATTACATTAAGTCATGTAATTATGAATTTACATTTTATGACTACACGTTCATTAATGCAGTCCTATAAGAAATATCTTATCACCAATTGTTTGGAAGATAACTTTTATAATTATTATCTCCATTTGCATTTAGCATTCCACTGATTTTCAGCAGGGAATTGGGAGCCAAAGAATGGAAGCACCATTGAATGCAGTGTAAGGCAGGAGCGAATTGACTGAGTAAGGAATGATATAAAATGGCATTGTACTTTTCTGACCACCCCTCCTGGGGATTTTGATGTCACTGGAACTAAGCAGTGATGGTGTAGTTGGGGCTGTGTTAAGAGATTTCTGCTCTTTGTTTGTCTCTCCTGTTGTTTTCCAATTGTGGGTGCTAGATGTGCAGTTGAAGAGATTTAACTTAGTGCTGATATAGTCTTATTTCCTGCTGTGAGCGACAGATGAAATATCTTTTCTGAGTGATAAAGTTGGTGACAACGCGGAAAATGTCAACATGTAATTTTTAGCCATGCTAATGGGATGGCTCGAAAGATGGCAATGGTCTGTCAGTTGGTCAGTTCACCACTTTGGTCCAGACTGAGATATATTGTTAACTATGGATGAATGGACAGCCATGACATTTGGTGATATGTATGGTGTCCAAAAGATCAACCATTACATCGATACCTAGATTCTTCATCTATGGCGAGTAGCGGATCAAAGTTTTCACTTACCCAGTTTGAAATCTCATCATCCACTTGATGGATACAATTCTGTAAGGACATTCATGGTTCCCAGAGGATGCATCACAATGACCTTTCGTCTTGTGCCACCATGAGATTGACATTCATGGTTTAAAGTGAAATGTCTCGACAACTATTGGATGGATTTTCATAAAATGTTGTACAGATATCTATGGATTGGTGGATTGGATTGGTCATCACACATCTCCACCCTGGTGAAGAAAGCCCATAAATGGCTGTGTTTCTTCAGGAAACTTAAGAAGGGAAAATTCCTGTGCCACATTCTTGCTATTTTTTTTTAAAGAGGATGTGCACGTCCCAGGACAAGGCTCTACAGCGGTTGAATAAAACCGCCCAGGACATCACAGGTACCCATCTACAAAACATCTGTATTGGTGAAAAGAGGTGCCCACAAAGAGCTAAAAGGATATTAAAAGTGAATACCCACCCCTGCCACAGCCTGCTCACCCTGCTGCTCTGGAAAGAGAGACAGAAGTACCACCTGACTTCAGAACGGCTTCAATCTGCATTTCATTGGGCAACCCTGCTGTATAATGACAATCAAATAACCTTGTAACCTTTCATCTCATCTGTTTACAGCAATCCCTTTATGCTTTACCGAATGTCAAACTATTTCAGTGATGATTGTGACTGTATATTATTTATAGCAGGGAATAAGATACTACAGTGATCTCTGTTTATAGAGACATTCAGTTCAGGAACAACTGGCCATGGTTGACTTATGTTGTGATTTTTGTCTTACCAGCTGATCTCTGGTAGCATTGAGAGGGAAGAATATCACAAAATAAATAGCAGTCCAGCCCACCACAGTGTCCTGGCAACCATCGCTCTGTTTGTGCTGATTTCCATTTTACTCTTTGACATAAGTGATGAATATACTAAATTGTAAAGGCAAATCTGCATCCTGGCAAGCATGATCCTGTTTTGTTTAAGCCTGAGATATTACTGCATGGAAGGGGACATTTAAAACAACCTGCAGAGTGGAAGGAGAATGCTAATAATTAGATGAAAATGTATAAATTCAGTGTCAGTCTATTGAATCCCATTAAAATGTATGGTGACAAATAACCCAAGAGACAATTTTCTTCTGAAGAAATAGGTCACAGATTCAATTACAGTCACTGAAGCATGGACTCAATCTATCATGCCAAATTAAGTCCATTTTAGCAACCTACTTTTCTCTGAGAATTTTATAGACACATTCAGTCAAGTGGAGAGATTCTGCTCAAACAAAATTATCTCAGCTTTTCTTTCTTTTTCCAATTTATAGTGGTTTTAAACACTATAAACATTTTCCCTCTTAGAAAGCTGTTAACTCCAGGAGCTGGGTTTATCTTTCTGAATAAGCGAGCGCTTCACCTTTCTCTGATGCATATTGCAGGTTAAACAGTTGCAGAGATTGCCACTCACTTGTATTCTGCCACGTTACTGCTGTGAAACAACAGGAATATAGTGACATCATATATCAAGGCACTGCAGTATATATAGTACACTATGTAGAGTGTTGAATATATGCATGTATCTGTTCTCTGTTACAGGAATAGTACTAGTATAGCAGAATTCAAATCATGTGCAAATGTTTCTGATTTCTTCCCTCATCCTAAATAAATTGAAGGGGAATTAATTTAATTTCTGCTAAAAGCATTAAGAAATTATATTTTAAGGATTCAATATTAACGTCACTTTCCAGTAACAATCTCCAGGTTAGTCCACAGAAGTATTTTCATTGGAAGCATTACCAATTAAAGAAAAAGGCCTGGATTATCCAGTATAAAGTACAAAAGGCATCAGAAATCAAACTAAAGGAAGAAGAGGATATTCTCTGTTTCTGATCCCTGCCTAACCTCAGCCCAGAAACACATTTCAGTGTTTCAGTCCAGGTGTTTTTTAATCTTAGTTTTAATATATTTTTGGTTGAAAACACAAACAGCATAACACATACATTTGGTGTGTAACTACCTGCATTTTAATACAACAACCCCACTATTTAGTATTCATTCATTCTTAGTATTTACCAATGTCTGTCTCAATAACTATAATTTGCCATAAAACATCCAAGCAGTTAATACAATACTGCCCCATTTGTATGACAGTAGTACACTTTTGAGAAATCAATTAGATCATTTGAAAAGAAAGAGAGAATTAATGTGAGAGGGAGTACAATTAAAATACTATGATTAAAACAAAAAGTGTTTAATTAGCGCCTTAAAATGTAATTGATTTTTGCAAGGCTTTTTTTGAACGGTGTAAAAGGAATTCAGAGTGACTGACACTTGGAATTGTTCTCAGTTTTATGCTATTTTGGGTTATTTTCATTTTATGTTTAAAGGTGTTAGTGTAGCCTTGTTAGGTTTTCCCTTTTGGTTTCGTCTTCATCGAGAAATACAAAGGAGTAGACGAAATACCATTAACACTTCAGTTGAATGGTAATTCAAATACCACGACAACTTTATTATTGTAGAATATACTAAATACCAGGTTGCATTATTTGTCAACAATTTGTCGATAATATATAATTACAAATACATACACCAATATTCTAATAATTACATTAAAGCTGCTCAAATCAATATTTTCATACTAACACTGGAGCAAATGACGACGTGTGAAAAGGATCACCTTTTTATACAAACGCACAAATAATTGTCACTTGGCTCTGCAGTTCCCCTTCAGCTCAATAGAGAGTTTTAGCATCTTTCAGTTTAGTGGTTTGATTTATGGTCTATAACTTGTTTTGGTTAGCCAGCTGTTATCAGTGAAAAAGCTCTGTTAACCCAACGCAGGTTAGCAACTGACTGATGAACAGATATTTTCATCAAGGGGTGGTGGGGAATAAAACTGAGCTAAAAGGAGAGAGAATATTGGACCTACGGGTATCAAGTGGGCAGACACACAACTATAAATTAATGTTAATGTTGTTCTATACCCAGTAGCAGTTTTAGATTAAACAAAAACAGTTGGGCCTGAAATAGCCTGAAATAGCTTTGGACTGGCTTTGGATAGCTTGGCTCTATTGTCATCGCAAGAATTGTATCACATTTAAAAATCTACGGACTTTTTAATTGTTTGTATGATAAATGAAATTATGTTTTAAGGTTATTCAATGTATTTTTTTGATGGGATTTTAGTGGCTGTTGATAGCAATTAGTGGGAGAAGAGTATCAAATGTACGCTTTTTCTAGGCTCTCACACAGCTTGTTTAAAGGTCAAAATGAACTTGATGCATGAACAAAATTGAGCATATACTGTTTTCCATTCCACCCTTCTCATAAACTTCTATTTTAGTTTTAGGCAGTCTGCCGTGTCCTAAATCTACCCAACTAGCATAATGCTGTGAGAAACTAAAGACAGCTTTTCATGTAGTGTGTGTTTTGGAACAAGTGTGCGACCCAAACACTCCACAGTCCAAATCAAATGGATGAAAAGCCCATAAAATACAAAAAAAAAAAATAAAAATACCATTTAGAAATACTTTCAGGGATGAGATCAAATGTTTTGTAAATACGGCTCCGACTCAAAAAGCAATTTCACAAAGGCATGCAGAGTCGGATGACACAGAGAGGAGTGATTCATCTACAATTGACACTCACTCCTCCAAAACAAAACTATTTATTGTCTATTGATATTCGGCAGAGAAAATCTGCTCTTCTGTCATCGTCTTGTCCTCTAATAAGGTACGCCATGTTTTCTCATTTCCCCTGTGCATGCATTCAAATGATGGTTGCCATGGAAGAGACCAGCACTGACCATGTGAAGAGAGGCCAGTCACTCTCTTTCTCTCTTTGTTTCCAGTCACAATCATGGAGCTTTTTCTCATATTTCATTTGACTGAAGTTGCTGTTATGTGCAGAACAACGTTGAACACTTTGGTGGAAATACTTTCTGCATTACATTTGGCTCTTTTTCTCTGCTCCGTTTGATCTCAAGTTTGTACTATACTGTGCTGGATATTCTCCTCTGAAGAAAGCTCCATAAAGGGGGCTTTAATAATTCATGACGCCAGATTTAGATTTGTGCCTCTCTGCTCAAAAACTGAAAATTCTCTAGTATGTTAGTTTGCAGAAGAGCTGTGGATCAGCTTTTTTTTTTTAAGTTTGATGTACTGTTCAACAACTTTTTTACCAATCATGATATATTGTTAATCACATAGCCTTTTGTTGTAAATGCAACAGAGTAAGCACTGAAGGATGAATTATTTCCAAAGTATGTGCTGTGCCTCTTTCCATTAATAGGCTCATACCTTTAGAACATTTTACAAACGCCTATTTCTAGTATAAAGAGCCTGATAAAGTCGAGATATATGTTTAATCAAATTTTCAAGGCACCACAAAGAACAAACTCGTGCAGGCCACTCTTTACGTCTCCTGAACATAAACTACATTATGCTCAAACAATACATTAAGAATGTTATCTTCAGCATGTATGATGAAGTATTTCATGCCAAAGTGTCAGTGCTAAACAGGCATGTAAAAAGAACTCTATCAGCAGAAAGAAGTAGCATCATCCATCATTCAGGAGTCAACTAAATACTGCATGCTGTATTATTCTGCGCCCTAGTGTAGTTTTCCCAACACATTACTGTTATTTGATAGTCCTGCATGCTGTAACATAAATCAAGCTGTTTGCAGTAATGAATGCTGTAACTAGTCTTTAGGTGGATATGGTTTATATATATGGCCTAGTTGCATTCTAATTAAATAAACATGATTAAGGAATATGCACTAGTCAGTTTTCTGTTTATGCAATGTAAATGGAGCCCAAGTAATCTGCAGTGAGTAATGTCTGTTTACGTATGCATCATGCATTCTGTGTATGGTTTCCCTTGCATGCAAAGTATTACGGAGGTAATTGATTTTGCAAGGTTCATTAGGCACAATTTGTATATCAGATGGGCTGGAAAAGAGAGTTGTTGATTAGTTAGTTCTTGCTTTCGGAAATTGCTTTTTTGTCACATTTTTATCTCTGTTGCAACACTAATGGCACCGTACTTTAGTAGATTTGCTGTGTTAATAAAGTAACACTATGAATCTCAACAACTTGTTTTGTATTCATACACGGTTTAGATTTGTTTTGTTTGTTTGTTTGTTTGTTGTTGTTGTTATTGTTGTTGTTGTTAGGACTGTGGGGTCCTAAACAGAGGAGATAATGCTCTGGGCCCAATTTCTCGTACGTGGTTCAACAAAGTCGATCAAATGTCTTATTATCCAGCTGAAATTAGCGAGATGATTGACATCAGGCTAACTTGGTTTCTCAAAGGCAGATCCGTGCTGAAACGGTCCCGTTAATTTTAACCAGACGTCAGTCATCTGGATAAATGCGCGTGCCCGCTCCTCTTCAGAAGGGATAATAATCGAGCACTGACACCACGATGTTCTAACAGTATGGCAAATAAACTCAGAGGAACCTCTTTTTTTCTCTCCGCTGAGAAGCAGGAGAGGATCATTAATGCATATGAGGAAGTCAATACCTTAATCATGGCAAAATCTAATGCTGCATTCACAGCAAACGATTTGCAACGTTTTTGCAACGTTTTCGGTGTGAACGCAGCTTAACTCCGCTGCGAGACATAAGCGTCGCAAATATATCAGACAAGTTAAATGCGTCAGTGCTATGAAAATGTATCGGCTAATTTGAAGTGCTTCATCACCCAAATCAATCAGATTATATGTATTTAAATGTGCCTGCTGGCAGTAGTATACAAATACATATATACTTATGAGGATATATGTACTGAATGCGCAATACATGTACAATATATGTGTATATTCATGTAGGTGTAGATTACCATATAACTAGGAGTTTGAATATGTGTATGGGCGGATCAGTATGTATGTATTGTTCATAATCAGAAATTCAATCAATTGAAGCAGTGAAAATACATTGTGTATGATTCTATGTATTCTTCTTCTCATGAGTCCACCGTAATCATTGTCTACAATAATGATATGTATGGTGTACTAATAACACTGTCATATAATTATGTGTGCTTTCAACACATCCATACGTTTCTTAAGCGCTAAATGAACTTTACGAACAGCACTGCATGCAGCGGGTGATAGTCTGTGTCTGTGAGACAGGCAATGGGCGTGTGGTGATCAATGTCCGCGGCTCGAGAAGCTCTCGTAAATAAATGAATCCTTGTCGGCAGAATCGATAGCGCTCATACAGGAAGTCATCCTGATGTGAGAACGAATCTTGCCGATCTCAAAGAACTCTCTCCCTATAAAACTACTATAACTAATATCGCTCCTTCATCAATGAGGAAGTGAGCTGCCTTTTTTGTCCGGTGGGAGTGGCCAGCTTATCCAGCGAATCTCGTTCAAATTTTTGGATGTGTTACTATGGTGATTTTTCTAAACTTGCTTCGAGAAACCGAAAAGCCTGACCGACGTCATCTTATCCTGAAAATTAGCCAGCTAACTCAGTAAGCCAGGTGCGAAGAATAGGTCCCTGGTTTAATAAAGGTAAAACATATGCCCAATGCGTATATAAATATATATATATATATATATATATATATATATATATATATATATATATATATAATATAATATATATATAATATATAAATATCCTTTTGCTGTCCATTTCTCATTCACCGTCAAAATATAATTTGGATGGTATTCAGAGCTCCCTCGTTAACAATTGTGTGTACTTCTTTGAGCAAGCTCTGGCTTTTACTGGCAACCAATTTAGCCATAGAATTGTCACCATTTCAAGGGCCCTTTAAATCTCTCAATGGCCATTTGCTGATGTTTGCAAAACCATTAGTGCTTCCACACAGAACCTGGTGGTTTAATAGTTCTGTACTCTAATAGACAAAAATAGAACTCGCAGATTGGGGGTGAAGTGGTTTAATCTTTTGCTTTGGGAAGGAGTAGCAGCTGAAGACCTTGGTTTGAAGCTCCATACACTATTATGGTTCTGCATACAGCCACTGCCTGGATAGACATGCTTCTGTAGAGCACAAAGAGTTCAGCTGTCGGGAAAGAAAACTTGTTTTCAGAATTACACAGAATCCTTATGGTAAGAACTGTGATTTTTAGCTCCATTCTGGGTATCTTAATGATCTATCTCTGTGGTGCTTTAGTACTTGCAAGCTCAATTTGCTGGCTCATGAGCCAGCTTGCCAGCATAATGTTCTTTCTCCTCCACTTATTAATAATAACCCTGACTTTCTGTCCCTCTGAGCCACTACTCATGATGCTTTACTTTGTACAACATGACAGACTCCTCATACAATCCCGGCATGCATTTAACATAGAAAATATTGATTGTCTTTGTTCACAAGACAAGTCAACAGGGTACCTTTAGTGCAGTGTGTGTGACCAAATACAGTACGTACTTCCTGTATGTCCAAAAAACTGGTTCTTATTCATCGTCCATGAGACATTTTGAAACAAGATTTTGAAATGTAGCTCTCAGCTGTTTTTCCTCTTTTCCTACTTTATCTTGCTCTATGGGCTCAGTAGAGGAAGGGGCATTAAAACGTACTTTGTGTTTTAGTTATTTTCATGCTTTCAAATAAATTGAAGGATTACATGCTCCTCCGGGGGCTGAGACAATTTTTCAAAACCTTAGGCTCTTACAGTCATCCAAAAACACTTTGGATAATGGTAAAATATATTGTCCTGCAGCTAATATAGGGCTGTTTTTTTTAGTTCCTGATGAATTAATGGAATTAAGAAGCGTATCGATTTTGACCTGAAAATTGTGTTATTTACTTTGTGTGTGTGTTGTGCTATTCTCAAATGTCAGGTATATTAGATATATTTGATTATTAAGTATACATGATATATTACGTTGAATCGCAACAGTGCATTAAAATGATATCACATTACAACCCATGTTTCTGAGATTGCATGATGAAATCTTTACCATCAGCCAACCTGATTAGAACAGCATATAAAATATGTAACTTGACTTAATTTTCCTCTGAGCTATTTTTGTCAGATCCTCTTGTCCACTTAGCTTTGCAGGTTAATTGTCTCCTGGTTTTAGCCTCTGCATGTGATGCAACTTTAAAAGGGACAAGATTACAAATTCAAATGCTAATTTCCTCTGAGGCTCAATAGGTGAAAATGCATGAAACGCGCAAGCTGGTAGTAACTATTTATATGCAAGGTTATTAAAATAGGGAAACAAATTAACCAGACATCACTCTGGATTATGTTAACATGACAAACCGCCATGGTGGGGGCCTCTCGCTGCATCCACAATGCATCTGTGAGAGCAAGTACAGCAGAGTGGATGTGTTTTAACACTGTGGGATAAGTGCAGAACACTGAGGTCATACCCCAGAGCTACAAGAGATGACCCTTGAATCCACGGACACTGTGTTAATCCATTAGGGGGATCAGGGACACACACCACCCAGCACACTGCACATAGTTAGATGCAGCGCAACCAAAATAATTGTCTTCATTTTGCTGTGTACATGTGTAAAGATTCCCTTTACCCCTGTGGCATCTTCCACTCAATGTCTGTTGGCTAATATAAGGTAACGATTGTACAGTTGATCTCTGCAGCGCCAGTGGCATTACAGTAATTGAAGGGGTGTACTGCAGTGCTTGGCTGCGAATTGTTAGCAACTTTTATTTGTGACATACTAGAAACCATCCCATTTGTCTTATTTGTAGTTATTATACAATATAAATGGATTGTCTGTGGGAGAGTGATTGATTCGCTGAATTGAATTGGCAAATTGGGATAATTTTTCAGGAATTTCAGACCATTTTTCTGCCTGCAATCCATCACATGGATGGATGTAGATGATGTTCATGTATTACTACCAGGTGACCTTGCATGGTGAACTCGCATTACTGTCAATCTCTTATTTTGCTATCAGCTTCAATACAGATCACCCACTTCGGACGAGTAGAAATCAATGATAAAGATTGGAACATGTCACACAGAAAACAAGAAGGTCTTCGACTGGAATTAACTCTTCATATGATGGTGAATAGCACAGCTTTCTTTCTTACAAAATGTCCATGTGGCCCAACTCATGGACTTGGAGCTGCATCATTTCAAAGAAATAATCCTGATACAGCTTCATTTACTCTTAACCAGTAACATATAGACTGATATGTACACATCTGAACAACATCTCACATGTGTAGCCTTTTATTATAACACCCAAATTATTCAAATAGCCCTAGTAGTTGCAGATATACACCCTTTTTAGTTTGGGTTTCGAGGAAAGGGCCTAAACATAGGTGAGTATAATAACTGTATTCTTTATGGTACACATCTATAATAAGTGTATCTCTCACACCATCACAACCTATTATTGGAATTCACATCTGTGACACTGGATGCATGTTATACAGCGTTTATTTATGTTCATTTGTAACCTTTTGAATACAAAGTGTGTAATAATGCCTTTTGCATAATGCAATTGTGACAAATAATATATACTTAACACGCATCGACAACATGTTGACTGTGCATTAGTGATTTATCTTTTCATATGTCTATAAAGACGTTACTTTTATCTACTGTTGCTCAAACACAAGATAACAATCTTTGCTACATATTTGTAAACCCTTTTTTTAATTATTTTTTTGGACCATAACCCCAATTAGTGAGTGGGCGAACAAAAATACTGTGTGCATTTCATTTCATCCTCAATGAGTTATGTCTGTCACGTATACACAATACTGACTGTGAATCACACCCCAACTGTCATCACCACTCAGCTACATATAAGCAATAAGCAATAAGCTTTTATACTGTATATGTATATTATATCTACACACACACTCATCTCAAAATTATGAAGTCACTTCTGCAGGTGAGAAAACAATTAACTTAAACACTGAAGCAAGGAATGTGTAGTGAAAACAATGCCAGATCTGCCAAAGTAAAACTGAATGTAACAATGTAAAATGCAACATAACAGTTGCAATGATCACAGCAGAAAAAGGTAGTTTGTTAAATTAAAATATATTTCTTCTTTATTATTTTCCTCTAAACTAAAGATCACACATCTATAAAAACAACAATACAGATTCATAATGTTGTAGCATAAGATGGTATACATTACTGTAACTATTTCCTCTTTTACGGGTAATGCGGTTCCAATGACGTATATATATATATATCTGAGAGCTGGTGTGGCTTCATAATAACACTCGCTGTCAAGAAAAGGAACAGGCAGCTTGGAAAAATGACAAATGAAGATGTTTAATTCCAAAAATCATATCCTCCACCCATCATTTTAAAACACGGACACCTACAAATAAATGCTAATTGGTATTCAGGGAAATCTATTATTGACAAATGAGAAAATAAAGTAGTGACATGTGACTTGTGTGTTGCACCACTTTCTCTCCTCTTTTTCATTTTCTTTTTCCTGCACCTCCTTCCCTTTTATTATTGTATGTCTCTCTATCTCTATCTCTCTCACACACACACACACACACACACACACACACACACACACACACACACACACACACACACACACACACACACACACAGTTGTGCATACACACATTCAAATGCACATACAAAACCCCACTCCACCCTCTTTGCAGGAAATTTAATGGTCTCATGAACATCAGCCAGGGTCATGCTTGGGTCACAGCCAATTTATCTTAGCAACCAGCGGTGAGGGGGGCTGCGTATGAAAAGCATCTTTACATTAGCTCGGGGTTGTAATTGATTAGCTAGTTTGTGTATATAGAATAAATTGCAGTAGCGCCCTGAAAGGGAAAGAATGTGATCAAATTGAGTCTTATTCTCCTGACAGGATATAATCATTTGCTCTGTGCTGCATTGTTCCTACCCTTCATTATTCACTCTCCTGTTAGCACAGATGTTGTATTAGTCTGACTGGTACAACCACGAGCAAAAAACATTGCTTTAATCTTTGATAAATTGACGATATAGATAGATAGATAGATAGATAGATAGATAGATAGATAGCATTTAATCTAGAGTCTCCAGAGCTGTTACTTCACACACAAACCATAGCTTGTTGGCATATGGAGCGGCATATTTGACTTTTGCTATGAAAAGCAAAGCAAACAGCCCTTGAATGAGGCTGTTTTACCAATGTGTGTCACTTTGCTGCTTATTGAATCTAAAAAAACATACAAGAATCTGTTTCCAATCCCACTCATGGCATGAGGAATTACTTTCTGTGCTCTCTAGATTATAGTGCACTTTGATGCTGCTGTATTGAGACCTGCAGTATCCCTCAGTCCCGCTGGCTTTTGCTTGTCAGCTTGTTAGACCAAAGCTCACACTGTTTCTTTATTTGATTTGCTGTCCTCTAATTTGCAGTGTGCTGTTCCAATCACATAATGCAAATTACGCAGTCTGCGAAACAGCGTTGGACTGATATAGTCTGTCTGCTTATATCTCTTTTTTCAGATGACAAGCAGCTTCATTGTTTTTCCTGGAGTATCTTTTTAGTTGACAGTGGTTTGCCGACCAGTTGAACCTGGGCTTGGACAAAAGCCAGCTGCAGATAGTTATAAGGAATGGAATTGCATTAATTAAGTCCCGGTAACCTAATATGTTGAAACGCAATATGGTAAAATCAACCATTGGCATTTCCAGTATGTGGTTGAGGCTCAGGCCTCTGCATATTCCATAAAAGCATTCTGGGAAACATCCTCATTGGAAAGAGTGGAGGTCTTTGTGGCTCTGTGGTGACACAGACTCACCACGAGGCAAGCTTTCGTCTATGTCCTGGTTTTGTAATGACTTCTCATGTCTACTCACAGTTCTAAATGCATTCCCGTCTGTGAAATGCCAAACAAATTAAATCTAACGCACGCCGATTGGATTCAGTCATACTCCTCATTATGGCCATTAGAAGCCAATGAGGTATTGCAAATATTTTATTGCCAAATTTAATGAACCTGCATTTCTCCATTTGGATTTCTGGGATATTTGCATATGCCAACTCCGCACGGCTGACTGTAATGAAGCTATTCGGCAGACATTGATCCACTTTTATGGCATTGTCCAGGTGTATGCAAGCAGCTTAACTTCCTGTGGTGCGCGCAGATCAAAAATGTGTATTGGACCACAACCTCTACATTTATGTCAGCTGGGATGATTATCAGTAATAGCAAAAGCTGTAAAGCTCAAGGCCTATCGGGGAGTGGTGAGCGCAAATCTATGCAAGTTCACAGGTTTCTACCCCAAAGGCCAGTTTCACTGTGCCTAATTGAGTTGCAGATGTAATACATATTTATGTTCTGAGAATCTTTGTGGGATGCATGTCAAAATGCCATGGCCTGAAAGCTCCTGATTTATTTTGTTTCGTACACTGTTTGGTCGCACGGCACTGTTTGTGTGCCTCTTTTTGAATACTGGATAGCACTGAGAACTGATACTGAATTGGTAATTAATCACTGCTGCATTTTTTAGCCAGTCCTTTGGTGAAGGGAATGGTGTTAACTTAAACAATGGCAACAGTACAAGGGGTTGTTCTCCCAGCTGTGGTGCTACACTAGTGCCCTCTAGTGGGCGGTTGTTGTTGCCGGGAAGACCACCATTAATACCAACTTGCTTCACAGTTGGTATTAATGCACACGCTATGAAGCTTGTCTAGCTCTCCAGGCAGGAAGGAAAATATTGATGCAAAATGAGCACTAATTGCACAAATCAATTCTTGGTCAAAGGTGGCCGATGAAAAGGGATGTCAGTTGTTATGATCACTTTGCATGTGCTAATAATTCATACATTAAGATCACACCAAAAAATCTGAAGAAAAACATGTCTAAATATCAGATTTGAAAGCATATACATACATATATATATACATACATATATATATATATATATATATATATATATATATATATATATATATATATATATATATAGTAATATGTAATATATGGTCCTATATGTGAGAATTTTGCACATTGCCAGTGCACTTTGTTTTATTTATCAATCTTTTATATTACACAAGACAAGGGCACCATCGTGTGGTCATCTACCAGTAGAGCACAAAGGCAACTGAAATAAATTACATGATTCATTGTATACACTGAGATGATATTCATTATGCAGCCACACATAGATTCATTTTCAGCCCTGAATAATCAAATTGGTGCATTTTTTACAAATGCATGCAGTATTTATTTTACACAAACAGTGGCATCAGTCAGTTGGGAACAAAACAAAGCCAGATGTTGTTGAAGAAGTATATTGCACAATGCTGTATAATGCTTTTTATATAATTCTGGGGCACTATAAAACAAATGTTGGTTGGAAGAATGAGGTGAAAGCATTCAGTTGG
Source organism: Taurulus bubalis (assembly GCF_910589615.1). Classification (NCBI taxonomy): domain Eukaryota; kingdom Metazoa; phylum Chordata; class Actinopteri; order Perciformes; family Cottidae; genus Taurulus; species Taurulus bubalis. The sequence goes on from NC_136592.1 coordinate 23,290,370, forward strand.
ATAACTTACATCAAGTGGTACAATGGCTCCAGAGCGTATGGATTACATCTCCTAGTCAGAGCCTCACTTATAATTATTTCCTTTTGCAATTGTTCTCTATTTAAATTCGCTGAATATTCAACTCTGCTGGCTGATACTGACAGCATTTGTTTCTAGTATTACACTTTTGTATCATATGATACAATACAATACATACATGGGTGCTTTTGAGAGTGAAACCAATGTAGTAAATCACATATGTGGCAGTAACTTCCCTTAAGCACAGCAATGTAACAAAAGTGGAGCAATATTCGAGTCACTTGGCTCTGCTGCTGTTTTGACATCACCCAGCAGAGGAAGGCTGTGCTGGAGTGTCTTTCCTGTCCCCAGGTAAGCTGTACATCATCTTTTGTTTTGCCGGGAAAGCCGCAATTACTCTGAATTTGGTCCAGTGTTACTCCAATAGTTAGCAGCAGCAGGTCCAACATATTGGTTTCTCTGCACAGAGCGATGTGAAAATGAATGACTATCGCTCTCCTCTCCCTCAACAACCGCTGCCTGAATGCCCTCGAGTAAGGCACTCAGAAGAGCTGCTCCATGCTTAACAGTAGAATGTGGTGGCTACACTGAGCCCTTGCGAGTCTAAACATAAGACAATAAATGCAAAGTGGGTTGTTTTAAAAAGAACAAGCAAAGTAACCGCACCCACACAGCAGGGATCTGGAGCACTGCTATGCTGAATCAACACTTTTGCTTAAAGAATGGAACCTATACGGTATTCCTGTCAATGTGTCAAGTCCCATAAATCCCTAATCTGTAGTGTCTAATGTATGTATGCATATATGTTCTTTATTTTGTATATGGAAATGTGTACTGAGGCACTTAACAAGATGCTTTCAACAAAATGATACTCGTGATTTATTATGCACTGCTGCACATATCCTACTTTGTTGTACGTCTTCAGCTAATCTTTTCTCAAACAAAAAAAGCAATCTTATAATACAATAAGCTTAATTAAAAACCTTCAACCACCATACTGTTCTTTAAAAGCATTTCATTGCCAACAATGACACATTTAGATTAATAGCTTTATTGTAAGTAGTAAAGATGCCCTTTGAATTAGAACGTGTACAGTGTGAAGCTTTAGAAAGAGAAGAGAGTAACCAAGAACATTTGTTCACTAAACACCTCCACCTTTGAACCTTAGGAAGAACATACTTCACAAAGTTTAACTTCTGAATCATCCTCCTGTTTTAAGAAGTGCTGTAGTTGCACATATACACTCATATATTTTACCAAATGAAACATTGATGTTCCCTCTAAAGCCTCCATCCTTCTTACTACATGTTTCACAGACAATAGCACTTTGCCAGCAATTTGTTTCAGCCAAGATGTATGGTGTGATAAATATTTAAAATCAAATTTGGCAAAAAGACATAGATGGATGTGCCACCCCGGGCTGTCGTGGGAGCCACACACTAAAGTACAGGGACGTCCCTACCGAACTCTCTCGTATCCACACATACACACAGGTGCACAGCGATGCTCACATATACAGTACAGTATGTGTAGACGTGCACATCGGCAAGACATTTCATTATTACTTCTTTGTTGCACCAAAGTCTCCGTTTTCTAAAACTGTGATGGTGCTTGCATGATGGTGTGGGCATGCAAAAGGAGAGCTTGGTGGCCTCTGTAGCAACGTATGCAAAATGAATGAATGAACGTGTACGAGTAACAGAGAGTTGTTGGCTTGGCAGTGTGTGTCCGTGTGTGTGCCACGAGGGTTGGGTTTGGGGGAAAGAAAGCCTGGATGAATGCATGTATGGATGAGGCAGAATGGTGCTTCTGTGTTTACAGTCCAAACACTCCCGCTGTGTCTGCTGAGAGAGTTGTCGGCTCTTTGCCAGGGATTCGCTCCACTTGCCTGACTCCCAACATGCTGCTGATTTGTTTGAGTATGGGTTGAGGGAAATTAGTCAACAAGCAAACCCAAGCAGAGTGACTATATTGAGTTCCTGCTCACTGAGTGGGGCAAGTCTTTCATGCTGAGCGCTGCATTGAGAAGCTAAACGCTTAAGCCAACATCATGCTGCTTTTTAACAGCGAACATTTTATTTCAGTAAAATCCTTTCTCCTTTCAGAGCCACAACAAAAGATTGCAGTGGAGGCTATGATTCTGAAATACTGAGTGTACTCATCTGCTTATTTGTGGAAACAAGGCTAACCAAAATATCATAACATTTTCACTTTGTATCATACTTAGTTGCATCAACCTAATGTTGTTTTCTGAGGGATTTGAAATCATTATGAAATAATATTTATAAAACACTGATTTCTATTCAGATTGCATGTAGTTTGCCTTCAGATAGACCTCAGCACTGAGCGCACATATTAGTTTACCAATTTTATATCATTTTATTATCTTATTAAGACTGAAGAGTCAAACAGTGTTACATGTTTAGTATAACCATAAATTAAAATGCCCAAATGACATGTATAAATATTAACTCCATCATTCCGAGAGAGAGGAGGGATCAGTGTGTGTGTGTGTGTGTGTGTGTGTGTGTGTGTGTGTGTGTGTGTGTGTGTGTGTGTGTGTGTGTGTGTGTGTGTGCGTGTGTGTGTGATGCTTGGTTGATGTATGACCATTGAAGTGCTCCTCCATTCATCACCATTGCACAGTAAATGCTCAGTTTTCGGGGCTTGTCGTCTGCTCTGTGATGACTAATAGCTTGAGTTTAGATGGCTGATAAAGGCACAGTGTAAGTAATCTGCTTGGGAACAGATGATGCTCCCTGCACTGTACCTGCCCGGCCCCTCGAGCAGCTTTTGTAAACCGTGAGGAAAAGTGCATGGACTTTGGGATTGGTTTGAAAAATATAGCCCTACTTCAGTCATTAATCAACTTACCTGTGCCGACCACGCTTCGCCTTTATTAAAGTTGGCTGTGTGTTGGATTGTGAAAATGCACAATGCAATCTTTTTAGTTGGTTGAACATTTTAGGGATTTCTTTTGAATGCAGTGCAGCCCACTGAAGTGATACCTAATGGGAGCATTCTCAATCTACTGCTTACTTCAATGATTTGCAATAATATGTGTGCAAATAATTGATAATAAAAAGAAGAAGTTTAATGCTGTGTCTTATTCCAGTACCAGTAAATACAAAATACAGAGGGAAATTACTGTGCTACTCCGACCAGTATCAGAGAATAATTTTCATACACAATGTTACCAACAGCAGACACATACAAAGATGTATCTCACTCATTCATGGCAACAAGATGTCCTTGCATGTACCATTACAACAACAATGCTTTGATAGGTTGTTGCTATTAGTATTCCCCAAATGTATTGTGCCTTTTGGAAGAACTAAAAATGCCTGTGTAGAATAACTTTAGGGTGGGGCAAAAAATAACTGGATGTAAAATGAACGTTGTGATGTGGAGATATGGCTGGTAATTAAAGGGCTGGTATTTAAAAGTAGTAGGTTACAACATTGCTTTAAAAAAGGCCGAACCAACCAGGTAATAAAAAACATTTCTCATCTTATGGTCTAAGTTGGGGTGACAGATTCCGTCTAACACATGTTAAGTCAAAGAATCAAACATTCATTCATGTGTCATTGCAATTTAAATTATTTATTTCATGTTGCATATTTTGATTCCCATGTATATTTATATAATTCTTAAATTGTGAGGAAAGTAATGGGACTTTGAAAGTAAATTCAGCTTTTCATTGAGGGAACACTTTTTGTAACTGCATCCACCTGTGTCTTGTTGTTTTCATCGGCTACTCTACGATTGTAATATGCCAGATGACAAAGCCAATTTGCGATCTGTAAAAAAAAAGAAAATAAATACAACTTAAGGCTGCGGATAACAACGACACATTTTGTTCTGTTTACCACGTCAGTAAATTAATCAGGACTGTCGCTTTTATTCACCGCGGCGAGGCAGCGAGGATGATGGGAAAAGACGCAGAGGTGAAAGGTCAATCAACAGCCGAAGAGGAAAAACGTAAAGTCGGGGAGGAGGGGGGGAAGAGAGAGAGAATGTTGCCAAAGTTTGCGCGACACGAAGGCATTTCCTACAAACGGAAAAGAAGGACACGACCAGCAGAGCAAGTTCACAGAAAGAACCACAACAAACCGAAACAAAGTAAGCGTTTCTATGTAGCGTTATATCCTTTATACAACTTTTTTAGTTTGGTGCGTTAGGCCGACCTATTGGCGTCGTTCTGACATTAGGCTACAGGTGCATCCAGGCGTGTTTTTATTCTATGTATCATAGGTGTGCTTAGTACTACCCCCGCGGTGTGTCCAGTATGTGTTTTACTGCAGTCGTGGTGATACAACGTTAACACATTACGGTCAGTATGCCTGCTTTGTTCCATCCAGTATGTGGTGGTGCAGGAACAGTAACGCTAGCACAGGCCCTATGTCACCGCTACATACGTCATTTGAGCATAGCAGGAAAGGCACAGGTGTAATTAATCTCAGTAATAATGATGGCCACGTTCCATTTAGATCGTCCAAATCCAGACTCATGCTGTAATGATTGCTGGGTACGTTAATGGAACGACTCTTTAATTGGTGTTATTACTCACACCTGTGCTTTTTCTGCTATGACAATTCAAAAAGGCTAAAGTCAGAATGTGACGAATTGGTTGATACAGGTGTTTGACACATGGTGAATGGCAATTTTGACAAACGGCACGAATCCTCAGTCACAACCATTGCTTTTAGCTGGATAACCTGTAATATTCATCAGACTTAGCATATTTTTTCATGCTGACTTTTCTGTGGCAGATTTAGTGACACTCAAGGAAATGAATGCCTGATGGTTTCCTTCCAGCCCAGTGTTGACCTCCTGGAGTTTCACCTGGGTTATGTCCACTACTTTTCCTGCTTTCCATTTATTAACCTAATCGTTTTGGAGATGGAGACAATTTGTCTTCACTTTTTTATGATGCAAGGTACAGCATTTATTTAATTGATTTGAAAACTGTCAAAACAAAGTCACTCTGCTGTCAAGAGTTTCTATGGCTGGACCTGTCATCAGCATTGGACGTGTTTCCCAATTGTTACAAAGGTATGCCATCATGCTGGAAGAGTGACAGTAACGTAAGATTATAAAGTAAGATTAAGACTTTCTTACATTTTCCTCTCTGATCTTTTCTTTCTTTTGTAGTAGATTTTGAAAACCCTTCATAGCAATTGAATATGTTTTGCCAGAGAGGATGAGGCAATAACTCTGCAATCTCTCTTTTTGTTGTCACCCCTCCATTATGGCAGTGTATTCCTTCTTATCTTTCGTAACTGCTCTTCAGATATTCCTGATATGCCTGAGGTGACATTCCGAGTGGGGTTTTGATCAAGCAAATAGCCCTTGAGGAGTCAATACTGAGTGAGTTTATCTGAACGTACATTTTCTTATCCTTCATTCATTATCGCATTACTTGAATATTAGTGGTTAATACCCAATTGCTCCTCCAGTGATTAAAGAATCGCCAGAATATGACCAATGTGTGACTGCTATGTTCCTCTTTAACAACATGATACATTGTTTTGCAATATTTCCCAAAAAGCAACAAAACAAAAACGAAACAATAGGTTTCTCTTGAAATATCAGTGTGGTATATTTTTGGAAAAATATCAAATTTGCCATATTGTACTGTATATTTCTAACAATGCTTCATGACTTGTAGTCCAGCATCATATTCACAGTTGCTCTGATAGTAGGTGAAAACTATCAGCATAGTTTTTAATATAATATGTGGTATTTTCACCAGACATGCCTAGGTTTTTAAGAATGCTGTGGTGAAGCATTTTATCCTTGTGAATTGTATGCCTGCAATGCTGTCATTGTGTATGATCCAGTGTACACACTTTTTACTGGCAGTTACTGCTTTACACAATGCAAAGATGTTCACATTTTATTATATTTTATAGTCAAAAGCTGTACATAGTGCATCCAAATATTTTTGCTGTTAACATCCTTCTTGCAGATTTGAGGTCAAATTGATGCTTTGCAGGTACTGACACTCTTTTTTGCAGCTCGACTGTGCTGGCTAAGCAGTTCTTTTAGCACACATTACCCAGCATGGCAGGCATGCTCTTCTTATCCCTTAACTAAACTAACATTCCACTTATTTTCATCCAAGCAACTTCCTAAAGGTTCTCGAGGAGGAGGAGGAGGAGGAGGAGGAGGAGGAGGAGGAGGAGGCGGCGGCAACAGTAGAAAGGAGCTTTTAAAGCAAGCTGAGCCACCAACTGCTCCTGCACATCTTTTCTCTTATCTTAATAAGTAATGAGGCTGCCACAGGCTGACAATGAAGTATTTTGAAAATAGTTCTAATGTATGGCTCTGAAAGGAGCATTTGGGCATTGATGTATGGCACAAACAGGCTTGGAAACAAGTGAAATATTAATGGGCTGTTTCCCAGGACTTAATGTGGGATTTACCTGATTGCTTTGGTGAGAGACCAGGGCTGGGATGAGGGTGCTGGGTAGCAGGACAATGATATGAATGAGAGACAAGACTTCAGGATATTAGCAAGGTGTATGCTCGGTATCAAATTACTGAAATAATTCAGTTTATTTTGTATAGCCCAACATCACAAATACAAGTTTGCCTCGGAGGGCTTTACAATCTGTACACATGACATCCCTGTCCCGGGACCTCACATCGGATCAGGAAAAACTCCCCCAAGAAGATAGTAAAAACCCTTTCACAAGGAAAAAAAAGGGGAAGAAACCTGAGGGAGAGCAACAGAGGATCCCCCCTCTCCCCGGATGGACAGAAGCAATAGATGTCATGTGGCCAGAATGAATAACGTAACGGAGTTACAGCACATTCAATGAATGTGACAGAAATGATTCATATAATGAGTAGTATCCATGATCCAGATAGCCACGACCCATTAAGCAGAAGGAGGTAGAGACATACAGCCATCCACCACATGAATTAGCATTTATTGTTGAGCCAACTCATTGCCGCGGGTGTAATTGGCGAGTCAAGAGCAATTAGAACTTGCAAATATTGAACCAAAAAGACTGAAGCATTTCTATATAAGATTTAATATTGTGTATCTGTTTTTTGTATTTTTTATACGTACAAACAAGTGCAACTTCTCTTTATTGACGCAACAGGACACAGTAGAAATAAACAGAACAATCCATCTACTTGCTTGCTGCTAATTAATCACCTAAGACATTTGGTTTTTAACTGTCAAAACAGCCGATCATATCTGGATACACCACAAGGGAGCAGCAGTGTAAAAGGAAGAGCGCTCAGCAGGTTGTTGAAACGCATAGAGCATTCGGGACAACTGAATTATGTTTCTGTTTTGCCAATTGAGTGGCTTTTTTTTAATGTAATAGAAATACAGTGAAAGAAATTGGAAAATGTGCCAAAAAAAATGTTTTTTAGTGAAAAGTCCAAACAAATATATACATTTTCCGGTGCTTCCCTTCACTTGAAATAAAAGCAGTTATAACTGAAAGTTGAAATTTGATTTTATTTTGTGTTATCAACAGTACAATAATAGCAGAAAGGCCCACTGTTCAAATAGTGTGGTGAAAAGGTGAGCATACGGTTATAGTTTAAGTGCTTTACCCAGGAGACGAGGCCTAAAACAATACTGACGCACATAATTAAAAAGTTTCGTTTGAGAGCAGCAGTGGCATCCCAGAATGCCTGGGATAGCCATTCAAGCCCGGAAAGGTCAATAGTTAGAATAACTTTTGTCGGTAGAGCCAAGTTTTCCTTTTCCTCTATTTCAAATTGCTTCCAGATTCTTTTTTTTTCCCTCTCTGAGCAAGTTATTACCAAAATTGAGTGCAGACACTCACCATTTTAGCAGAATCATACATTTCTCTTTGAAGTGTAGAATGAGTGGGCACTCTCCTGAAACATGGCCCTCTCTTGTGTGTGTGTGTGTGTGTGTGTGTGTGTGTGTGTGTGTGTGTGTGTGTGTGTGTGTGTGTGTGTGTGTGTGTGTGTGTGTGTGTGAAATCAGTGCTCCTCTGGGATTTTATTGCGCATGAGGTAAAGGAACGATTTTTGATTGATGGAAAATTGCCCAATGTTTCATAAAATGGCCAAGTTTTCCTTCTGAACTTGTTCATGGTTACTGCATGTTGCAAAGAGGAATGACATTTTTGAAAGCATGTAGAAAGCCCATTTGGTACCTCCCATTTAGGTGTGACAGCTCCTTATTATATTACAATCAATATCAGTCTTATAGTGGTTACTACATTCCCCAAAGTTTGTATTGGAGCAGTGGACACAAGCACTCTTTTGGACATTTATAGTTGCATCTGGCCACTGAAACCTGTTTTTGTACAGCAACAGACCATATCTGTTCCACATTTCATCAAAAAGTAGTTATGTAATGCAACAGATAATCAGGGTAATACATTTGAATGCTTAACTCATTGCTCAGTTTTTAACCATTCATGGTTAACATCTTAACTGATTATAATACATTATTATAAACCTATAGGTATCTTGGCCAGGTTTCAATGTGTATAAGCGCCAATCACAGTCCCCTTCACAAAGAAAGCCTTTACCTCAGTCCGCTCTAATGAGGGCTCACTATGTGAGTCTTCATGTCACCTTTTGAAAAAAAAAATTAATTCAATTAAAGTAAACTTCTATTTCATTGGCTGATCAAGCACTTTTAGTCTCTATAATATCCTGTGTGAAGGCCCAATTTGCCACACTCAGACTCTCCTCCCCTTTTCACTCCTCCTGAACAGAGTGCCTCTGCTGCTTGAAATGAAAAGCAAATATTAATATTTGCTGATGCTACTCTGGAAGGTGAAATATGGGAGGCCCAGGGAGGTGTTATACATTCCCCACTTAATGACACATTTACTTAACTGTTCTGTTGGCAGTTTTTCTTCCCAAATAGCTGCAACATTCAATATCTTCACTGATAGTGAACGTTCACTTTCTCACACTAGTTTGCTTTAAAGAGTCTGCAAAGCAAACATTACCTCTTCATGAAAGGTACAGTAAAATAAAGTGTAAAATGTTACACTTAATTAATATATGGTCTGTAGATTTAAACAGTAAATGCAACCCCCTCTATAATATTTACATTTAACCATTTAAAAAAAATGACTTTAACAATCCTATTTAAATGCATATTAAATAAATATGCAGTGCTTTTGATGGTAACCAAACATTAGTCTAAATGTTTTGATTGTCACGTACACATTTTCCTTTGGTATCACACAGCCAAGTACTTGAGGTTGTGAAACAATGATCAGAATACATCTTGGAATCAGGATGGTAAACACACACGCAAGCTTTATGTGCAGTATCTTTTACAATGTTTCAGAAAACCAATCCAATGTATATTAACTCGAGTGCTAAATCTGTATAAGCAGTTTATCTCCAATCTTTTGTTGAACACAGAGACACAATAATTTATCGCAGGTGCTAGCTATGAGTTTTAGGGCTGTTTTGTTGTATTAATGCAATTTTATTTTACCAAAGATGGACAACTTTGTACAAATGATTTAGAACAGTTGCTTAAAGCTACAATTCCCAACGCTGAAAAGCTGGTTAGTATTGAAGTGTCTTTATGAGAAGATGGGAGTGCATGCTCTGTAATTTAAGTCCGATGGATGGCCTTCACACCAGTGCTCTCACATTAGGAGACCAATTACTGCACGGGGAGATGAAAGGGACTTAGTAAATATGAAATAGGTTGTCCGGGGTGACATTAATAGAGTTAACCCAGGGACGGGGCGAGATCAAAGGGGCCTCAACCATATTAACTAATCTGTCTGTGTCTACGCACACAACAGCTGATCGAAGATAACGACAGTGTAGGTCATCAAAACACAATGACCAGTATCAAGTGTGAGCGAGCATGGGAGCTAGGGTGGGCATTTGTACTCTGGCTTTTGATGAAGAAATATAAAAGTGTGTGTGTGTGTTTGTGTGTGTGTGTGTGTGTGTGTGTGTGTACATATTTGTCTCTCGCTGGGTAAGATGTCAGCTCCTTAACAGGGGAATCTGTTAACACAGAGATGGAACAGTTCCATGTTTTTGTGGCGGTAAGGGAGGTAGACAGTAGAGGTGGGTCTTTAATTAGATTCATTGCAGCTAAGGTTGTTTACCGTAGCCCCTCCTCCCCCTCCACCCCATGCTCCTGACAGCAGCTTTGAAATATGGCACTTTTGCTTGTTTGCTTCCTCCAGCTTTGCCGTCCAGATTTAAAAGCATATTGGTGCTTATGCATCGAGGGCTATAATGATCCATCATACCATGCGGACGAGGGGGCAGAGTCCTCCGCTCCACATAAGGCGCGATTTGGCCATCTGCTTGGATTCTTTCCGTCTCCCTGGAGACCCCCATCTGCCTTTACATTATCAATTACAGTTGCCCCCCCCCCCCTAACCCCCTCCGGCTCCGCCACCACTACAGACTTAGCCACACCCTCGTCACGTATCTATAGAGCGTTTGCTTTAACCTAGCAAGCATCGTTGTTCCTGAGACACAACGCAAATAAATGCGTAGAGCACACAACAGTGACTTCACTCCAAGGGAAAAAAAGAAGTACAAGAAGTCCGTTAAGTCGTTGAACATACCCACTGCAATATAGTCAACTGTCTGCAGCATGCCTGACAACCTTATGTCCAACCTGGTCGCTTGAAACGGGTTGCCCGCAAAACCATTTTTTTCCTACGGTACTGCCCATCTGGCGTGCGCTCCTCTCTTGCGCCGTGTTGTTCAGGTTTTTTTTAGAGGCGCATTAAAGTTAGAATATTTTCAACTTTTTAGCTCCAGATGCAATTGACCAATGCAGCCGATAAAACCAAGTAAAAGGCTTTACTACTTTACTTTATCACCCACTTCCTGTGGTTGAAACATGGTTGGACATTGATATTAGGGATAGTTAATTACGATGAACTGTGTAATTTTCCCCTCTCTCTCATTCAACAGAAGAGCAACAGCAAAAGCTCGAAGTTTGCGTTGACAAAATGTTTGACCTCGTTATTTACATTTGATTGTCTGGTTGCACACGCAACCCCGCTCCACCGGCTCAACTCGCTTTGCCGTGATCGGCCCCTAACACTGTCCTCTGCACTTACTGTGAGACTAATTTGTAGCATGTGTTTTCAAATATAGATCTGCACCGCTGTCCAGTGGCGTTTCTAGGATTCAAGGAAAGGGGGGGCTTAGCCCCTAGAGAACTGGCATGTGTTCACGCGCTGTGCGCGCCAATTTTTTTTCATTGTGTTTAATTTATCCATTGTTTCAGACAGTTCATAGATTGGTTCTATCAGAAAGAGTGTGATTTTGCTCTGTAGTTTTGCTTGCATTCATTCAGTATTTGATAATAGAAGAGACAGAATGTCAGGGTCATAGTGAACACAAATATGAACTTTTCTCAAATAACGAGAGAGAAATACTTTTCCTGCTTGTAAAGGAAAGACGGATAAACTAGCTTTCATATCCACGTCACTCCCAAATCCACTGGATGGAGAATGGACCTGACAGCTTTTGAGTTGTTTACTTGTTTTATTTTGAGCAGAAGGGAATAAGATTTTGATCTATTTTGTTGTCTGTGTAGTTTTTACAAACCAATGATATTTTATGCTAATTTAGACACTATCACTGAGATAAAGATGAACTAGTTCAGTGTCAAATATACCATTCAATAGTAAAAAAAAACTTGAATAATAAAAACATTTCAAGTACATCTTAATTATCGAATGATAAATATTGTATGATGGTACTCCTTGGTGTAGTTTACTATGAGATAAACTCCTTGGTGTAATCCTGCTGTGGTTGATGAGAGACATTACAGAGTGAGAAAGCCAGCGCAGCAGCCTCCCCAAGGTCCTAGTGCCCTAAGGTTAAGTATGATAGTAGGCTATTGGATTGTAATTTTAAGGGGAGAAAACATACAAACCAGAACATATGCACATATGTCGCATGTTAGAGTTATAAATAAGTTGTCCATGTGAGAAACAATAGTTTAATTTAATGACATCACCAAAATAAAAAAAAATAAAAAAGTTTTTTTATTTTTTTTAAATTAATATTCGGGGCTAATTAAAAAACATCCGGGGCTAAAGCCTAGGGACGCCACTGCCGCTGTCCCCTGCTCATTGTTTCTGATTCTTTTTCAGTGTGGCACTCTGTACCTGGGATGATCTGAGGCGTTTGCTCCAAAGTGTGAATGTGAGAAGAGACCAGCTCGAGAATGAGAAGCACCCTTGGTCTGCAGTTTCCAGGAAAAGCGATGAGGTTCTCAAGGGGACAGGTATGTGTGGGAAGAGGACCCTTGTCAGGAGCATGGCGCCTCATTAATATGGAGACAGGTGCTCTTTTGATGAGTTCATAAGCAGTTCACCAGCAGCCTGGAAGTAGTGCACTTTACAAGGCTGTTCAAAGATCTTTGACATCTGAGAAGAGCCAGTGAAGCCAATAATCCTACTTTCAGAATGTGAGTCTTTCCTCAGAGATCAATCCCAGATCGAAACATCAAATAGAACTGCTGCTTTTCTCTTTTTAAACCCCCCCTCCTCCCCTTACAAAAATCACTTACTAGATGGTATTAGACAAGCTAGCAAAAGTGTCATTACCGCTGGGAAGAGGGGATGGATAGATTTCTGTCAAATTGTGGAATATTTTCCACCAACTTAAGCCTATAGTAAAGAGCGCAGCATTATTGATAAGACAGTGCTCTGGGTCCAGCGCTTTACCCAAGGGCCGAAAGAGAAGCAATCCACAGAAGAGGGCTTTCATGTTCATCTATGTACAAGAACAAAGCGAGGATTAAGTCTGGGCCTTTCATCCACAAAGCGGGAGGAGTATTTTTTATTTTTTTAAACTTTTTTACTCACCCCCTGGGAAGGCCCTGCGCTCGGCTAGAGCCATTTCAGGAGTGCCATAGCACTGTCGCCTCTGGCGGGTTTGACGATCCCCCACACTGTCCTTTGCCTGGCACTGAAGAGTGTGGGAAAATATCTGCTTCCAATAGATGATGGAAGTTAGTTACAACTCTGCAGTACACATACAACATTTTTGTTGATATACAATATGTTGTAGAAATGTTTGAGGCCACACTTACAGGTTATAGTTTCCAGAATATGTTGCGAAAGGTGTCTCGTCCAATCAGAGTAAATGCTTCTCTCTATGCACTGACAGGAAATCAGGTTAATTATTTCGAGCCTCCCTTTTAATTTGGAGGGATGTTTTATTTTGACGACAGCCCAGTCAATCTGTTTGTATTGATGCTGTCATTTCTGGAGGCAAGAATGCGTCCAAGTTAAATCGTAGATATGTTGGGAATCATGTTTCATCCGTCTCTAAGGTTTATAAGTAGATTACCTTTTGTAATTCGTTTTGTTACACCAGTCAATAAGCGTCCAATGCAAATGTGGTTCATTTGTATTTGAATTGATGTCCTGTCCCCATTAACTTATGCCTCTAATGCATTCTGGTACATTAGTAAATAGACCTGCCGGATTAATCATTAGTTCATTGGGATCATTTGCTTTCCTCTTGCTTAATCGAATCTCTGACATTGGTAATAAGGGCAGACTTCACCTGGCTCCCTGGACACTCAAAAACAAGGAAGAGTAATTTCAGGGGAATGTTGGAGGCTTTTATTTGTTTCAGTTGGGCACTACATTTATATTTTGGAAAAATGTCAGACAGCCGTAAACAAAAAATATATTTTGATAGTTAGGAGTTTGTTTCTCATAAGCAGTGCTAAAGTTTGTCGAGTTTAATTGGCATTTAGCATTCTACCTGTAACACTTATTTCGATGCGCCCTCGCTCTCCGTTATCTCCCTCTCTCACATTGACCCTGATAATTAATGGCTTTTATGTCTTGAGAATAAAACCTCTAAATAGGCTCCTTGCACATTATTTATTTAGTTCTAATTAATTGAAGCATACCTGGATTGAATTCAACAAGGCTAAGGTTGCTGCGTCTCCTTATAAGAAACCCCTCGTCCTATGTAAAGGCTGCACAATCGCCCTCTATCCGCCTCTACAACCTGACATATTTTAATTATTAATGGTTAAAAGAACATGTCTTTGTGTGTATTTATACTTCTGGGTGTTTTAACCCCATACTGGTCACGTGACTATCGTCAATCTAGGGTCTTCACATGAAGACTTTTGATGCTATACTGTGATTGTAGAGGGCAATTGGCCTAATGCAATGCATTATGGGCCTGTGATTTGGGATATCATCACCCCTTGAATCAGCTTCACCAGAGAAGATGTCACCAGACATGGACATGTCTAGAAGTCAATGTTGTGAATAAATGCATGCAGTATATGCCGTGGTTTGTGCAGGAATTGCAGACAATGACCTTAGTGAGCTGTTATGAATACATTTAGGATTAAACGATAGCAGATTATCTTTTTCAAGCAGCCTCCAAAGTTACCAATAGTGATTCATTTTTCATGTGAGGTATCTATGTATGTGAGTATTTAATGCATTGCAATACATGCTTATGGCTGTTTTGAGATGTGCCTTGAATAACTAGGACTGAGATCCATTCTGTGCGAGGGACATGACCAGGAATATCAATACCATGCAACAGTATGCGAGCCAGTTTCCAAGTAACTGTATTAATGTGAAGTAGGCTACTCCTGTTACGGAAGTCATATTAGAAAATGTTGACACTTTGCCTAGTTGTATTAGAGAAAGCATTTTACTTTTTTTTTATTTTTTATTTTTTTAGCATATTTCTTTTTGCACTCTTCCACTGAGCGAGGGGCCACTTATCAGCGAGTAAGATGTGCGGATTTACAGCAATCGTAGCAGCAACCGTTATGGCCCGTGTGGTATCCCATCCAAACAAAGACGCCCTTTGTAAATGTGCCTTTAACCCATAACCCACCCAATCAGCACTTGTGTGTTCCTTTTTGTTTTCCAACCATCCCCAAAATGCATCCATCTCTTTAATGGATTTTTTTTTTCTTTTCCTGTGGATAACATGGTTCAGAATATAGCAGCACCAGGCGAGGAGGATCATAGATGGAGTCAGGCCATGCAGGCCCTTAAAAAGCAAGATTAATAACCCAGTGCAGATGATCTCATAGTTAAGTGTTTTCTGTTGTATTTACACATCCGCCTGGGCTGTCAGGCTTCTGCTCGTCTCTGAGAAATGGAACCGACACATCCTGACACTAATGCATCACTGAAAATATTTGAAATGAATAAAGCTCATGCTTTCCAGCAGCAGAGAGAGACATTACAAACACTTCATTTGACATTGACACAATGGCGCCTCTTCTCAATGCAAATACTGTTATCCTCCCACAAGCCCCCCTCCTTTTGATGGAGGAGTCACACAGGGGAAAATCTCCTGCACTCAATGCAAACTAATGAGACATATTAATGACATTAGACACTTAATTCAATGCATGTATAATTCATAATAATTGATTGCCCTGGTTTGAAGGAGTGCCTTTTGTGAGAAAAATTATCCTATTAAGCCAGGTTTAATCCAAATCTAAGCTGTCAAAACACCCAGCTCTTATTGCATCTCACACTGTTAATCGTCATAAGCCTTTCAGATTGATTATTCACACGTTTGGGAATGAGCTTTCATTTATGCTTTCCACTGTTGTAAAAATAGGTGTGCCACTTTCCTTGAAATTATTCTTTATTTTCACATAACTTAAGAGGGGTTATTAGCTAAATCAATTTTCAAGATAAATATTTCCATACTAAGAAATTCCTCTGAAGTATCAACTTAATCTCTTTTTACTCCTCTCCATCTGTCTCTTTCTGTCCCTCCAGAATTATGGTGTAGTGAGTTTCTGGTGTACTCAAATCTTTTCAAATGCTGCCATGGAAGGCCGTAATATAGCCAATCATATATTGTGTTGTAGTTTGCAACACGCTATATAAAGGAAACACTAGAAACTACTGTCACAACGTTATACATGGCCATTAAGCGGCGCTTTTCTTCTTTTTTTCTTTGACAAACAAATTACATCTACTACAATCATTACATTTTGGATGATCATATGTTTCACCGCTATTGTTAGCCCCCTTGCTCCGTTTTTATTGTTAGTGGATCATGGGAGAATTTGCTCACCTTCAGCCCTCACAAGAGGGCATTAATCTCTCAGATTTACGCCGCTTTTATGCTATTTGATAATCAATTAATCATACAAGTTTAAACGGCATGGGAACAGGAAAGAAGTGTTCAGTTCATAAAGGAATAGAGAGATGAGAAAATTGACAGAGGACATGGCAGTGTGACCTGTGCATGTGTCTGCCTCATATCATTCAATCTGTTAACATTTAGAGAAGACAGTATAACATGTGACTAACACAGAATTGGCATGTGACTCATGTTAATTGTGCTTTCGGGGAGGATTCCCTGACATAACACCGTCACAGGACGACTGATCGAGTTGAACTCTTACTTCTGCCCAAATAGGTTTGTTAGTCGAGTTTAAATCAACTAACAAACATATTTGGGCATTTTCTTATTTATATGACACTGGATATTTCTACGTTTGTGGGGGCATAAATAATGCATGAGAAGAACATTTGTTTGAATTTGCCATCATTCTAATATATCGTAAACGCACAATGTAGGTTTGTCATGTACATACGCATTATGTTACCATTCATAGTATGCTTGCATTCATTTCAATGGCCCATTTGTGAGTTGTGATGTTGACACAATGGCTCAGTGTTTAGCATTGTCCTAACAGCAAGAAGGTGCTGCTTTTTCTTCCGTCTGTGTGGAGTTTGCATAGCACTCTAATATTTGTGTGAGGGTGCCCCAGTTGCTGCAGTTTCTTCTTACAGTTCAAATTGCTCACAGATATGTGTGTGCTCACCTCGTGATGGGTGGTTGACCTGTCAAAGTGGGTTTCATCCCCTCCCTAGCCCCCAACCCTTACCCCTTATACTTAACAAAATATTACAATGCCAATAGCAAAGAGAGGAGCGCGAGTTGAAGTGTATGAAGTGATGGTGGCGGAGTAAAGGTGCCTGAGTGGGTGGATTGTTGGACAGCTCTAAAGACGTGACCTCTTTTCCATTTTCCTTCAATAATAACACAAGTCAAGAAAGCTTTTATGTGACTTCATGGGTAGATGACAGAAAATAGATTTCTTAATCAGGTGTGTTTGGGTGAAGGTGCTCTGGTGGTTCAGCCTTCATCAGACCGTATTGTTATCAAATCACTGGTTGGATCCTGACCTCTGATCCCTGTTTTATGAACATACACAAAGGTTGTCAGAAATTACAGGGTGTGTGGCAGATCCAGAGCGATGAAAAGTAATAGCTGCTTATCTATGGACATAAATGCAATTGTATGCTCGACCTACTCAGCAACGACTGCATGTCTTGCTCCATATAGCATATTATTTCTGCCATTAGCAGTTTGTATGTTCCCTAACATTGGCGATCTTAAGTACGAGCACAAAATGCAATGTGTCTCGCATCTCTGCGACTACGTGACCTCATGCAATTCAAATGAATATATTGCCTTCGTGTGATAAAGATTTCCCAGCAAAGTATTTTCGTCATGAAATCTATGCCGGTGACAGTGATGCTTGTGGCTCAAAGGACCGTTAAGGCCTGCTGCAAAGCATCGCTGCATAGCATTCTAACCAAGCAGGGGATTTTGATAAATAAGAATTGAATTTAGTTCCAGCTGTGACATGTTGATTGATCAAAAAGCTCATGGCTAAGGCCTCCCTCCTCTCCCGTCTTATTTATTCTTTGTCGAATGGTTTCAAAATCAATACTAGCCTTGTACACAACCTTTTCTGCTTCGGGCACTCAGAGAGAAGGGTTGGGGGTTGAGGAGGAAAAAGAAAAACACCTGCTCTCTCGGTGATTGTTACTAATTTTTCCCGTCAAACATTTGAACACAGAATAATTATTTGCTCTGTGGTTTCAGGGCACAACAGATTATTGTACAATCTATTTAGATAACTTCTGAGAGGGTTGGGAAAATGAAATTGCCTCCAACCACACAAGTCAAGCTGGGAAGGTGATCTATCAGGCACTGCAGCGAATTACTCAACGTAAAGAAGCTATAGTCTTGGAAGAGCTGGATTCCTATGTTCGAGTAAAGGAAACTGATGAGACTTGGTTGTCGTTCACATGGGACATTTTGGATCTGTCACATTTACTGAAGCTGTGTTGAGGGAGTCTCAAAACCTTTTCAAATCTGTAATGAATTGTCTGAACACGGGCAAGTCTGATTTAGGGTTGCAAATTTTGTGCATTTTCTTTCACTGGTATTTGAAAATGTTCACAAACAATAATTAAATAATCATTAGTTATATTAAATATAATATAAAAATAATATTAAATATATATAAATAGTTATATTTCTCAGTTTGTTTAATTTAAACTGTCTGGAACATTAGATGTAAAATGTTAATTCATAATGGAATAATAACGCAGTAAGGCTCTCTCGCAAAACAGCTGCCCTTGTCCACCTGTCTTCATTTAACAAATGGCGCCCCAAACAAAACAACGTCATTACTGCCATTTCTAAAAGGACAGACTAAACTCTTTTTTTTTTTTTAAATAAACAAAGTGCTATATAAAATCAAAATGAAAAAGTACTATGAACCGCTCCAAAATATATTTCTCCTACTGGATTGTATTTAAGATGATACTAATATATCATATTAAAATTAACATATCTACGTCGTCAGGAGTGAGAAGTGTGAGCGCAGAACAAATACTCTTAAGCTCTCCACAACATATTAAAGACCTACTGGATTTCATTAAGGAAAATGAGCACATCTACATGGTCATGGGTGAGCTGTGTGTGCGCGCAGTCTGGCCACTGTAATGACAGCTGCAGAAAACACCCTTTTTAATGGCACCAATGTTCCTGAGATGCTTAAATATTGCCTGGACATCTTGGCCAGCTTTTGGTATGTTTGCTTTTGATTGGTTAACAGGGATTACATCCAGAGAAGCAAGGTTGTTTTTTTCATTTATACCTCTGTTTCAGTATTTAAAATGCACTGGTCCCCAAGGGGCACTCTCCTACCGGCGAGTTGAGGCTCCCTGTTCATCAAAGGTCGGTAACCCTCTGTCCACCAGTTTACCTCCTAAGATGATGATCGAATACTTCAGAGGGATTTTTCAATAGTATTTTTACTTCAAATGCCTATCCTATCACAAAGCACATCAGCACTTTTGGTGACACAATAAAAACAAAATACACAAACAAACAAACAAAAGATTACATGGTATAATACCACAATCAGACTCATGATTGACTTTTTGTAACTCTTCAATAAGTCCTCAACAGGAATAGGTACCCTGCATTATCATTTTCACCTCTATAGTTGAGATGTTTACTGCCATTTATGCCAAACAAACTTTAGAATGCAACGTACTGGCTAAATAACTCAGATGGTGGCTAATCTGCCCGTTCAGAAAATTTCCAACTTGTCTTTCAAAACAAATGTAAACCTAAGGCCAAAGGTGTTTGCAATGAACATTAACTGCAATAAAAAATGAACAATGGAAATCTCATCATCCAACATATCTCATCAGTCTGGCTGCCTTTTCATATTCTGGACTCGAATTACAGATGTTTTGGTCTGATTTATTCCAAATGTCACCTCTAGGAATGATCTCACTTTGGCGTGTGTGTGCGTTTGCTCTGCATTGCAGTGCGTTTTGAGAATTTGCTCCCATCTCTTTATTTTAGCATTTACTTGCTTTTCTTTTCTCCCTTTTTAGAGTGAGTCTTTTTGTTTTTACAGAGAAGAGAAGGATGTGGATCCGGGTTTAAGCAATATGACGGTGATATTGATAAATATTTTGGCATACTAAACGACTGAGGCATTTGTAAGTATTTCTTTGCTAACATATTATGATACAGTGGTGTCTGGGCGCCTGCCAGTTTGTTTTTCTGCCCCCTAGTGGCTAACCAATGACTAATGCACCTTTTTTAAAATAAAAGACATGTCTAAACATGGCAGCCCTTGCGTTGTTAAAAAGAAGCTGCAGCAAATCAATTTCTATGACTTTCTGTGGTAAAACGCATATGTGTAAGTGTCTTTCTCTGGCTCACACAAATATCTTTATTGCACTTTGAGGCTTTTAATATTTGATGTTTTAACTATGTATGTGGCATTCATTTATTATTTTGTATGTCACTGTATGCTCAGGAAATGTTCATTGTCGTTTTACAGCTATTTATCTTGTAATACATGAATATGTGTATGGCATGAGGTCATCATGTGACCTGTTTTCTGAATTGGTCCCTCACAACTGAGCGTGTGTCCATATGGGCTTGCTCACTCCAAAGTAAAGTGCTTAAAGGCAGTCGGACGAGGGAACAGAAATGAGAGATGATGTCCGTGAAACTCATCATGTTGTGGGAGTGCATAACTGTAAGGGCCTCGCTGACATTGACAGGATGAGGCCTGTGTCTTGTTTTATGTCCTTCTTCATTTGTTTATTTTACTGTCATTTGTGCTGCCTCTATGCAAAAACAAAGACGAGAACCACTTTTGAGTAAGTGTCCCTCTGCTAGGCCTGATAAGTAACTGACCCCAGTGTTTATAAAAATAAATGGACATTTATGAGCCATTTACAAGACACTTGAATCAAGTGGAATGACTCGTCTAAAATTTTAAAGAGTTTATTGAAATTAAAGTTGAGGCCTCTCTATGATATGACCATTAACCTGTCTGTGGCTGGCTCTACAGCTGTAACCCAACCACCGATTGTACTTTTTCCCATTCACTCCCCCCGAGACCACGGAGAGCTAGAGGAGTGTTTATTAGATAGGGGTGACTCAGCCCTCGAGCCAGCCCCTGCACCAAGACGGGAGACACATCATAACATTGTCTGTCAAATGATTTGTGGCATGCTTGATGTATAAAAGCTTTTAAAGGCATTCCTCAATTCATTTTTTTTAGCTAATGGAAATTTGGGACAGCTCCATCCTCCTCAAACAATGGGTTAAAGAAATATAACCGATGCTCTTTAGGTAATAGTTGTTCAGGTGTAGTGGAACACAGTTATTCACAGAAACGGATGTAAACTGTAGGTTGGAGTCTCTGTGTGAAACATTTTTCTTTTCTTTTTTCTTCTGTTGAAATAAAAGAAAGACGGAAAAGGGGATACAAACACAGTTACTTTGACAGCTGGGGGACATTTTATTTGCTCTGAAATGTCAATCGTCTGTGACCATTAGTGAGGAAGCTCCAGGAAGTGGCTTCCTGTACGCTTCACAATTAGTAGGGATGGAGGGAAGCTTGGGCCAAACCTTTTTCCGCTTCGGTCAGCTCACGTAATTATTATTGTTTTGGAAATCCATTACAGTCCAGATGATGGAGCTGAAGGGTTTGTTTGAGAAGGGCTGAGTTTTGGTCGTGGTTTATGCAGCTGCTTTGACAACGACACGGAGTGGTTTGGGGATTGGGGTTTTATAATTTTTGTTTAAATATGACGAGCATTGATGCCCAACAATGGAGAAAACGCTGTAATGTATTTGCAAACTGTTTTTATCCAAATGTGCATATATTTGTTGAAATTGCTCAATTCATGTCACTTGAAGTAAGACATAATAGACAACTCGTAACTTTCCGTTTCCATCTTCAGTGTAACATTGGAGATGGACCCGATTTCTGTGTGGGAGGGGATTCGGTTTTACCTAACTAATCAAAAGAGACCAACGTATCCGCCTGAATCCAATGTCATTTTAAGTTGACACTCGGGCTGTGTAATTAAACATGTTTAAATTTCTATTTTGGCTTTCGACAATTATGAAAACAAGATAATGAACATAACATGATTATTGTGCCATATTATATATTGGGATTTCCATATCAAGCAAACAACCGTTTATAATTTTTGCCATAATTAAGCAACCCTTGTCGATACTGATGTTTAACCCTTGAGGGACTCAGATCATTTTCTCGATTTTACATAATTTCTTAAATTCACCGTTAAAGGCACTTGCATATCAGATACATACCCATGTTATATCAAAAATGGCAGAACAATCTCAGCCCTATATAATGAGGCACCATTTGTCATAAGGAAAAAGTGTAAAGAGAGAGTATGACCCTGAAGCTGAAAAATGTAATCTCGATTTTGGAAATTCTTCATATCTCTTGTGAAAACATAACTTTACTCAGGTGGTCGAACAGTTTTGGTGCTTGAAATTGGTTTACCAAAGGTCTTAGGTTCACAAAAGCAATGAAATATATGAATAAAATGGTGGATACATGTAAATAAATGTTTAAAACTAAATGTTGTATTATCGTTTTTTTTTTACGACAACGTAGGTGCAGGTGGCTGCAGCGAAGCTGCATGTTGTCCACTGTAGCAGCTGTGAATCCTCTCGGTACAATAAATGACTACTGGTCACTACAAAGTTCACTGAAAGAAAGATGACGGCGGTCGTAACGATTTAGCAGCGCGCACGGTGCTCTCTGTAAACATTACTAGTCAGCACCGTGCAGTAACGTAATGAACAGCGTAACCGTGAGCTAAATGTGCTCACTCTGCTAGCGTACATATGCAATTGCAACACAAAGTTGAGTTAGTAAATACACTCACCCATCTTCAAATGGATCCCTTCTCTCTGCATATTCCTCTTCATCGCAGGAGTTGAAGCCTTCAGGGTCTGATAGTCCTGTGTCCTCGTCGCAACTCCAAAATCGCCGCCACAGCTTCCTTCGTATCCTCACCATGTTCTCTCTTCTTTAGGACTGAAAACGCCAGCGTATTTACAACGCTCAGGTGTGTAGTTCCATGTAGGTTCTTTGTGATTTTCTTGCGTGTTCATTGGTCAGTTTTTTCACAAAATGTCGACAGACATACGAGTTGACAAATCACAGTGAAGGCTTTCGTGTGACGAGTACTTTCGGCACTGCGTCACCCGACACAGCCCTGTCCCTATCTCTCTGTGGGAATCGCCTTCAAGCTCACGGGAAGAAGGAAGCGGAAAGCCTACTGATTCCTCAAGAATTTTAAACGTATTTCTGCGCCGTATTATCACCGAGCTATGAATATTTACAAAACGTAAATATTGTAAAACGCATATCTGCTTTGCGAGTTTCTGAAGTGTTAACCATGCCAATATATTTGTTTTGCCAGGGTTTTAAGAGTGCAGCAAAGTAAAGATGAACATAGATGTTGGCCAATATGGAGAAGACAGATTGACAACAGAGTTGTTCCAGCATTCATGATGCCAGATGAAGCAGCACATTCAAAGGTCTGGATCCAGGCAACAATTTATGAGCTGCATAAAAAAACAACATTGCACTCAATATTTGGTTATTTTCGTATATTAATAATTACACTGAGATATGAATCATAGAATCTTCTTCTGGAAATCCTTTGAATATCAGAATTTACATTCTTATGTCAATGTAGCTGTTTTTCACATTCCTAAAATGGGTTGCAAAGAATTCTGCCAATAATAGTGGCAGGGTTCAAGAAAAGACAAAATACAAAGCAATATAAAAAGTAGAAACCAATAAAACTCTTTCTCCCTCACACACACACAGCTAGCGGACCAAACATGCCATTGCAGTAGAAGACAAACTCCGGACTCGGCCACAGTAGGTTTTACCAAGAGGCTAAATCCAAGAAGAAATTCTTTGTTCAATTAGTTGAGTTGATTATTCATTTGAAAGCCATTGATTATAGTGGATGTGCTGTCAGCATACTCATTATTCCCTTTGGAGGATAAGAGTGCTTTGTCAAGATGCACGATGAGTCGATGATGTGTACCTCTTAGCAGTATGACATCTTCATCCATCATGGACATTTTGGATCTCTCAATCTCCAGACCCTCACCTCTCAATCATAGCTCCCATAGCCACTGACAGACAGTCACTGTAACATGCTGCAGGAGCCACAGATGAGCTCTCCATTAATGAAAAAATAACATATCACACAATACAAATGGGTGCGAAGAAGTGAGAGCACTTCAGAAATGCCCAGATAATTAGACTGTCCGGCAGCAGATTGATGGATGCACTATAATTACCTTTGTGTTATTATTTCAGGGCCAGACAAAAAGGGAAAGCTGGTTTCTCTACTTTGAGCTGCACTGATTCATTAATCCCATTAATGTGTGGAATTAATATCATTTTATCAGACATTCCAGAGCTGCTGGTGGTGTGTGTGGCTAGAGCCATGATTCAGAACTGTCAGACAGCGGGGATGCATCCATCTAATTCAACACGCTGTCGGCTCATCTGCCTTCAAGCCACGAGATGGGTGAAAAGTGTACATAACAAATATGAGGCTGTGTTCCCTTTTTGTTCATTGTCAGAGCTCTAGTTAAGTGTCACTTTTCTATTCTCTTTTTTTTCTTCAAAAAGAGAGGTAATGTAGAGCTTGTATTTGTGACTAGTAATATTCTACAAAATAATTCATTTTTAAATGTTTATAATAATTTACCTGACAGGCATAATTTAGCTATTATAATAGTAAAACGCCCACGTTAATATTGAATGTGGACTGAGTGATTACAAATTATTATGCGAAGGCTTATGTTGCCTGCTAATCCAATGCACTTTTCTTTCCTTTTTTTTACTTCAGCTTTGCTTCTCTCAAACTTAATTTGGAATGAGACAAATTAGAAAATGTGTCTTTTCTCATTTGCACTTACTATCTCACCATAGGTTTGCCACTTACATGTAGATTTTCAATTTCAACACTGCTCTGTTTGTGCTTTAATCCTAACACTAAATAATCAAAATGGCTAATTAGACAGTTCTACATTTAATAATAGAGGCTTATTTGTAAGAGTAGATTAATAAGAAGTTATGTGGTTTCTTTGCCAGCACTGTTTGTATAAACTGACATACTAAACTCATTTTGAAGTTACAGTATGTGAAGAAGAAAACATTAGCATTATCTTTGCAAGTGCTGACCCAAACTCTAAAAAGCATTTGACAATGTCAACAGAACAGAAACCATCCTTGACGGCATGTACTTAAAACCTACAAAAACTCATCTTTTGTCCAACTGCGGGCAGTGTAAACAAATTGTGAACCCAGCATTGACATATAACCTTTGTGGGTTTCTAGCAAGATTATCATTCATGTGGAGCTTTCTGTTCACGGTGGATGTATGTCCAATATTCTTCTTTTAGCTATGTTCTAGTTTCTACCAACTCAAAAGAGGGAAATATTTATTTCTTCAGCTGCTAAATGCTCGACTGTGTTCACTAGCTAGTATTGAGTGGTTTGGTGCTGAGCAGGCAGCATGGAGTGGAGTTTTAGATTCTAATTTTTGAAAATGAGAGAAATGAGTGAACAAAAATGGTAAAGTTGCAGGCAGGACAGCTCAACGATGAGCAGTAACTGGCTTTAAAGCCCCATAAAGATGACTATTCTCTGTAGTTGCATCATTACAAGTGACTTGTTTCACATTGATGTCACATTGATTTCACACTGTCATGTGGAATATTTAAAAAAATAAATATATGAATTATGACTGCTCCAAGATTACCATGGTGCATCCTTTCTTTTCTATAGATATTTTAAACAGTAACTATTGTGTTCCTTGGCTTTTTCCAGTACGTCTATTTGAATATGAAGGTACATGAGTTACGGCTCTCTTCAGCAGATGGCTTCTTCTCTGTGGCAAATATCTCTGAGGCCCATGGAGATGCCTTTACCTGTATGTTAACAAACATTGATATTATCATCACCAAAAAGCTCATAATGGGGAAATTGGGGAAATACTTCACAAACCCAAAGCGTTGCCTAATTTGCTAATCAATTTAAATTTGAGTAGCAGTGGCTTACCAGGCTTTCAAATGTATTTCTTATGTTATTTTGTCAAAGGATTACTTAGTGTTACATGGTAAAGATAATCTTACACTGAAAGTTGAATACCTTTCAATCTCCAACCAGTCAGACTGGCTTCTAGTCTCACTCTTGTTGTAGCAGTATGATAGAATAGTAATGGAGGCTGTAGAGCTCAACGACATCATATCCTATCACCCTGCAGGTGGTTCAGTTTGTCGATGGGAGGAAATGGGATCTTTACACCCAATTTGAGGTGAAGTGACTCAGAGTTTACATGTAGGATATCCCGTGACCCTGGCGTAATGACTTCCAGACTGCAGGTGGTCCTGCTCTTGTGTGTCAGTGATAGAGCTCCATAAACAGACTTAATCACATTCCTCCAGCAGTGTCTCTCTCTCTCTCTCTCTCCACCCCCGCTTCCCCCCATGCCTCCATCCGCTCGTTATTTGCATATTGTTTTTTCAAAATAAACCTCTGTGTTGGGCTACTTAGGCTCAGGAAAAGCTTTTGTTTTGGGGTAAAATAAGTACGCTGGTTACATAAATAGCGATAGTAAAGTAGTGAAGATATGTTAAAAAAAAAAAAAAAACTAGAGCAAAATAAGTTGAAATGGTTTCACGTGGGTCTCCTGTGTTAAAGTCCTGTTTTTGTTTGACCTGTCCAACATCCACTCCCACCTGCCCTATGCAGCATTTCTTGCTTGTTATACTACATCAGCTGCTCTTACCATATAATAGTGCCGCTAATGGTTTTAGATTGGAGTTGGTAAGACCTGTGCATCCCATACTGCCAAAGGGTGCCTCGTTGCGTCTGTATCGGATGCAATGAGGGGCACTGGCCCCATTTCTACATTTCCACCTCTGAGCCTCACTCGCATATGTACAGTAGTGTGCAGTGCACACACATGATCACAGACAGATGGAGTGCTATAAGTCTACTCTATAAGTCATATGTGTGCCACGTGAGGAAAGTTTAGCAGGCTGCCGGGGGGTTGTGGTAGTCCTGACTCAGTCTTACAGAAGGAAATCATGGAAAGCAGTCTGAGCCATCACAGAAAACAGCTGTTCACGCATCCTTTCTCTTTTTAACGGCACTTCCGTGACATCCCATAGGTCGTCTGGGATTGAAATACAACAGCCACTCGTTTCCAAGTACAAACGCGGTTTGTGTTTAATTGTTTTCAGATTTTTTTTTTCCCCCTTTCCTCCACCAATTGAAGCCTTTTCCAAGTCTTAATAACAGAGTGGTTTTGGAGGGCTAAGTCAAAACTCCATGAACAGAAGTGGATCCTCCAGGCCTGTCCTGATTCCAGCAGGCATCATGATGCCCAAAGTTCTTGGTGGAACAGAAAACAATACTGATTTAGACAAACCTGCTTCCTTGACACATATGTTATTTGCTTTTATTTAGCAACAGCACTAACCTTTACCATACATCCATACATTCACATACATGTTTAATAGCTGAGCGTTTCAATACAACCATATCAATCATGATTGATTGCGTCATCTAGAAAAATCAAGAAAACAGTAATAAAGTCCGAAAACCGTGAGCAGAATAAACACATGTTGAAGTGCCTTTACCTTTGCAAAAGCCCTGATGATTGAGGGTTGATCGTTTTTCATGATTTTGGTCCTGCTCCTCTTTGTCAATGGAGTCTGTGACAGACTTGCATATGTTGTTGGATGATGAGTTTTAAGAGAGCAGCTGAGATTTGTGTTTACATTTTTAGTCCCAAGTTGTTTATTGCACAGTTGTCAAAATAGGCGTATTTGCATTCTTTTGGCAAAAGCTGGGTTTAGACTACTGGAGTTTTGGGCAAATTTTTCCCAATTGATCCCTTCCGACAATCAGAAGGGAAGTCCGGTCCGGGACCTTGGTCAGTAACGATGTGAGGGGTTTACAGATCCAGTCTTATACTTCCTCGACCTCGTTGGGGCCTGCCCCTACAATTTTGAACGGGTTTATATAACTTCACTACTCGGACTACTCAATGAGAGAGACAAGCTGAAGCAGCTGCTCTAGCCCCTTGAGGCTAATGATGGCTAGCACAATACTGTTGACTGATATTAAAACTGATCAAGTATCATCTTCAGTGCTGTGCTTTTGTCTCTTTAATTGTCTCAGTCCTCAGTTCAAAAGTAAAACATTGTTTTATAAAAAGATAGATGTAATCATTTGCAAAATTCCCATTTTTATTGACCAAAATATTCTGTTTCAATCCGTTCATCTCTTTTGCTGTTAAGCCTTTCAAAACCCACTTTTCCTTGCGGTCAAAGAAGTACAGCACCCCAAATTACATTTATATAACCAAAAGAACAGCAACGAGAGACAGACAGAAAGAAACACTGAATTTGAACAATTCTGATCAGTTCGGTTATTGTGGACATGTGAGGACCATTATCGTGGAAAACCAATATAGTGTTGAATGATAATCTCGTTATATTGTCCAAGTCTACTGAAGTTATTCCAGCCGCCCTGCCAAAAATACTTCCAGTGTATGAACTGCCTTGAACTTGGTACTTTTTGATGGTCCTACAGCTCTAGTTGGAAGTGGAGAGACAATAGGAATATTTCCAATGGAAATAATTAGTGAGCGATTAAATCATTATATGCAGGTAGCTAAAGTAATCATTGTTATGTTATTTCATTCATTCATCAGTAATGTTGATGAAGACAATGTTTGCACTAGAAAGGGGTTTCCTATCACAAAATATAATTTTGTTTTTACTGTCATTTCAACTTGCTCCATATTGGCTTCTGGCATTTGAAAGTAGCTGAAGCAGAAGCAACATATACAAACGTGTAGTATAAAACTTGTTTTAGGTACAGCTCATTTAAAACCACTTCTAACGACCTTAATGTGAATGTGCCTTAGCTTTGTTACCCAATGAAACTAAATGATCTCACACTATTGATGTCATGGAGAAGAGAATAACGCTGGGCCCTGTCCTATTTGGACAGCAGAGCATCTTGTCCCAGCTTGGGATGTTGTTGATGTAGGGGAGTTGAGCTGTTGAGGCATGCCTGAGAAAGATTATCGTTAGTCGGGGGCGGTGTGGGCAGTAGGAACCCATGAAACCTGCCATCCCGGCCCTAATTGGAGGTCATTAATCATGTGAGGCTGCCCTGCAGTGAACAGCCCTGTGTTTCTCTTTGCCGTTTGGCCATCATGTAGAGGTCTCCTGTGTAGATGAGGACTCCAAGTCATGCTGGGAACAGTTTGGTCATGCTCACACGCTTATTGCAAGAACTGCAACAATAATGTAGCTTTATCAGTGGTTGTTTTGCTATTTGTAAGAGTATAGAAGTATTAGTTGCATTTGCGTTCAGGGAATCTTTATAACAAATGAAGATTTACTTTTTTAACATTTACATGTTTTGAATTTACAACGAATGACTTCACAATAAAGCAAATAACATTTTAGTCATTGACAATTATTATATTAAAAGACTAAAACATGTTTACAGTAACTGACTTTGCACAATTTCATGAACACATTTCTTGATTTGATGTAAACTAGGAGCCTAGCAGTCAATATAAGACGATCATTACCAACAGGCAATAAGGCTTTTTACAGCTGCTGCATGGAAGCTGACATGTCCAAGATGCAACTGGGCCAAGCATGAGCCAGTACTGAAGAGGAGATGGTGCACACTCAAATGCATGGATGCCAAGCTCCTTGCCATATTTCAAATTGCCAAAATGTATTGTAGCACAGAAGTTGGGACTTTAAAACAATGTCTGCCTCCCTTAATATTCTTACTTCTATGACATGAACTTACTCCAACTCAGCAATGGGACTTTTAACTCACTGATATGAATTGGGAGTATATTTGTAAGCTGGAAATCCTGACCCCCGTCCAGCAGATATTGATTAGAGTAGCAGAAAATCCATAGTGGCTGATTTGTGAACCATTACATTTTGAACCCAAAGCTCATAATGCTCATATTCACAGCTTTACTCTGTGCTGATGACGGTGAGGGTGGGATAAAGAGGCAGGGGGTTAGGGCATTAGATGCTGAGGGGTTAGAGGCAGGCTGTTAGAATGAGGGAAAAGCGTTGGAGGGATTGAAGATCATTAAACAAATCAATTCAACTCTATTTGGAAGAATGCCCACACATGCAATAAAACATTGAGGAACTGCACAAGAGGAAACAGTTTGTTATTATCATATTTATAAGTCCGTTCTAATTTATCTTTCCATGTATTGACCGAATGCAAAACGGTACAGGCAGGGGTTATCATCCCTCAGCTACAGCTCCTCATTTTACACAGTCAATGAACACTGCTAGCACTCTGTTTCTCTAAAGGCTATCACTATAATATAAGCAATCAGACTAATGTAAGTCACACACATAATATAACATAACTATTGTATGTGACACGCACACACATACACATATATGTATATGTTTTTATTTTTTGCATTCTCTCGCTTTTCATGTGGAGATATACAAGTTTATTGACATTTACATTTAACAAAAATAACTCCACGTGTTTTCTTTAACCATGTGGTGTTTTTATTTCACGTCACCCCTGCAGAATCTGGAAATATTGTGGTTTTGAACAAGTAGACCTGTTCATACTGTACCCCTGCCGTAAGATGTATTTCCTCGCTACATAACTCCAGCCTTGTTCCCTCTTCTGGTCAGCCAGAGGTCACTTCACACAGCTGCCTCACTGATCCTTTTTTTTCTGTATTAAATTGCCATCAAACTGAAAATGTAGGTTTGTTATGGGTTCATAACTAGATTTTAGCTCTCCATCATCCTCACTATTTTTCCATAGACCAGGCAGCTCTCACATAAGCTAAATATGACCCTGCCAGTCAGGAAAAAATGGTGACAACAAAATTCTTAAGTGAAATGATAATTAGCCATTTCTAAAATAAGGAGCCATTACACCAGAGGTGTCAGAAAAGTCATGAAAAGACATTAATCACAGCCTGCATCACACATTCTCAGGTACAATAGACTTCTGTCTATTGAGCGTCACCTCAACACCGTATGCATGTACAAACTGTGGCAAGCCTCTAGGGAAACACTAATATGTTTTTCATACACATTTAAATTTCATCCTACGGCAAGACACAAATGAAAATTGCATCAAACTCACAGAAAGCCATTGAGATGTGCAGGATGTCGTCCATCTGTCCACAGTAATGGAACAACTCTTTTCAGGAGGAGGGGTGTGGGCACTCAACCTGGTCATGCTACAGTCGAGCCATTTACTGCACCGGTGCTTTTAGAAACCTGCCACCCCTGTTCTGAGGCAAGGAGTGTATTGTTACAGTAAGTATGCTTAACTGTAATCATGTAGCGTTTATTGTTCTCTTTTTGTTGTTGTTTAAAATGGATTTTAACAAACTGGTCACCAACAGATGAGATATATAAATCAATTTAATTGTAAAAACTAGTGGATGCTCGTGAAAATGATCAGTGTGGCCGTAGTGATTTTTAAACCTGCGGTTCCGTGTCGCATATTCTCCATGGCCGGATATTTTGATTACAAGGTACAATCCTGTGTCGGTCTGCTCCTCTCACCCTATAGCTTCCAGCTTCTCAGATAAAATAGGCAAAGCTGTTCAACAAGCATGTTAAAACACAAATAGTATTTCAACAAAGTTTCAAAACTCAGTTTAGTTTTCTCCAGCTAGCACCACTAAGTTATCTGACTGATAATTACAATATGGCCAGGGAAGTACAACTAAATTGTAACCAAATAACAATGAGATTATCTGACTGGAATCATTGCTGTGATCAAAATTTGCTTCACTTTGCAATGAGAACAACATTGTTAGACGAGCTACGGCGTTCACATTCTGTATCGCCCATGAGCCATTTTAGTACGCGCTGTTGGAGAACCACTGATGCGATCAAAAACATCCCTTCAGAAATCTCGTGAAGCAGCCTGATCTGCAGGATATATTTTCCCGGCTCTTTCCAAGATGTGTTGAGTGGCGTCTTAATCAAAAATCAATGTGCCCACTTGAGTAGGCCCACAAGGCTTCTGTAGCGGGTTATGTAATCTGATAATATCAATCATAACTGTGTTAGAGGCAATCAATCTGACTTTCACAGGACTGGGGTCAGTGAGTAGGGGGAAGGCAGGGTGAGGGAGCCGTGGCCTCCCATGCCATCAATTACCACTTATTATGGGGGGGCTTACTCTGCCAGAGAGCGGTGTAGCCCCCCTACCATAAATGATATTAACAGGACCAGCTTCATCAATCAATACCAGCACAGTTGTATTGCTCCAGCCTAAATGGCGGCTTCCATGGCTCTGCAGCCTCGATCAATGACCATGGCTCCTCCAGACTAGCACATAAGGGTAAATCTAGCTCTTGTTTGAGCCCTGGGGTCTCCAGCCTGCCTTCTCCTGCTACTCCAGCGTTTTTTATCCCCACACTCTGTGACTGCCTGTCTCTGTCTCGCGTCTCTTATGTTGAGTACCCAACCATCACCACCTTCTGAAGCTTCTGCTGCTTACTGCTGCTGCAGTCTCTGCAGTCTCTGCCAAGCTCATGCAAGCTGGCTTGTTAACAGTAAGACATGCACACAGAGGAAGTGTCTGAAAGAGTGATTATGTAGAATTAATGAGTTACTTAATGATTCCCCTCCCGCCACCCTTTACATCCTCCCATGTTTCTGTGTGATTTCCTGCTGTAAGGGATGTGGTGCGAAGAAGAGCGTTTGATGCATTTCATCGTAGCGAATGGAAGCAGGCGAGTGCTGGGTCGCGGTTGTGCAAAGTGACACGCTGCTTTTTCTCAAACATCCGTCACAAATACAGCAATGCTATTACATTTCTCGCCACCACGTTCACCATGAATACAAATTTATGGGCTGTTTCTTTAGGAACAGGCGGGAGGTCGGGATGGGCGCCGTCGGTTCAGGAGGGTGGGTTAGTATTCGGCGCATAATTACGGAAGCAAATAATTAGCGAGTAGAGTGCAAAGCAAGATTAATTAGCCTCATCATCTGCCTGTGACCTTAGCTCTCGCGAATCATTCCCTGCTTGACCAGCTCTGCCATAAGCGAATCCTTCTCCCAGGGACTGAGCTCTCCATGCACAGCAACCAGGGAGAGAGTAAGTGGCTTCGGCAACCTTTGCCTTGTGACTGTTATTTGGGAGGCTACAGCCCATGTGTCATTGTGAGATATGAAAACAATCGTGAGTGTGTGTGTGTGTGTGTGTGTGTGTGTGCCACAGCTGTGAAAAAGTATTTGACGGGTAGAAATGCAATATGTTTGGTTCCTAAATGATCTAATGGCGCTCAAGTATTTTTTAGATAGAAGTTTCCAAATCATTAAGTCAAAACAATAATGGTAACCCTCTGTTTGTGTGACGTGGTTTAAGCATCTCCATACCAGATTTAATGGGACTGAGTATTAACATTTCCTACTGCTCACCGTTTTCTCAGTTCTCTCCATGTTAAGGAACTGACTCTTGTGGTTTTTGTGACGTATTCAACTATAACATTAGTTCATCATCTCTCATTCTTCCGTTTTCTTCTAATATTATTTTGTGTTCCAACCCCTGTCTGAACAGTTCATTTTAATCGACCACAAAATCCCAAAAGGAATTCTACCCAAACTCTTTTTAAGGAAGTGAGCTATTGAAAATGGACAGTGTTCTGTGTCAGTGTCTTTTGCTTTCACTGTATTCTTGTACCTTCACCAGGGAAAATCTGCTCAGTCCAACCTCAGCAGTGACTTCAAATGCTGGCCTTACACTGACCTGCAGACTTCAAAGCTTGATCAAGCCTTCCCCAGATTAGGAATTCTGTGGTTCAGGCAATTTGTTAAACAGGAGAGAGGTTTAGTTTGATTTGGGAGTGAAAGGATGTTTCAGTAGTCCTGGCTAACCCAGAGCTCAGCCACTCAGGACCTGAGAGAAGCACTGGGGATCTATCACCACTATTAAAAAAAAAAAAAGCCACTGATGCTGCTCGGCTTAGAAAAAAACAGCTATTGCTTTTTTCTCCCACAGAAGTCAAGTTAATTGTGGCCATAGTATATTTTAAAGTAAAGATAATTAGCAAAAAGGTCCATAATAAGTAAACAATGCAGGAGAACAGCCTGAGAAACATAGAAGGCTAAAGGAATAAGGACTGAAATGGGGCAATGGTGGGGGTGGGGATCTTAAGGCTCTTTGCCAGCTATGGAACAATAACAATCCATTGGAGTCATAGAAAGATGTGCCCCTTGTTCACAATACGGGTCCTGGTCTCATCTAAATGCCTTCTCTGTGGAATACAAGCTTCAATTGACTCACTGCCTCGGTGTCAGCCAGACATGTCTGAGGCGTATCAACCAGGGAGGCAGACATTTTTCAAACAGTTTGTTAGTCTTCAAAAATGTCAAGAGAAAGCTTCTTTGCAAAGTAACATTTAAGGCACATGAAACTAAATCACAATCAAAGTAAATTTGCATAGATTTAGTTTTCATGGTGAATTAAGTTCTCCTGCTTTGTGTCTCCGTATTTGAAATGATCCTGCAATTGGAAATTGAGCTTTCCTAAGATGACGTATTGCAGGCAGTTAAAAATGCGTAAGCTCTGTTTTCAAGATATTTAATTTTAATCATTTTCAGAAGAGAAAAGTTCAAACCCCTCTCTTGATGAGTATGTACAGTTCGACATAAGCACTGCTTTTACCTCCAGTTACCGTCAGAGTTGGCTGAAACCTGTCAAGTTAAGATGTATGAGCGGGTATGTAAAGCGGACATAATTTCATGGTAAAGATGGGAAATGTTGTTGCTGTTTGATTATTGAACCTTTTGGTGCGATTGCAAAAGTCTTTATTCCGGATTTGCATTTAATTATTTATGTGTACACCAAAACGATGTTTTGAAATGTGTCTCCCCTTATAAACATTGTAAACAAAGGCTATCAATCATAACCCTCGACAGCTGTAATTGCTACCAGAAATGGAGAGGCGGCTCTCTCACTGCAGCATCAAGACGTCACTCCGTCCTGCAGACGATGCAAGTCTCATCAAACAATAAAGTATCATGTTTAAGTGCGTGGTTATTCATTTGAATTTGTGTAAACTTTTTAACTGTTGTGTTTTTTCTCTTTTATAGGAATTGATTTCCTAATTATCTTAGCTCTTTTTATATTATTGTGTCATCTGGGACTTCATGACCCAGTGGATTTGGCAGTTCAAAAAGTAGTTATTCGTCTCGACTTTTTCACTTTGTGAGTTCTCTGTGGAAACGAAAAGCACACGACTATTCACCAAACTGTTCCAGCTTTCTCATCAAGATGCACTGAAGTATTTATTTTTAGTACTGTACATCATGCTTTAAAATTTGCACTGCGTTACCTGATTTTTCTCTGTAGTTCAGTATCATCTTTGTTGCTTTCTACTATCTCTCACTTTTCCTGATATCCCTTTGGTCTGTTAAATTACTTTACATTCTGTACTTATTATATCATAGACATTACATTACCAGGCAAACTGACTTTAAATTCTCATTTTAGTTTTACATATTACACAAAAGTGATGCTTATGACATCGGCAGATGGTAAGAATCATCTTCAAGAGGAGATGATTTGGCAGTTTGTAAACCAGCCTGAATGTCTATTTTGACAAATATAAAGAAACCGTTTTATTGCATTATCTTCTATGTTTTATACTTGAGGCTTCTGTCATATATACAGGATGTTGATGGGCAAATGGTGGCAGTAAAGGGAGGAAGCAGAGCACAGTGCTCAGACTTCTTCACATTAACGAATGGAGAGGCATAGATTTTTATGGAGCTCGGCTGTATTGACCTGTGGCTGACATCCACTTTTTAGTTTCATAACATAATCAGCACTTGACACATGATTATAATAACCCAATGCAATTTACTGCATTCTCTGCAAACACATTGATTTTTTTTGAACAGCTCCCAAAACCAATTACATTATTATTGCCGCATAATTAGCTTACACATTACTAAATTACTGACAGATTAAAAGTGAAATAGCAGAGTTCATACCCTGTCCACATAACTGCCAGAGAGGAAATTAATATGGATTCAAAAGGTCCTCAGAGGCATGAGCAGTTAAAGGGGAAAAAAAGCAACAATCTATAAGGCATGCTTGCATAAGGATATCCTCTCTGCAGGCTTGCCAGGTGTTAGTTTCAGCAGAGGCATTCAGGCCCAGGTAATTAATATGGTCTTTAATTAGATTTGCATATGAATATCGATAGGCTCTGCTCCTATGGGGAAGGTTACAGTACTCTCAGTTTCAAGGAGTTTGTGTTAGACTGCTGAGGTTACCCATGCTTATCGCCTCATTATAAAAGCCCCCCATTCAAACTAGGCTCAGACAGGGCCTCATTTAAACTCCAGAACTTTTATTTTGTTTGTATGCTATCTGTATATTTACAGTATAGGTGTAGATGAGGAGCCTACTTATGACTGGAGCTGCTCTAATTTGGAAACCGGCGAAGAGCAAGGTTCATATTGGAACCATTGCCGATGTACATCCATCTGTCCATCTTTCCTGCACCTCACTCCCAGTCAGAAGCAGGTTGTTGGCTGGCAGATGAGCTGCTTGATGGCACACTAACTTTTCAGCAGAAATGTATTGCTCTGACCTTTTGATGTTCACATTGATCCGATGTACTGAGTGGCCATTTCCCCAGAAACAAACATATATAATTGGTATTGGGTTCCAATGGTGCTCTTTCAACGTCTTGGGGATGCTTTGCAGCAATATAAATCAATTCACACTTATAGACACAATATGGATGCATTAGTGCTGACTGGTCATTTGAGGATGGCTGAGAGTTTAGAATTCAATAGACCTTGATCAGGCACAACCAATCTATCTTCTTCAATTCTCAACTTCTAGTACATCGGAGCTTGAGATCTAATCATAATTAATTTTACTTTAAGTGTTTTATCTGACATGTATTGTTTTGCTTATTTTTAGAAGTACCAATTGAAAAAGCACCTTGAAGAAGTGATAGTGAACAAAATGAGATATTTAGAATGCCATGTTTAACGCCTCCATGATACAGGTGTAGTTTACACCTTATTATGTACATGTATGATATAATTATCTTCAGCATGATATGTTACATGTACACAATATAATGCATATTGGATTGTTGGAGCTGTTTGTTGCTTAAAATACTGCAGAAGCACCGCATGTTCGGATTCCACCTCAAAATGAACATATGCCTTTGTCTATTTACAGCCTCATAAATTACCACTTTGCATGGAGTCAGTAAAACAAACTTTGCTTAAGCACCAGATCTTTACAAATCTCAAAGGTTTTTAAGTTACGTGTTGGACGTTATTGCAGGAAAAACAAATGCATTTAGACTTCTCCCTAACTTTGAATAATACATTTACATAATTCCTCCACTTTCCTCTCAAAGATATTGATTCTCCTCATTTTCCCAACATCTCCTGAGCCCTCTGGTCTTGTTGGTTTTCATATCAGCCTTTGAAGTTAGCTGAATAGACCCAGAGTAAAGATCTTAATTCGCCTTGAAGTTCTTTGGCTGCTGTGTGTGTGTGTGTGTGTGTGTGTGTGTGTGTGTGTGTGTGTGTGTGTGTGATGTGGGTTTACCGAGGAGGACTACAGTAGAATCTCTTCATCATTCTGAGCGTCTCTCAGTGCTCTGGGACTTAGCACTCTAGTATAACAAATGTGTGCATTCATTTACCACATCAGGAAGAAAAGACAGATCATTGACTTCGAGAAACTAAAATTGTGCATTAGCTCACAAAGTCCATTGAAAAGGAAGATGTGAGGTTACGGCTGAGGCTTAAATGAAAGTCATAGATGAGACCAGCTCAAATTCTCAAATTCTCTATACTTTTATCAAAGAAAGATTTGCTGATTGTGTAATAGGCTTTGTTTTATGCCTCTAATGTTGGCGCTTATACCTACATTTTCACATAGTGCCATTCCGTAAAAGTTAAACTTTAGATGAGTCATACAACTATTGCAGCATATTTTTAAACTATGAACCATGTATCCAGGGTAACAACACTGTTTTACTGGTCAGTGTTGAGGAGATTGGGCACTAGTTGCTACCTGTCCACCCAGCAGCGCTGCTGTTTACTCAGCTGTAGGGCCTCGGTCTCCAGTGTAAGGTCAAAAGCAACAGGTCACCAAATATTTCATTTCCCAAGTAAAACATGCTTCCCCTCGTCAGCTGAAAAAAAAAGAAACCGATCACAGTGATGAATGTGCAATCAGGCTGATTAACTCGTTATTAGTTGTCCACGGGATTCACCGCAGGAAATGAGGGCAAGCACGAAAGAGGTTGTTTATACGTCTATACGAGTTATGAATGTGATGTGAGGAAGAGGCCTCCGTGAACTTTTACCTCTCCAAGTTCGTGATTTTGAAGTTGAGTTGTGATGCTGACATACAGCACTTGTTCCCATCGTCTCGGTCTTCCTCATACAGTCATGTCGGTGTTTTTATCCAAAGCACCAAATCGTGCCATGAACGCTGGTAGAGTGAGTGACCCAAGTGGTTATTAAACCCGCTCTTTCTGGACCCATCGGTCTCCCAACTTCCCTCAAATTTTTCCTCTCTACTTTTTCTTTCATTGTCTTTTTTGTCACCAGCAGATGGTGCTGCAATCTCTTTACACAGCACCGACAGTGGAGCCAGACAACATATGTTCTCAGGGTCTCACATGGACAGGCACTGCACACTTAAAACCCCCCAAAAAGTCCGGCTTTGTTCCTGAATGTTTGTTGAAATAAGTGGAGATTTCCTGGTTTTCTTTTTTCCCCCGAAAAAAAAGAAAGAAGCAAAGTTTCTTTATAGGATGAGCTCGGGGTGTTCTGCAATTACTCTTACTTGTGCTCCAGCTCTTTTTTTCCCCTTGCTGAGTAGGAACAGACAATGTTTTCCATTCCAGTTGCCTCTTACAGTTGCAGAGAGGGTGCCGGTGGGCTCAGTGTTGGGGCTTTTACTGTTGTGGAACATGGTGGGTAGGATGGCTGAGCCAAATATCACAGCTCTAGCATGGATGGTGGGAGGCATTGTGGACGTAAGTAAGAGCAGCACTAACATCTTTCTTTATTAGTGAACTAAGAGGAGAGGGTGAGGAGAGAGTGCGTTACATTTCTTGCGAAGAAGTTAATAATTAAGCTTATGAGCATCTGCCAGGGCCTTGTTGTTTCTAATGGAAGAATTAGATTATGTTGATGTCATAGCTAAATATATTTAAATATGCATTTTAATTACTAGTATTTTAATACTTTTAATTACTTTTCTTTTGATCATTATTATTAAGTGGATAGCATTTGTTTTTCACACCATTAGGGGAGGTGTAGGCTGACCAGGAGAAGGTGTGTGTGTGTGTGTGTGTGTGTGTGTGTGTGTGTGTGTGTGTGTGTGTGTGTGTGTGTGTGTGTGTGTGTGTGTGTGTGTGTGTGTGTGTGTGCGCGTGTGCGTGCGTGCGTGCGTGCGTGCGCGCGCAGAGGTGGGGGACCGTAGCGTGTAAGCTATTGAAAGGAGGAATGCGAGAGAGCATTATTGCCCACACTTCATGTGAATGGAAAAGGGGTTAAAGAAATGACAGCGTACAGTGGGTGGTAGGGCCTCAGTGCAGCCTGGGAGGAAATGGAATGAGAAAGTGCAGTCAGGCAGACCACTCATTCACCATGACAAATGGGAGAGGCCTCGGCCAAGGGGATACCTGATACCCCACGGTGGGCTGTGTGCACCTGCCTGGGCTCCATGTGCACCAACGTGCAAATAAACCTCAGCCACTTGTAGCAGCACACCTCCATTTATTGCACAATTCAATATAAATAATGGAGATATTAGAATTATAGTGGTTGGATATTATTCACAAAATGTAGATATGATTTTTTTTCCTCTACGTTTTTTAAAATTATTTTTTTATTATTTGTAAAAGTTACACTTGCGTGAAAAAAATACACATGCAGTGAATGGAAAGGACTAAAAGACCTATTAATGTCATTGTGCACACATTTTTACAATTAGCCAATATCGCGACTATGTTTCCCTAACCCAAAGAAATATGGATATAAAAAAGAGCATATATATATGTACGTACTGTAACACTTGAATCAGGAATCTTTGCATTTGAAACAAAACTTGGAGAATATGATTAATTTATGGTTAATGTAATCATGTTGCTCCATTAGTTTGTACGACATGTTTAGGCATATTTGCGCACCATTATAAAACACAAATAAAGGAATTATTGTTTCAATAAATTAGTCAAAATTTAAGTGTTTTTATCTTTTCAAAAAGATTTCTTTTTCAAAATCTGAGAAAAGTTTTTATCACCATGTAGTTTACATCAAAATATAGCTAAATAACAATAGAAATAAACAAATTGTAAATACCTGGGATCATTCATTGAAATCATTTGCAATTTGGTACTCACAAATAATTATTTGCGTTCCATTTAAAAAAAAGAAGTAACAAATACAACTTAACATAAAGCTTGATAACTCCTCATCCTAGTCCAGGTCTAAAAGCATTAATATGCTCACAAAGAGTTAATGAGGGTTTCAATAGGAGGTCACAAGCTGCATGTCATGAGGTTCCCATCTAAATTAAGTCATATATCAAATTGTGGCATATTAAATCTTAGGGAACTGTTCAGCATTAAGAGGTGTACTGCTATAATCCAATTGTGTAGGAGGACAGAACAAGAGACGTGCGTGGATAGCAGAGAAGCAGTCTTCTGTTCGCATATCGTCACGCGTGCTTCAGAAAGGGTTCTCCGCCTTGACGCTGTCACTCTTCCTCGAGCGT
This sequence comes from Taurulus bubalis, assembly GCF_910589615.1. Taxonomy (NCBI): domain Eukaryota; kingdom Metazoa; phylum Chordata; class Actinopteri; order Perciformes; family Cottidae; genus Taurulus; species Taurulus bubalis. Next base: position 23,330,907 of record NC_136592.1, read on the forward strand.
CCAGGAAGGATTACTGACCTTCTCCCGTGCAGGCAGATGAGCTGTGGTCACTCTAACACTGGTCAGTCTATGGCGTCGGGGTGCAATGCAGCGTGCCATGAAAATACTCAATCTCCTCTCCCATTCCAGTGTTTAGATTGGGCTGTGGAATGACCGCGGGCTGACAGTAGTAGGGCTTGCTCTACTCAGAGGAGAAGAATAACATTCTGCTTTTCTCCGGCCAAACATGAGCTCACTCCTCCAGTTGTGTCACGTTGTTAGATATTGTATTTGACTTTTTATTCCATCCCCAAAAAAGAGAGACGTTATTACTAGATATCACTTCTTTACATCGCCATGCTTTATATTTGCACAGTAGTATGCTCCATTTCTAGATGCTTAAATGTAGACAAGGCAAATGCAAAGAACATTATCCAAGGAAGTTAAGTGGCAGTCCCAGTGCATTATTAACACCTGAGTACATTACATTATCACACTTAAACCACAGCTAGTTAATACCGAAAAAGAATAAAAACAACAGAAAAATTGTATCTGTTTTGACTGTTTGGCTAATGTGATCACTGGCTTAACAGTGTTTGTTAAATTGTAAGCGAGTTTAACCATTAACGTAGTGTAAAGCATCAGCTCTGTTCCTGTGGTTACCTTCAGTCAAACAAACATGGTCACGAACATGGTCATGTAGAACGATGATTACGCTCTTGACTGAAACTAAGGTTTCCCAAATATATTATTTTTTACGAATTGTTTGGTCCTGCTGCACTGGTTCCTCCATCTGTATGTTGGTCAGTGCTCTAGTAGTTTAGCAGATCAATCTCTGCCACTGACTGATGTCACTATTTCCTGCTGCAGAGGACATGGCATGAACAGCTCCCCATTTACAGTAAATACTGCTCCCATCTTCATCGATAGGGCGGGAACAATCCTGTATGTTGAGACATTTTAGGATTGTTATTTTAGAAATAAAATCTTACCACAAAGGATAAAGTTAATTTTAAAAATGGATCTGTGGATTTACTTGTATTCATTTATCTATTCTTTACTTCCGTTTGTACAAAAATGCTTTTCTGTGTCCCAGCAGTGTTACACGCCTGCCAACACATGGCTCATCAGGAGAGAGCATTCTCCAGGTTTAAAACTTCTCCTCCCTGTGTGGAGTTTTGTATCGTCTCCTCATGTACGTGTGAGTTCCCTCAGATTGCTCTCGTTCACCCTCCCCTCCCCCCCACAGAAAAAGACATGCATGCATGTTGTATTTTCTAAAATACTTTTAAATTGGCCTTGAACTGTTGCTTCACTGCCTGATCCTAAATAGTCAGGTGTTGTAGGTAACTGGATTTAGTCTTGCACTGTTATCATTGTGTGGCATTTCTATGCATTCACCATCACGCTAACAGCGAGTGCGTTTGTATTCCTGTGCAAAGCATCTGGGTTAATCTCATATTAGTCAAGAAGGATCATTCTCACAAACAGCCTTAGACTTGGGTCACAGAACTATGCTCTACATTAAATGCATGGTGTCAGTGGATTACTCCATATGACTTCAGAGAGTCAATAATAAAATGGTTGTAAAATGAATTTCCAATTTGTTTTTCAAATGTTAAAAAAAACATCTAATGTTGTGAAGATCTCAACTTTGAGAGTGTTGAATCCCTAGAATCAAGAGCCGGCATGAGTTGCATGCATAAAATTTGATTAGGCACCGTGATAGCCTTTTACGTTGGTAGACATAAAGTTTGTATAATGAATTTGAAATGTAATTAGACTTTAATTAGAAATTCCCATAAGTGAATTTATGTTATTAAGTTTAATGTTTCGATTTTACAGCCCTCACTTTGTGTTCTGAATGTTGCTCATCATTGGTCCTGTGTGCATGTATTGTACTGTATGTATTAATGTTATTTGGTGTGTCCTGTGCTTTGCATTATTCAGTTGCACATTCTTGCCCTTTACACACGCTGCACCATCTCACAGTTTTATTTTCATACTAGAATGTATTTATTTGTGGAGGAGCAGCGGGTGGCAGGGACATCTGTTGCACTAGTGCCCAACAGGGTAAACAATATGTTTTGAATTAAGATTTGACCTTGGAATAAGCCTGATCTTATTTATAAATCATAGTGAGTTAAATATGCTTTGTAAGTAGATTAGGTCACCCCTCCCCTCCTGCCCCCCTCAGCAAAGAGGGTGTAGAGATGTAATCCAGATTCATAATCCAATGATTCTTACAAGCTGTTTTGTGTTGTTAAATACTGGGTATTTGTGTTGATTTAATATCATTCTAATCTCCTTTAAACTGCCGGTTGCTGTCTGGTTCATGGCCATCTTGTTTATTGCTTGCTCTCTACTCTTTACCACTAGTCTTTACTGTAGGCTGGGAAGTTAAATCTGACGAGGCCCACTGGACTTCATGCATGGCGCTGAACCGTAGATATGTTTACTGATACATGAGGCTGCTATCTCATGATTTTATTAAATACATTTTCAAATATATTTTATGGATTTTTTTTCTTCTATCTTTTGTCTAACGTTTAAAGTTCTGCTAACACCCTCTGATCATCCTCTTGTTAGACTTGAGTGATGTGTGTACAAAATATTGGATTATATCTCAATAAAATAATTTGGACGATTTATGGAAAATATTCAAATTGTTATTCAACACTCATTGCATCTTAGAATTATACATTTTAAGGATTCCTTTTAAAAAGGGAGAACTGTTTTTTTTATGTCGACCTGTTTGTATTTCTGTGTTCATGGGTTTGCTTTTGCACAACTCTTTATTGTTTCTAAAAAATAAAAACACATGAAGATTTACGTCTTCTAATGAAGCAGGTAGAGCTGTGTGTGTGTGTGTGTGTGTGTGTGTGTGTGTGTGTGTGTGTGTGTTTGTGTTTGTGTGTGAAGGTTTATGGTCAGCTACATATAGCAAAAACAGGGCTTAGTCAAATGTTTAGAACAACAGGTGGTTCTGAGAATTTCCTACTAGAAGGTGTTTACTGTCATTCCTAATTTGCAATAATTGACTCGTCATAAAGCTTAGTCTGATTTATATCCTTGCTATTTTTGTTTAGTTTTCTTCTAAGTGGATTCTGCTTCCAGAAGATTTGGTTAGCGCTCAGACTTGCATGTCCAATATTATTAGTTGCTATGAGTTCAGCCCTTGCAAATCTGTTAATGCATAAGACCATAAGAGCTTCTTATGTTCCAAGCCAGGTCAGAGTGAAGACACATCAGATTAATATTTGATCATGCAGAAGGGCCTTTAATCAGATTTGCCTATTCCCTTAGCTGAGTGCTCTGCAGCAATTATCATAATTGTTGCGCTAAACATGCTTGTCTTTACGGCTGGTGGTTGGACGTGAGCGTGTGCCGTGAGAGGGGGATTCTAGCACCAAACCCAATTAATGCAGGATGGATGGCTGGTCCTGCTGAGGGAGAAGGAGGATATGGGGAAGAGGAAGGGGAGGGCAATGGGCAGGGACACTGGTCCAACCCACAGCCAGTGATATGGCCTAGGGCAGGAAACTCTACTCCAGCCACCTGGAGCTCCTGTAATCCCCCCTCAGCCATGCCACCAGCTCCAGCTGATACGTGGGAAGTCAGAACTGCACAATTCGTAGATTCCCTGGGCTTGGAGATACCAGGTTGTATCTAGTTCAGCTTTCCCTCTCCTCCTCTGTCTAACCTGGGGATGGAAATCATATTTTAAAAATAAGGATAAAAGAGTGTGAAATACTCGAGGGCAATGGTGAACTAATTCAATATGATATTGTATTCCTCTTTATTTAATCAAGGTTTAATTTGTATTTTAAGAAAGTCCCAATGTTCCTTTGTATCTACTAAACCCTGGAGAGACTTATTAGAAATATGAATGATTTGCATGGGTTTATGTGAGCATACTGTGGGTTATATAGAGAAATAAAGGACAGGATTGTTCATAGTTATTTGGGTCTTGTTGTTAATTGTGATCAAATTAAGATTTCATCATAACTACTTTGATGAAAATGGTTCACCACAACGTCTGGGTATTAATCCAAGAACTGAATTGTTTCTGCGAAGACTGAAAAAATACAATTAATACTTTACTTGTTAAACTGAAAGCGGAAGTTAAACGGAAATTATGTATTTTTCTTTTCTTTGTGTGACGATTTGCGTGCACACACACACACACACACACACACACACACACACACACACACACACACACACACACTCCTAATAGTGTTGCCCTATTATGTGGGGCAAGTTGTCAAAACAAAACTATTGCTTTATGTCTAGAATTGTAAACGGTTGAAAAGTTGTATTCCATAATGAGATATATGGAGGAAAAAAAAAACATTCAATAGGACAAAAAATAGTCTATATATTAAAGTAAAGTCCACTCAATATAAAAAATAATCATTTCCAGAAAAGAGAATCACCTTTGTCCACAACATTATTCTTTGTTTGACACAATATTTTTCTTTTATTAACAAATGAAAGAAGGGGAGTGAAATGTTTGAAATGGATCTACAGATTTCTGACGTGACATCATTCAGGTATCACTTTTTTCTTTTGTTGCACTATTTTTCTAAAAATATTTTGGATGGAAAAATGTGTGACTTGAATTCTGTAAATGTGTCGAACCAAAACAATAAAATTACCAAAGAAAAACTCTACTGTGTGTCACTTTGATTGCTCTCTGATGAGTATGTTTTCAGTTAACCAGTTTGTCATAAGCATGTCTATTAAACAAATGAGCCTGTGGACCAGTTCTGTCTGTATGAAAGTCATCCATCCTGCTGGAGGCATGGCACTGCGCAAAGAAACACTAGGAGAGATGGTTCCCCATTAATCTACGTTGACTGGCTGGAAATTGCATCTTTGTAATGAGTATTAGGTGTGCATCTACATGAATTAAAGCTGAATGAGCTTCTGATTGATCACCTCCTCCCAAATGACGCTGCTTCCATGATCATTATTGTTTAAAAGTGACTAAATCATATCGGGATGATTAAAAGTCTCTGCTCTGAGGCTAGGGAAGATAAAGTAAAGACACGCTGTCGAAGAAATTGCTTCTATCCTCAAATTCTGTTTATATGGTTGCGGTGTATTTCTTATTATGGTTGTGTATGTGTGGTCAAACAGGGCTTATATTTAAACCAATCAATTGAATTACCAAATTCAACAAGAGTAAATATAATGTAACCATTTAAAAAATGTTAAAGACACCAAGTACAAGGACAATATATGATGCAAAAGAATAGATGCATGAGGAGTGTATATACATTTGTATTTCCCCTTAGGGATGAATAAAGTATATATCTATCAGCTTTCAATATCTCAAACTCTAAGTAAAGGTTATTCATAATAAATGCCAATGGGCTTCATCTGTATATCTGTACATGAATATTTGCTTTATGTGAGGCATCCGGTGCTTTTGTTTTCCACTTTTTTTTTTTCTTAACTTAGCTGTTTACAAACAACAATAAAGCGCTACAACCTCAACTGGGCAGTGAGATAAAAATCATGTCACACATTCAGCTATGATGGGATGAGATTATTATTAGTTTTTTTCACCTAACCACATGAAAGGTCTGTAAGGGTAAATAGAGTGCAAAGGCAATGTTTGAAGTCGAGGCCAAAAAGTCCAGGTGTTTTTACAGGCATTGTGGCATTTATGTGCTCTAAACTATATGTCTGGAGTCGCCTACGCAAAAGTGCTAGACATCCCTGCCAGGTATTCTCTTACTTCATAAAGTAAATTCAACTGTGAGCAGCTGATTAGCTGCAGTTTGAGTCTCAGCTATAAAATCGTAACTGTTTTGGACTCCCACTTGACTCTCTGCATTGCAAGTGTTCACACGCATCCATTTTCCAGTTCCACACATAAATCTTTTAAACATGTAAAACATTATCAGGGAATCTGTTATTGTTTCAAGCATAACTTTCCATTTCCCGGTAACGGGGAACATAAAGTGAATGTTGAGAAAAGATCCAGCTTCGCGAAACAGCAGACCTCGTCACCTTGTAGCTCGACATATTTACTGTACCTGGACACACTAATGTTCCTCTGTAATGTCTTTCTAGTAATTATACTGCCAAGCACCCTGTTGGGGTAATTATACTAAAAACACCCTCATTAGCAGCATCAAGATGTAAACCCTCAGAAGCCTCGCTATCTTTCCCCTAGTGCACCCTCGGAAGGCAACTTATTTGGTTAACTTCACCTCCTATTAACTTTGTGCTCATTGCAGTACATTGCAGTATCATATTGCTGCTTTCAGTGTGGCTGCATTAGTTTGTTGCATTATAATGATGTTACATGTAGTGATTGTGAATTCTACGCTTTGCTTCACCAGATCCAATATTGTCCCTTAAACTGGCTTGAAACTCATGCAAGTTTGTTAAGTTGTAGCTATGCACAGCAATTAGTTTAAATAAAGAATGCTGGCAATGCTAACAGGCTGTTTACCAATCATCTGAAGAGTTTAAACAGAAGCACCCGTAAGTCATAGCACAAACACAGTTTTCAATAATCAAACTAAATTGAAATGTAATAGCATAAAAAACTGAGTGGAAGTTTTGCAGACCTATTGCATAATACATATGAATTTCAGCAGATATGTGATGCTATTTTTCATTTAGCCACAAATGCTTTCCTTAAACTTCTGCAGGGAAATTGCTTAAATGTAGCTTAAACCATTTAGAGAAAAGACATAAAGCATGGAAACTAAACATGCAGTGGTGGGCTATTCTGCTCATGCAAAATGGACATACTACTCACCATAACAAACCAGCAAAGAAATTACAACAGTAGCGAGCCCTGCATTGTCTGGCAATTTGGTCTCTTTAAATTATTCAGAGGAAAGGCTTTTTTTATGTCAGCAATTGTGTGTTTTCCTGTGACAAAGCTAGCCTCACCTAATAGTTTCACTGCGTCTGCCGTTTTATGACTGACATAGCAATAAGCAGATTGTCCAGATATTTATGCCATCTGCAGCTAGGAGAGATAATTAAAGTATATAAATTAATCAAGTGCAATTAATTAGAGGCTTTATGTTCACAGCAGTACATCTTTGCATGTATAATTTATATTTATTGATTTGTTTGGTTTCATTAGCCTATAAGATAACAGTGCAAATGCATTAGAGGGGAAAATGCACAATTAGCATGCGGTAAGGGCTGCTGGTAATTGATAGATCAGCGAGCACTCCCTGCAGATATAAAGCTGTGTAAACTGTCATAAGCAGTTACAATCGATGACTGATATTTCCCTCCATATCTCTCACTTGATTAATGATGTTTTTGAAAGCAGCCCCCCACTTAATGGGACCCTGATAGGCATGCAGAATTTACTGTTTAATCAGGGGAAAGAATTTATTGCGGTCCGGAACCTCTGTCGTTGCTTGTGGAAATGTATGATTGGTCTCTGTAAGTGCTATGCTGATGTTATTTGCTCCCGTCAGCAGCCAATATGGCTGAGCATTAAGAGCTTTGTGCTTCCCAGTTGATTTTTCATTGACTGTGCTGCCATCGTTCATCACTGGCTGGTTTCCCTCCGTTCTGCAGAGCTGAGAGGAAAGCGAGCTTGGTAGTCAATAGCGGCCAATGTGTTCACAGCATTCCAGCGTTTCCTGCGGTTATAGCGGTATGTAGGCTTTGCTCCAAATGAGAGACACTTACCCGTCTACCTGGTAATGAGGCTATATCCTCCTTGAATCACATAATAGAACGTTAATATTTCTGCATTTTGTGACATGTCGAAATGTTTATTGCATATCCTTCGGGCATGCATGTACACATGTAGTTATACTTTACCAGAGCACAAGGCCATCCAGATGGAGTGCATGTTCAGTAGGTGTTGGGCTTGCAGAGAGGGAGAGACAGATATATAGATCCCTCTTTTGACATTCCTCACATGTGATTTCATCTCTCATTGACCCTGTCATGAAAATGGGACTCATCTGATTTGGTGACTCCTGTTTGGTGTGGCTGAAATATTTTGAAGATGTTGTCACTACGCGTTGGGTCATTGATAATTCATGTTATAGCGATATAATTACTCCACAGAAGATGAGGTTTATAGGCGGCACATGTTGCTGTTTGAGAGCCGCTTCTATGTATTTTCACTCTTACTTAGGATTACCTCTGCGATGTTATGTTCACTCTACCGACAGTATTATCGGGAAATGAGAAGCACAGGTGTTTGGCTTGAAACAGTGGTAAGTTAACCGCTGTCGGTATGTAGCGTGGTACACAGTATTGCAGGCGGTCTGTTTCAGGAGCTCCGTCCTGCAGCTGCGTGCCAGACGTACATACATTTTTGCCCTGTGTCTCAGGCAATTTCCTCCCCTTGTGTCACTGTAAATGCTTACAGAGACACCGCCCCCTATTTAAGGTTGCAGATATGCACTGTAGAAGAGGAAGAAGCCGTTTGCCTTCCGGTGATGTGCTTGAAATTGGGATCTTACTTTACACCTGCTGGTATCTACTCTAATTTCCAGCCCCTAGGGCAGCTCCTGAGATGTTTTTTTGGAAAACGGATCTTTGGCAAATTTTGCTGTAAAAGTTTGCCGCCTGTACCCTTTCTTTTCACTGTATTTGGATTGAGCCAGCTTATAAATGGATGGCAGATCATATTGTGTTGTAGCCCTCGAAAGCAAGTGGTGTGAAAATGGCTATATTTGGAATATGAGGACGGTGGGCTACTGTGAATAATGCAAAAGATAGGTCTGTTGTCCCAAAGGACACGGTAACCCAAACCCTTTGACCTTCCTCTCCTAGCCTCCACCCATCCCTGTACCAAAGGCTGAGATAGCAGCTGGAGATGTTTGAGGCTTGGCCCTCTCATCTTGCTGTAGGCGCGCTGGTGGAGAGGTGGGCCGCCTGATAGCAGGGCCATATTGACCCTGCTGGACCGCCGCGGCCCTTATACCCACAACAGGCTATCTGATTTCCTTCCAAGGGATCCCCAGAGAGTCAGAGCTTCCATTTTTCTGAAGTTGTGTATAAGTAAACTGCAGGACCTGGCTGGGAGGTCAAATCAATCTTTGCTATTTATTACATAGAAATGTGACACTCTGTCTTAAATGCTCCCGTCCCTTGTGATTTAGCCTCGTGTCTGCGTTATGTCTGCAGAGCGTGTGTTTGCTGGCGTGTGTGTGTGTGTGTGTGTGTGTGTGTGTGTGTGTGTGTGTGTGTGTGTGTGTGTGTGTGTATGCCAGCGAGGTGGGGAGCGCCGCGTTTTACGACCATTGTGCCAAATTGTCTTTTTCTCTGTCTTGTCTCTTGTAAACAAAGATGGGTTAATATGCTCTTTGAAGACAGTTTTATGTAAAGCTTTTAGCCTTGGTGTATGTATCATATTTACTGTAAGTACACTTCAAACACAAGGGCAGACTAATGCAACAGGAATGAGTGAGGATCGTAGTCATACACAGGTCAAATCTTGAGCACAGGGCCTAAATATGATCAGTATCTCATGCTAGTTCTGCACGCTTTGATGCTCGTTCAGGTTATGTCTGTATTAAGTTGTTCATTCAGTGCAGGAAAAAAGGACAGTGACACAGTCATTAGCCCCTCAAGGGGAAGCAATCCTATTTCTGTGGGAAGCAGAGCTCTGTTTACTGCGTGACAATGTGATATTGTGTGGCTCATGCTGTCTTAATTGGAAACAGTCTCACCCCACAAAAGGTGCATAAGACCCCTGATTTTGTGAGGCAATCTCCCCCCTCCTCTTTCCCACCCCATCACCCTCCTCCCCCTTCCCTCTGAAGAGCAGCGAAACCCCCTGAAGCATTTCCTTAATCCTCCGGAAGATCATGCTCTCCCCACTAAATATGGTACCTGTGGACAAACAATGGATTTTTCCATAATAATAAGTTGAAGATTTCATTATGACTGGCTAATGGATGGCAGGGTCTAGGCCTCAGCAGATACACGGAGAAGCTTCCTTTTGATCAGCAGCATAGGGTTAATCCATGGTAAGATATAATGGAGGTTTAGAGAGGGGGGGGTGAGCAGTATTGAGCTGGGCTGAATTTACAGCCGAGAGGGCTCAGTAAAAGGATGATTTTTAGAGCCTCTCGCTGCGTATTGAAGGGAAGACTGTCTGACAAGTCATCAATGAGCCCTGGCGCTGTACTAAACTAATGAAAGCTGCATTTGATCTTCTCCGAAGAGGTTCAATACCACTCCTGCTATTATTTAAGTCCCCTGCTTCACCCAAACCTGTTTTCAGATCCACAAAATCATTAAATTGCGCAGTGAAGTAAACTGTGTTTGTAAGTATTGGATGAGGAGGAAATATCTGAGCTGCTTATAATGTATCCCTGTTGATTGCATCTAACAGACACTTCCTCATTTGTTTAGTGCCTGTCTAAGTCTTTCTGCTGGTATAGTTTCAGCTATCATTAGCATCTTTGCACTGTAGTGTAAGATTCATGTTATTTATATTTCACTTACACATGTTAAAGATGAACTGACACATGTGTCATGCAGTTAGACCTCTCTGTTTTTGTTATACGTTTGCGTGTACATCTTGTGTGGTCTGATGACTTTAGTCCTCACAGTGACACTCGGTGATATTTCCAATGGGCTTGAGTCTTTAAGACAGCACTTGATGCATTTTTATGTGTGTTTTGACCTCGTCTATATTCTACTATTCTGGTCTCGAAGGAGACCACCTGAAAGTCAAACTGTTGTAACCAAATAACAAATCGTATCCTCTGCTCATTAACTGAAACATTGAGGCCTGCTGCCGGCTAAATGATTTCCCTGTTGAACCAAAATAAAAATAAGTTGTTGAATTTATACTCATATACTCATGCTCAAATGTTAAGGGCCAACCTGACCACACTTGAGAGGCAAGCAGGATGAAAGATTTGGCCTGAGCCTGTGCCAAAGAACAGGGCATGCGTCATCTGCGAACATCAATGATGGACTGCACCGCAAGCAAAACGGCCCATCTTCACACTTGAACTGCAGTGATTCAAGGTTATGTTAACTGAAACATGTTGATGTAATAATATAAACACTGTGATAAACCAGCAGTTTGGAAGATTTCAGTAATACATCTGGCCAGAGGGGGCCTGACTGAAATATGTGGTTGTTATGTGTTAAAGTCTCCCATTATGCATCTGTTCTGCATCTATCTGGCGTTCATCGTGCAGCAGCTTTAGTGGTATATATTTATTGAATGTTGGAAATTAAAAAATAAATAAGTACTTAAAACTGTAAATTAATGTTCAAATAAATATAATACACCCAGACATTTTCCAGATTTAAGTTAATGCGGCCATACCTGTGTAAAAGTTCTCAAAATATACTTCCACTAGCTGAGTTTAATGTGTGTTATTGATGCTACTTCAATATCCTTTGTAATCCCACTTTTTTTAAGGTTTCATCAAAGACTTCTAAATGGTGCTGGCAAATAATGATATAGACTTTTTCCGTCCTACGGTCTAATGAGACTACAAAGCAGACTTCTGAAAAAATATTCAAGCTTTGACTAAGATGCAATTTTGTTTTTGTTTTTTATTACACAAATTATTGGATGTAATTCTCCAATGAAATGAAGTAAGTTCCAAAATAATGTCTTTCGCATGTTTTTTTTGGACAGGTTGAAAGATCAGTAATAAACACCATGAGAGGGGGGGGGGGGGGGGGAAGAGGAGAGGAGAGACACATAGAAGAGCCAGAGAGAATAATGTGAGGAAGAGGGCAGTAGAGCAGAGTTCTCACCAGGCAGGAAGGGTAATAGAGGAATAAAGAGGAGAGACTAGATAGAGAGAGATGTATGGTAAAAGGGAGAGCCGCTGGGCCATGAGAGGATAGGTCTGGTAATCCTCAAATATATATTCTCCTAATTAATCCTGATTACCACTTTTTAATCGGCCTGCTCAGGCTGCCCTGGAATAAAGTGACACTTCCTAATGAATTAAACCTGCAATTAACAATTGGTGCACTATTCCATCCGTTGTTTTTTTTCCGCCTCTCATATTGGTCCCGTGTGGGAGCCTCCAGTCCGTCAGTGGCGTGGGGTCTCACTCCACACTAGTTAACTGCTAAATGCTTGGGTCACACCTGCGCCCTTTTATGGGGTCTGGCAAATCAGTGAGGTTAGTGTTGTGAGGGGAGTGATCAGTCCAGTCGTGCTGTTGAGGATATGAAAAACAAGACACAGACGTTTATATTTGAGAGTGGTTGCTCTAGATGGGCACATGATTTTTTTTTGGACATTGCTGACGAAGGCACATTGTGTCGTCCTGTGTATTTTCTTTTTATTCCCACCACTTCCCCTGTCCATGTTGCAGCTCCCTTCGAATGCAAAAATATCTCAGTATTGTGACCCTGACTCTCACTTTGCTAGCGCAAAAAAGCACAGTGTGATCAACCTCGACCCCTTGGTCAGTCTAGTGTCTAATCCAATGAAATGCGTTTAGGTGCAGACAAGGTAAACAGATAGATTGCTGACCCTGCCTTTACTTCCGGGTCAGCAGCACCCAGTGGACGAGCGGTTTGAGACCACAGCAATAATGAACTCTGTCCCCCTGCGGTCGGGCCCTCTGCCTCCCTCATTTGAGTGGGTTCCTCCGTGGGAGATGGGATCCTGTGAAGCAGTGATTGTTTCCACGATTAGGTGGGAATGGTAGTGGAGCCTCGCTTGCGGATCTACTACCATGGATTCGCTCCCTCACCGTAGCCCAGGCTGACAAACAATAGCCAGCTGTCGCCGGTCGGCTGATATACCTTTGATCAGCCAAATGAAGGCTGCTGGCATTTCTTATGGAGTGGAGATTGCTTATCGATCTATATCAAAATATTCATGCTAATCCCGTGCAGCGGAGACTATTTTCAAGCCCGGTTAGCAATCAGAGCTGCCGTCCTGTCTAGAGCAATTCGCTGAGCTGGGAAGTCTAATCAGCTCAGGGTCCTGCAGTCAAATGCACTTTGCTGTTTAAATTTGGACCCCTGACATTGATGGAGGAGTCCAGAGAAAGGTGTTGACAAACCAAATTGTTTGTTCCAGCACTATTTTGCTAGAGATCAAGTCCAGAGTAATGTGCAGTGAATTTGTTCATTACTAGCTGGGGTCTGAGAGGAGAGGGCTGAGGTTTCAGGAGGACGAGTGTTTCAGAGTTGGGGGATTGGAGGGTTGGGGGCAGCTTGATGGTGGTGGTGAGCGTATTCATGTGTTTGTGGTGGGTGTGTTTGAGTGTGTGTGGAGCTGCATGGGATTGGTATCCGTGATGTGTGTGTGTGTGTGTTTGGCGTGGGGATGTGGTTGTGACAGTGGTTTTGGTGGAGGCGGGGGCTACATGAGCGTGATGCCGGGTCAGGGTGAGGAGTGTTGCGTATCAAGAAGGTTGAAGGCGTTTGGGGAACAATCGGCTGGCTTTACTGGATATTCATTCAGAGACCAGTTTAGTTTGTGTGGCTTTGCATTTGAGAACTACCAGGGGATCCTCAGCTGCCTTGATAGTACTATTTGAATATACTAGATGCATATTTACGCATTATCAACCCATCATTTGTATAAAGAGATAGTTTAGAATTTACTTTTCTATGGGTACAGATTATAACCTTTATTTACCTTCATTAATATGTCTTACAACATCCTTTTTATTTTCATGTTTAGATATTTAGAAATATAGAATATAGTCATGTTTGTGTTCAAAAGTAAATCACACGTTACAGTGAATAGCTTAAGGCTTCTACAGGATGTATGCATGGCTTCCTTGATCACAGATTATGTTTCCTTACTTCCTCTGGCAGACGCCCCTCCTCTTTCCAGTGACGCAGGGCCGTCTAAATCTGTCCCAATACGTTAATACTGTCATGCAATTATTGTGCAAAGAAATCTGTGAAGAAAAAGCATTGCCAGGATGGAGATTATCCTGCTGGAGGGTTGAAGGGCTAATGTCTTGCCATATGGCCCAGATTGTAATGTGCAGTGTCCTGCTTCAGGGTCAATCATACATCAAGTATTAGTGTCAGGTGGGGATTAATGCTTAATGTTCCCGCACCTCCGACACGGCACACTGTACTCTACCTGGCTCTTGTTACTGCCCTGACGTGATGGATTTCTCTTGTTAGATAAACGTTTCTGTTTTTTGAGTAATGGAGGAGTTTTTTTTTTTTTTTTTACATAAATGACTGTTTTATAACGTGAAATTCAAATGAGCAGAAGACCTCACAAATATTTATATTATTTAAAGGATTATTACTATTGGAGTACAATAGTACAATAGTATAATAATAGTAATATAATAATAGTACAATAGTAGTTATGAAGCTTTTGGAGGAACAACACACTGCTATTTTTCTTCTTCTTTTGCCTGCTTAGCAGTCCTCCTATTTGCTTTCAGGTTGCAGAAACCAACGATTAGTGAGATTATTGCTATTGTTGACTGATGCAGGGCCATACCTTTTCACAGAGGGTGATTTACCCCACACTTATGGCATAATGCTTGTCTTGTACACACTGCAGTCAGGGATGTTTCTGTGTACATAATCAAGATTTATATTTCAGTTTCCACACTGATATTTAGTTTATATGGATTGTTATTATTCATCCAATATAGTGCACTGATATGTACGCCAAAAATAAGCTGTAATTTGATGCAGAGTAGAGCACGTTATGCATAACCATATATTATTTGATTATTGCTGCTGTTAAAAGCATCTTAGTTTTTCCTCGAGGCATTTCTCTGTCACTTTAAAAGGAATGTGTATACAGTATTTCTGTGAGATAGTAATTGCTATGGATCTAGCGGTTGCCTTAAACTGCCCTGTGTACGCAGCCAGCCTTTGTCACCTGGTAGAGTGTTAAGCCAAGTCCTGGCTGAGGCATTAACCTAAATGACTATGTAAGTAATTAACCTCATAATCCCTTTTTGACTGATTACAATTGATAGGTTCTTGCTAAATTGACACGAGAGCCTCTGCATATGAATCCTCTCAACACAAGGTGGCAAACACTAATGTCAAGGGGGTCCAAAACATACTGTGTATTGTAACCTTGAGAAATGTGGTGATGGAGAGGGTGCCTTATGGGGAGGGTGTGACACGGCAAGGTGAGATGTTTCTGTGTGTATGTGTGTGTTTGTGTGAGGTTCACATATGTCAGACGGCAGGATGTAAGGTGCAGGTGTCGCCAAGCTTTGGCGCTGCCTGTCACCTTGTGAATAAACAGCAGTTGTTCGTTGGGGAAGGCGGGACTGATTCATGTGAGATTGGCGGAACATGGCAGATGGATGTACTTTTTCATATGTGTAAATAGTCGCAGCTAGCTATTAACATACCTCCGTGCAGATGGCAAACTGTAATAAAGTACAGGCGATAAAACAAGCCTCCTCGTCGATGGCTGACGCCCAGCCGATGTTTGTTCATTTTTACATACAGTGCAATATGTTCTGTAGCACAAGGGCACAATAACTAGTGGGGATATTTAGGAGTGCTTGTTGTTCCTGAATAGTAAACAGTTTTAATGTTGCAGTAAAAGCAGTTTGATCTGGTTTGGCTTCACATAACAGAAGTTGAAAACTTAATTTTGTATTCTAGCTACACTTACTTGTTTTGCATCATATTTGAGCCAGTGAAAGACTTATACATAGACAAATCCTGAACATGTTTTTCAGTTTTAATTGACTCTAACATGGGGTTTGGTGTGCGTGTTCCCCGATGTGAATAGCATGACGGAGCTAGCTGGTGTAGGAGCAGCAGCAGAAGTGGTTATATGTAGGATCGCGGGTGTTGGCTGACGTCGTAGCTTCTCTGGCCCACAGCTGGTTCCCCTCCAACTAGATGATCTGCTCCTTCCTGACTCCAGAGACCAGAGGAAGAGGCTGAAAAACCCAGACAGAGAGTGAGAGCGGTAGAGACAGACGGGTTGAGGGGTGGTAGAGGGGGGTGGAGGAACAGTCGAGGGGGAGTGTGAGGGAGAGAGAAAAAAAAAATAGTGGGGGTGCATGGCGTCAGCATCCAGATGCATCACAGCCACTCACCGCAGCGATGTGTGTGTTTGTGGAGGGCGTGCATGCGTTTGTGGAGCCCAAGGACTTGTCGTCTGTCTGCTGCTGGTTGTGGCAGCCAGCTGTCAGGGGAGTTCAGGGAGAGAGAGGAGGCCAGGTGAAAGGAGGGCCAGCGGCAGACGAGGACTGGAGCCAGCGCTCGCTCACTCCAAATGAATGGTGACAAGAGCGCGAGAGCCATTGATCCACTGGTCAAAGCACCCCTAAGGCTGCAACCTAATGTGCTGAAAAAAGAAACATCAGCCCCAGTTGGGACTCTGGGAGGGAGACAATCCTCATCGGATGAAACACACCTTCCACACAACATGAAGGAGATCAATAGACGGAGCTGCTGGAGATGGCCATTCAATACATTTACATCCATTATGGACAAACTCATGAGAAGAATTATATTCTGACATGCTGTTAAGAGACACAGTTCACAAAATGTAATAAGTGAATACAGATTACAGAGAATAGGCTATTTATTAGTTTGATTTAGCTCATGTTTAGGATCATCTGGATCCTCTATTGAACTTCACATTGAAATTAAAAGTGTCGTTTTAACATTTAACACACTGAGAAAAATGTTTGGTTACACCCTTCAGTAGATAGTCACTCCCTTCACACTTATTGTTTTAAAACAATTAAATATATAACAGCTTAGCCCAAAAAGCCAATCATTGTGTAAAAAGTACCTTTGAGAAGTGTTATTCATTAAATGTGTAACATTGATACTTGGAGGTGCCAAGAAGCTTCTTTTTTTTAAATTTTTTTTTTTATTCCTCACTGATAACATTTGAGGAAAAACATGCCAGAGTTCATCACTCATATCTCTGACTTCTAGCCATTTCCTGAGAATTTCCTGAGACGTTGTTTGAATAATGCCTCCGAGCTTTAGTACATGTGTTAGGTGTTAACAAGCAAACATGCACCGAAAATGCATGTAAGACGCAACGGGGGAAAGTAGCCCGAGACACAACAGCACAAAAGCATAAAACATGACATTACCACCACATTGCCAGATGATGATCACTACACATCAGTATGGTTAATCTCCTGCTGTGGCCCACCTGGCTTTGCACTAATGTGTAAAAAATTACATGACTTTAAAACATTCCCGAAGAATTCTTTTTAGCAAGAGCACATTCAAATTCATCGGCCGCTCTTTGAATATTGAATCCTGTCCTAAGTGCTCTGATAAGGTCTGACTTGGTGCTTTGACACATGATTGGCCGGTGTAACCTGAGCCAGGCAGCAAGGCGCAGGAGGGCCCTCTGTGGGCGTTGTGCCGAGCTGATTGATTGGTGATGCGGGTTGAGGGAGATGATTGATTGATTGAGGTTGGTTAGGTGACAAACAATGCAGCGCCTAGCCCATCAAGGTGCAGCCCTGTCAGTAACAATAACCCCTGATTGCCTCTGCTTCTTGCTTCACCCCCTCCTCTAACCCCCACTCTCCCTGTCCACCTTTGGGACTACACAGTCGTATATGTACATGCACAAACGATGTACATTACTCTTGTACATTACTCTGGTACTGATACATACAAGCACTGGTTTCAGAAGGACACAATTCAAATATGTATTTCTGAAAATTAGATGACTTGCCGTCTGCCGTCCACTGCTTATGCTCACCCTTGACCTAGCCGTTCTCGAACTGACTC
Source organism: Taurulus bubalis (assembly GCF_910589615.1). Classification (NCBI taxonomy): domain Eukaryota; kingdom Metazoa; phylum Chordata; class Actinopteri; order Perciformes; family Cottidae; genus Taurulus; species Taurulus bubalis. The sequence continues at coordinate 23,348,565 of NC_136592.1, forward strand.
ACACTCTGCTAAATATCAACTATAAGCATATAGCTCTATTTTTCTCAGCCACACACCTGCATGTGTGTTTGTGCATGCATATGTGTGGGTGTTCTGCTCACCACTGCCCTGCACACAATGTTCAGAGCAGAGCAGCCAATGGCCCTGGGCCTCTCACGCATATTATTCATATTACTGCTGATTCTAAAAAATTAGTCGCCAGGATATCCCTTTGAGATTGCAGAGATTATCAAGCTCAACTTCAAATACTTCCCAGATTGAGTTAGAACACCACACAGCATCCATTAGCTGGCGAACTTTTGTTTCAGGGCATCAATCAGGTAATGTTTTACACTAGCCAAAGAGAAACATGGGCGTCTAGGTTTTCCTTTTCTTTTGATAGTTGCTGCACTCAGAGCATTTTTCTATTATCTGTCCTATCCATAGATATAACTGATAATACATTTTTTTTACTTTTATAATTTCATTAAGACCATAACAACATCCTTTGTTTCTGATATAACTAATTCAAGATTTTAAATTTGCTCTCTTGCATAATGTCTCGTATATGTCTGACAGCTTGCCCTGGAGCTCTTCCGCTCAATGTGGGCCGCTTGGCAGGTCTGCTCTGCACATTTGGTTCATGTCCCACACATTTCCTATCTGGTGGGCATCACAGGCATTTTGCTTTAATTGCTAGGCGTTCTCCGACTGAGTGCAGCTTATTTGTATGTTTGTTTGCCTCCCTGCCTGGGCTATTGGTAATCTATTCTCCCTTCTTAGCGGGAGGAAACTCAGGCAGCCAGTGTCTGGATTCATTGAACTGGCAACAGGGTTAGTGCATTATCATGCTGGGTTAGATGTGGAGACATACTTGGCTGGCTTTCCTTGATTGCAACTAAAGACCAGATAGCTCAACTCTTCAGAGTAGTTTGTAGTGGTGGTACATTTCCATAAAATGTGGGGAGTTTGTCAAAAATAAAGAGAAAGGAAAAGATCCCTCTCATATTTCAGTGTGTTTCCATTAATACTTGTACTGTGATACACACAGTATTCCTTTGTAGCAGTGTTATTGAGAGATTAGTATTTCTTATCCTTTGGGGGGAAATACATGGATAATCTGTGAAGAGATCAACTGCACAAAAAACAGATTTTGTCAATAATCCATCTCTGAATAACAGATCCTCAAATCAACATCACTAATTATTGTTGTCTAACAATCTTTTTCTGTTTTTTTTTTCCTATAAGAGTAGATAAGAGGCACTACACATCCACCCACTGTGATAACATTGTTTATTATAAATAATACCATGCATGAACTTGGATGAAAGCTGTTTTTCTAAGATAAAAAGACCTTGAGGAGAGGGACATGGAACGAGTTCAAGGAACAATAATATAATAATTTTGACGTAAACAAAACTGAAACATTCAATCAATTTAGTATCTTATCATAGAAAGACGATAAATGTTTATGAGCTAATACTTTGTCCTTGGTGTTCTTTAAAAATACACTTAATGGAATAGAAAAGCATAAGATAAACATAGAGAGAGAGACTCTTAAAACAAGGTCATCAACCGTGTACTTATTTTTTCTCATATTTCTTGTTGCGTTCACGGACAGAATACAGAATTAGCTTTATATAATGTGAATAATTATGATCTAATACTTGGTCAAACCTCAAAAATGTCTCAAAGCACTGTGTGATGGGAGTATTTGACCTTGTCTAAACAGGCATCTAAATCCTTTGCACTAAAACTGCCCAGCGTCGCTCGATTGTTTCCGGCACACCGTGTACTGCGACTCTCCTTCCTCTTAAGCTCAGCAAACTTCACAGTGAATCACTGAAAATAACAAACTGACAGAAACACGTCTGTCCATCAAAAATTGCGTCATGCTCATGACAGAAATAACCAGCACAAACCCCTTGCTCATCAGTGTATGTGCGGCATGCATCTAGTTCTAGACGTTCTCATATGCACATTTCTGCACTAATCACAGCAGAGGGATACAGTGAGTGATCTAGTAATGCTTGAACCTCCTTAACCTGGCTTGGTGATACTTGTTCTGTGTATCATAATTAAGCAGAGACCCAAGTGGATTGTGGCAGTATTATGGATCACAAGTAAAGCATATTGCCCTTAGATTAATACCGCTGCCTACTAAGGTCTTGACATACTGCCAGCACGCACAGTGTGAAATATGTTTAGTAAGTGCATAATTATGACATCTGTTACCCTCCACGGTAGCTCTTAGCACAATATTAACTGAAGAAATAAGAGGTTTAAGTACAGTATGTGTTAACGCTATGATAGCATGTTTAATTGAAATATGACTGGGGCGTAATGAAGATTAAATTAAACCCGTAGATAATCGTCTGACACAAAGATAATTGAGTTGCAATCCTCGGGCAATGAAGAATAGCTCAGGGAGAAGAAAGAAATAATCACAGTCCTTTGCTAGAGAGGAATAAGCTTATTTCTCTGTGATGGGGCACATATAAATTCAGCACTCAGATTAAAGAGTGATTAATCAAAGCAGTAATCCACAATTTGAGTCGTATCAGAATGACATATGTCTGCTTTATGTAATTTACTTTTCCCTGCTCTCCCAGCGAGAGCGGGACTGATTGTGCTATGAGTGCAAGTGTTTGTTTTTTCCCCCCTACTTCCAAGTTCTCTCATCTACGCTCGCAGGATGACTTGACAACTGATCCGATTGCGGGGGGAAGAGAGGCTGGCAAAATTTTTTCATCTCTCTCTCCCCCCCATAAAATTGCACAGGAGATCACTTGTGCTCTCCCAAACATATGGTCCCATGTTAGTGCTCGGGCTGGTTCGAAAGGGATTAGAGCCTGCGGGTCGAAGTGTCTCTGTGTCAGCGGTGGCACCCCGCTGCATTTCCAAGCCTCTGCACCGCCAAGCAACAAATAGTGCTCAGACACTGACACAATCATGTACACCACAGTGACCTTTTGGCTTACTTGTGTACTTTCTTTGAGGGGTGTTGCATCCAATTAATGTTTTTATTTTGTTTAGAATGTCTGAACAGAGTTTTGATTCTGTGTTCTAGTGTGGCCAAGCTTTATTTTGTTTTGGTCTGTTAGTAGATCCATGTTTCCAGCCAGTTGTCCAGCTCAAATTATTTGAGAGGATTACTTTTATACTAGCGCATTAAAACATTTTTTAAATAGCAATAGCGGTAGAACAAAGCATATAACAGGAGCACATTTGACTTATTTGTCTTGGTTGTCCACACCTAACAGCATAGCTCCAGGAATAGTGTCGGCCTGTTGTTCGTCGGCCCACCACTTTGGCCCAAACTGAAATATCTCAACAGCTATTAGAAGGATTACCATGAAATATGACACAGATATCCATGGTGTCCAGAGGATTAATCCTAATGACTTTGGTGATTCCCTGACTTTTCCTCCATTTTTATCTGAAGGTCAAAGTTGTCAGTCGTGCTGAGAAACATCTCGACTTCTGATGTATAGATGAGCACAACATTCTGTACAGACGCTCATGGTTTCCAGAGGATGTATCCTCCTAACTTTGGAGATACCCTGATTGTTTCTCCTGTACAACAATGAAGTCCACATTTGTGGCTTTGAGGGAAATCACAAGAAATGTAACTTAGTATTTCCTTTTCATGAATTAAAATATGTGTTCTATTCCCTATTCTACTATTCTCCTTGCTCCTCCAGCAGGTACAATTGATTTGGCTTTTCATGAAATGTCTTGACAACTACTGGATGGCCATCCACGGATTGGTACAGATGTGTGTTGATCCACAGGGAATGAGTGAGGTGTTCGGAGGAAGTATCGGGCTCTTCATGGTGGCAACCAGGTCTTGTCTTCACATCCTCTTGTGCTTCACATCCTCCTGACTGTCAGGAATTTCACAAATTGAAAAATATAGATTTCTTTTCCAAAGGTCTTGAGTTGTGCAGGTTAGAGGTCAGTCAGGCTTCATGCACCCAGAGGCCTATTTTAGAGAGGTGAATAATTTAAACTGTGCTCAGAGGGCGGGTGTAGCATTACAACACAAGGAGAATGGGGATGAAAAAGGAAAATTTCCAAGGGCAAAGGGCACATGTTGGGATCATACCTAATTAGTGGTTACCATGGAAATGGCTCCGTGAACGGAGTGAAACCAGGACAGGCGTAGTAACTGAACATCAACTAAAGGCGAGCACAAAGAACATGTATTACACCATCCAGCAGGGAGTTCATTTAGTGATTTACTTGTAATTAGTTGAACTGGGTATGTCACAGATATAACGTTTAAACCAGTCATTCCTTCACTAGTGTCATCCTGACAAAGATGCTCATCATATCCAACTGTTAGTAAGATTATGATAGATTTATTTTGTGTGCACATTACTTCTAGTTCTTAGTTTAACTTAATGGCATTGTTATATTGCGTCAGATCTATCTATTAATTCAAATGTTACCATGGTGCACTCTGCACACATGATTTCAACTCACCTGTGTGTACCTGCTGCCTTGTGTGCAGTTCTTTTGAATGAATTACACATATACATTTTTAGGCATCTTCAAGGCCTAAAATCATAAGCAATCAAAGCACCAAGGTCATAACCTCAACGTCAAAATAATTAATCCCCGAGCTGATGATTACAGCTCAACGAAAGGAGGAAAAAAAAAAGATGCTATCTGTGAATCGACTGTCTGCTATTGATGTTGGTGTCATTACCTCCAGATTGGCTCTGAATTAGAACAATGGCCATTTGAAAGACCATTTCCTTTTCCTTCCAGCCGGCTGCATGTGGTACACATTAGGCAACTTGCCATTAGGCCAAATATCTTCATTTCTATCTTGATTCATGCCCTCAATCTTGGACGGATTTATGATAACCTGGCACTGAATCACTGAAGTTAGTGTTTCATTTTTAAGTTTAGTTTTTTCACACAGTGTTACATATTGCCCTGTAATTCAACAGAACTGTATTATCATCTTAATAATGTTTCACAATTTGTCCTCAGTGTTTCTTTTTCTGTTTTTTTTTTAAATCACATGTTACTTTGATAAGTGAACACAAATGTTTTCCCATATATTATGTTATTTATAGTAGTTATCTCTGCTTCCCTAACATTATAAATGTGTTATGGGTAAAATGTGTTTGTTTGGTACAGCATTATACAACAATGTACAAATATGTAGATTGAATGGGAATCTAAAGCCCCACCTCTTTGAGAGCATGTCTGGGCCGCCATTGGGTTCAGGACACAAAGAGGAAGGAGCTGGGAGGTGGCCGACAGTGGGCTGCTACATAATACAGCACACTGGATCATAGGAGGAGCCAGGAGGACAGAGAGTGTTGTTCCCAGAAGTCAACTATAGTGAGGCGGGGCGAAAGCCACAACACCAGCGACCTGCCTTCCCTCTGCCTTCCCAGCTGCTGGGAAAGATGGAGATACCAGCAAATCTCTGTTTGTTCAGCCACTCCACAAATATCCCCTCTCCAGATTGCGTCTGGCCGAGGAAACGGCACTTGACTGGGATTCTGAAATGATTATTGGTGGCAGTGTCCTTCTGGGGCTGCTTTTATAAATGTGCCAATAAATTTCACATGTCCAGCTTTGTTTTGCTTTCATTAGGCCTCTAATCTCTGTCCCAGGGCCAGGCCGATTCTGCCATCAGTGAACTCTCTGTTTTCTCTAGAGCCGGTGATTAATGACTGGATAGCATCATTACCAACGCTCGGCTCTGGAGTTACATATCTGCCTCCATTGACACAATGACACAAACGGAGCACAACCTCACGCACGGCATGTGTGCATAAAAGTGATTGTATGAATATATGCGTGCCTGCACATTTGTGGTGGGTGAATATGAGTTATTAATGTTAAATTACAGGCATATCTTTCTATAATCAAATGTCAGGGAAATCATTCATTTTCACGATAGCAAATGTGTTTTATGTTTGACTCATCCTCTTGGAGTACTTGTTTATGAATCATCCATTTGATCAAAGCCTCGGTTCAGACTATAACAATCCTAATACATTTTATAGCCTTCATATCTCTGAAGTCTCAAAAATAGAGAAAGGATTGCTAATGGACTCAAGGACTCTGACCTGCCAACAACCCCATCTCTCTTTACAATGCGAGCATTGTTCATCTTTTCCTTTTTAAAACTCATATGCCCATAGCAGCTTGCTATTAACTTGACATTTACAGTACTTTTATTGACTCTTGAGTGCATTGATTCATAACAGTCATGTAAGTACTCATCTTCCAGAATATTAGTCACCCATCATCCAATCCTGTAATATCATATTTTCTCTTTGTCCCAACTCTCTGCCCCTCGGCATGGAGACATATGCATGGTTCGACAAACCATATCGTCATAAACCCCGCCTTTGTGCTGCAGCATACATCTGGCTAAGCCGAATGTGAATGTGTTTCCACATGACTAATAGATGATGCGCACTGTCTGCCAGGCCAGGTTTCCCTCTAGTCGAAGGCCAGACAGTGAGCGGTGGGAACAGGAGACCCAGTTTTTTTTTTCTTTTGTTTTTTTGATGGACTCACCTGTAGAGTGGAGTTAGCAGGTGCTCTGCTTCTCAGGTCTCAACACCTCTACTGTCTTGGGAGTGATTAAGCAGGCCTGCAAACTGGCTGTTAGAAGGTGGTGGGTTTCTCTAAACAATTGAGATGTTCTCTTTGTATATACCTGTAAAATGTGTGAATAGATACTATATATATATATATATATATATATATATATATATATATATATATATATATGGTCACCTATAATGTTGTTTTCTATTTACTAGAATAGATACAGCTTGCTGTTGCACCACTATGCTTCGTGCCTTAGATCCAACAACACCCTCGGAAGAGGAAACCCTTCGAAATATGTCCATCTATGCTTTGATGAATGATATTTTCTCAGCAGTGAAGCCTCCATTGTTTATTCTTCTTCTTTCTCAATGTTATTCTTTTCATACCAGGTTGAGTATTTCCCCGGCCAGTGAATACGCCTGTCATTCCTGTATTAAACACAACGCTGGTCCAATAAATGGACACCACCTGTTTAAACGGTCAGTGCCATGTTAGGGTCAAGCAGGGTCCTGTTTGATTGGCCACGTCGAATGGTCGGAACACGCCGCATGCCCTCTGTGGTAACTTTAAAAAATGTTCAGGAAGTTTGGTTCACCCTTTACGGCCTAGGACATTTCCTACTACAGGAGTTAAGCACTCAGGACAGGAAACCATTTGCTGTGGCTGTAAGATCTCTTTAATGACTGTCTAACTAGAAACAGGCCGGCCTAATTCAGTGCCTGGAGCCAGCAGGAATGGCCTCGCATCTAGACGTTGTTAGAATATTTACTGCTTCTTCGATGGGAGTCTTTTTGACACTGCTGCAATAAAATTTACAAGGAATCCTTTTTTAGCGTGATGCGAGGCAAAGTGTGGTCAAGAGGGGAAGAAACATGCTTGGAAAAGTGGCGAGCCATTAAAGTTATCATTTGTCTTTGTTTATGTGAACCGGGAACTACGGATGGGTGACATTTAAATAGCATTTGATCGGCTTTGTCCCCGGTTACCTCAGAATGCTGTTGCTTGATGGCGAGCTGGTCATCTGACTTTGCAGTATGTCAGAGAGGGTAACTGTGTACAATTGTAGGACCTGAGTTTTAGTAGAAGTGAAAGGGTCAGTTTTGTCCTTGAGGGGGGAAAAGCTGCTGATTCAAACATATTGAGCTTTTAATGTCCTCTCACTTTCTCTTGACTCCTGTCGTATGTTGTTATACTTCAAATCAAAGCCGCCCTCTTGTCACGAGAGCCGCAGGGCAACCATATGCACCTTGGAGCTCAGCATTGAACAAGTTAGTGGCTCGGTAACTGTGGGAGTGGTTATAGATTAGGAGTGTTTGTGTACATATCCATGTGTTACATGCCTATGTGGGTGTCCATGCACCTCCGTACATAGTGTCAGTGCTCCCGCTGACTGAGGAAATGAGCTGGGACCACCAGAGGTGATTGTGCATGTGCAAGCAGAGACCAGGATTGGCTTGTTCCAGTCCCTGACTGACGAGGCCTGTTCTGTGGCCCACCAAGCCTCATCCACCCCCCTGACCTTTGTTTAATAAGCCCAGGGAGTGGTAGCCCCTTTTTTCTAAAGTGCCACCGTGTCTGGACAAACTGACACACTTCAGTTTCCCTGCAACCCCTCCACCCTCCTTTCTCTTTCTTCCACTGTGGATTTAAACAAATGCAGTCAAACCCAATTAGGGGAGAGTGAGAGCAGCACAGGAGAAGTGCTGGTAATAGTAACTTTGTTCAGCTGGTTCCTGCTGTGACCAGCCCTCATTTAAATGAGCCGCTTGATAACCCTCAGAAATACGATCCCAGTGAGAGAGGGAAAGAGGCAGTCTCTCCACTTTCCTCGTTCCCAGTGGAGCGTCTTTTAACAGGCCTGTCACCTCTCTGTGTCGGAGGGCACCACAATGACACAGATGAGCCAGTTGGGACAAGGGAAGTGGCATTCATGCTCTGTAATAACATGTAATGGTTACTACTTGATGCCGAAAGAGGCAAAAGGGATACCTTTATAATATTTTTCTTGTTTTTCGCACTGATCAAATACTTGATTCATATATTTTTCCAGACCAAAGCCTCATGATGTCTAACTTCACTGAATTATGAAGTTTCCCATTTGGGGAAACAAGTACCCAACTTAGTACGCTATGTGGTTAACATACTCCACCCATCTGGGCTCTGAGTGGGATAAAACAAATGCTTAGAACAACTCCAATTTGACCTGGGCTTCCCGACAGCTCCCGAGGAAACTTTGAAGTGTTCTTATCATTGATTTTGTGTTTCTTGTCTAACGTGTCTCCCAGACAGACCCGAGCTGACATGAGTGTTAAAATACTGTTATTCACATCATTGCATTTGAGGTAATGGAACAATTGATAAGGTGCCCTACTACCTACCAGGTAAACAATGCTTTAGAAAAATTCTGTCATCATTCTTCACTCACCCAAAGCTATATTTGTACGGAATGGGTGATTTGGTTTCTGAGGCCGAGGTAGTCTATTACACAACATCGTCGAGGAGGGAAACCAAGTATCTTGAAAAACAACCTACATGTTATTGTTTGTAGATAAATTGTTTTCAAAGATACTATTTAATCCTGTTGTGGAGGTTTCAGTGTTTTTGTGGCTCCATAGATAACAAAACACTGTGACACTTGATGAACACCACTGACGGAGTATAATATAAATATTACAAGTGCTCTCAGGTACTTAAGGATTTAATGATATTAAGAAACGACACGCAGTTACTTTTCACTTCACAGTGGGCAAAGAAAAAGGATAACTTTCCACCCTGATTTAAATAATTTGTGCATCAAAAGGATGTGTTTCAAGCGCTGAATCTTTTTGACCTGGAGCTTGATGGGGGGAGTCAGAGAGCTTTGATCTGTTCTCCAGTATGTTTCACAGCTGATCTTGGTGCTCGACTGGAGAGCTGCTGTAGGCAGATGGCCCTTTTGTCACTGTGAAAATAAAAATCCAATAAACATGGTAATTATATAAAATGCACAACACTGTTGACAGGATCTAGCAATGGGGCTGCTTTTTCCTTTTCTTCCAGTCCTGAGAATGGCAAATACGATTTATGAGAGTTTTTGTACCGTACACACCAGCTGATAGCCACAGCCGTGCTTGTCCAACAGACAAACACAAAGCCCACCTGGAAGTAGATAAATGGAGGACATATTGCCACCATTGTTCCCCTATCAAATACTCTATTTGGTCTATTTGAAGTTATGACAAATCAAATATAAAAAAATCTAGGAATGATATCTTAAAAAATGTATCTTTCAACTAATTTCACATTTATGTTATACCAAAAACTACACTAAACATTTGAAATCACAACTCAGTTACTCACTTTATCCCAAGGGCCGAGATGTTGTGCCTATTGGCTCACAGAATTGCGTGTGATTGAATGCCTCCCCATTACACTGATAACAGATCAGAGAGGGGAGCCTGTTGGGTCTTTGATAGGCAGTTAATGGTCCATGAGGCATTGGGAAGAGATATCTGAGAATCCACAGGTCCCATTGCGCTGATTCCCTTCCCCACCCCTCAGTACCCCAATCAAGCTATAACAGCACCTTGTGTTTCCATTGGCACTTTAAGTGACATGATTAACAGGACCGTGAAGTAGATGTCAGCTCCAGAAAAGATGAAAAACAGGCGGCATAGTGCTCTACAGCCACAGGACAATGGCGTGTCGCTTATGGCGCGGCAGTGATACATGTTAATGTCCTCAATGTTTTTTTGTGGGAGATACAAATGTTCTCTTATACTTGACGTTTGAATGCAAAAAGAACATGTGTCCTTCAACAACAATGCCACGATGGATGCTTGTGTTCTTTTTTCTGTGAAATTAATAGTTTTATAACCAGTGTATCTGTTCATAAGCATGGGGGAAAGGTTAAATGTGTTTGACAGTGTGAGGCCAAGTCGCAGCCCATGCATGGCACTGTTACATTCATAACACAGATGTGGGGGTGGGCTGGGGTAGAAGGGTTACACGGTCAGGCCCTATTATACGCCACACTGAGGAAGCCTTTGTGGGTGCTGGGGCCACACTTTAAGTGCCTCTTTATTTTGGCTCTCATTACACGCTCCAATCCCACAGCAGATACTGTTGGGTGTGTGTGTAGGGGACTTGAATGTAAAGCAGAATTCCCTCTGTGGAAGCCAGTGTCGCTAACCAAACATTACTTTTTCGCCTGGCCTGTTGGACTCAGGGAAGCCCCTCAGCAGCACCAGTGGATGCACAACACCAAATACAGATTTATGCAGGCCCTTTTACTTGACAATATTGTCAAACATGATTACAATTATGTATATCAGAGTCTTTTTTGTTGTTGATTGTTGCAGGGTGTTGTAATCAGTTTAGTGTGATACGCCACAATGGCAGACACAGCTGTTTGAGAGGCTACAGGCATCTGCTTGGGGAAAAAAATAAATAAAACTGAGGTGGACTGAGAAGGCGCTTATTTTAGTGGCAGTTGTACACAGCCGAACAGATTGCAGACAGCAGACACATCCAATTCGACAGACACTCGACAGATGCAATTTCATAAAATATGAATACATTATTATTATATGATATATTTGCAAACTGGTCCTGGGTGCACCAAGATTTGTCAAATATAATAATAAAAATAGCTGGTATCAGTTATTCAAACAAGACTAAAGGTTTTTTCTGCTAATGCCTCCAAAACCCTTCATCCATTTCTATCCATTCAACCCCTCAACAAGAAAGAGTAATGGTTATAATCAGCTCCTTCCGGTTATCTGAACGCCTCACCCTGGCCCCTGAGCAAGAGACACCCGATGAAGGAAACTCTGCGATCTCTTTCGGCCACTACCCAAAGGTCATAACCATGGGTGAGGATTGCACCGTAAATCAACTGGTAAATTGAGAGATTCACCTGCAGGCTGTTACTCCTTTCCCATTATAGTCAGGTACAACACTCGCCTAACTTTGGTCACTGCACTGGTATGGCTGTCAATCTCATGCTCCATTCAACATTCAACATTTAAGACCCCAAGACTGAAAGTTATCAGATTATTTTTGTCACTGAATGAAGTTTTGCCTCTCCAAGGCTCATGCAAGCTAATGCCTCATCAAGTTATGAAGTGAATTAATGTAAAAAGCAGTTCTCTGTGTTTCTTTGCACTAATCATAATATGGTGTGTATTGTAATACGCAGTATAAATATGGTTGTCGGCCTCAATCACTGGCAGTATACCATAGTAATAGTGTTAAACTGCTGCCAGTCCCACGCTCATTCTCACGAACCCTTAGGCTAGCATGTTAATGTGCGAGAAGTGCGCGGTGCATTATTTTTAGACGTGAGTGGCAGTGCGCTTGTAAACACTTTTCCTTGAGCAGTGAGCTCAGAAGGTGCTCTCGTTTACATTATACTGGGGATTTGCCTGAGCCTTACCCAACATTCACTCTGAGAGTTCATTAGGCTTAGGTCATTAAGTTTAATTGGCTGGACAGGAAATTATTTTGTTTGTATTATTGGTTAAGAATATCATAAACTAGAATTTTGACAATGTTTGATCCATTTAAACATGCAGGTAAACAGTGCACAAGGCTGCAAATTGAGACTAGAATATTTAATTCATATGTCTGACTGATAGTAGTGCTCTTCCTAACACCGTGGTTTGGTCAGCAAGTTATTAGCAAGCAGGAGCAGCAGATGGGCCCTTCGGATTCTCCCCATGACTAGTCAGAAACATTGTGGGTGTGTTCAGGGAAAGAAGAAGAGAAGGGGAGAACTAAGAAGAAGCAGGACGCAGGCGCTGAGCCTCACCTGTCAGTTCACATGATGAATGAATCAGTTTCACATCAATCTGACGCTGAGCAGCTATAATTGGATTATTTACACAGAACAGAGGCACATGAGTCGGACCATTTTAACCCCAGGTGGGCGCTGGACTCCTGCTCTCAGGCCGTGGACTCTGACCCGCAGTCAATATCCCTCTGCTCTGCTGGTTATCACCAGCTAACCAGTTAATGCTACTAAAATCTAATAGGTGTAGCATTTCGATTTGGCAATGTGCGGATGCTTTAATTCAGAGCAATACGTTATTATTGGTTATGAATAGCTCCTCATCTTTTGTCTCTGCAGTAATACACGTGGGGACATGCACCCCACGATCACCCCACATTTTTTAGTTGAACACTTCTACTCTTCTTTCCACAAAACAGGGATAATGCAGATAATATGAGCTGGAAAATACTATCTGCATGTTTCTCAAAGAAACCATTTGACACATTGGAAAACACCTTCCAGGGGAACCTAACAGTATAGCTACTGTAGCATCATTCAAATCTGCCTACATACAAAAATAACATGTATTTTCACACGAAAAGCTGAGGGGAAAAAAACGACGAACTATGACGAGAATTAAATATCCGTTTGAATTCTGCCTTCCCCTGAAACTATTTAGTCTTTTCAAGGCAAAGATGTAGTTTTTAGTGTTAAAAAAGCTTTTCCCGTGTCCAACAGGAGAGAGCGTCATTTCCATTATCTGTTATTGCCACAAGCATTTGTTGGAGAAATACTATGCTGTCCACAGTCATTTTTGGACTCATTCAAGATGTCATAAGGCTATGATGTCATATTGCTTCACTGGTTGAGAATGGCATTGCTCATATGACTAAGGACTAACTAACATTAGCCTGGAACATCCCCTCAGAGATCTGCTGTGGTGCATTTATTTGTCTTCCTGGCTCGATTCAGTGTGACCCCGCTGCTGATTTGTGACTTAAACTTCATGTGGAGGAAGTTTAAGTGACTCTGTTTACAGCAGGAGATAGTTGTCCTGCTCCCTGGCACTCCCTGAGAGTGACTGTTGGAACATGTGGTGGGAGTTGTTTCTTTACAGCAGCGGTGCCTGCGTTACAGCTTACCACGCCGGGGACACTGTGAATTTATGCCTATAGAAACGCAGCTTCCTCGGAACAAAGTCTTGGCAGAGGACAGATTCATTTTGTCGTGTAGTATTTTCAGTTTTATTTTAGCCAGTAAAAGTTTTAATAGAGGAGGATTTTTAACATTGGATTAATATGTAAATTTCTACGAGGGCTCTCTTCAGTTATTGCTTATATGATGCTTTTATGAGTTTGATTTTGAAAATGAACAGCGCTATTGCAGATGAAATGTAATGTATTACCTGGACAAAGATTTGAGTGTGACCTCTAAAGAACGAAATCAAACAAAGTACAAATGGCATTAATCATTTCCCCCCACATTGCATCTGTTTATCTTCAGCTTTTTGTTGCAAGGCGTCGCAGAGTATCATGTAGAGAGAGAGAGAGAGGGCGGGAGAGAGAGGGAGAGAGAGAGGGAAAGAGAGACTTTATTAATCCCGCAAGGAGAAATTAGTTAGTTACAGCAGCATTTATACATACAAGTAAAGCAATATTAAATATAAAAATGCACAATTTATACACTAAATAGAATAATATTAAATTCTCTAAAAAGATGTAACCAACCAAACAACAGTTTCTTGTGTTATAGTTGTATGATTGATTTGCCCAGAGGTGATTTATTATATAGTCTTATTGTGGGCAGGAATTATCTCCTGTATCGGTCCTTATTATTGCATATTACATTTTTAACAGTATGTAAAATGTGTGTGTGTGTGTGTGTGTGTGTGTGTGTGTGTACAGTATCCAATATAGTTATGTTGTGTAGTCAGTTAAATGCAACAAATCTCAGGAAAAATTCACCAAAATCATGCAGTTCATCAATTCTCCAAAGTTATTTATTTATTTACAAACTCTGACAAACCAATCATATTTCTATGTGGTAGGCACTGTATGATGGGGCTCCATAACTCAATAATACTCAGTAAGCCAACAATCCTCATCACCTTTATCACTAAAGCTTTGCTGGCCTCAGGCCTCCCACGCACTTGTTTACTCTGATTAAAAAACAAAAACAAAAATGCTTGCTGTCCAGTGCAGAAAGTACATACCCATCTTTTAGCATTGTGCATAAATTCTGTGGAAAATTCTGCAGGATTGTTTTTTATTAGGCTAAAGTTCCCAGGAGCTGCACAGCCAATAAAAATCCAACAAGATAAAAGAGCAGGGAGGATTAGGAAGGGATGAAAGCTGTAAAATTTTCCATATTATCTTGTGAAAAGCGATGTTCTCTGCTCTCTCTTATTACATTTACCTTAATTACTCTGAAGGACAGAGCCAAAGTAGGATTAATTTGAACTTTCAGCAAGTCATCGCGAAAGCACTCTAATCAGATGTTTTTTTTCTTTAATGTTTTGTCATACATTTATTTTCCTCATGGCAAGAAAATGGCCATGGTCATAAATTCAGAACATTGTTGTGCAGAGACAACCTGACTCCCCCTCCTCTTGCCCTCTGTGTTGCGTGTCTAAGAATCGCACCACAAGTTGCGGAGACTCATAAAAGGAGAGGCGAAGAGACATTGAAATATCTGAACCTTGCAAAGATAAACAAACTGAGGTATTCATTGCACATTTAACAGCCTGTCCAAAGAATTCTGTCCTCTCAGGACTCAATTTGCACAATCAAAAGCACACACATAGTCCTCCCATGTATAAAAGCAACTGCATCTGCACACGACCAGGTCTATACACACATACAGTCCCAGACACACACACACACACACGCACACACACAATAAATAAATAGTTAAGTAAATGGGCTTTACTTTGCCCAGTTCATGGCTCAGTTTTCACTGTTTAGTTCTAAGAACCATCTGGGTCTCTCCTTTCACTCTGCTCTGTGGAGCACAGATGCTCCTATTGTGGTGAGCTCCAAATCTTAATAAGCAGTTAAAATATTTACCGGGGTGTTTCTCCCCCCACCCACCAACGACATTTTCCACTCCTGTTTCTTTTTTTAATAAATTATCATTATTATTATTTACACCTTTTCACTGGCAAAAATGGAGATGTCCACTAAATGTGATTGATTGGGCTTAAAAATGGCCATTATTACCATTAAGCTCCACATGTCAGCTGCTGCTTTTGTGCCGGCTGTATTTCTAAGCTAACCAGTGATCCATGAGCACAGACAGGAGGGGGAAGAATGTAATGCTCTGAAAGAAATGCCCATTTCTCTATGGATCTTTCACTTGATTAAAAATACAGCTGCAGACACTAGCATACAAGAGGCAGAGAGAGTCAAAGAAAGAGGAAGGAGAAGAAAGGAGAAAGTGAGACGGAGAGCAAAGGGGAAAACCCTGATGTTATAAGAAAAGGAACTCTTGCTGAATTGAAGAAATAACTTATTTCAACCGACAGAAAAGAAGAAGAATGCCATATTAGGACTAAATGTGTACATGTGTGCACGTTTGGTTACTGTATGAGGCAAAGATCTTCCAGCACACATAATCAAAACTTGTGGAATGTGAGGAGGGGGTTGGTGTGAATCTGTTTACTGCTGCTGTTGTTGTTGTTACTAAACAGCAACTTGTTAGCAGTTAGTTACTGTTCATCATTTTATGAAAATAGTGAGAAAAACAACCATTGAGACCATGTTGGAAATATACTTGGATTTCACACTCGTTGTCTTTCACAAAGGTGGGCTTTATTGAGTAATTTAATTGAAAGATAAAAATACAAAACAGAACAAAAGACAATAATAAACCATCTGGTGTGTGATTCATATACAAATCATATGAATACAGGATTTGAGACGTCACGATTGGGCACGACATAATTGTGTGTTTAGAGTATGAGTAAGACATGATCTCATGGGGGATATCAACAGCATAGCCTCATAACTGTGTGATACAGTGAGTCATTGCAGTCACAAGGTGGTGTTTGGATTTAACTTCCTGTAAATTAAAAGCATTTAAAGGCTCTTGCACGTACTATAAGTTGAGTAATAAAGGCATCTTTAAGCTACGCTAAGGATGAGGCCTTTCTGCTCGCTTCAGAAATATGGTTTGGGGCATTGTTAAAAGCAGGAAACGGCAATTTCACCACGCACTTCCTGTTCAGAAGTTTCCACAACAGTTTTATCCCCCTTCCATAAAAGGAGAAACTACACCGGAAATATTAACGTGCTGCTAAATGATTCCTCTGATTCATCTTTTTATATTTTCACCTCTGCCAAGGAGGTTATATATGTGTGAATACTTAAAAAACAATGCAGCACAATGATTAATTTGCATTGCTTACAGGTGGTTCATTTGGAACCTGTGTTTTTGCAATCAGAGCACCGATTGAAGCCTGCAGTCTGTGGAGCATCATGGTGTCAACTGTATCTGTTGTAACACAGTGCTATTGGTGCTATTTGACGTGATCCAGTGTCTCAGACCCACTAGAGACACTAAAGTGACAGTAGCAGTCGGGCTCCCGAGCTCTCTATAGAAGTCATCCGTCATCTATGCTCAACAGCTCTGGCTATTAATTCACTGTGTGGGAGGCAACTGTCTGCCTCTGAAATCTATTGACTTTTTATGAGTGACAAACACAGCCGAAACATTGCAGGCATTTTATCTCGCAAGTGCCCAACCTGTTCAGCGTCAGTGACATGTTTTCTTCCATTGTTCCTAGATGGCACAGGATATGCTTCTTTCTGCCTTGCTATATTTTCATAACTGCAGAGCCCTGTTGATACAGTGCGCTGGGGAGGACAAAAAACACAAGACCATGCGCGGGGTCTGGAAAACATGACCTCACACGCGTTGTAGAGAGGGAAGATTCCAGAGGTCAAAGCACTGTTGTTCCTCAGAGGGGAAGTGCCCTAGGGTCCCCGAGGCCATTGAGTGACCTCACCAGGCGACATATCGAGCGGAGGGCTGTCCGCTCAAGACGGCCACCAGCAGCGTTAATGTGGCAGCGACCGAGACGCTGCGGCGGCGTTCAATCCAGAGTGCTGTACGTGCCTGCTGGTTTTCCTCCCAGTGCAACACTGCAGCACGGTTTCAACTAGTGTTGTGCAATTGTAATGAAAACCAGGACACACAATGGCTCTCGTGGCTGATAAAAGTAGTCAACAGTGATGTTTTAGTCTTGCTTTTTTACTGTGTATGGCTACAGCAAGTGATATACAAAGCAGCATAGGTTTGTTACATGGTGACATGATTCCCTGGGTCTTTTGTCACGGGCGTCTTTATTTAGTTTACATAATGAACCAAAGTGATGAAGCAACAACATGCACCTAAATGTAATCACACTAACAGCTTAAGTTAATTTAGACAAATCATTTTACCTTCCTAATCAGTGTGAATGGAGCACATCACCACTGCATATATACAGCACATATATATATGTATATATGTATAAATATATATATATATATATATATATATATATATATATATATATATATATATATATATATATATATATATATGACTGTGCCAGGTGCAGCTGTAATGTTCCATATATAGGTAATTTATAGCCAACAATATAAACTATTTATTTAATCAATGCATTATACTTAGTAAGTAAAACTCTTCTTAATTCATTACTTAGCAATTGGAGAGCATCACATTGGAATGCAGACTCTTGTTGACTTTGTACATCAGTGTCTATCTGTTTCACCACTCTGAAACTGTCTCTGGGCTCCTTTGAAATAAGTCATCTCTTCTGCTTCCTTTATCTCCTCCTTACCATCCCTCGCTTCCTCTCTCTAGCCATCACTCTCCTCCTATTCTTAGTGATGGTGCGTTTGTTCTGCGAAGCGGACGCCACGTGGGCCCCCTTTTATAGCTCTGCACCGTTTGTTTTATTTATCTGACAGGCGTTCCCCCGTATTGTCCCAGGTTATCAGCGCTCTCCTGCAGATCGCGTTACCGCCTGTGTGAGGCTCTGACCCATCTCAGGGTTCACCTTTAAATCTGATTCTTATCATTACCTCCGTGATAAATAGGCAAGGCTTAGGAGGAGATTATTCCGCTGGTCCCATTCCCCTTTTCCCACTGTCGACAGGGTTTTCCGTCCGGCCCTGAGCTGTCATCCCAGTCTCAATTAGGAGGAAGGCAAATACTCAGCTCTGTTCCTCTAAAGATTTGGTGACTTTAGAGAAAAAAAATAAAAAGGGCTACTGCTGTTCCCATGTGAATGGTCTCTTATCTCCAGTGGGCGTCCTTAAAGCCCTCTTCCCACTCTGTCTCGCTCCTCTGAGAGTTAGTCAGCACACCGTCATACTGACAACTGAGCTCCCCCATCGATTTTTCACACGGTTCTTATCTGGGGCAATAGTTTCAGAAAGTTTTTTTTTTTTACTAATGAAAGTGGTGTCATTTCGGACGTTATGCACACATCTGCCTTTCTTTCCCCCTCTCTCTGCTGTGCACAACAGGTTTCTCTCTGGTCTTGTTTTCGTCTCACATTTTCTATCTGCTCTGCTGTTCTGTTGCTCTTCCGTGCTTATCATCTAAAGCAGCACTGCGCATGATTTACAACCTATTCAGCCTGCATCACAATGTGGAATTGCAATAAATGTGTGTCCCACCCCATCTAATTAAGATATTGTTGTTTTGCATGTTTTACCCAAATTAAATTAAATTCTGTTGTCAAGTATTGGACGTAGCAGAACATGTTCTCTACTTACAATAAAAAATTAATCACATTATAACACACTCTACTTAAGAGAGAGCAAGCACTATAACCTCAAGTTGGACTTACTGATGTGAGACCGTTGCTCATTTTTTTTGCATTTATACAGAATAGACAGTATGTTGTGCTCTTCTTCTCGTCTGATACAACTTGAGTGTAACTTAAGTCTTTGTTCAGCTGATACACCTTCATGACTGGTTGTACTCTTTTGCAGTTTATGTGTGTCTATACGTCTCCTCCT
Organism: Taurulus bubalis; assembly: GCF_910589615.1. Taxonomy (NCBI): domain Eukaryota; kingdom Metazoa; phylum Chordata; class Actinopteri; order Perciformes; family Cottidae; genus Taurulus; species Taurulus bubalis. Next base: position 23,367,921 of record NC_136592.1, read on the forward strand.
CATCCCTTTCTGCAGGCAGTGCACACTGTGTGACTCACTGGTCAGTCATGTGACCATTCAGCTCTGCTGGGTTTGATTGATGGTCACTAACAGCCCATCTTGCCGTCACCATAGGGAAATATGGAATTAATTATTTAGTTTCCCATGTGGGGTCAAAGGTTAAACTGAAACAATGATAAAATGGGTGAATCGTTTGCTTTGGACCAGGGATGGGAGAAGAAAGACCTTACGCTAACATTAGCAGCTGGCTCCACTCACCTATATCATGTGGACAGTTTTAATAGCAGTTGGCTGAAAGAAGTGCATGACCGGGTGATGGAGGACACTAATGTTAGTCCTGGGTCTCAATATCTAACCCAGGTTCACAATCTTTAAGTAAACATTTACGTGGATGTATACATTTGACAGTGTTCATCAATGTGAGAATTCACAGCTGTTGTCATGCAACCAGAAAAAAAAACAACTAAAGTATAGTCGAAATACGCTGTGCAGTAAAGTCATACGGCACTTGCTCAAGAAAATATACATTAATCTATTAAAAAATAGAAGGATGTCTTATATTTCAACTCACACCATTTGCTGATGCAATACTAATTTAATAATGCTAATCACCCATTTTCACAATCTCAAATATCAAAGCTAGTCTTGCATATGAGGCTGACCTTGTGACCTCCTATTTGGCCCAATTATTAGATGCAATGACGAATTTGATCTCCTTTCAAAAGCAGCCAATTCAAAAGACCTCCATTCTTTCTCCATCATGTTTGGGCAGCCGATTAACAAGAGCAGACTGGTGCATTAATGATGATAGATTCCACACCCAAGGCCTTTGGAGAACAATCACTCCCAGAATGCCATGCAAGAGGCTGACCTCCTGACCTGTCTCAGGCCACACAGCAAAGGAAATCTATAAGTAGATTTGGAGGCAGAAGTGACCAGTGGCCAGAGAGACTGGCCAGTAAGCGCAGGAGTTTGCTGGACAAATATGCTCAGGCATACAAGCCCCACAGCTGATGAATAATCCCATTGGAGGCCTCTTAAATATCCAAACCATGTAAAATAGAGGAGCTGTAAAATAGGTAAATCTTTTTCAAACCTAATGGAGCACAATCTTATTTCACAACGAGCTGCATTTTGTTCCATTGAGACAGAAAGGGACAAGTTGAATTGAGTCCCTTTGGTGTTTCTCTGTGGGAAACTTGAGGGGTTCTATACAACCTCAGCAACCACTGTTACTGGGAAAATGGTCTGTTTCCGCTTTGGGGTTTGAGTTTTTTCAAACAGAGAGAATCCCATTCACCATCATGGTACTGTACTTCATCTTATTAACCTCACGTCGTTAGTATAGTCCAGCTGTATGTCCTGTATGCATGCCAGCTAAGTGTGTTTATAGTGGTGTGAGTGTGCCCCACTGGTTAGCTCACGCCCGCTGCTCTGATCTTATAGGGCGATTAATGCTGATTATGTCGTCCCGACCTACAGCGTCGTCATGGAAGCGTAGCACCTATCCTCCCGTTCCTCCTCAGGTAAACACTGTTAGCTCTGTCAGTACTTTTGCCATATTTAGCGCTGTTAGCTCTGTTAGCACAGCAACCTATGAGCCGCTGGCTTGCCATCAACATTTTGAGTGCCATTTAGAGGCAATTTAAATGCTCTCGATCTTAGATCTTGCACTTTTAAACAACTTGTCTGCAGCCATACTTGCTGCTCTTTTTGGCTGTACTTCTGCACCACAGTGTTTTAACCCTCGTGTTGTCTTGGGGTCAAAATGACCCATCAACACACATACATATACACTCGTACACGGGTCATTTTGACCCCCAAGACAACACAAGGGTTAAACTAAATGCTACTGTCAGCATGCTAACATACAATGATACAATTGTATCATAGCAATTTACACCATGTTCATCATCTTAGTTTAGCAGGTTAACATGCCAACATTTGCAAATTATCATCAACTACAGCTGAGGCTGATGGGAATGTTATTAACATTGCAGGCATTTGGTCCTAAAAATGGGAAAATATACAAATTTGTCATGATAGTTGCGTCACATGAAAAATATAGAGATCACTAGAGTTACAACCCAAGCTGAGGACTGCTACAAATTTCACGGCAATCCATCCGATATTTATTTGAGATATTTTACTCCATGAATAATAATCCAATGTTGGCGCCAGAGGTAAAGTCAGGGGATCACTTTAGCTATTAGGATTCATCATCTTGGAAACATGAATGTTTGTATAAAATCTTGTGTCAGACCATCCAACAGTTGTCGAGACCTTTTACTTTAGTAAAATGTCTGATTGCACTATAGGAATAGTTATTTCATCCCATTAATGTCTGCATTACATTTCATGTAAATCCATCCAGTTATTGAGATATTTCAGTGTGGAATGCGTGTGCACACAGAATGCGTGTGCATTCTGTGTGCAGCAGCTGTAATTTTCCCAAACACCTGCCTTGACTTAAATATCAGCTGTTGTTCCTATCGCTTTTTACACTTTACTCAAATAAGCCGGCAGTCTTTACAAGCAGGGTGATAATCCTACCTTTTATTGCTGCTAAGAAGGCTACCTCCACTGACTTTTGCAGGAATAAACGGCCGGGCCAATGCCTCAAGCTAAGGGCCAAGTGCAACTTTTTATTTCCTTCATTTAGACGCCATGAGGGAATATCGGTGACAAAGAAGACATATTATAATATTAAAGATATCTCTATGGATATTTAATATACATATTGGTATTTGTTATTCCAAATAAAATGAAAGTTTCTCAGAAGATAATTAATCTTTATGTATGTTGGATACAGCTGCTCTCTGTGGCAATAACCTTGTTATTCACGACTGATTACGTCCTGCTGACATTAACCACACAAACACATGCAAATATGAGGTGAAACAACTTTGTCAATAGAAACTTTGGAAATCAAATTGTATGTTTAAATCATTAATTTTGTGGCCATGAAGTTGAGGCCGGTTTGATGACAACAAGCCATGTGTGTATGTGTTTCTGTAGTGTTAGATATTGATTGTCCTTATCTCTTAGTAAGGGGGAGGGCGGGGATTCATGTGAAATCGTAAATGGAACCTTTCATAAAGGTTCATGTGTAAGGACATTGTGCATTCAAGGACAAATTGTTTTCCATGAAAAACTGATAGAACCATCTGGTCATCACTGAACAAACTTTAGTCATTATTTGCATTCAGAAAAAGAAAAAAGTCCCATTGAGGGTCAGCACACTGATGCCTGGGGCATTTGGCTCATCTTCAGTTAAATGGTGAGAGTTGTGTTTGTCCCCAGTGGCAGAGTTTGTTTGTTAACCTCATTGGTAGATTATGTCATAGCTTCCAAGGCTGTTGCCCACTAAAACAATTAATAGTCCACTGGGAGTAAATTCCCATAATAATTCCCATTATGGGAAATTCCCATAATAATTGTGGTCACTTCCTGAAATTATGTCATACCTGAAAGGGAATCTTGGAATTCTCCAATCTGTCAGAAAGGAGTTACTAAACTGTGTGTGGAAGATAAAGAAACATATTAAAACTCAGCAAGTTGAATAAGAACACGTCCTTAATCACAGCAATGAACTGTTGTACCAGGTATAAATAGGGCACACATAAAAAGTAAACAAAAGCCACAAGATATTGTGCTTTTCCTGGATTCTAGTTTTATTATTTTGGGAACAATATGTTGTTGATGACCTCTTCAACTTCTGGGAAAATCCTATGGATGTTTCACCCTGAACAACAGGATGAGCGTTCACATAATTGGCGATGACTCGTCGAAAAAATATGATTTCATTCATCCATGTTTCATGTCTCCATAGTGAGTCACTGCTGAAACTCCATTCCCCTGTTTATGATATTAGTGAGTCATGTGGCAGCAGACTGTGAAGACACAACTTCAGTACGAGGAGAACGGACAGATTTTCTTGTTGATCTCTTTGCTGGTTCTTTGTTGTTGCCGAATGTGGATCTATACTATCTTGTTTCTATCAATGTCAGATAGCAGTTTGGTGTTCATTCAGTGATGGCATTCCTGCTGGGAAGGACTTAGTGATTAAAGCAGACAGGTGTTCTTAGTCCTTGGAGAAATAAAGAAAGGAAACCATCGATGGCAACATGCGGCCATCATGGAGGAACATCCATAAAATAGATCATGGCGAGGAGAAAATGGATAAGAGCTCGAGGCAAGAAAGATCCAATCCATTGAGTAGGAAATCATTGCTTGCTGCTAAACTAAAGTCCTCAATGTGTGGGAACGTTTTAGTAAGTCTTTTGAGACACTAACATTCTTTTAAGGCCTTTTTCAGCATGAATTTGGGATAATACATACCATATTTGTTATTTCATTAATTATTCACGTATTGTGTGTTTAGGCAACATTATGCAACTTTTCGTTGTCAAAGGTCTCTCAAATCCCAAGTACTACACTAAATATATATTGTTAAAGCATACAATTGGCAAGTATGAAATATTAGGGTGTTAATCCATATTTTTACTGGACCCATGAGACCCAACTCACCATTGTCTGCACTCATAAAGCACGTGCCAGCAAAATATTCTTTACATCCCAAAATGTCCCAAAACTAAAACAGCGTGCAATACAATTCCTATGTCACTTTAGTATCACAATAATATGCCTATAGCCAGCCTAGCAAAGCCAGTGTAAAGACTAAGAGCTCAACCCCATGCACCTTTCTTTTTTACACAGCTACTTAGGACTGCCTTGGAAACTGAATCAGTCAGCAATCTTTAGAAAAATTGTATGATTCACTGTACTATCTGACGGCGAAGACTAGGTCAAGACAAGTCAATCATTAATTAATTGATTAAAGGCTGTTATCAAATGGCCTTCAAATCATTTTTGGTGGGACATTATTGATGATGTTTCTAACCTAAGCAAATGCACAATCAGTCTTGCTCAGGTAAGATGTGCAAAATAAGCTAATACATGTGCCATTGTTGCAAGGCTGGCATACAGTAAAGAAGTGTTAAAATGTGTAAATATTTGTGTTGGCCAGATATAAACATGCATCTGTGTTTGAATTCATGTATCCAATGGTGTAAAGAAACATTCTCAGTTCAGTCGCCTAGCAGAAGGTGGATAAAACTGAATGCGGTGAATAAGCTGTCAGCTTTGAATTAGCATGTTGCTGTATGCTTCTTGGCAATTGTGTCCCACAGGGCTCAGATTTAGTCAGACGTGTTTGTGTATAATTTCATCATATTACAGTGTGTCATTCCGACGGCAGAGTAGTGTCATCGTGGAAAAGCTAATTGGATTTGCTGGCTGAGTGCGCTGCAGCGCAGCCACTGTGGGTCTGTCAGGAGGGTGATGACACGTCATGCTGCTCTGTAGCGTGTCAGCAGCAGTGGGGAAAAGCCCAGAGCCCGCAAATATCATACGGCTGATGAATTTATCACCCTCACATTACACCGCAGTCACCACAGGTGGATATGCTGAATGCTTGATTTATATCGCTCCGCTTTTTTTTTTGACAGCACAGTTTAACCACATTTATAAAATTCTGTCAATCTGCTGCAACGTGATAATTGTGTTTCGGCTTGTCTCTGCTGTGTTAAAAGTGACACGGCGAACAGTGGAAGCATTGTATATTTTGGGCCCATTTAAAAACTTGACACGAGATTGGACCCACCATGCGGCTGTTAATAGATGAAGTCTTTTGGGGCACTGGCCTTGGGTGAAAGCAGCTCTGGCAGAACTAAAGAGTGATTTACTGTATTCACCACTTGGCCTGCTCTTTTCACTGAGAAATAGGCTAAACTCGAAGAGGAATAAATGTTGCTGAAGTTTTCCCAAGCATTGCTCAGATTCATTATGTGCATAACTTACTTAATAGCATTCCTTCCTTGTACACTTCACACCATGCCTACCCACCATGCACTGCAAAGGCTTTATATGCTCCCACTGCTATGGAAAAGCTCAGAGTTGGATGGGTCAGCAGGGGTGGTGTTAGAGTGGGTAAATTGTTTTTATTTATTTCATTCTGACATTAGGACTGTTAGAATTTTTTTGTCAAAAAGACAGATGCATTTTAGGGAAATGCACTCTTCACAGGACAGAGGAAACACTAAACATAGTGTTTTGGAAACATAGGCTTTTGGTGAGGAAGATTCTTGTAATAAAGAGTCCCCATGGCAAACAGAGCTGATTAATTCAGCCCTCCAACCCCCAACTCTGGAAATGATTCCCCCCCCAAAGCACAGGAGCACTTGGGCATGTTTAGCGCAAATGTAATTACGGCCTCGGTAAGCGGCCAGCTTTTTAAAGAACCCCTTCTCCTCCTCTCTCACTTCAATACCTGATGATGTCATGGCCCTTTGTGGGGTCGCAGAAACTCCTCAAATCAACTGCCACTCATGACCTTTTCTTTCAATTTTTTTTTCTCTCCCCCTTTGCCCAATTCTTTCTTCCTCTTTTTCTTTCTCTGGTTCATAACTGAGGTTCCCTTTATGGGTTGATCAAGCAGCCCCCTCCCGTTTGCTCGCTCTTCTTTTGGAGCCACTTTAGGAGAAATGTATGCCCCTGTTTAAATGTATTGATAGTCCTCATAGACGTCTCTTTCTTTTGTCCTCCTGGACTGCTGAAGTCTAAAAAGTTCCAGAACATGTAAAAAGGAATCGGCATGCGCTATTGTGCTGACAATCCCACCTCTAAACATATTTGACTACAGACATATTGCAGTTTGAGAGACCAGAGCAACGCTGCTTGGAGAATTTCACCCATTTTATTGCCACTCGCAGTAGCAGAAAGGAATGTAATCTGGCAAACAAATGTTGTGACAGACAGCTTGTCTGGAAGACTTTATGGCCTGTCTGCATTGTTGGTACATGGTTACACCAGCCTCCTCAAAAGCTAATACTGCATAGAGAGGTGTCTTTAGTTTTGTCGTATGCATTTAAATAAAATATGTTTACTCTTCTCTTCAGGGTTTATAAATCTAGCAGTGCACAATTTGAAGAGGGTTTAGCCTTATAATGGCCCAGCACTAATCCCGGACTCACACACTGCAAACCACATGATTGACAAAATATTGTAAATGCTTTCATCTTCTCTAGAGATGAGCAACCAGCAAAGGGTGCCCAATTTGTGCATTGTCAACAGGCCTTTCAGAATTGTCTTTTGAACTGTAGATCTGATGGCTGCCCTTTTTTCTTCTCTGTGTCATTTGGTTTCGTGACAAAGTCCCACTTATTTAAGAAGTTAATGCACATTCTTTGTAACTTTTATTGAACTATTATATTTATTGGTGAACAGTTGTGCAATTTTTCTTTTTTTTTTCATGTATTTATTTACAAGGACAACAGATGAATTAACATTTCTGTTAATGTGTCATTATTAGCCAGCTGGCTAGTTTTTTCCCGCAGATGTTTTGAAACCAGTAAGGTGATGGTTAGAATTCACAGACAAAAGACAACAAGACACCATAAAGACAGCAACAAAACAAGCCTTCTCAAGGCCAGAAGCAGAAGCCATGCAGAGCAACAGGAAACAGCAAAACATTAGTACAGTAATGCATAAACCAATGATCACAGGGTTGCAAGACCCAACTATAGAAGATCATACCACATTCTTATAAAGTTTTAGTGCATGAGATCATCATATAGATGCAATCAGTCCCTCTCACATTGGGTTTGTAGACCATGTTCATGACCCATTTATATTGTGGCTCTGTTACATTTCGTGCCATGAAGAAGCAATAATGGTCAACATTTAACTACTAAAAATCAACCAACAATGCACTTCTAAAATGTTCCTAAATTACTGTAAACTCCAGTGGTTGCTTCATGCTAATTGTTTGAAGAAGGGTACTCCTCTATTTATTATCCTGTGGCTATAGCAGAAAACAGATAAGTCACTTAATATTAAGCTATCAAAGCTAACATTAAATAGTAATAACTATGTAATGTAGTGCTGTGACCTTTAAAGCATTGTATGACCTCACAGGATGACACTAGTTACATATTAACAAATGCATCAGTGTGCATTCTGGTTAACTTTCCTTGATGACATTAAAATTATCTTTCACCTGGATTTAAGTGCCTTGTGTTGGCTGCAGTATATTGTTAAACAATGGTTCAGCTTTGAGGAAAATGATATGTGAATCAATTCAAGACAACCCCCTTTTAACCATTGCATTATCATTGTTGAACATTGAATATGTATACAGGCAGTATTTCCTAATCAACGCAGTGTGTTCTCTGTTTTGAACTGCAAATTGATGCACACAAAGTTGGAGTGTTTATTGATGAAAATGGCTTACTTTGACTTGGTTTCTTGTTTTCTGAACTTAAGATCCCTTAATTAAGATTTGAGATATTATAGGAACCTATGTGGTGTTGCTATCTTAAGAGTATTCATGGATAGCAAGAAATATACCCATTGGTTAATTTGAAGCCACACCATTACAATAGAATGAATAGCAGAGCAAATACTCATACAATGGGCTAGTCTTGTTACAAATTCTAATGTCAGGAGAAAATTAATGGCAAAGGCATGCGGTGCAGAATGCTGGGAAAAACACAGAGTTCACAGCAAAATGTAAATGTTTAATTGACTTGAAAAACAACACGATTCTACATCACCTGTCACCGGTGATTAAGTTGTAAGCTGAAAACACAAGTTTTAGGATCGTCATAATATAACCTGGTTCAATCTGTGTGACGGGAAGTCTTTACCATTTCTTTATGTCTTCTTTTCATATTATTTTTACGGGGCATGGTTTCTCACACTGCTTTTGTGTGTGTGGTTGCTATGCAGCATTGATCACCCCTTTCACTTTTTGCCTTGTTTCACCCGTCATACAGACCTCTTGGAAAACACAAGATGAATGAAGGGGGAGAAGCAGTGAAAACACATATAGGTTTTCTCCCCCGGTGGGGACTGTTCAGTGGCATACATACAGTTTATGTCTAATTATGGTTGTCAGTGTGGGAGAGAAATAGAGGAGGCATTCATTTGTCCTTTGACCGGATTTTCTATCTCCTCCATGCTTCTCTCTTCATCTCTCCCTGTCCAAGTGATTACAGCACACTTAAATGCCTAATTGGCTTTACTCCGTATTAGCAATACAATTATACAGGCCTTGGGATTCTTATGTGTGCAGCCATCTGTAGAGAAGAGACACCATTCAGGTCTATCCATAATTCAAACCATAGTTTTTCTTCCGCCAGGCCTTTGTGAGTGTTGTATGGTTCTTATCCTTGCTTCCTGTTTTTTTTTATTTGTTTACCCTTGTTGCATCACATCATGCAGCTTAACTACAATTTTTTTTTAGCTCACAGTAAGGTAATAGAGGCAATTTGTCTACCATTATGAATAGAATAGGAGCACAATTTCTCTTGATGTAGACGCATACAAAAAGTAAAACTGCCATTGGTTTAACATAATATTTTGTAAATAAATGCTAAAGGAATATAATAAATTAAACTATTAGCTCAGTGACACCCACTTCCGCCCCTCCTACAAGGAAGTACACCTGTCTCTTTACCAGTAGGAAGTTCATGTGCTCACTGAACTTTGGCACATGTGATGGATGGATTAACTCAGCCAGGTATATTAGAGCGCACTGTTGCAGAGCTTCATTATCTGTGGCCATATCTGCGCACCAAGGAACCTGTCTGTCTGCCTCGGGTCTTCCTCCGCTGTAATAAGACAGCTCTGATAGTATCTAATGACAAGGCAGACACCCCCCAGTTCCTGATGCCATTATCAAAAGTGGCCTCATCAATCAGACGACCAGTGTGACGGGGATGTGTATGTGTGATGACAGGAGAGATCGGTGATGAGAGGCTGTAGTGGAGCAGGGTGGGATGAAGGGATGATGGGCGCACTGAGGGGCGTTGGGAGTGCAGGCAGGAAGAGGCGGAGAGTATGTTGCTGTAATGAGGCGGCCCACCTTTTACCCCCTTGGACCCGGTAAGCGATGGTCTCACATGGGGGGCGTTGCAGAGAGCAGAAGAACAACCCCCGCAGTCAGTATACGGTGTCTGATGAATCACTAACATCTGCCCATCCACAGAAGCTCATTTAATGTGGCCACTTTATTTGTCATCTTACATCATCTGTCGTTTCCAAAACCGTTGAACAGAATAGTTCTGCTTTATCATATTCTCAACATAACTGACATTTCATAACGATAAAGGGTTTCCAGCTTTACACAACAGATGTAATTGTGTTGTATGAAATCAAGGGCAGCATTGAGAAACAGGCGTTAGTAAATAGTGCATGCATACATTGTTCGATTGAATTGCGTAACTCCATAATCCTGTATTCTTTTAGTTTCAGGACATATTGCATCCTTACTCAAAGGCACACTTTGAGTAAGCACAGGAAATTTCAAACATGCTGAATGAACTCTCAAGCACTGTGGAGGAAGGGGCTGAGTTTACGCTCACACGGATTAACATGTTTGGAAATTCTAACTCTCTCCATCTGACATCTTTGTGTGAGAAGAAAAGCAGAGAAACCTTTGACAGCGACATTTTTCACATGATCAGGGCCAGATGAAAAAGTGCCTTTGAAAGGCAGTGAAGCCCAGGAAAATTGTTTGTTGACCACACAACAACCATCGTATTGCGGCTGTCAGGCTTGCGTGAAATGAGGAATTCCTTTGGGAAACAGATTAATAGTTCATTTTCATGGCAGTTGCGCTGAGAATGAGAGAGTGAAAGAAAATGGAGTGAGAGACATGAGGGGAAAACAAAACACAGGCTTTTTAGAAATTCTTCTTCTTTATGTCATCTTTTATGAGCATTTTTTTTCTTCATTTTTTTAGATTGACATTTGTAATAAATAATAAAAGAATATTCATGTTCATTGTATAGCCATATGCAAATGCTCTGCTTTCAGACAAACACTAGTCTGCATTTCCACTGGACTTGCTTCGAATAGACGTTTTGTTTTTCCAACTTGGCTACAATGTCATCCGGAATGCGCTCTCAGCGACAAGGAAGTTTAGGAGGACTGCCGCCCCATCCTCGCTTTCCCATAATCTCCCGTTTTATTTTGTCAGGGAATTGCTGCAGAAACAAGAGGCTTTGTTTTTAAACATATTTTGCATACCTTCTCAGAATTATATATGAATTAGAATGGACATAAAAACATGTTTATGCCCAAATACTCATGGGCAACACAATGACCCATGAGTATTTAGAGTCAACATGTTTATTGTCTTTCTCTGAATACATTAACCTGTTGAAAATACAAGACAACAATGTAGGATCATTATAACTATTCCAATATATCCACAATAAAAATACATCAATTAAAAGCAAACATTTAGTAAAACAATGTTGAAGGATACTGAAAACTTTGAATCCTCCATCAACAGAATGATTTGCACTAACTTTATTCTGTACATTTGAAAAATTAATAAATGAGGAATTGGTTTGTTTTGGTCGATCTAAAATGGAGGAATAGCACAAATAATTTGGTGATAATTTGTGTGTTTGTGGAAGGGCAGAGACGGCACATTCTTTTACAGGTTGTGCTAAGTATTCATTTGGAACTGGAGCATTAGTCCTTATTTGTTGCCTGTGTCGCACTTTATAGTCTTGGGAACACACTCAACAAACACTAACAAATCACTTTCCCAGGACACAGTAGGTAACCCAATGGCGAGCAGCGCAAACTTTTGTCTTTTCCCAAAGTTTTTTATCCCAGTAATTGTTCTAAGTGCAGGTATCAATCAGAGTTCTTGCCATTTACAGTACATTATCTCCTACATTAGCTCTGTTGAGTTATGTGTGAGTGCAGGTGGAGACGCAGTAAACATCTCCGCGAAAGTAGATGCATGTGTGTGTCGTGGGGTCGGCGCGCATGCACGCGCATATACACCTTGTTAGTTTGAAACTATGCATGCTCATAGCTTCAGAGCAAGACAGAGGTTTGCTCCTCAATAGATCAAGGCATCACTAATGGCATGTGATGCCCGGGCGGCCTCAAAATGAGCCATGTAAAAGAGTGACATTATCGATCGTGCGCTGCGAGTCGTGTGGCCTCCAAACACCTGTGATTTTAATGGCACGCTTACTTTTTCATGGCTGTGAGAATAAATCACGACGTGGCTGGGACGGATCAGGGGGCCCCAGCAGTGTGGCAGAGCGCTCCATCACATTTTATATTGTGTTAATAATGTCAGATGTATGTGGGGAAGAGAGGGCCCTGCACGCATTCATCACAGGCTCGGAGGTATACGGGGAGAGAACCGGACAGGGTGTCGGGCTGGGAGACAGACGCCTCCATTGAGCTTTCTGTCATTCCGCCACAGACTCAGACAGAGACTGCGAGGATCTATATAAGCTCCGTGCGACACAGCATACAATGTGTCTGCTGGGCGGCTCTCAATAGCACTAAATTTGAGCCCCGCAAACATTCGTCAAGACATATGCTTTTATTCTTGCCATCAGGGAGGTTAATGGGATTAATTCACATTTTCAATCACTCTGAAATGTCGCTATAAATAATTCATAGTCTCACTGGAAAGCAAGACTTTTGCCCATTAATTCTTTGAAATTATTTTCCCTCCGTTTCTGTTTGATAAATGACGTGCACAAGACAAACATATTGAAATTTTCAAAAAAAATTAAACGGCTGTCATTTTGGTGTCTTTAAAAAGAGGTCAGCCAGTAGGAGTGTTATCTCTCATCCTCTCACTGATTAATGCTCTGTTTAAGAAGACAGAGGAGATCATCTTAAGAAGCACCTTGCGCCAAAGCTATTCCAGCGCACCTACCAGGAAATGCACTTAATCTGGTCAGCAATACCAAGAAGAATTCACTTATGAATTGATCCTGTTGCGATGTCCTTTGACTTAAACAAAAAACAGCTTTATGATTCTTAACATCATTCTACATGAGTTGTTTTTTTCATTCATTGTTTAATAAGCCATTTCCAAAAATGCATATTTGTTTTCAGGTAGAACCATTGTTCTACTGCATCTATGCTTTCTGCCTGCCTTTCCACTATTCCGACCCAAATAACATTGAAGATTCTCTTCAAAAACCACAGTAAGGTGGATGTAACTCATAAATGTAACTCATAAATTGAATAACAGGTAGTGAGCAAGCAGCACTGTGCAATTATTACAACCTCTATAACATGTAATCCACAAGCACCCATCCCTGCAGGCACTTAAAGACTTTGACCCCTTGCACTCCCTTGCAATGCGGTTAATGCAGATTACAATGGTCTGACTCCTGAGAGTCGTCCTCACAGCTGCTCCCACCTATCCCAGTCCGCACGGCTGTAATTTAGCAGGCTGGGCCACTAGCTTGCCCCTGGAAGCTTTGAAGCAAAGTCAATAGAAATTAGACAGAAACTTTGTTAAGAAGAAATACAAAATAATAATTAAGAGAAATACGGCTCTTTATAGCTATGTGTCTCAGGGTGAGATGGAGAAGACAGGAGTGAGAGTGCACAGAGAGAATCAAACAGGCAGCTCACTTTGTCAGACGGGAATTGGCACCTTCACACTTCCGTCTCTCTCGCTGCCAGTGGCCTCATTTGAGCTTAAGCAGGATCAACCGCCATAACAACGTGGCGTGTTACAGTTTATGATTCAACTTTAAGTTCTCTAAATCTTGAACAGAAGTTACATTGATGCAAAGCATGGTTGTTACAGTTACTTTTCGTCAGTTCAGGTTACTTTTTGGTACCTTTTGTAGAATTAGTAAAGGGGCAGAATAGTCGCAAAAGGTTACTTTGGACAGTGTCCAAGCCACGGGATTTATTATGCCTTGTCAGTGAACTGCTCTGTGTATTGAATATATTCGCTCTAAACTAATTGACCAGTACGGTGAGAGGCGCTGAATTAGGCAAATGGGCCCAGGATGTGAAGTTGGACTTGATTTATTACTTTGAATGCAACTCAAATCAATGGCTCAGCTTCCCAAAACCATTGCATTTCCCAGCTGAAATCATTGTTATGCTTAAGAAAAGAGAGATTATGCGGGCTTAATGAGTTTCAGTGGTTGAATGTGTTTGTGCGCCATTCAGGGGCGAAATCATATTTAATGGCTGACACTCAGTTCATGGCAGGTCCTCCTTTTTCTCAGTGGCAGGTCACCTTCGTCACTGCAAAGGCGCTTTCAGGGGGGAGGGCCAAAGATAGGGTCCTACATTCATGAAAAGAGGAGCACAAGCGCTGCGCATGAGAAATGAAATGGGAGAAAAGCGGTTGATTTGCACACAGCACTGCAGCTCAGCTTAGGGTTGGCTATAGGCCTCAGCCTGCTGACCTCACTGTGCCAGACTGGGACCTCACTCGCTTTAGGAGACGCTTTTGTTTCTCCTGCTCGAGAAGAGCACTAATTTCATTTCATTCTCGACACACCAGTTGCCTTGGCTTCTGGGTGAAAAATGTCGCAGATCACTAATAAATTAAGATGTTCTCTTTCTTCCGTCTCGGAGCTGTTTGTCCCACTGTCCCAAACTAAGCCCACAGTTATATTTTCACAACTGAAATCACATTCACTTGCAAATCGACCACGCACAATTAATTCTCAGAGACTGAAACTCTAAAAGGCTGATAAAGAAAGTAAAGGGCAGCAATCATTTGACTTTGGCCTGACAGCCTTGCCTTAAATTATTGTTTTTACTAAGATGTTCGACGTTAGATTTTTTGATTTTTAAACCGTTGCTCACAGCAACTCTGTCCTTGTTGAAAGTGTTCTCAATATATTACTGGATCATTTGTAATGGCAACATTGTTTTTAAATTAGCCATAGTAATACAAAAAAAATAATAAGATTAATGTTTGGGGTTTGCAATGACTTGAAATTTGATTGGTTATGATTTAGTGAGAACTGCGGGGCAGTTAGCCATGGTTGTTGTGGCACAAACATATACATTTCCATACACTAATCGATGCAACTGCTGTAATTTGACCAATTGTCGATAGTAATATGCTCCTGTTAGGAACAATGCATTACCATGACCAGTTATGAGATTAACAGTCATTGGCTTACAAATGAAAAAAGGCCATCCCATCTTATTCAAGTTTAATAAGCACTGGATCCACTTCATTGATTATTCACTGCTAATATGCAGTAGCTAAAATCAATAAGCAGCCCAGCTCTCATTTCAATATAAGTCCAATTATTGCTATCGCTAAAGCTGAAGAAATTAGTGAGGAAATGGATTGCCATGTTATATTCATTTGCCCATATGTAATGGCACTAAACTCTGGTCTTTGTTGAGTATATTCATAACACATGGGAAGTGAGTAATGCTTATGTTCTTAGCAGTGCACACGTCTCACACTAACCCCATAAATTATGTTTCTGTTATGATTTATTGCTTAAAATAAGTTAGTTAGTTGTTGACTTGTTTAAGGTTTGGTGCATGTCATAAGCTGAGTTACATATGACTATGTATAAACTATTTAATTTAAACGTAATAGACGTTGAATGTCATTTTTAAAAGTAATTTCTGAGGGAGCTCTGAATCTGACAGCGACAAGCATGAAGCGAGCAGAAATATGCTTCTACATTCCTCAGTTGAATTCTATTAAATCTCCCTTTAAGTCTCTCTAATCACCTGGTTACACATACAGCTCTTTGGTTTTTCAAATCATCTCTAGCTATAGAGAGAAGTGAGGGAGACAAAGAGAGACATCATTACTCTGTAAAAAAGCATCCATATGGTGTAAATGTTGAGCTGGTGCAAATCCCCGCAGCTTAGCTGCAGAGCACCCTGGCAGGGAAGGTCAGGAGTAGATGCCTCTGATTTAAGCATACGTTTCTGTTTCTGTCATATACATTTATGGGTAAATGGCATGCTTGGAAGATGAATGGTACATTGGTTGGTGGTAGGACTATATTGAAAGACCATAACCCTGTGCTTCATGTTGGGGCAAATTTGATTATGCGTTTAAATGCTACATCATTGCTAACAGGGATTATTAAGTGGCCATTTGTTTTTCTGCATTTTAATTGGGCACTGTTCAACAGCTCTATGGCACTAAGTTTTCCTTGTCTTAGAATTTATTTGCAAGCTAAGTATGCGCATTAAGAAAAAGTATGGAAGGTATGGAAGATAAGGTTCTCAGGCACGGACACTTTCGGATAAAATGTTGTAATGATAGTGTGTTTTGATACAGCTATATCTCTGTTTGTCTACCGTTTTGAATACAATTAATGCAGCTCCAAAGATCCAATCTCTTAAATTGGAGATTTATCATTTCAAGTAACTTGAGGATATACTTTATAATCTTATTAAATGCATTCCCCATAATTGTCACTCTCCAGGACCAATGCTAAATGCCATGAACCTCTGGAGACCTTCGGTTCTCTAGCCAGCTATTGGCTACTTTCCATTAGATGTAATGTGTTTACCTGGTAGCTTTATAGATACCTGCATCATGTTTACGTTTTTAAGGACCAACAATATCCTTATGTACCTGTACGCATTGATAAACGCAGGCTTACACGGTTAACCCTGACTGTGTAAGCCTGCACCAATTAGAATGACGGTTATGCATTACAACCCCAGTTCTAACACAACCATTTTGAACTTGTGTCAGTTCCATCTTCATTCATTCTTCACACAACTGCTGCTGTCACTTTTTGTTTGTACATCTCAACTGTGCTCATACAACTTACATATTACAATGTGAAAATGTCAGTATGTTTCTCAAAGTTCACTTCGTCATAACTTAGGCAGTCTATCCTTTATCCTACACTCTCTGTGTGCATTAGCGGTGTGAAGAGAGCATCATTTTACTTGATGCTAGGGTAGGAGGCTTTTAATGTAAGTGATTGTGCGTTGCAGATTTTTGACAGATGCTTAACATTTGCTTTTGCACAGATCACCTTGGATCTCCACTGACTGAAATGCAGACAGCTAACGTCAAATTGAGGCGTAGCGATGTACAACATTTTGCCTATATTTTAATTAGGCTACGCTGCTCCTTTTGTGCTCTCTTTCTCCTCTCCACTCTGTATTGTCTTGCTGTCAAGTCAACACAAGCAGGCGGATCACAAGTACCCACCACGCTGACAGTTATGAGGAACACCAGCTATTTGTCAAGTGTTTTATTTTACTTAAATATTCGCAAAAATACACTATTTGTGCATTGCCGGATACAGTATTCAGATTCAGCTCCACCCTTAATGTGTAGTTGCACAATATTCATTCAGGTCTTCAGCTAATAATACCGTACTCCATTACTTACTCCATAAACGCCATCACTCAAAGTGACTTAGTGTAAGATCACACAACACCTGAGCAGCTTCCTGTGAGCCTATCACTGAAAAACTATCCTGAACGATTTGTGACCCCAATAAAATAAAATTAAAAATGTACTACAGCATTGTGCCTTTAGATTTGTTTGTGAACCGGAATTTAATCACAAACACTGTTAAGCCCAACTATTGAGTAAAACACAGGAATGCTTTACTTTCTTCCCATCCCCCAGTTGGAAATCTTGTACTTTGCCAAACCCTTTAAAGTAGACAGTAGTCACCCTGGTCCTGAAGGCTCTGCCCCTAATTACAGAGCAGCTGTAATTACAGAACCTGGATGGAGCGAGAAAGAGAAGAAAACCTAAATCCAGCAGTTGTAAATTTAGATGACTGCCTTCTGATGATACCTGTTTTTTTTCTGCATTGAGAGGTGCAAATAATCCCATCAAAGTGAACAATGGCTACACACCTGCCTCCTACACTTCTGTCCAATTACATGCAACTAAACATTGGGTCTGCCTGCCTCCTCGTTCTCGACATTGACCTTATATTATCTGCACACTTAAGGCGCTTCAAATTATGAGGTTCTGTAACTACTCCGCTCTTAATGGAAAGTGCTAAAATAGACCTGCAGAATTCAACAATGGCTGCAGTTTTGTTTTTGTAGACAGTACAGTATGAGACATTATATACATATGAACCATGATACAACAGATACACACAATACACACAATGAGGTCTCCCTGAGCCACTTCATAAAAGCTTTTACATGTGCTGTTCTCAACATCTAGTGTCGCACAAAGATTTTGCAGGAAATTTGTGTGTTGCACAGAATTTAATTTTGTTATTTGTTTGATTGACAGATGAGTTGTGGGATTAGCAACTGTTTGCTTTTCAGACTATTTAGTGCCTGTGTGCAAGTGAAAGCCATAGTTTGAAACACAGTTTATATTTTCAGCATCTGTAACAAATATCATCACAACTCAAAACTTGAAGTTCTTGTTGAAAAGCTTTGTTGTCAATTTAAAAGAAATTAACAGGCAAAACTTCAAACAAGTCATTAAATGTTGTAAAATGAAGTCGTATCAATCATGCATAAAGTCTGCATGTCATATTATTCATAGTTGGTCATTTGCATCCCAGAGAGGAGTGTTAGTGTTAATGAGTTGACCTCAGGGGTTAAAGGTTAAGCTCTCTTCCAGTTGAGTTGTCAACGCAGCAGGGCTATTGTGTTTAGGAAAGCAGTTGGAGATGGAGCTCAGTGTGTGTTTCTGTTCGTCACGGAAAAAGAGACTTTGTTTTTGAGCATGTGGGCTGATAGGTTTGGATATGTGCGTATCTTGTGTGTGTGTGCACTGAGGTATGGGTCACCAGGACAAAATCTGCCTACTTATAAAGATCCCTGAGGCCAGTTTGTCAGCTTCCACCGAGTCAAGTGTTCCTCAGATCTCACACCACACCCACATGATTCTCACACAAAAACATCTATTACACCTCAATAACTTCATCCTTTGGTCCAACAATTCAGGATAAAACATTGATCCACACAATATTAAAAACTTCTGTTCATGCAGTCCTTTGGACTGCTAATCTGGCTCACACTTTAAGTAAATTAAACAAATACATAAATTAAATATGTTGCTAGGTTTTGAGATATGGCAGCCGGCTTGTGACTAAAATACTCTTCCAGATCCCCCTCACACACAGAGATGGACATAGACGACTTTACAGAATGAGTTCTTACACCTAAGAGCAGAAATAAATAACTCGTAATTTGACCATTTTTGTCACAACTTCCATGAGCACTGAAAAGGTCATGAAAACTGTAAACAAATTGTCCTCCTCCCCCTGTGTGTGAGGAGACTGGTTAGCAGCTCCCCCTCAAAGGCCTGAACATTATTGGGGGACAGGCTTAATGACAGCCATCATCTTTTACCCTGGGATGGGGGGGGAGGGTCCAATGGCTCTTTGTTTTACTTCCAAAAGACTTATTTTTTTAACAATTCCTCTGTGTCAGTTTCCTTAGTGATGATGTTTTTATTTCTACAATGAGCTCATTGTAGAAATAAAAACATCATCCGTCACAGTAAAAATATGTTTTTAAATGGCTATTCTAGTGATTTTCTGTGATGCAGGTGAAATGCGAAAGCTTCCAGCAACTGCCCTAAAGGATCTAGTTTCATGTGTGGTGATATCCTCAGCCATGGAACTATTTTACTATTTAGTGGTATCGTTTCTTGAATTCCTTTCATGTAAACTCTATAATTTGTTGCTGCCAATCGTTCCATAATTTCTGTTTTCTCAAATGACAATCATCTTTGTTTATCTTTCTTTTATGTTTTATTTCTGCAATTTGTTTTATTGTGAAGACAACTTTCATGCCTGCAGGCCTGCGTGCGGCCCCTTGCACCCCCTTTCCCTCTGATCCATTACCCACAGGCCATTAGGACCCGCTTAGAGTTTAGGTCTGTTTTTATTGAATGATCTTTTACGCCTCTGCGTTTGAAGTGAGCGCCGCTCGGCTGTCGTTTCCTGCTCTGAGCGCTTGCCGCTCACGACGTGTGTAATTAAGCAGTATGCTGAGCGTCCCATAGAGTGGCCAACCACACTACTGATGTTTAGTACCCACAAGCAGACACAACGCCTCATTGACAGTGCTATGGTTCACTACCTATACAATTACCTTGCAGGATATACTTCACATCACCTTCACCGGTACAAAGTACATCTACCCACTTTTCTTCATGTCAACCTTGCCTCTGTTTATGTATCAAAGGCTGTTGCAGAGATACATTTGACCATAGAGGACAAGTGAACTCTGTTATATTGTCAACCATTATGCTATGGGACAAATTAGAGCTGCAAAGTTCAGTGTTCTAATTATCTTTTGTGTTTAAGTGTGTGTCTGTGTTTTTGTGTATCTAGGGATGCATGTGTGTTCCTTTTATAGGTGCTGTAGGTTAAAGCATTTGGGCTATTGTGACTTAATATGCGGCCTGTGGGCCAGGGGCAGCCCTCAGAAACATGTTGTGTGGTTCCTGAATGTAATATGAAATGCATGCATTATATGTTAATCACTAGTGGTTTATTCAATACTTCTAATAGTTTACATGTAATGCACTGATCTGCTACAGCTTTAACTTGGGTTTAACTTGGGTTAAACTTGGGTTTAACTTGGGTTAATAATTGCAAATAATAATAATTGCAAATTGCAAATCGCGAATCACAAAAATCACAAAAATTATTATATTATTTCAATTAAAAGTGGTATGCAGCATGCATCTTTGAATTCTTTACTGTTTTTACTGTCAACAGATTTTTGCAAAATTACCTGCATAAAAATTGCAAGTTTACCAACTCCCTGGGAGTAAAGAAACAAATAGCTTGAACATTTAAGCTGCAATTAAGCTGAATTACAAAAATCCATAGTTTAGTACTTAGTTGCTCTGCAGAAGTAGAACCATTATGCTAACTTGTGTATGCATTTCATAACTGCTGAAGGTGAAAGCATTTAGGCCATAGTAGTAGTCAAGGTGAACCAAAATGCCAATCCGAATCATTTTTTGAGACCCCTGAACGTGACATGAAATGCATGCATTATATTTGATTAATATTGCTCACATTTAAATATACACTACTTGGTTAGTGCGTCAACTTACGCCCCCTAACAAGCGTCTGTCAGGTTGTTTAGTTTTTTTGAGAACACCTTTCCTGGGCGGCCCTCAATTATATGCTGGCTTCCTAAATTAGAGCTAAATCCCCAACAAATGTAGAACCTCCTGGTTTAGACTGTGCAGATCCCATTGAACACATATGTGTTAGATGTGCTTGCTCGCCTGCGATACCTTCTCCATTTCACAACAGAGAGGATGTTGATATGCGGAGCACAGTAAATATCGAGTGCAGTCATTACACAATCTGCCCTGTTACAAAAGAAAAAGGGGAAAAAAGGAAAATAGGTGACTGGGTTACCTGTCTTTTCCTTTCTCTGGTTGTGATTAATGAAAGACTAGATGGGCTCTCTGGCACATTAATTTCATAGCTCTATGAATTTACTGCCGAGGCCTCGGGCTGAAAGAGACTTTTCAAACAAAGGTCAAAGTAGAGGACTTAAGTAGGTCTGGGTTGTGTGTCACAGCTGGAAATAAGGCCCTGGGATTTTTAGTACTTTATGGGCCCGTTGTGAAGTTGATAATGCGCAATGTGGGAGAATATTCCAGAGAGGAGGAGGTTAAGGCCTATGGGAGAAGTTAAGGGGCTTGGCATCATGTAAAGGGCTTCAATGGTAGAGCACATTATTCTGATTATTCCAAACTGACCTGAGACATAGTATCAAAGTAATCACCGTGGAGGGAAGTGTCTGTTACAGGGAAAGGTTTGTTGGATCATAAATAGAACATAAATATACTAAGTGTATATATTTAGTTACATTGCTGCGCAGGAAAACAAAAAAAAAAACTACACCGTCCTGCATTTATGCAAACAAGGCCATAGTGTTGCATAGCTTTGACAGTGTATTGTTTCTCTGTCAGCCAGAAGCCAGTGTGTGTAACTGCTTCTGTCATGGCTGACAATTTGATAGTTTTTCACACTTTGGCTTGCCAAGGCTTCCCATTTTTTCTCCACTCCCCATTTCCGCACTAAAGCCAACTGAGGTTTACAAATATTGAGCCCTAATCCTTGGGCCTCAGACAGCAGGGCCTGCTATGTGGTGCTCAACAAATGGTTGAGTGTTCATGAGTGAAATTAGTTCAGGGAGGCCTCTGTTTCCTCTCTATGTTGATATAGGGGCAAATAAAAAGCTGCGTAAACGTGGAGCCCCAGTTTGTGAGTACCTCAGTGAGTTGAATGGCCACTGGAGGCCCAATGTATTTTCAGAGTAAATTTTGAATGTATTTTATGTACTTCAAAAGAGCCTGTTATGCTTCAATGGTTGTCATGTTTCAATTCCTGGACTAAGTACAGAAACGACGAAGATGAAAACTCTCTTTTCTAACTACGACCCTTGAGCAAGGCACACCTGATTGGCTCTAGAGCTTCTGTGTGTGGGCTGTGACGATGCTGAAGGCTCTCTGTGCAAAAGTTGTAATGCTGAGGATTCATGATTTTATTTAGTTTAAAATCACTTCTCTACCAGGCTTTGCACTCTATTTGTGCCATAACATTATTTTATCATCAATAAATAGATGGATTTCCCACTATGGATCCTACGTATAAAATAACATTGCAAGTGATGCATATGTACATGGAAGTAGAAAATTAATATAAACTTGATTATCATTTTATTGGACTCAAAACCCAGATGCTTTTTGACCAAAATGATCCCTAAAGAGCACATGACGAGAGCAGAAAAGTGCCTGAGCAAAACTCGGATGTATATGTTTGTTAAATTTGATGTCAGGTATTTCTTTAAGATATTGTTATATCTGCTCAACACACTTGCATATATAGATCAACAGAAATTGCCCATTGTATAGCTTACAGACAATTTAATGTTTTATATTTATTGAATAACGACAGGACATGTAAGTCATATCTGTTTGAAGAGCATTCACCACAGATCAATGGGCACACACAACCTAACGCGTGAATAAACACACTACCACCTTGCATCAGGCTTCAACGGATGTTTCTGAGATAACCGGTCCCTCTCTTGCACTCCCCAATGCGAAACCATCTGTGGATTCTTTTTTTGTTATTTGTTTGATTCAGGCATTGGATTCCGGGCAAGGTTGCACACAGGGGGAGTTTTGATGTTTTTTGTCTTCTGATACTGTATGTCCTGAACAATGTGTGCTCCAAAAATAAATATTAATCTATGCACAGACTTTGTTCCCAGCCAGGCGCTCTGTGTGTATGCGTCTGTGTGTTCTGGTGCGCAGTGTGTTTCTGTTTCTGGATCGGGCCCAGCTCCAGCCCCATTATCTCTCTGTGTCTTTGTATGTGCTGATTTATTTCAACAGTTCTCTTTTGGCCAAGCGCTGGGTGCCTCCTCTTTGTCAGCTCCTGTGTGAACGCAGAAGCCTTTGACCACCTTTGACAGTGTGAATATTTTAGCTCCTTTTAATATGCAGCCTGAACTTTTATGTAAAGATGAGGAGTGGGGAGGGGGTGATGGGAGGAGAGAGGGGTGGGGGGGTAAGGTTTGGGGATGACGGGAGCAATGGGTGTTGTGAGTAAATGTTCCTGGAATTTGCGAATGATCAAGCAGCAGAGTGATAAGAAAAGTGATTGATGAAATATCACTGGTGCTTTATGTTGCAGATGGCCGCCAGTACAAAGTGTTGCATTCAAATTTGCCAGAATTCACAATGCGGCAAAACGTTTTCCCTTTCATGTGTTTTTCTTGGTATTTGTAATGAATTCCTCCTGGGGTACACGCAGACTTGTTGACTGTACACTCTCTTCTCTGGTCTGAATAACACAGAGCTTCCCATAGCTAGCAGGTGTTCTGTGTACCCTGGTATCCTTTAATGCCAAATGGTCTGGAGGTTAATTTTGTAGTCTCCTGTTATTGAATTTTCCCAAAGTTGGGACCTAAGATATTACTGTTATGGGATCTTGGATGTGTTAGTCTCCAGAAGCCTCATCTGTGTCTCCATCAGGATGAAGGTAAAATAAATAAAGCAAGCACAATTTACATTAATAGACGCTAAAGTAATTTATTGAAATATGAAATAAAGGATACAGCTCTCCTGTACAACTCTTTTTTTGCCTTGGTTTTCACTTCTTAGAAATGTGTGTAGAAAAGAAATTTGACAAATTCAGGAAGTTTTTGTATTTATTTAGCTTGTATGATAATTGAAATGGAATACATTTCCTGGAATCTTATATGAACTTTTTGCAGAGCTTTGACCTCACAAATGTCCATACATGGCACCCTTCTGCGAGGAATCAAAGTTCAGCAATTGGGTCTTTGATTTCTAGGAAGCAGCAGTTGGAGTGCTGGTCCAGCCTGTCGCTGAACAGCCGTTTGGGGCCAACAGCAGCACTCATCTCCTCAGTTATTATTCTGACAGTGTTTGCTCAGCCTTGCTGACATATGTTTCTCGACTTGAGACGGTTCTGTTTTAATCTGTTTTACACTATAAGATGTGGACACAGTCACTGCTTGGATTTATTAATCCAGCTGGTGTTTTTTTGATGAGAACCCCTCCCCACCTCCTTCATTGTCCTCTTCTCTTCTTCCCTCCCCCTCCCCTGCCCTTCTGTCCTTAATGTCGATTTCAGCATCAAACCTTTTTGCCACTTGGAGGCCGCGCTTCACCGTAGGAGCAGGCAGTAGAAATCAAACCCATATACTGTTTACACAGCACATGATGCAGTGACCCACAGGAGACCAGCTCAGTGATGCAAGCACTTTGCCCCAGTTTTCTCAGTGAGTGTGCAAACACGAACCGGTGTGACTATTTGGCAGACTTGTCAGCCTGTCAATCCACTACAAGAATGGCCATAACAGGACAAACAATAACATAGACAGATACACTGGAGATTATAGAGAGATAGACAGAAGACCTCTCCAACCAGACAAGATGGACATGGGAGCGAGTGAGCAGCAGATTTGTATGAGAAGCGGAGGGGGGAGCGGTTGTGTCATGGCCGGGGTATAGGCCAATGGAGCGGAGAGGCCCTCATGCCCCCGCTGATCACAACAGGGGATTAATTATGTCAGCATAATAAGTACAAATGGTGATCTGAACGTGGAATTAGCCCCCTGAGCAGAGGCTGCTGTGGCGCGCAATGGAGAGGAAGAGTGGGTGGTAATGGAGGGGGGGGGGGGATTGTCCCAATTTGTCCCAGTCTGTCTGTGCAGGCACAGGGGTGGAACCTCGGGTGGGGTAGCTTGTTGTCTGTCGGGCTGGCAGGCTGACTGGCTGGCAGACAGGCTGCCTGGGTGGGTGGTGGGATGGCCTGGTCTGTCATTTCTGTTATTATTTGCATGGGTGTCAGTCTCAGTGGCAGAGGGACAAGGCTCTAGCTGAGCTGGAGGCACTTTACTGTTCAAAGTCCCATTAATTTCCCAGCATGCTCCATCTCGGTCTGTGTCCAGTTTGTAGCTTTGGACTAAGAGTTGAGCTCTGGCTACATTGGTTGCTGCCATGTACTTTGAGTTTACATTTCAATTTGTGCATTAGACTCCTCTCCAGTAAACAACACAGCAAGTCGTTCCTGTCTTGTTGTGGGTGAGGAGTCCAAGCTTTGGTTATAACTCTGTTTCAGATCCAGGTCATGCTGCCCCAGGAATCAGCCCAGAGGCAACATGACCAGCTGTATACAGTGCTCATCCTCAGCCTCCCTGTTGTAATAGCTGTTGTCCCCGCTGGCGCTTTGCCTTCAGCACTTCCCTTGACCAGCTCTCTGTCAATGCCACACATTCTCAATTAAAAAAATGCAAACAAAGCTTGCTGGGCCAGACTGGAAAACACAAGGGGAATAAAAACAGAGGCGAGCCCGATTCATTATTGTTATGGACTTTGTTAGACAGACTAACACAAGTTGAACAGAAGTTGAACATGTAACTGCACGTGTGAAAGTATATTTACATTCATAGTTGTCACCAAACCGTATCTGTTAACCCGTCATGATATGATTGATTGATCATCGACATGATGAAAAATTAAGCAGTTATAATAAAACCTAGTTTTTAATGGTAGTTACGGTCTACATTTTTTCAGTAATAGCAATATAATGTGTTTACAGTCAGTAAACACCTCTCTACTGTATGTAGTAGTTTTCATTGTCAATGGAGAGGTCTGCCATTCCCCTGCTGGATTTAAAGTGCCTTTACATGTGAAAGAGATTCACAGAAAATGATACAGCATGTAATCCAGTTTGTTCTTCGTACATCTCACCTGTTTATCGTTCCCTCTCTACAGCCGTATCAGAGCTATTATAAAGAACTGCTATCTGTACTTTTTATGCTGCTGCTGCTTTACTTACGAAACACAGGGAGGCTTTTATTTTGAAGTGATCATGTAATGTGTTTGTCAGCAAAGTAATTATTACTCACTACTTCAGTAAAATAATTTGAGTGTGTTTGGCTGCACTGACAATTGATACATCAGTTGCTCCACTGTACTATTTCCAAAAAACTATTCCGGAATTCTTGGAGCTGTTGTATTCAACTGCACTTGTAACTACTAGTAACTACAGGTTTTGTCAAATCTTAAAATATTTAACATATATTATATTATCTATAACCTAACCAGCAACGTTGTTTACACAGAACCATCTGAGAAGCCGCCACTGGAAATCGTTTGGAAAAGGGTAGGTTCTTAATAAATATATTTGACAGGTGATTGGATGAAACATCTGTCAATCAAACTCTTGTCCATTGAGACAAGCCTTCAGTGTTGTTCCTTGTTCTTCTTTCCTCTACACTTGTCAGATAACCGATGCTATTGCTGCATCTTCATTTCATTTAAACCACATCTGTAGCTGCCAGTGGCTCTTCACAGGATGCAGATTGGTCCATGCACTGGCTTGCCAGACATAAACGCATTACTTGTAGCCTGACGTTGGATTTTCTTTTGATATGTGGCATCGCAAGACTCTAGTTGCTGTGCAAAGTGATATTATTCATGCAGGTTAAACATATTTGAATTATAGACTTGCACCCCCTAAAGGCACGACCAACAGTACATGTAGACACTGGGCAAGTAGAGTGTGGAGTATATGACACATTTATTTTTCAATAAACATGTTTTTATGATTGCTGACTACCCCTAGTGACAATGCACTTACATATTATTTTATCATCATTGGAAGTGTGGCTCTCCTTCCAGCCGCTCATGAGCACGAGGCTGTGTGTACCCGAGGAAAAGACCCCAGAGCCCAGTAGGAGCAAGCTCAAATCGTGGCACCGGCACCTCGTATAGGCACTTCCTGTGGCACCTCTAGTTGCCACTAGTTGTTGTGGCAGCTGCCACGTTTTTGTGGCAGCTGCCACGTTTTTGTGGCAGCTGCCACAACAACTAGTGGCAACTAGAGGTGCCACTAGTTGTTGTGGCAGTTTTTGTGGCAGCTGCCACAACAACTAGTGGCAACTAGAGGTGCCACTAGTTGTTGTGGCAGTTTTTGTGGCAGTTTTTTGTGGCAAGCTGCCACAACAACTGCCACAAAAACTAATTTAACTCATATTTCTCCAACCAAATCTAATATTTATTATGTAGGACTATTCATTTTTTGGTTAGACTTAAGTATTGTAATGTGAATAATGTCATATAGCCTTCATAATAATTGATATTCTTTTGTCAATTTTAATCAAGCCATTCATTTTTTAACTCCTTACTAAATCAGACCAAAAAAATTAATTGACTGCGCTGTAATTGAGAAATAAAACTGGTATGCATTTACAAGTTATGTACAAAGTCTTTATCGGTCTTTAAATAATGCATTTATTAATTTAATCTCTCTTTTTAATTTAATCTCTCTGGATCAGAAGAAATAAACGTTTTAGGTAGGTTTTTATTGATTGGTTTAAACTCAACAGACAAAGACTTTCAAGCTTGTTTTTATTATTATGATTAATACAATCCATAATATCCTACTGTAACAGAACTAATAACAATTAGGAGTAGTAATATTAATGATATGTGCACTGCCACCCTGTAAATTATATGAAATCAAACATTATTAGTTCATGTTCCACATTTGAATATGCTTATTTGTCATTGTCTTTTATGACTGTATGTACTGATAATGACATTTGTTTACAACAACATTTTTTTAAAATATTTACTGTAACAACAGTAAATATTTACTTTTATT
Source organism: Taurulus bubalis (assembly GCF_910589615.1). Lineage (NCBI taxonomy): Eukaryota > Metazoa > Chordata > Actinopteri > Perciformes > Cottidae > Taurulus > Taurulus bubalis. Next base: position 23,395,907 of record NC_136592.1, read on the forward strand.
TATTATATTTCTATAAGTTATTTTTTTAATTGGCCTTGCTTTTTAATCTTCTTAAGCATTACTACCAATGGGCTTCTAATGGGCCTCAGTGTCTTCCTCCAACACTCTCAACAGTACAGCGGACAGTAGGTGTGGATGGAATCACAACCTTGAGTTGCCCGGGTGAAAGAAATTTCCCGTACATAATATAACATTGCCTTGTTATGAATCATCTGATACAGTCTATGAAAGTGTATAGAGAGCTTGAATTATATGATATGTCCATGAGCTACGTTTTATGACAATCAGTATTTACATAATCAATATTTAAATTACCAGATTTGTCGTTGAACATTGATGTGTATATCTTCTGTAGCGTAGGTTTCCCTTCAAACCGGTGAAGGTAGGCGTTGGACGCCCAGTCTCCACCCAGTCTTAAATATAAATGGTCAAATTATATTTGACCATTCCTAGATTGCCTCTTTGGCGCCACCCTCTTTTCTCTGTCTGGGAGGGAAAGGGCTGTTCTGTGCTCTTAATTTTCCCTTTGTTACAAACTGTATTTATTTTCTTTTTATTTGTTCAAGAGGGACAATGTACGTGTATTGGATGCCTTGTTAAAAATAATGATAAAGAACCTTGCAAATGAATGCAAAACGACTGACATCCTTAAGCTGTGTATATGTGCATCTCACCAGAAGCCACAAATAGTGGCAGGCAGTTGCCAAAACCTCTTCTGAATCTATTCTGCAGCGATGATAGCTGTGGCCACAAATACCTGCCACAGCGGCCTTCTAGACTTGAGCTAAACGTTCAACCAGAAAACTGTTGCTGTGCCTCAATGACTGTCAATGTACCACAATATAGCCTAATTAATAGACCTGTGTTTAAGATTTGACCAAGGTAGGTTGATTGACATTTTGATTACAATGGTATTCAACTAATTCTTAACTGAAACCTAACCTATATTGTTAATACTTGTATTCTTAAGAGCACTTCATGATTTATGTTCAGCAAAAAATGACACAAAATGACAAAAATATTTTTCATTATCAAACAAAAAAGTGCAACAAATAAAGTGCTTAAACAGTAGCCTTTTAAAGCAAAACAATAGATTAACACATAAATAAAAGAACAAAAAATTAGGTATTAGAAGGAGATCAAAAGCTGGGTAGAACGCACGCCTGGAACGCGCGTCTGGAACGAAAGCGTCTGGAACGAACGCGCGTCTGGAACGAACTCGTGCTGGAAGGAACGCGCGCTGGAAGGAACGCGCCTCGGTCCAAAATCAGACATTTTTTTTGCCGTGAGAAATTGGTTGTGTGGCGTGAGCACCGCTCTCTCTAACATCACTATGCGAACTAAAAACCTGCCAACAAAAGCCTGCCATCCCTTTTTTGTATGGGTTTTGTTCTATTTCTTGTCCTATCTATCTTGCAAACCTGCATTTATAATCCTTTGTTCTGTGCAAAAAAAAAATGGTGACAAGCCTGTTTATGAAAAGAACGTTAAAAATAAAGTTGTCTGACACAAATACCTCCAGAATCAGTTTGTAACCCATTTAAATGAGTTAGTGACCTAACTGATGATGCTGAGCCAGTTTTTGAGGAATACTAAAGAAGAAAAGTTGAGTCTTGAAGGAAAACAATTTCCACTCTGACAGCAGCCTTAGCGTCAGACAGATCTGTTATCTGTTAGTTCAGGAAACAGTTTGGCTCCATTTGGGACATTATTTCCTCCAAATTTCATCACAAATCATCATGACAGAAGATGCAACGCTTCAAGAATTCCTCTTATATCCTATTATTCCCATGTTCTCTGCGTTAGTTTCAGAAATCCTCCCACAGATCACTACAATTAATCCTCTTCTTTCAAAGGTTTACTGTAATCTCATCAATCTATTACGTGCCAAACTCTGTTTTTACATCAACCTTCAATTCCAGTTGAAACATGTTGACTAAGCATGATCACAGTCTTCTGGAAAACCTTGTGGTTAGACGTTTGTTTAAGTTAACGATGTGGGTTTGATCTAGTTTAGATTGCTCCGTTCTTACATCTGAATTTCCACCTGACAAAAGGCAGAATAGACGGATGAACTGAATAAATAAAAGGACGAGTTGAGAAATTAATAAAAGAGGAGCACGTTGTTATGAAGAGTGTCAGTCTGCGAGGGACTTAGTATGGGAGCTTCCCAAATTGCTTTGTTTGGAAAATGATTAATAGACAATTAATAGGATCCTCTTGATTTTGCGTGTGACCGCGGCAAAATGACAAAAATATTTTTCATTATCAAACAAAGAAGTGCAACAAATAAAGTGCTTAAACAGCAACCTTTTAAAGCAAAACAATAGATTAACACATAAATAAAATAACAAAAAAATAGGTAATAGAAGGAGATCAAAAGCTCGGTAGAACGCGCGCCTGGAACGCGCGTCTGGAACGAACTCGTGCTGGAAGGAACGCGCTCTGGAAGGAACGCGCCTCGGTCCAAAATCAGACTTTTTTTTTGCCGTGAGGAATTGGTTGTGTGGCGTGAGCACCGCTCTCTCTAACACAGGCAGATGCCTCAAAAACTAGTGGCAACTCGTAAGTGCCCCGCCACCTGAGACGTGCCATCAGAAATGCTGCCTCTAAAGTAGTGGCAGCTTCCGGAACAGTGGCATCTCCCTCCGGCACCGCGGCAGGTGCCTCCAGCACTGTGGCAACTGCGGCAGGTGCCTCCAGCACCGCGGCAGCTGCCTCCAGCACTGTGGCAACTGCGGCAGGTGCCTCCAGCACTGTGGCAACTGCGGCAGCTGCCTCCAGCACTGTGGCAACTGCGGCAGCTGCCTCCAGCACCGCGGCAGCTGCCTCCAGCACCGCGGCAGCTGCCTCCAGCACCGCGGCAGCTGCCTCCAGCACTGTGGCAACTGAGCGGTGCCACAGGAAGTGCCTGTACAAGATGCCGGTGCCGCAATTTGAGCTTGCCCTCTCTCCCAGAGCCAATTTGCTTTGCGTATGTCTATGTAGCTTATAGTGGCCGGGTCTAGATAATGATTCCTCCTCTACGGCTGGGAAGCAGCTGGGAGGGGGTCATATGCAGACTCAGGCCCCATAAATCCCTGCTCTATGATGAGCACTCTGCTTATGACTTATGGATCACAGAGGCGGCCAGTTAAGACAGTAACTCGTAAACATGGGGCATGACCGCCCTGACAGCGTTGTCAATTTTCATATTTCATCGGTTGTTGGGCCAGGAGTGCTGACTTATATCTCCGGCAGCCTCTCGTTAAGGAGGGCTCTTAAACGCTTCGTGTTGGCTTCTACTGCTGACAAGCAAGGGAGGGCGAGAGCAAGGAAATTCATTCACCTGATTATTTTTCAATTGTAATGTAGACCATTATAACTTCAATCAGTCAATAAGCATTATGTTTTTATAAACAGTGAAATGGCTTTAGCTGTCTATCTGATGTGCCTAATTCAAGATATTGGATTATATTCTCAAATAGTGGGAAATACCAACACAGTATTATATTATGGATTCTGGTTCTGTGTGAATTCAACTGTACAAGTGCTTTAAAGGATGTCTGTAATATTTGGATATGATTCTGTATTTTATCTGTCTTGTTTTATCAGTAACAACACCTCTTGTGATGTTTTGATAAAACTATGGGAGTTGCTGAAGTTTAAGTGTGGTGGGATTTTGACAGATATTATTATGATAATAGTATTTACTGTGGATGCTGAAATACTTACTTCAGTATCATAAACGCATGATATTATATTATTATATTGATGTTGTGTAAATAACTGAGTAGTTTGTTTGGGTGTGAAAACAGGCATTTGAAGGGAAACGGGTTTAGATGTTTTACATTAAAATGAGAGAACTGCAGTGGGTGAAAACAAACCTGATGATGAACTGCAGAGAAATTCAGTTTAGCTTCTTTCCAGCTCATTTAATTATTCATCATTGCTAGTCATGCCACTTAGTGTTTGTTATACCTACGTACGCATGTTTATTGAGTTGCATTTGCACCCGTTGTGATGACTGCTTCCTGCTTCATTATAAACTAGATGTTTGTAGGACATTAGTAGTTGAGTTATTAGTAAGCATGCCTACATTCTTGAAACGGAAGACATAGTGCTTGAAATATTGACAGAGATATATTATTTCAAACTTCTAATCGGCCTCTACACTTGACAGCCTACTGTAGGTGGATGAATACAAATTAACATACATGAGAGAAAATCATTTTTGATGGAAATGTGGAAACGTAGAAAGTATTTACTCATCAGCCTGAGAGAAGCTTGTATTCCTCAGCCTGGGAGAAAAGATGCTATTTGATCACAAAGACGCTCAGTAACTGAACTGAGCTCGGCAAAGCTCAGTGTTTATCATGCTTTCAAATGTATTCAGAGATTCCAGATCTATGGCTTTGTCAGCCTTTGGGGAAAAGTGTTTCCGCTCTGAAGGGGAAGCGAATCATTTCATTTTAAAGTTAAGTTTCCTCCAAAACAGTTGATAGCAGACTTGCATGTAGATCTGTTTATATTACACTAGGTGTCTGCAGACACTTTTACGGCGGCAACAAACTGTTATTTTAACTATCAAATATGCGGGCTAATTTCTCGAATATCATGTGGCAAAAAAATAGTCTATTTCCCACATCCAAGGTGACCTACTCACTTGTTTTGTCTGACTAACAGTCCAAAACTTAAAAACACTCCTCACATTCGAGAAACTGGAAGCATAGCATGTGTGTCATTCCTGCTTGAAAACTGACTTAAATTATCAATGAATAATCAATCAGTTTAGAAATGTATCCTAATCTTACCCAAGCCTGCTTCTCGCATTTGGCAGGAGACTTACAAAATAACTTTATTTGCACCACACCACAGAAACGGCACACTTGATTTTGTCCTCAAACGTGCCGCTTCATTTTGCAACATAAATGCCACGGTATCGCCGCTGTGTGCTCCTGAGCGCTCCTGCCTGGCTAGCCGTGACTGATGATGCACACTGACTCACCCTCCTCCCCCAAGGTGAGTAAGACTCCGTGTCACTTACTGGAACACACTCTCCAAAAACACAATGGAGGCCTCACACAAACACACACATGTATGCCCATGTAAATCATGCAGATCCCTCACTAATGACTCAAAGGGTGGTTCTCCTCCCTACAGCCCCATACCCCACCATCTCCTATCCCTGAAATAACCTCTAGTGTGCTTTGCACCAGGTGCTCTTTAAACACAGTGAAAAGGATTACGATAACACATGACCATTCATAGCCAATGTTGTCATCGCTTTGATCAATGTGGAGGCTTTTGTGTACACAGACATAGGAGATGATGTCAGCTTTGCTATTTTTCTATGACTACACTGTAAAAATAAAAATAAAACGTCATTTAATCATCATTCAGTCTTGACGAAAGAAAATGAAACATCTGAAATGAAGATGAGACTCATTGATCCATGTGTTGTTGTTGTTGTTCTGACAAATATTGTTGGCACTCAAGTAGTGTCACAGTGTTCCGCCAACAAACTATTGTATTATCTGCTCTACTTTATTCCAGGTGAATACTATAATCAAGTGTGAATTCATGTTTAATAGTGCATTACAGATGCATGTCTGTGTTCTGTAGATTCAGTTCTGTAATGAGAATTTGATTAGATTTTATGCAAGCTCACTGAGACAAAAGTGGGGTATCAAAATGCCTCTTGGCGATCCACTTACAAAGACACACATTGTGCTCCTGAGAGAAGAACATACAGTAAGGCCATTTCCTCTTATTGGCGCTCTTGGCAAGTCTAATATTTACAGAAATGTTATGGCCTGACAACCCTCAATTAAACTTGTCATAACAGAGCCCATCTAAAAGAGAGACAGGAAGGAGGGGATGCTCGGAATGATGTCAGCTTGGCGGAGAGGAAAGGGGGCACGGAGGCATCTAAACAGCTGTTCTCGGATTGTCTGCGGTTGCAGCGGGATATTGAGCGTGCCGTGTGTTTGTCATGTTATCACAATAACAATGGGAATGAGTACAGTGGGCACACACAAAATCTGACCTGGTTAATTGGTGCTTCTTATGTAAAAAGACGATTACACAACACCAGAGTGACACACTGAAACATGCCCTCACTTATGAAAGAGACATACTCTGTGATCGTAGACTAAACAAACACAATGTCAGCTTGTGTGTAGCAACATTATTAGTTGTATCTCCTACCTCTGCTTTGTGCCTCTTACAGTTAGTCGGTTGGCCCTTTTAATAAAGCAGAAAGGTCTCTCTGGTTGAAATGCACTTATTTGGTGCCATTGCATCTTCTAACTGTAACAAAATGCGTCTAAGCGATCGGATCTGAAACTCAATCTCTTATGAAATAGCATTTGTCTTCAGCTATCAATCTGTCTGTTTCACTGCTTTGAAGTTGATCCACGTTTGAAACAAAGCAGAGCTCAGTGAAACAGAACACGGGGGAGTGAGAGAGGGTAGGGAAAGATATCTCTTTGCAGTACATGTCTGAATTATTACAGGGATGTAAGTATGTAACCCTAACCAAAGACGTGGAGTGTTTGAGGAGTCTGTGTAAATGGATCTAGTCAGAGGTGAAGAGAAAACAAGTCTGACCTCGTGCACTGTGCACCGGGGAGGTCAGCCTGTCTGTTTGGTTTTCTGAGCCTGGACCATGTGCTCTATTTGAAAAGGGGCCGGGCCGTGCTGACGTTGTAAATTACAAGGCGGGCATGGTTCGAGGAGCTTGCCAGCATGTGCGTGTCTGTGTTTGCTTGTGTAAATGCATCTGTAAATGTGGAGTATGTGGTGGCGTATCTGGTCCCTCTGTGAACCTGGTCACCCACTGATTTCATCTTATCTCAGACTACTGGCTCGCCAGAGTTTCCATACTGTCCCCCCAGCCTCAGGCAAACAGAGCAAAAGTCCAACTCCCAACACTGTCTGATTCACAAATATGATTCAACACGGAGATGACGGGGCCCCTTAAATGCCATTTACCGAGCCTGGCATGGTGATAATTGAAAATGTCAGTAAAAGTGCTTAGGAGAAATTCCAGCAGGATTATCGCCCCAGTAACATCGACACACAGAGGGGTTGTCTCTGGAGAGCACAAAAGAACTTGTCTCCATATCATAAAACCTGCACTGTGTTCCCCTGCTTTTTTAATGAAACTGCTGCTATGCCAATCTTGGGAAGGGAGTTAGAGTAACATCTTGTTTTTTCTGGTGGGAGTTGGTGATGTGTGTATGTGTGTGTGTGTGTTGGAGATGATTTGGAAAAGGGGTGTGGGGGGGTTGTGGCAGCTCCCCTCCTCTCTCCTTTTCGAAAGCCAGTGTTGTCGGTGCATCATATAAAAGAAGATATACAAGCAATTCACATGCAAATGTTGAGGGTGATTTAGAAAAGAGGGGGAGAAAGGGGAAATGTGCTATTGAAAGCCAGTGGAGGGATGGGGGAAGGAAGAGAGAGGTGTGGGGGGGATGTGAAACAGAGAGACATTTGTGTAATCTGGCTTTATGTATCACCACTTCTGAATAATAACATGAAAAAAGAGACTTACCTCATCTGCCTGTTAGAGCCAAGGCATAAATAAAAGGGCAGAACAATGGAATTACTATTACCCCAGCCTCTGCGCCGTAGCTACATCACCACTATTCTTTGGAGCCACTGGCAAGAAGATTAATGTTTTGTTAAATATCAGTGTGGGAGCATGTGAAGAGGGGAGAGGAGGAGGAGGAAGGGGAGGAGGGGGGTTGCTTACTGGGTCTTCTAAACTTAGTCAGCCCTGGCTCTGCTTTGTAATTATGGTGTTGCTACGGATGCGTCCCACACTCTCCCTTCCTAAGTGTTAGTCGAGCGTTGTTATGGTATCAGATGCATGTATTTGTCGAGAGGATTATGGGTAATGTTCCGTGCCGTCTGATTGGACATGTGTGTCTTGCTGCACTCTGTTTTCATGATGCATTCCTTGGCTCGCAGCCCTTGTGGCAAAATGTTGTGGATTGCTGACTAAACGCACTGAGACTGGCTCCTCTCTGCCAGCGCACAACTGTCCCTTTTCGTCACTGGCCTCTTTGGAACAATACTGGTTGTATATTTTTTAGAATAGCAAAGCTCTCCCCAGTATTATTAATGATTTATTTGGACCCTGCCCGTGACAAACAAATTTAGCCACCCTCCCTGGTATCTGTATATAAATTATGAAGTTGGTACTCTCTCTCAACCAATCAATAATTAATAATTTAAGTATAAATTGAACATGTCCACTGCACTATTAATATTGCTGCGAGCTGCTGAGAAGCAATAGAAATGCTCCCATTCTCGTATTATGCACATTTAATTATGATGCAGGCCAACTTTATATATCACATATAAACTTTTGTTATGATTCCAAAAGAGTGAAGTAAATAACAACTGCAGGCTACTTATCAGCAGCAGCATGCCTCACAGCATCCATGCTCACATAGGAACCTGCCCAGTTCAACCACTGACCTCGACTGTTGACCACTGAAGAGGTTTGGGGTTCCTTGTTCAATAGCAACTCAGCAGTATTTGAACAGTCAATTTTCCAGTCTTTTGTACTCTTTTCGAATATCTGGGCTACTGTGGTCCCCCCCAATAAGAACACAGGATTTACACAGACCACACAAACTGACAGTCAACAGGAGAGGTTGTTTACATAACTAAAAGTCCTAAGTAACACTGACATATCCCAGATATCATTTTTGGCTTTCTCGTGACCAGGATGTGGTCTTTAACGCAGCAATATTTCTGTATACTTGACTTTTTTCATTTATCTGACGCAAATGTGAGTCACATTTAGTCATTTTATGACTTTCTCCACTTGTAAAAGATAAACAATATACATGTGTAAGCACCCCACATACAAACACACACACAAACACACATACATACAAAAGTGACAGTGCTTCCTTTCAGAGAGAGAGGCCTCTTATTTTATTAGCATTTGCATGTTTGCGCGCGTGTGTGTGTGTCTGTGCATGCGTGCGTGCGTGTCTGTGTGTGCGTGCGTGCGTGCGTGCGTGTGTGTGTGTGTGTGTGTGTGTGTGTGTGTGTGTGTGTGTGTGTGTGACTGACTGTGTGGGGGTGTGTGTGTGTGTGCCACGGCCAGACATCCTACCCCAGCATTAGTAACAGGACTAACGGGGCTAGCGCACCCACAATATTACACACCCTCATAAATCTATGGCCCCTTTAGCATTCATGTCGGTGGCCTGTGATCTAGGGTGATAGGCATGTCCGGACACAACTGCCCTCCCTCCTGTGCCTCGGCTCTTTTCTCTGTAGCGTGTATGAAAGAAACAAAAGGTCAGGGGTGAACCTGGTTGCATGACAACGAGCTGACAGGCTCAGTTGCTAAGGGGATAGGTGACAGGGTGGCACGGACGCGGGGTGACAAGGTGATGGCATGAGGTGACAGAAATGTTACCAGGTGAGGACGGAGGTGAGTGACGGCATCTGACCGACTCACCCGAATCGCTCTTTCTCTCTCTTCTCCTTTGTCTGTCTTCCTTACTGTCATCCTTCCCCTATCCGTCCACCTCTCACGTCTTTGTCTCACCGGCAATCACACTCCGTCACACCTTTGAACTTTTTCTACCTGACTTTGACAGCAAATGTGTGTGTGGGCTTTTTTTTTGGCTAAAGATAGTGTTTGCGTGCACGAGTACAAACATAGACATACATGTGTGCTTACATGTGTGATGTGCTCAGTCGAGTGTATTTGTACAAGCTTTTTGCTCTTGTTAGAGCGCTGTTATCTTACTTTTGGTTACTCTCCATGCATTCGTTTAGGCTCCTTTGAGCTACTTTCTTGATGCATGTGTGTATGTGTGTGTTTCACAGCAGTTAACATCCTTCCTGTTTGCTCTGAGTCATAGCTGTGACGTGCTGAAACAGCCAAGGGGGAGGCAAACACACTCCGGTTGGCAGTTGAAGAGAACCAGGGGGAGGAAATGAAAGGTACTCCCCTCATTTCATACACCAGCAACCTCACACACTGACTCAGCAACCAAGCATGGCGGGTGTGTGTGTATGCGTGTGCTCTTATGGTGAGCGTGTTCTTACATGTATATGTCTATGCGTTGGTCTATATAATGCGCCTTCTACGAATACAACAACATGGTTGCACAAATTGTTTGAGATCAGCGGTCATATTTGCACAATCTGCAGTGGAGCAGCGTGTTCTCAGAGTATCAGGGAGACATTACTCAGCCGGATACGGGAAAGGATTTGACCTGTCTGGCCCTTCACACACCCGACGTCTTGTTCAGCGTTGCTCCACCTCACCAGGGAGGTGAGGGGAGACACAATAGCAGCACTCATTGACCGGGTTAATAAGTATTCTGCCTTGGTCCCAGTCAGATGCTCTTTACCTTCTAATACACTGTCTGTGTTTCAGGCTTCAAAGCGGCACAGTGACCTCATGTCTGCCGCACACACCTTTTGTAAACTAATGAATGACAGGGGGCAGGGATTCTGCAGCCTGGTCGAAACAGGGCAGAGCCGTGTGTGTGTGTGTGTGTGTGTGTGTGTGTTTGTGTGTGCGTGTGCGTGCGCGTGTGTGTGAGAGTGTGTGTCTTACTGTGAGTTTGCATAACATCTCATCTGCCATTCTTTCAAGAAATAGATTAAAATTAATGTATTAAAACTATAAATGTGTTTATTTTAAATAATTAGAAATAAAAAAATAGTCTAATAATGTTAACTATTTATACCAAATATAATCAGTTGACAGCTGACTATTCTGCACTGCATGGCACTTGATTAGTTTATTATTGCCTTTGGGATACACCTGCCCTGCTCCATTGGCTTTCTCAGCCTTTGATCCATAGAGGATCAAGAAGAATCAGACCTCACAATGGATAAACAGATCATACAGATGTCCACATCCCACATAATAGCTTTATATTCACCACTGCAGTTATTTTGTATAGAAAACTCTCTTCCCCAAAGTTTTTGATGTGCAGTTTAGCCTACTTTGGTTGATGGAGCTAAATATACTCAACTGGAATAGAGCTTTTAAGACAAGGGGAAAAAACAACGTTCAAGCAGTATCATTATAGCTAAAACCTTCCACAATACTACTCTCATCTTGTATTACAATGTCAATATTATGTTGATATATCTCACAGTTCTACACACATCTTCTCAGCTATTGCTTCCCACAAAGGATAATTTGTAATTTTATTTTATTAACCCGCAGTTTAAAAGTGAATGTGTGTTGCACGTGTTTATGAAGAGCTTCTGCTTGATGTTTCTCCTGTCTTTGCAGATACATCATGCTTTGCAGTTAGCTGTCAGGTAGATCCCTTTGCAGTTAGCTACAATAACTAATCCAGAAGGCAAATTTCTAATCCAGAAGGCTAATTTCTGTGTTTACTTTCAATCAATTTTACAGACTAGAATTTTGAATGATTCATGTGAAATGTACGTTTTATTTGGTAAGCCTCATGTGCTGCTTGCCATGACATACCGGTATACTTTTTTTCTTCTTCCGGACCCAGAGAATGGCCACAATTATAAGGTCCAGAAACAGGTAAAAAAAAGTACTGGATAAATGAATGAAACACAGCGAGTAAACTAGAGACCATCATGCGATGGGATCACACCAACCGCGCCGCCAATTCGAGGAGGTCAAACTACACGCGGTTGTGATGCCTTTGCAGAGACAAAATATGTCCTTAGACAGACAGACAGACAGACATATAAACACCTGGCAAAGTACTAAAACTGCTTCTGTGATAGTTCATGTCTCTAGGCCCATATGTTACCATGATGACTCACACACAGACTCAGGTGAAAACAACACTGTTGGCTGGTAGCAATCTTGCAGGCTGAATCATAGATCATGGTGCAAAATCTTGAAGGATTTATTATTTGAGATTTGAAAGGCATGTTTCTTTCCGACACTAATTTATGACTCAAAAATGTATGTTTACTTTTTCCTGCTTGTTTTTAGAGACTTTTCTTGTGATTTTTGACTGTAGGTCATCTGGGTTTTAATAGGGTGAAGACATGCTATTGAAGTTCAAAGCTCAATTTGAACCCATAGAGGTGTGAGTACCTTAATTACTTGTGCCACTAGAATGTATATTATGGTACTATCCTTGCTTACATTGTAAACATATATCTATTTTATTAGTCAATGTAATGACGAACAAATGAAAAATAACATTTACTTTCATAACTGGCCATATAAAAGACGTTAATAACTGTTTATTTGTTTTGGATGTTCTAGCAGTTGTATTGTGGAATGCTATGTTTCAGGAAGTGCAGATCATACCACATGTGTTGTGTCAAATTGTGCATTTTGATTTACCACGTGTACAACAAACGTTACACTAGTTACCGCATGTGATTGTCCACTGCAGTACCTGCTGTGTAAAAGAAAAAAGAAAAAGCCACAGCCTGCAGCGACTTTCATCTCGACTGCTGTTGAAAGGTGTTCCTTTTCGGCTGCATCCGACCTGGCAACCATCAGGTGTCTTGGCCCGCCCAGCTGGTCTGCTCTCCAGTGCCAGAGGAGAGTGCTAATGCATGAGGGACATAAGCCATCAGTGTCAAGGGAGGGAGAGAGCAGCCACTGCCATGTCCTGCTGCCGTGTGTTGTTTGTTTAAAGGAAGGTGCCACTTGTGGTGTGTGTGTGTGTGTGTGTGTGTGTGTGCATGTGCGTGCGTGCCACTGGCCTGGATGGAGCGATGGGGCCTAATGACTATTGAGTGTGTCTCACAAGATCACAAGATGACAGCCTGCTGAGAGCACCTGGCTGGAACTCCTCACTGCCCCACGCTAGTTCCTCACATTGTAGGACGCCAAAAGGAGCGGTTTATAAATGTGCATGTACTGTATGTGCAGCTCTCACTAGGTAGCCATGAATCAAGAGGTCATATGATCCGCTCACTAATTGTCATGTTTGAGTCTCTTCAAAAGAAGAGTTGGAAAATTCCAAACCTTGGTGGTCATGCGCTCAGGCCACCAGACCTTTTCGTTTGCTCATGCAAGACTGAAAAAGGTAGAAGTCTATGTTTATTTCATTGTATAGCTTTTTCTGTCACGAAGAAGAAAAACAACATTTGCTTTCAAGTTAGTCAGTGATTTATTTCATGTTTGGACAAGTACGAACAATCCATCTTTAGCAAGGACTCAATTTCCTTAAAATATCACTGTTATTCCTGAGAGAGGAATGTGTGTTTGAATCAGACATTGAATGTGTTGATTTAGTGCATGGTTATATGGCACTCTAATATATTTGTTTAAAGTGTCTGATATTATATCGGTTGTTTTTAAATAGAGCTGCACGGTAGCAAATGGTATGAGGTTGTGTGCATGTTAAATGCCATTTGTTTTTTATTTCATACAGCAGCCCACCATGAGGTTTGTTTCATGCTTATTCCAGTAATCATACTTGTCAGAGCCCCTCCATACCGCCAAAGTATGGGTGAGACACCTCGCAATTACTTATCTGCATTTTGTTGAGACGTTTATAATTCCCACAACCTAATACAGGAGCATGGACTCAAATTACAGGCTTTGAGTTACACGGTGAGAACTTATTTATTGTGGCACCTTCTCTTTCTTTGCCGGTGTCAGTCGACTACAAAACCTAATTAGTGCTTTCAGCCTCGACACCCATTAGCTGAAACCCGATCCTTGTCCTGGTGGAAGAAAATAATTATGACATTCCTCCTATAAATCATTGGTTATGTCCTGAGCCCTTTCAATGGAAATATGATTTCCCACTACAAATTGTCCAACCTGCTTTATGTTCTCCAACACATAATTAAAGCCGTGGTGTGTGAGAGGAAGTAATTTTGTTCAAAGGCTTTTGGCAACAGCGGTGCTATGTCTTTTCTGCTTGTTTAGAGAGCAGCTACTGGCAAACCCGGACATGTGAGCTGTGTAATGGATTAGGAACAACAGCAGCAACATGTGTGAATAACCTATATTTGTCAGTCAGTCAGGAGACATGGGAAATTAAATACATCATTGTGTGGCAGGGGTGATCTGCGGGTCACCAGGTACAGCGAGGGCCACTGGCAAACCACTCTCTGACTCTGAGAAAATGTGTCCACACATTAGGGCTGCAAGTGGCCCTGCGTGACCTAGTGAGCCCAGCTTCACTGAATGAATACCACAGAAGCAAAAATGTCCAAAAGTAAACAGTTACAAATGCTTGACATGTATTACGACAGCCTAACGCTCATTATAAATCGGGGATAATACCCCAAAACTTGTACGTTTTATCTATCTATCTCTCTGTCTATCCATCTATTCTTAATACCTCCATATGGTCAAAGATAAGTGCATAGAGTTGGCCCTTGAGGATGCTGGGATTTAACCCTGCTTATTGTTGTAGTGGATGGGCTAATCTCCTTCATACTTGTAATCCTACTGAAGCAGGAACATTAAGTTATAGTGTCCTGTTTATCTATGCCCTTCCAGGCAGGGAAAGGTTACACCATTTGTGTGTGTGTGTGTGTGTGTGTGTGTGTGTGTGTGTGTGTGTGTGTGTGTGTGTGTGTGTGTGTGTGTGTGTGTGTGTGTGTGTGGGCACTGTACATGTGTGGGAGGAAGCAACAGCCTGTACCAACGTCAGCTAGTCAAATACATGGCTGTCTGAGTGCCTTCCAGAGGTCATAGGGCAAATCTTGAGGTAATCTGCTAATCCAATTGGCCTGCCGTATTCACATGATCTGCCAGGACAGCCATCTTCTGTTCGGACACACACACACACACACATGTGTAGGCATACGCACGCTCGCCTTCTGTCCGCACTGTTCTCTCGCGACAGTCTTTGACTCCATGACACCGGCCTGTTTGATTCCACTTAGGCTTGAAGCAGATTAGTGAAGGTGACTCCTGAGGGGGAACTCCGCTGCATAATTGCCATAATTTATAAACCAATTAAAAGCACATTCTCAAGAGCGCTATTTTGCAGCTATTATTAACTCTGTATGATGGGATAAGCAGGGGGCCCACTGATGCATGCGTGCACACTTCCTATCATATGTGCAACTGTACAAGTCCGCCTGTGTTCCATTGGAAGTTAATATGATCCCAATCCAGTGATCATCGACAAAAGAGTTCCTGTGCAGGAAAACTCTGACTGACCCTGTTTATGCTTCAAAGTCACATCCAACATGTACAGAACCACAACATATTCTCTGCCTGATAACCAGCATGTCGGAACATGAAAGAAAGTGACCTGCTTTTTATATTTCCCATGAAGACATAATTAACCACATCATAGCAAGCCGGCTGCATATTTTTTCATTTCAGGAATTTACACACTTCGATAAGAGTTTTGTGCCATGCGGGATACTTTAACATTACACTTAGCTGGACTTGATCATTATGGGACAGTCTCTAATCCTTAGCCCACGCTGCCACCCTGTCTGTGCTGACTAACATGCCGTATATGAAAGGAAAGTACTTGCCACATGTGGTTCCCATGCAAACATAAGATAACAACCACATCATGGCTGGCAGGCTGCACTGTGAGTGTGTGACGTGCTCTGCAGCACCAAAGCCGAGGCTTAGGAAGGGACTGGATCCCATTTCCCAGGCTGAAGCAGGACCCGAGGGCAGAGTGTGGAAACTGAACTAATTGCAGGATATTGGTCCTTGGATGATTAGAGGAGGACATGGAATGCCTGGTCTGTGATGCAAGCAGACCAAGGTGATACTAATGACGGATGCATTTTTTTATGTCTTTAGATAAGTCGGTATCCTACAGTTGAGGCCTTTGGCATTGCGACGAGGAGGGCAGAGTAGCAAGGCCTCCTGTTGGTCCTAACTAAACAGTTGCAACCAGTCGTGGTGTCCACATTATATTCATTACATACACATTCATCATTGTATAGTAACTAAAGCATATCAGTATGAGACATTGAAATCAACGAATCTTGATCGTAGTGTAGACTGCCCACTCAAAAAGCTAATTTATGATAACTTTTTTTCTCATGGATAAGTGATAAGACGTATTTTACAAAATTTTAAATAAGATCCCAATATCTGTATTGTTTATTTAATCCAATAGCAATGTATCTGCGAACAATATTATCTTACATCTGCAGTGAGTTAATATCAAACCACAAGATTTCTCAATCAGACCCTAGAAAGGAAGTCAGTTTGACCACACTTAAAGGCAAGGTAAAGTCTGCAGTGGTTTAAGTCTAGTTTAACTTATAAAGGATCCGAAGAAGGCCAAAACAAACTGGACAGAGTATCCCAGAATATCAGTTAAAATCAGGTGAGACCAAATGGATTGTATGAATGCAAAATGTAAATTTAAGTGTTAACGAGGTTCAAAAACTGATGAGTAACAGGAAAGTTCTGTATGTGAGCAGGGAATGAATGTCTGAATAGATATTAACTGTACCAGCTGCACTCGAACACCACTTGGTCAAGTTATTAGAAGTCAAACTATTTCATAATGAGGTGTAAGCAAGGACTGAAACATATCACAGGTAAACTTCACCAGCTGCAATAAATGTCAGGACAAAGCTGCACCCCCAAACACTGTAGTGAAAAGTGTTTAGATGAAAGCTCTAAAAGTCGTCCAAAAAATTGACTTCATATTTATTTATTCATTGTTTTATATTATATAACAATACACTATAAACCATGTTGGAGGCGGTACACTTGCTGAACTCGTCTTTTTGTCAGGTTGCAAATGTGAAAGAAATCAGAGTCCTCTTACATTTGAGCCAATTTGTTATAAACCTTAAAGAGTAACAAGTGAAAGTGAATAATATACACTGACGTGAGTGTTCAAATTCAGTTTCATACCCTTTAATGGGTTGTGTAATTTCTATTAACAGTGGAACACAGTGTTGATTTATTGACACAAAAGTCAAGCAACTGCAGATTTTACTTTGTTCTGAAGACAATGGGCTGATTTTGATTTAACAGCATGGTTATCTGTGTTATGTGCACAATTGTTTAACTCAAGTCAGTATTCATTTGTAATGTAGTGTTCAGCTGACAACCTGTTCGATGAGATTGGATCTGAACAATGCACAGAAACCTGCCAATACTAAAGACTGAAACGGATCAGTCAGAGCTATGGCATGTAATTCAGTTAATAGTACAGAAAACTGCATATGTGCTAATCCCTTGTCTTGTATTATACATGTCTCAAGCAACAAGTGGTAATTATTTATAATTTGTATGATACAGCTGGCACTACTACTCCGCTATGCCTCACTCGGTTGTTTGTGTCCAGAAATGTCAGCCATAGAGCAGGAGGCATTTTGGAACGAGTGAAGTGTTGCAGTCCCTCTGTGCAGACACCAACCCTTTGATTCTGTGTCTGCGTTTAGCAGCCCCCTTTGTTTGCAGTGTTTGTTTGATGTTACTTTAGCAGAAAGAGACAGACACCATTGAGTAGTGGGAGTGCTGTTCTGCTGCGTGCCATTCACGCCTGCTGTAGAGCGCACAGAGTCAAACACAACAAGGGTAGGCCATTGTTTACCAGTGGAACTAATCACCCTGATGGCACCTCCATAAATCCCCCTCCCTGTCGTCAGTGATTGGAGTGTACCTATGTGTGACCACGGACAATACAAATGTGCCAAAGGCAAATAGAATTGGGGTGCACTGAGGCAATATTTAGCTTGGCCAGATGGCCGGTTGCATGCAGCAGGCTTCTTAGCCCTCCACATCTGCTCCTTATGATGTGCCAGCAACTGGGTGAGTGTCTCAGCTTTACTTGTGAGGGCTTTTCCTGTGCAGCCAAGTTTGTCCCACTACAGAACGATACCTACCCACTTTAACCTGTCGGTCAGAGGATCCCTTTCCACACTCAAGCAGTCTTCTGTTTTTCCTTACGCCTTGTCCCCATGTCAAAACTCCTCTCTTAGAATTTCTCTATTTCCTTGATCAGATTCAGTCTTGCGGTGTGGTCCCGTTGCATCACCAGTCCATACACAGAAGCTTGCTTTTGCAGCTGTTTAATATAAATTCTCTGCAAATATCTTTGTCCAGATGGTTTATTTTTACAAACAATACACAGGGCTGCATTCCTACTGAGCCCCCGTCCCCACCCCTCTACTGTCTGCCTAACTAGGCAGCTTCACTCCAGAGGAGCAGAAAGACGGGCACTATCATACAGAGTGTGCACAGATGGTCCGGTGACACTGCTGTCATACAAACAGGCTTCAATAAAAAAGATATATACACATGTATCGGTATGGATACATAAGCCATTCATGTTCAAAGGAGACACTCATGTGGACACACACACACTTCTTCATCCGTGAGGAGACAGATGTGCCGAGGAGAGAAACAAATGCATGTATATGGATTTTGGATTCCAATGTGTTTATTTTAATATGATGCATACCCAGTTTTCACAGCTCACTAGGTTTTTAAATGATTTCCAGATGACAAACCAGTGTTGTGTTATTGGCACTTATATTCAACATTTGGGGCGTGTCTGAACACATTTCAGCCGGCATTCGAAAAAGGTATTGAGATTTAACATATTTATTTAGGAACACATGGACATACTGTTTGGGAAGTAGGATTACTTAGTTAAAGTTACTGAGACACTGAATCCACATCTAGAAGTACAGATCTGTAATATAGCAAATACATTTTAAATATTGTTTAGAAAGGAACATTTAAATGTGTTTAATCAGCAGGCCAGCGTGTTACAATGTATGTTTTAAACTCCTGTTTGAATAGGTTTCATATTATTCTTAACGGAATTGAATATGTTTGTTTTATGGACTGTTGGTCAATTTGAAGACCTCACTTTGTACTTTTGGTGGGGTTCGTTTTATCAACTGAGCCAATTATTGATTGATCAAAAATACATTATGAACAGATTAATTGAAAGCTGAAATGCTGATTAGTTGCAGCCCTATTTCTAGAGAACATTTATCTGAAATACAGAAATTTGAAATCATCGCATCATGGTCGAGACTTTTTCTCCACCCTTTAAGAAACAATATTATGAATTCCATCGCTGGAATGAACGGCTTGTTGGGGTTGACATTTTTTTGCAGTGTAGGTTCCACCCCGACCCCCACCCTCACCTCTCCCCAGGCCTTACTGCCACATCCACTGCACATCCTCTGCTCCCTTCCGGGCCCCAAGCTCTGGAGCCTCACAAAGGAGCCCTAACAAGAGAGAAGAAAGAGCCAGTGCCACTTGGACGGGATTACATCCCAGTAAGATTCTTCAGTCCTCTTGGCCAGCCGCCCCTTAACCCTCCCCTTCCCTGATTAGAAAGTGAGCAGGCAAAGGCTGGCTGGATATAGAAAAAGGGTCCACACATGTCCAATGAAGTGTTGCGCTGTTGTATGGAGTAGACTTGCTGAGAGTCGTGTCAGTCTGGTGTTATTGGAAATTCGGCCATTGAAGTAATTATAAAGTGCATGGCTTATTGTCAGCGCATGTACACTGGTAAACTGAACTTTAGTAAAAGAACCACTTACAACAATATTTTTTGCTGGATATTGACATCAAGAATCTCTGATCAAATTTATACAAAGTTCCTGATTAAATCTTAGTAATACCTTTTTTATAGACAAACCCAAATGTTTGATTTTGAAATGTAGCCTGTGTAAACTCTAGCTTTAGTTCATGCTCTGACATGCCCAGAGTTCAGTTTGTTGAGGGCCAAGGACACCGCGGCTCAGGTCTTTTACCTGATCCTCTCTGGATCTTTAATACCTGACTCCACCCTTCCTGTCCTCAGATCCCCTCACGTTCCCTCAGTCCTGACCTGTCTTTCTCAATGCATTAGGTGTGCTACATTACATACCTTTAGTTATATGGTTTGCTATCATCAAATGATATAATACTGAGCCTGTTTTGTTTTTAAACTACTACCAACTAAATCATGTAAGCTTCAATGAAAACAATATTTCTCATTTGCATTTTTCAAGAGGAGACAATACATCTTGATATTCAACAATCGATCAAAGTGCCTGAGAAGAGGGAATTTTTTTGCAGTGTAGATGTCTGTGGTGTATAACCACTGAGGTTGAGTGATGGCCTCTGTGTCCCCCCTTTTTACGCCACCTGAGCCCCGTGCCCCCTCCAACGGTGGCGGAAGGAGTCAGGTGACAGGTGGACAAAAACCAGTAGCTTCAGAGTAAATGATGCATGCCCTAGCGTCAGTAAATAAGAGGCAAGGTGCCATTAAAGAAGGGCAGCCTGCATAGCTGCCATTCCTGCTGGGCTGGTGGTGATGTTGGCGGGTCACCTGGCCGGCCCCACCGTGATGAGTGGAGCGTAGTGTGTGTCTGTAGAAGTACTATCAGTCATAAGTCATTTTTTTATTATTATTGTCATTATTATTATTATTATTATTATCATTGTTTTTATTTGTATATACTATTAAATACAGTATTTTCAATCACTGGATACCAGGTGTAATTTTCCCTTCAAAATGCATGTTCAATCTTCCTGGTTTTTGAGGAATTATCCGCAAAATTTCTGAAATAGGTGTCAACGCAAAAACTCATCGAAAAGTGTGTGCACATATATGAATTGGTATGTCTGTGTTATCTGTGTTGAAGTGGGGTATGGGCAGGCTGCATATGTGGAGACTGCAGAAACTCACTGATGTATGTTGTTGAAGTAATGGTCAAGGGCCTCAACACATTCACCACAAAAAAAAGAAGAAAAACCTGCACCCAAGATAAATGGAAATAGCTTTAGGGCTGATGGCATCGACCAGATTATAGTTGTTTGTAGATGACGCCAGTAATAGCCGCTATTCTTTTGTTGTGTTTCTTTTGTCACTTATCATCCAGAGAGATGCCTGACATAGTCATTTCAACTGTGACGAAGATTAAGTAAATCCACAAAATAAAAGTGATCGGGTAATCGCCACATCCACCTTTGAGTTTTTGTCACTGCCATTGGTGGCTCCATTTTTTATTTAATACTTTGGCCAGTGCAAGAGATGAGCTGTTTGTTGTTTATGGGAAGGCTGTATTGTTCAGAGAACCTGCGTCAGAGCAGCTAACCACACAGCTGAGAGAGAGGGAGAGGGAGAGAGGGTGGGGGGGTTCTGTGCTTCCCTTTGGAGCTCCATCGTTCACTGGAGCCAGGGCGGCAGCTGCTCTCTCGCCCAGCCAGGGCTCCCCTTAGCCAGGCCCTGCAGCACTTCTCTGCTCTCCTCTTGAGCCGGTCTAAGGGACTGACGAGGCCTGGAACTACTCAGTCTTGCACATCGCAGCCAGGACAGCCACCGCCAAGCAAGCCAGCCAGCCAGCCAGGCAGGCAAGCCCCCTCCCCAGCTCCCAGCCAGGCCCCTTTGTGGTGCTCCACTGCCCAGTAATTGATGCCTTGCACTGGGGATATATTTAATCACCATAACAAGGAGTTGGTAGGAATAAAATGATCTTGTAAAGGCGCTGCAAAGCTCTCCGAACAAGCTGGATCAGAGTTTGCGAGAAGCGGAGCGTGAGATCTGAGAGTGTGTGTGTATGGGCATGCATGCATTTGTGCACTTTTCTTCTCTTTGCACGTGACTATTTGGAATCTCAGACACTCACCTGTCTCCCTCATCTACCTCTTAGCCCTGACTCCACCCCAAAAACACGTCTGCAGGCCAACAAATTTCATTACAACAGCCCTAAACTGCACAGTTTTAGAGCCTTCTAATTATTCCTCTCTCAGATGTGGTCGTGTTGAGAAAGGCCGTAAATCAACAGAAGTAGGAGCGCCAGGCCTGGAGCTGTGAGAAAACTGGAAACAAATGATCTGCCCCTTCCCCTACTCTTTCCTGCTCCCACCATCCCTCTCTCCAACACCTTACCTCACTGTCCGGCCCCCTTGACTTCAAGGCATCCTGAAAGATGAAACCGAAGGCCTGAAACTGCAGGAAGTCTGAAACGTGTGCTCTGATGAGCTGAGCGACTGTCCTGTGAGATGCTGAAGATAACTTAACTGATACACTGGACCCCCTGCTTGTGTCTGCATCGGGCCAGATGTGGACACGTTTAATCCACCTCTTGCCACTAAGCAGATCCACTGAAGCTTTTGGGGTGGTGTGTCTTGCTAAAGGGTCCTACGCTGGGAGATGTGATGTGGTGGTAAGATGGTCAGCAGACAGCTGAGTGCTACCTGAGACCAGGTCTGTCTGGTCTGCTCCACAGTCTGTGACTGCCTGTAATCAGCTTCTTTAAAGGTTCCAGCCAGTAATTGCTTACTATAGCCTCCAGATAGCAATCAAAGAGGTGCTGAACTCAATGCTCTCTCTTTCTCTGTCTCTCTTTTTCCCTCCCACTTCTGCTACTTTACATTTGGAGACACTGCAAAGAACAGCATTTTAGCATCCCTTTTTTTTAGCATTCGAGGGAGGCAAATCAATTCAAATGGGATTAATGGCAAAATTGATATTGCTTTGAAGAACGCTCCACCCCTCCTCTTCCCCCATCTCCCCCCCCCCCCCCCCCCCCCCCCCCCCCCCTCTCTGTCCTGGTTGCATTTTTCCCCGTTCTCTGTTCTCTTATCTTTCAACAATTACAAGAGCAGTCTAATGGCCCTTTTAAGTTGCCTGCCAGCTGTATTTGCAAAAAAACAAGTCTTCTTCTTCATCTGTGGGCAAATGTAGCTGTGTTGAGTTTCATTCACATGTAAGGATCGTTGATTCCTTTCCTCTGAAGTCATGACGAGGGCATTAAAGCTGTTTGTCTGGGCACGAGATGTGAGTCTTTTCCTGAACAGATCTCATGATGGCATGTCAAATCCGTCAGCCATCGCAAGGTACTAAGCAGCGTTTGATGTGGTATGAATTCCCGATATCCAAAGCTGTTAATTCAGCGCTGAATGGATAGCCAAAACTATCACTTGATTAATTGATGATTGAACTGAAAAATTAACCTTTTCTGGTTATAGTTTTATGGTTGTTGCACATCATCCTCAAACGATAACTTCGGGTGCTTTTTTTTGGCCCTACTGACTATTGTATGTATGAAGTAGTATGTCTTTCTTTGTTCTCTCAATGTTTACTGTCACTATCTACTATAACATTGCTTTACCACACAATGTGCTGAATTCCTGCAATATCTTCTTAGTACCAAAGTTTGATTTGTTTGATTCTAATTTTCCCTGTTTAAGGGAGTATTGTTTTGTATTTAATATATTTTACATACTTTTAGTGTACTTACTTTTTTTGAATATTGGATATATACTTGCTGTGGACTGTTGCTATAAACAGCATTACATCACTGGGTGAAGTCATCTGTTAACTCTCATGAGAGGAGTGAAGTAATAGACACCTGCAGTTCAGCAGATGTCCCATCAATCATCACTACCTGTTCTTCCACCAGCGCCTACTCCTGGTTACTGGAAGTCCCTTTTATCAGGGATCTAAAAATAAAGTACTCTGACTATTTCATCCTTTGCATTTTACTTAAGACAACTCCCAGCCTACAGTTACATCCTGTGCAGCAACACAGCATGACCCCTGTAAAGTAACATGCTGTCACTTACTACTTAGTTTGATGGACACATTGCTCAACTGTAATGCCAGATTATCCTGTCATACTGAATTCAAGGGATGAAAAATGAAGCAGCGTGTCCTTTCCTCTTAAGACGTCAACCTGCTTAAGAATCTGCCTGGCGTGGGATACCAGGTGAGGATCATCCAGCATATGGGATCAAATCTCATCATCACCAAGCACGCAAGCCCAAAAATGCTAATACATAGAGGAAGTGCAGCAAGGGAAAGGGGTGTGACAGTGACTGGAAGAGGGTGAAACCACAGAGGAGAGGGAATAGAGAGCCGACACAGAAGCAGAGAGAGAAAAATAAAACAGCTTACAGATACTGGAGAGAGGAATGAAGGAGTCAAGGAGAAGAGGGTATCAAGCTTTGCAGCTCAGCTGAGACTGAGGAAGATAGAAATGATAGAGTGAGAAAGAGAGAGAGAGAGAGATAGCAACACAGGCCAAGTGTTTGAAGTGGATCACTGTAGGCCAAACATCTGAAGAGGACAAGACTGCAAACATGTCACATTGCAGCCTGCTTGCATTTAACAACAGATGTTTGGTCTCTCCATCTCCGGTAATGGTTCCTCATCCAGGTTGGTCTGACCTAGTGAATGAATAAT
This sequence comes from Taurulus bubalis, assembly GCF_910589615.1. NCBI lineage: Eukaryota > Metazoa > Chordata > Actinopteri > Perciformes > Cottidae > Taurulus > Taurulus bubalis. The sequence goes on from NC_136592.1 coordinate 23,419,987, forward strand.
ATAGATATTTTGTTTCTTTTTAAGCCTTTTCTCATAAAGTGGAAATTTACTGGCTCGTTTTTAGCATAGCCCTGATTATTTCTGACTCCAGTCCTCTACTGTGTTCTGTCTCCTATCGGGGTTATGGTGCCTTGCCTGAGTGTATTCCAACAGTACATGCTGCGGGAAAGAAGAGACACAATCCTCACCGTACAGTTTTTACCAGACATCCAAAGAAGTCTAAGAGTCGGTCTTCAGTCACAAGACCCCTCCCCATCAATACAGACTACCGGAACTGTGATGAGCCGACTGCAAATCTTTTCCTACTTTTGTCAGTTTTCCTTGGTACGCTCTGTCCACTCTCTCCACAGCAGAATGCTCAGCCACGTTTCCTCTCAAAGTGTGTAATTACTCCCCAGCTACAGCAGCCCATACATTCTCCCCATCCAGTGGCATCACCGGCGATTTGCTCTAAATTTATGGCCGCAGGAGGTTAAAAGTTTCAATAATATTTGGGTAATATCATGGCAGGCCTCGCCTCGCCCTTGTGATGGATGAAGACCGGACCAAGCAATTGCGATTCTGAGCATGACAAGATATTGGCACCAAACAGCTTTATACCTCTGCAGTCATAGGGGCTGGCAGTGGTGTGAGAGCACAGCCAGAGGACCTTCATGAATTATAGATATGAGGCTGAATGGTCCATGTGAGCGATGGACAAACCGGACAGGGTGAAGCTGGCTGATGGGCCGCTGTCTCTGTTGTGCTGCTGGATGCTGATGCTCGCATAGATTAATGATAAGATGCTGAATAAAGCAAGTCCTGTGTTGGAACAGTTCATTGGCAGTGAAACGCCAGGCCGTCACAAGACGTTGACGACTGCTGATGGAAGCTGATGGCAAATCAGATGGGTTTTTAAAGTACTTTTGACAAACAGATCCATTACAGGGAGCTTTAAAGACTTTAGAACATCAATAGAGAAACCTGCATCAATTATATTAAAAGTCTAACCTTGTGTGTGTGTGTGTGTGTGTGTGTGTGTGTGTGTGTGTGTGTGTGTGTGTGTGTGAGTGTGAGAGAGAGAGAGAGAGAGATTATTATCATGGTTTGTCTTCTGCAAGTGGTTATTTCATTATCAATGTATCTGCTGATTAGATTCTCAATTAGTTAATTAACTCTTTAAGATTATGTAAAAAAAAAACTGGAGAAAGTTTAAAGTTATGTTAAACAGATACAAAGCAGTTATTTAGATTATAAAAGCTGTAGAGCCAGCAAATGTACATGCTTAAAAAAAAAAATAAGCGTTTTTAGTTGAACTGTCTAATTATTTCAGCTCTACCTGTCTCTTTTATATCCTTGTTTGATTTCCTTACGTCCTTGTCTCTTCAATTGTGCAATTAAAACACATTTCTACAGTTACAGCATTCGCAGTCATTCTGATTCACATATTTCTTGTTAATTTACTCGTGACAGTAATGTGAATCCATATCCCACTCTACGCTTGGATTGTCAGTTATTGTGCCGGCGTACATTTGTAATACATGGAATTAAACATCGCCATTCTGTTTTAATGAACCACTTGTTGCAGGAGCATTGATTGTGCAGACATTAAGCCCATGCTCAGATAAGATAACAGAACATTCTCTAATCTAGCTCTGTCCTACTTCACACTTGACCAGATGGAGATTTTTTTTTTATCGTTGAAAGAAGAGAGAGGAAAAAAAATCTCTTTAAAAATTTATACATTATTTACACCCACCAACAGCTTACCGCCCAGTGTAAATCAAGTCCACAGCAGGCTCTACTGAGTCCTCTTAATGACTTCTAAAACATATGCTTTTTTAATCTTTCGCTTCTTTTTTCATTGCCTCATTGCTGCTCTGGGCTTTTTTTTTGCCCTTTATTAAACCATACGCACACAACACACACTCTCACACACAACTCACACTCACACTCTCAGTGAATTACACCGTGTCATTTTCACAGTGTTAAGGAGAGCAGGTCCTCAGCTGTCCTGATAAAATCTGAGGAAGGAGACTAGTAAAACCCCACCCCCAAACCAACTCTGCCCCACCCTCCTCCTTCTCCCCTTCTTTCCTCCTTCTTTTACACCCTCCTGGAAGGATCGGAGGGGGGAGGGGGAGAGTATTAAGCTTGACCATATGTCCAGCAGGGCAGCTGCCTTCTTTGTCAACACTCGTCAGATAAAGTGAGCCGACGAGGCCATTGTTGTGGCAGGTAACTGTTTTTGCACACAATTTAAAGAGTGTCTGGTGGGTGGCGCTGGGAGATTACCACCTGAGATGTATTAAAATGGTCAGTGATAAAAAGAACAATGGGGCATAAGTGCAGGGTAAGTGGTCCTAATTCACGTCAGGAAGAGGGGCGCCACGGCTCTACACCTGCAAACATAGGGGCCAGAGGATGAATGCCCTGGAAACTTTGCCATCAATTAGCAAACAAGCTCAGTTGCTGGATTGTCTCTGAGACAAAAAAAAAAGTTGAAAAACAATACAGAATTGATATGAGACAGTGAGGAGCAGGCGAGATAAGTTTACAGGCTATTGTCCTGGTGACAGCAGGGAGGAGAGGAAGTGGCTTGCTTTTAGATGAATTAAATCAACTGAATGTTGTAAATAGTGCTTTTAACATAATGTGCTTGTCTTTGTGTCATATATTCTGCCAGTAGAAAGCAGAAGAAATACAGTTTAAATGAGAAGATATTAGATAATGTCACGTGTAGTTTATCTCAACACGGATTAATTGCAGCTACTGTAAACTGAATGTATTCCATGCATGTAGCTGAGCTCTTCCTTTGCTTAATAAATATTTTGAGATTAAAAGCAGTGGTCCTACAGATGTTCGAGCAGACATGCACGACAAGCGTATGCTTTACGTGTTAAGAGGATACGTTTAATTCAACTCGAGAATAATTATTGAATATACTAGGCTGCAATCCTAATCTGGGGTCCAATCAAAGCATGAGCCTTAGTCAGATTAAATTGATCCCCCAGCATTTCCATCTGCTTCAAGACATCTCCAAAGAAATACACATTTTCTTTGGAGGAGAAAACAACAGAATTAGATGTTGGCCGGGAGCGGTCTTAACGTCAGTGTTTACCAAATCAGTATGGATTAAAGGCCAGGCCGTCGTCCTGGCACAGGAGCAAGTCCGCACAAAAGGACAGAGCAGCAGGGCATTCCTAAAGTTCCTTGACCCGGACTTTTACACACACATGCACGTGCTCCAACATTACCAAGCCGATGACTTTATGTGCAATCAGCTTGTTTATTGCTTGGGTGCATTCTTAAATCCGCAGCAGCAAATTTGGGCTCAGAATTGACAGCGGGATTAATCAATGGGATGTTAAAATGAGTGACATCATCATATGGATTCAAGTTTAGTTGGAAAGTTTTGTCAGAGACCGTAGACAAAGCTACCATCACCCATTTATTTTCACCTTTTTTACTCTGTTGTTGTTTTTGAATGATGCAGGAACACTGGAAGTGTTCCTCTTCGTTAATACTCAGCTCAGAGCAGGTGTGAGTTGCTGCAGTATACCCTGTTAGACAGACCCATGCCCAGCTAGTTACCATAAAACCCCTGGCTGGGGGCTTATCACCCGCTTGTCACCCTGCCGTTGAGCCAATATAACATACATTTTGCAGAGACATCATTCCAACTGGATTGCCGCAATATCGAGTTAAATTTCAGTGAACTGTGACACACTTTCAAAGAGGAACTGGAGGAAGCTATTGTAGCTCATTAGTGTTGGAGTATTCCAGTTTCACAAAAGAGTCATGTTTTGCAGACAGTCCAACCGGATAGTATGAGATTTGGCAAGCTTGTTAGTTTGGAGTTTCCCAAGTAGCCCTGCAAGTAGTTTCTTTGTCAACAAGCTTACTAAATACTTTGGGGAAATAAATGTCCCTGTCACTTCCAGGGAGCACATTCACCTTCGAAGAGCCTGTTATACCTGTTTTAATATCAAAGATAGAAAAAAAATATTTGAAACTTCAAATCAAACCTTATACTTTTCTAAACCATAAATGTATGGTTTATTAACAAAAAAGCAACTAAATTCTTGAACAGATGCAACGTATCTTGATTTCTGAGGTAGAGGATTAGTGGCTGTGGAAGTCTCACGTAGATGCAGACAGATGTGAATACCAAGCTAATTAGACTTATCACATTACACAGTAAGTATTGGTCAAATTATGTTGAAACTAAAATGCTGTGAGAATATTTCCTCAGAAGACAGTGTATTGTGTCCTCTTAGCAAAATGTGTTTGGTGTGTCGTTCACTGTTTGAGAGTGACAGGACACGGCAGCAGAACACTACATTACCTCCTTCTCTCCTCTCAGACATGGCCTGACTGCAGACATGACAGCCTGTGGCATTTTGGGGATTTGATGATACAGTTACACATGTTCACTCATGTCTGAGGGAATTAACACATGTGACCCTCTGCTGTCTTTCTTGGGTCGATGTCATACTACGCCTCTTAGAAATTATGGCCCTGTCTGTCCACAACTTGCTGAATTTCACACTTCTTATTATTTCGTTACTCTCTTTGTGTTTCACACTGATACATCCTAATAAATCAACCAATGGCTCCTCCGCTGTCTCCGCTGCAGATAACTCAGTATTGGTGAAGATTGTTTTAGTCCCTCTTTTTTAATGACCATGGCCAATTGGATATGTTCTGTTGGCAACTGTCTTGCTGCTCTAGTACACTGGGCCATTGTGAATAAGAAGTACAAAACTAAGAGGGCTCGTGTGTGACAGTCTGTAAATTTGTTTTCATGTGACTCTCTTTCTACCACAGTACATACTGCATGTTGTGTGTGATTACCAGTGTATGTATGTCTGTCGTTCTACACATACAATATATATTTTAATATTAACACTGTTTCATATAAAGGCACCAGTATACTTCATCAGAACTATTTCCAAACAATGCAGCATAAAACATTTTTTATTTTGATAATATCCGATTGAAGGGAAAAAAAAAGTGAGTTGGAAAACTGGTCGGATTGGACTGCATATTGGTTTCAATAAACATGTTCAATGCTGGCTAGTTATCGCTGCAACAGTTACCTTGTTTGTGTTAACAGTTGTAAGGTACATAACTTATGATAGTAACTTTATGATAGCTAGCTCACGCATATTTCATTTGCTGCCAAAGTGCCTTACTGGATGACGTCACGTTGTGGCAAAAGTTCTGACACATTCAACTTTTTTGTCAGGTGAGCTTGCATTTTATTTAAATTTTTTGCTAAAACTCTGCGGTTGCACCCACTTGGGTGTACTGGAGTGCAGTAGCTCAGTCTGCAGGGACTTGGCTTGGGAACTGGAGGTTTTGTCAGTATATTACTTGTATGGACCAAGTATTGTGGACTGGTAGATGGAGAAGTACCAGTTTGCCTCCAATTTTTAGACTACATATGTACAAAAAATGTCCCAAGAAAATCTAATTTAAAGTGTAACTTCATCCCCTGGTCTAAAGCCACCATCTGCATAATTTTGAAAAATGCATGAAGTGGGCAAGGGTCTGAGAGATGAAACCACACCAACATATGGCAAAAGACTCAAACACAGCTACAGTAGCGTGGATAACAGTGACATGGCATAGGGCACTGAATTTAATTAATAGAAGGGGGTCTGAGTAGAGACCGTAAAAATTATTTTATTTCATGACGTGGATTATTCCCTAACAGTCGACTTTATCTCAGAATTGGCCTTGCAAGATCAGAGCTGATTGAAAACAGTAGACACCGTTTTGAGCCAATTTCAACCATGAAATGGTTTCAATATAACACCATCATTGATGTGTTTCATCAAAGTACAGTCAAGTGTGCAGTTACTCTTTAATTGCACATTTTACAGACTATCTGGATACATCAGTGTGGATGGATTAACGTTATTATCACTCTGGCCAACATCCAGTAGACCTTTTTAATACATTCAAGGCCAGTAGTGGTCTGATATTGGTGTAACCCGATACATGAGTACACACACGAGTGTGTTGATGTGAAGCAAGAGGTACAGATCATGAACGAGTGAGGAAGTATCATAATCTCTCATTACATCATTCATGGAGGTTATTGCAAAGACATACGCCACTGCTGCAGGAAATGACTTAACAACTGTCATAAAAGTCAGTTAAATACCATTCAACCCTCCATTTCCGATCAATATATGTTGAAATTACAAAGATGTTTTTCTTTTTCTCGCAGCTTCAGGTATTCTCTGTTAAAGCTATGAACCTGGAGAATGCAAGCTTTGTTGTTGAAGAATGATTATGGTGTCAGGTTTTACTCTGTAGCTTCCAGTCCTTTCTAAGCACAAATACACACCTGCACAAAAACATCCGCTATCATCATTTAATAAAAGCTTCTTCTCCCACACAGATCGACTGGTTTTTAAATGGATGATTTTCAAGAATGGCTTGTTCATGGTCCATTTTGCAGCACATTCCATCAAGTTCCAGACGAGTCCTCTTTGAAGATAAAAGACCTGCAAATCTGCGGACAAAGGCACAATGGATCAAACGAAATATGTGCGGTCAAGAATATCAGGAGCTGTTATGGGTAAGCCTTTTATCCACATCTCAAGGAACTCCTCAAATAATTGTCTGCTAGTTTTTAAACTTGAAATGCCTGTGATGCTTTTCCCCTCCTGCGCTGACCCACTCAGTGCTCTCCTGAGGTCATGTTTTTGGTGATGTGCCTTACTTCGAGAGCTACCCAAAGCCATTTTATCAACTAAAACAGACTTGCTGGACCTCCCTCTCAGTTGTGTCCCAATTATCCCAGTGAATCTTACAGCAGGTATCCAAATGTCAAGCGTCTTCCATGTTATTTATCCCACAACTCCTCCGTGGAGTAGATTCAGTAATTAGTACCTGTGGGATGTGTCAGTGTGATCAGAGGGTGAGGGCTAAGCATGGCTCCATACTCAAGCGGTCCTCCATAACGGCTCTGTGGTTGCATCGTTCAGACAGGGATTTTTGTTCGATAGAGCCCCTGAATCAGACGTTACAGCAGTGTCAGTGGTGCGCAGGTATGAAGGCCGGGGCAGGTGGTGTATCAAGGTGGGTCTTAGTGTTCTCACAGCCTCGAGAGTTGCATTCCCACAATTGCTAAGGCAGAAAAAGTATGAGTTTTTACAAGTTTGAAAGTAATTCTGCAACAGGGAAGGAAGGCCCTGTGATGGGAATGAAAGGGCAATTAATCAGACACTGACTCCTCTATAATATGAAAATAGTAAACAAGATAACAAATACTTTTGATGATCTCTTGATGTGTCTTATAAATCCAGACTATGACCTTTTAGTTGCCATGTGGTTTAGTTTTCGAAAGTCAAATAATTTAGTATGACACAAATATATCTACTGGAGGAATTTGTCAATTCAATTTAGCTTTTTACACAATCTTATCCAACAATACTTGTTTTTGGTAGAGTGCTCAAGTCAGATGTATGGTGCCATCTAATATTTTTTATTCTAAGCATGTTTAGCAAGTACGTATAAAGGAGAACTGGAAACAGAGTTTTAATACGGTGCCCCATTTATTCCTATAGAAGTTGCTTATTGAGTGAATACGCCAAGATAGCCCTCGGGCTTCCCCACACTTACAAATGTTTTTCATGTGACTAGTGAGTGACAAACAAGTCGCATGACCAAATGTCAACGTTTACTTGTATTCTTGCACAGGACACAAACAGCCGTCTCCTGGATGAAAGTGCTGCGTTTGTTTGACCCATCTACCGAACCTCTTTCCGTTTCATTGTGGACTAGTTTGGATTCATCTTTAAGCAGTGTTATTGTGTGGATACAACAACTCATGTCCTCATTGAAGGTATTGATATATCTCTATATTTTGACCAAACGCTTACATTTGCTTCCATTCCACTCTGTTTCCAGCTCCCGTAAATAAGACCAGAGGTAATAAAGCATCACGGGGAAGCTATGGGAAATCGACTGATGGGGCCGCTCAGCTCAGTGTCTCTGTTTGATATAAGAGCTATTCTATGCAAAAGCACTCCCTGCTCGTTTTTCCCCTCTCCTCCCCCTTTGTCACTTAAAGAATGCTTGGCGCCTGTGGATTAATTAAAGTCTAAACATTAAATATTGATTGATGCATTATCAGTGGCTCACAGTCGCCTCCTCTCAGATTGATTTCCACTGTGATTTATTGTCATATTTGCAAAGTCATTTCACTTGATAACAAAGAGAAATTGCTTGCAACCTTGGTACCCCCACCATTACCCCCCCTTTGACACGCTCCCTGGTACTTAGCCCTCCTCCCATCATCCCCCTCTTTTTTCTCTTGTTTTCTGCTATCTCTTTTTATTCTTTTCCTTCTTTTTACTGACTTTTCCTCCTTCATCTTCACTGTCATCCTCATGCCATTAAACATTAAGTCTGCGCTGCCAGTTGTTTGCAATGTGATGCAAATGCACAGATGAGTAACTGCTCAGTCACAAGAAAACTTGATAAGAAATACAATTTCAAAAATATTATATTGACTCTTTTTCACGAAGTTCTATTCAAAGATGTGTTTTTAATTCGGGAAAACATCTACCCAAATATCCCTTTTTACATTTATTAGATGTATTATCAGGGTGCCAATCAAGAGAGTATGAAACCAATGAATCTCTTTTATACGAAAGGTTAGTCTGTAATTTCTTCTGAAACAAAAACGCAAAACAGGCAGGGGAATTTGTCTGTTACAGGTCTGCCCTCCAGTTGTCATGCCATTCTCATGTGCCAAATATAATTTACGATTTTACCCCTCAGCCGTCAACTGTGAACTCTATTAATTTGTAGGGGGAAGTCTGATTTATAGGCTTATGAGCCCATGTATTCACATCATCATTTGTTAGCCAGATATTTGCTGCCAACTCCCTGGATGATGGCATCATCCTATTTCTCCGTAGCGCACACACACATTGTGGACACACAATTCCACACAGGCATACAACCAAATGAAATTCTATATTGAAGAAAAAAAATCTTGTCTACCTCTCCTTTACTGCTTAAACTCTTATTCATTGGCTTTCCTTCTGTGTTTAACAGCAGCATCACAACATTTTCTCTCAGCTTGCATCTCTCTCCCTATAATTTAGATGACATTATTATACGAGCGTTAGTGGCACACATGACTACTCTCCCACAGTTTGAGGTTTGTTTTGCGATCACCCTTTTTTACACAATGTCAACACAGAAAAATGCTTTGTTTACCAACACTTCATATTTTTAGAACTTCTACTCAAATCAACTCATTCTCTGGACAAATTGAATTTTCCTGATTGCAATTGGATTTGGTGACATTGAATTATGAGATGAGTTCTAATTTGTGTCTGCTGTGTATGTATGTGTGTGTGTGTGTGTGTGTGTGTGTGTGTGTGTGTGTGCGTGAGCTGAGCGCATGTGCGTCTTAAAGCAGATTTTGTGGGTCTTAATTCTTAAGCCAGTGTTGAGGCGAGGGATGCATGTCAACCAGGTCTCACACGGTATTGTATTGCTCACTAAACTGCATTATCTCTCATGAGAAGATGCTGTGGGAAACAACGTGTTTCCAAATCAAGTACTGAATGAAGAACACATGTGATGTTGGTTTTTGTTCAAACCAGGCAAACTCCACAGTCCGTATGTCTTGATTTGTAGTTTGAAAGATGTTATTCCAGAGTTATTGACTTGTTTCAGAGCAGAATAACTACCTCACATTAATATAGAACAGCATTAACAAAAACTAAGGTAATTCGGGTAAATTAACTAAGTCAATTTACCTCCTGTTTTTAAGGTTTAATCAAAGAAATGTTGCCTTTTTCAAAGATGCATTTCAATTTCAATTGAATCTGTATAGGAATTTTAGCTTGGCTGCACACTGGCTCATACATCCTGTATTCAGAACATTCTCCTTAATCAAGATAGACCCTTCTGTGTTTGACATCCATAATCAGTACGCAGTGAGGGGAATTATTCAATTAACCCTAATTAACACTGTAATATTTTACAAAGTGCCTGAAGATTAGACTTGTGCTTTGACTATTTCAAAGCATGTTCACACACACTCTACAAGCTCATCTATTGTCTGGGAGCGGTTAATTAAGGCTAAATTTGCTAATTGTTCATTTGTATTTTTCCTATTGGCCTGTCATGATAAATCACTGTGCGGTAATTCATCTCGCCCGATGTACTTCATCTCTGTCGCAATAGGAGCTTGTGGTGCGGCTGAAGATGAAATGTTCATTGTTGGCATCATCCGTCACACTGTGGGAGGAGAGTGATGACACAGCTGTGATTTGCTTGAGCTTTTACAGTACCAGGCCTCTAACCCGCACAGCCTGCCTCAACTGAACAGGATCCGGATTAATAATCAGAATGCATTCCTTCTTCTCTTTTGCCTAGGTGACAAAGTTTATAACTGCACACACTTACAGATGGTGTAAGTGAAACAGGCCCTTCAAAGCAAAAACTGCATTGCCAATTAAGTTTGGCGGGAAATAGATGTTCTTCTTCCGTTTTTTTTTTCCACAAATACGTTTCTAATGAGAATCTGCAGGACACACATAATAACACCGGAGGTTATTTAGGTGAATGAGTTAAGAAAACACTGGACTTTCCCGCAGGGAATGCTGTTCAAGTCCCATGTGAGAGGAAAAGTCAAGGTGACTTATTCTAACGTGACGTTTAACGTCGCGTAGATAACTTAAGCAACAAACATGCTTATTTTAAGCCTAATCATAATCTTTTAATAAAGCTAGCGAAGTAGTTTTGTTGCCTTTTTAATTCACAACGTTAACCACGTGTTTGCGACTTCGTCCGTAATTCGACAGAAATTACATCTCTTGAACTGTAAAGTTGAGCTAACTATTGCAACTGTCCACTATGGTTAGCTTACTATTTCAACTGTTCAATAATTCAATACTTTTAATTTGGTTACTATCAACTATGTATCCCTTACTCTAATCTAGCTTTTGAGTCATTACCAGTTACTTTAAGCTAATTATTTGAACTAGTTTACACACACTTAATTACAACACAAAGTCTGTTACAACTGAGTCCTGTAACATGCAGCCACACGTTAAAAAACCTTTAAACTGTTTAGCTGAGTACCTCTGGTTTGGATCATCACATTGTCTGAAGTAACTGGGGATTAGTTTGAGTTGACATAAACAGTTTTTTAAGTACTTACATAATCTAACATTATTATTGTATGGTTCTGCTTCTCACCAGTATGACGGTATCCAGCCACTGGATAAAACCCAGCAGCTAAAGACTGTCCTAGTTCTCAAGCGTTTTCACCAAGGCCTGCTGTTAGATAAACAAATTGCACACCTTCTCTGTTCTGTGGTGAACCAGTTCAATACACTCATCTCTCTCTCTCTTCTCTGCAGTCTCTCCCTGCTGCATGTATTGGCTTCGGCCTCTACCAATCGTCTCATTGATCCCAAATGAAACACTGAACTCATCAATATGGTCTTAATGCGAGTTTGTTGTTCAATCACTTGCCATTTAAATCACCCGGCTCAAGACCTGCAAGCCATCTGTTTTCTGTCATATGCTGCACGTCTCACCAATTTGCTTTGTCATTTTGAGAGGAGTATGCAATTATCATAAATATCTCCCGGTGCTCACTTTGTCAACCCCACAGCGATGTGTTCATGCCTGCGAAAAATTTAAGTGTGCCTCTTATTTTATCTTCTTTGTTACCTTTTATCCAGTGTTGAAAATAGGTGCTTTTCTCTTACCACCAATACTTACGACGGCCTATTCTTACATCTTAAATGAGGTTTCATGAATGTCACAAATGAAGTCAAAGTGCAACCCCATTGATTAGGCTGGTAATTAAGATGTAAATGTGGTTGTGGGCTGGTGAGCGATCACACCTGCGATAATAGTAGAGTGCTGTTAACATCACCAGGGGTCTGACTGCCATGCAGGCGCTGCCTTATCAATGTTTGGAGTGATCTTCTGTTTAAGTATAGGCTCCACTCCTAATTTACGCTGTTTGCTAGTGCTGTGCTGCCAATGGCAGATAGCGGGCTACAAGGTAATGACAATTTTCTGCAGTGGGTTCAAGACATTCAGTGAGAGAGGCTCTTGTGTTTGCCACCTGGTTAAACAAAGGACCACTGGAAGACGATGCAGCCCAAAGGAGGATTACCTTAACTGCCAAGTGCAATGAATGTAGAGGAATTTGTCATGGTGACATATTCACGACTCACATTGACGGAACATACTGACACACAAGGCCACCAAGACCTTCAGCACAGTGTTTGAGGACAATGCAAGACCTACCTGGTCTTGCATTGAGCATATATGAAGATGATAAGTTCAAAATGAGATTCATGCATGCCCAAATTCTTTCAAAGTGACATTTATTTCTTCATCAAAAGAAACTTTACATAGAAAGTGACCACAGCCATTATGGGAAGTACCACAGACAACTCTGCATGTGCAACTTTGTTGAGAAACGCAAACGTTCAATGGTACGCTCAAATACTACATCCCTTTTTGTGTGGAGAGCAGTGTGTGTGTGTGTGTGTGTGGGGATTAAGGTAGACCAGGCATGTGCAGCCGCTGGCAGTCCTTGAGGGTTTTGGCGCTCACACGTCGGTGTTAACAGTTTAGCTTCAGTGCCAGGTAGAGAATGAATGACACAGGGGCAGGGTGGCACATCCTTGGAGATGTTTGTCAGGAGATGTCCCTCCCTTCTGCATGTTTACACTCACAGGGGCCACACTTGGCTGTTAGCGGGGGAGAAAACTGGGAAAACAGCCGTCTTGTGAGAGCCAAGACTCTTACTGTGAATATTAAAGAGAGACAGAGAGGGAGAGAAAGAGAGAGGGAAAACCAGCTATCTGGACAAAACAAAGCTGGGTTTGGAGAGCCCAGAGCACATAATAAGCATGGCTCTTTCACTGCACACCCAGGGCACTCTGGAAAAGTGGGGAGGCCACTGAATGGGAAAGGAAGTAATAAAAAAAGCAAACTTCTTTTGAAAAGAGTTCTGTGTGCGCGTATGTGTGTGTGCGCGTGTCTGTGAGTTCATATGCATGCATGCAAGTGTTTGTGTGCAGCTGTCTGCCTGAATGATGAGTATGTATAGCCTACCTGCAGTAAGAGTTTGGGACATGAGATATAACCTAGCTTTTTGACGCTTAGATCTCAGAGAGACAGAAATATGAAATATTGTAATATCATCAGAGACGGTGGGTGGATCACAGTGGCCTTATGAAAAGGTAAGGGAATCCGTCCCGTGTCCCCTCGCCAGACAGAGAAGACGAGCCAACAGGTAAGAAGCAAAGTAAAAGAGTTAAAAGAGTAAAAGGGCAGTGGAGTTTGATAAGAGTCTGATTGCCATTCTGTCTGATGTGCAGCCTAAATGAGCTCCTAGAAAGAGAGAGAGTGACTGTTTTGGTTGACCATATGCACACAGAGAGAAGTGGGCACTGAAGTGTCTGGCTTTTCATCATTTTGCATAATTGTGTCTGCCCTTCTTGTTGCAGTTCATTGTGAGACGCTGTCTACTGTCTGTAAATGTTTTACATTGATATTATGCAAAATACGTAACAGCACCACCACAATCTCAGCATACTTTTACTGCTCTGGCAAATATGGCAATAAAAGAGTTGAATGTGGTGGAAAGGTGAGAGACAGCGAGAGAGGAGGAGAAGCAGACAACATGGAGGAGGGAGTGAGTTGTCAAGAGAAAAGGAGCCAGGAGAGACGCTTGGAAAGAAAGAAAAAAAGCAAATTGGTGAAGTGGTGGCACTGCTGGAACTTCAGTGAGTTTACCCCCCAAGGAAGTCTTTTCGCTAGTCATCAGGGACCTGAGTTCTCTGACGTCTTGTATCCGACTAGACTTCTACAAGTGGGGTAAATAAAGAATGACAAGCCCCCACCTCCAGGCAGGTTTCACCCCTCGTCTCCTCTCCAGTGCAGACCTTGTGTGCAACAATACAGCTTTAACTAAATAATCTCATTTCCTCTCTGTTCACTTTGTTGAAAGATATGGCAAATCATTGCAGCGCAGATTTTTTTTTTTATCCTCCCTGTTTTATCATGCGGTCACCACGTAGCTAAATAACACACTTTACAAAAACAGACACGCATACTCAGACTTCATCCGACATTCACACACACGCAAGCATACATTTAGAGCTCTCTCTTGTGTGGTCATGGGGAGCTAAAGTACACACATGCAAACAGATGAGAGGACCTCACACTGTTCTTTCCAACAGATTGCTGATTTTTAACCACCAAACCCTCAGTGCAGTCTAATGTGTGTTTGTGCTGGTTTTAAAGAGCAGTTAAGTATAGAAAGGCTTCATATTGAGCGCTGTTTTCTTTACATGGAATATGTAGTGCATACAGGAAGCAGAGGGTAAACTGAAGTAGCCATTTGATTTGATGATTTGCACGCCATCAGTCGGGCACTAAAATGTCACTGTGGAAGACATGGCACGCCAAAAGGAATCGCTCTATTCCAGCTAATCAATCAATACAACTTCAACCGAGTGGAAATGATTTTAGGACAAAGAGGAGAGGGAAGGAGGAAAGAGAGAACGAGGTAGAAGAAGTAAACATTTGTGGCAAGTTATAGGGGTATTTTACTTTAAAATGCTGATGTAAAAGCTGACTTGAACTACATGGCCTCCTGTGTTCAAATTGTGTCTATAATTGAATCACTTTGGTGCTATTTCATTAATGGGTACAGACTATCAATTGAAATACGAAGCAACAACCTGAAGGAGTGATGACTTACTGACTACCAGCACCACCAGTAGCCATTCCAGGTGGCAGACAGAGAGTCTGGGAGTGTCATTGAGGCTCCAACCGGCCTCCACTCCCATTCCTTCCCTGTAGCTCCAGGCAGGTCAGGGACAAGCTGGAGATCAATAGCATGCATTTGCCCACAGCAGTCCCATTTCTCAGGCGGGACACTGATGCTAACTATCAATAGTAATAAGGGGCTGTCTGAGACACAGTTAACTGCTGGCCAACCAACACAGCTGTCTGGCGGCAGTTGATGAACATCTTGTGCCCAGAGTCGCTGCGAATAAACCACTTGATGTGTTTCAACTTTGTGGGTGTATTTACTGTAAGAACGTGTGTGTGTGTGTGTGTGTGTGTGTGTGTGTGTGTGTGTGTGTGTGTGTGTGTGTGTGTGTGTGTGTGTCTTTTACGTGGCGTGTCTACTCACCCAGTGGTTACCTGCACGCTGCTTTGTTGTGTGGTTACACTGCTTGCCCGGCTTGCTTTGTGGCTGGGATGCAGACGTCACACGTGTGTGTACCTTCTGTGTGTTCTGTGTTTACAAGCGTGTGAATTAATGTAAGGATAATTCATGGTGCAATTTATTTTTTATTTTTTTTGCTTCTAGGTTCTTAAAAAATATATAAACCCTCAGCTTTTGGAGGGTGATGTCTGTAATGTCTTCAAGATGTTGGGAGTGTCTGCTTCCTCTGCAACCTCCAGTCGTAGTGATGTGTGTCAGTGTAGTCCCGCGCCATTCTGAGAAACATCTAACAAGCTCAGCATCCCTCTTCATCCAAATATCATTTGTCAATGTCATGTGAAAGCAGAATGTTTTTCAAGAATAGGAAAGGAGCTAAACTAGTAGTCTTGGTGGTCTTCCAGTACCATGTTTCCTGTTAATTCAACTCATGCGGGCATGTTTAATCAGATACAATCAAGGGAATTTGAATCATAACAGTCGGAGGATGTAATGATTGCATCTCTGTGAACGGGAGTATCTGTTCGGGGGGGAAGTAGTCGGTGCAGAGTAATGAGAAACAGAGAGTCTTGTTAATAAGACTTACAGAAATAAAATTGTAGATATATGTACTCAAGAATTGTGTGTGTGTATATAAGCACATTTTGAGTTTATTTATTTTACATTTTACAATTTCAAACTCCGGATATATTTTTCAAAACAATTGTCTATAGTTTCAGATTTGAGTGATGTTATTTATATTATGCTTTTTGCTGTTGAGTTCCACGCAAGCAAAAGGCTAAAATAATACCATGATTATATATGAATGAGTACAGCATGTTCCCTATCTTATCTCATATTTGCGTCTTCATTTTTGTTAATATCTATTATACATACATTTCTTTACCAAAATAAAAGTGCGCTGGTGTTTTCACACTATGCAACAGGATGCGGATATGGAGGGCACACCATTTGTTGTATCTGGTTTCAAGTTACACCAGTTCAGTACAGGACAACGCGTACGGGCCGCCTCTCTCACTAATAACTGGGAGGACGAGACTCTTAGGCAGGGATCCTTTGGCAGACATCTCCGTACACTTGTACCTGAGCAGCTACAGCGGATAGTGTGTGTGTTTCTGCGTGTGCGTGTGTGTGTGTCATGGATAAGTCTACCAGTGGCACATGCAAAGTCTCAGACACAGAGTGCAGACGTGTGTGTGTGTGTGTGTGTGTGTGTGTGTGTGTGTGTGTGTGTGTGTGTGTGTGTGCGTGCGTGATGGGCCAGTGACCTCAAGCACCTCTGTGACATCCTTGAATGTGTGCTTGTTTTCCCTAAAACAAGACAGGATTGAAAGTGGGTGTCTGTAACTGCAGCTAAGATAATGTAAAAACAAACACGGCCCATTGATATCGGGTGATGCTGCAGGAAGTTGTCAGGGGGCACAATGGGGGGAGACAATCTGTGGGACAAGTGGTGGCAGGGCTGCTGGAGGACAATAGAAAGGGTTTGATCTCTTAATTAATGGAGGCTATTCCCTGCTGCTGCAGGTACTGAATTCTAATGCAGGCCATTTTTCAAAAGGGTTTCTTTCGTGGCAAAACCCGAACTCTAAATGCTGCATTGTTGTCATTTGGAAGACAATTTATGTTTGTATCAAAAATATACTTTTATTTGTGATTGATACATTTCTTCATGAACATCCCTTTAATTAACATATCTTGTGACTATGAACACAAAAAGTGGAATAAATGATGTAGCCGTACTTTGAAAGGAATCAATGCATTTTAAATACAGTTAGATTCATTTATATTTCAGTGTTGCAGTTGGACACCTTGAACTTTAAAGCTGCACGGCGCCATTAAGAGCAGTGACAGCGTGTGTGACTTGATACAAGGAAAATGTGGGCCTATTTCTTTATTTCTTTGAGCATGAGGCCAGCTTACAACAATCCCTTTAATCAAGCTCCTAATCCCTTTGCAAGACGTCAGCACGCCATGAACAAGGCCATGTACTTCTTGATAGTTGTGTTGGAAACGATGGGGGTCAAAGGCTTCAGCATTTACCGCTGAGAGAAAATAAAGCTCCACGTAGCAAAAATATACTTTCAGCCCGCCATGACATACATTTAGTGAATTACATGTAATAAATAATTGCTGTCTGTCAGCTGACATAACTTTATTTTTTTTGTTATTTGTATCATAATGAAAAGCTTCTTATTTATATAGCCATGACTTAATTAGTGAATTTGTGATTTTAATCATTTTAGATAATACTTTTGACTGATGACATGTCAAATAAGTATGATGTATAATATTGACACAATGAAGTACACTTGTAATAAGTCACCCACTTATGTTACATATGGAGTCTAGAGAAGATGCATAAACCATAAACCTCAATAAGTTTTCTCTTCATTCTACTTTGTCTCCCATTATCTCTCACACACACACACACACACACACACACACACACACACACACACACACACACACACACACACACACACACACACGTGCAGCTGACCTAGATGAAGGCCTGATCCAGCTAGTTGTAATTCTTTAGGCATCGCGTCGAGAGGGAGCAGGACCGTGAATAGAAGCCCACCACGTGTTGAATGCCATGTTACACAGAAAGGGGGCTTTCTGCTGAGAAATACACTGGCTGAGGATCACTAACGAGTCCGGTTTGGGAGATTCCCCGCCTTAACTATCGCATTATGCGGCCAAACGCGCAGTGTTTCTCAGCCATATGATCAATCACGGGATGCCAGTGATAATAGTGAGTGATGGCCCCCGGGCCGGACCTTCTGTGATATGTTGCGCACCGCATTGATTGCGCATAACAGACAAATGTGCACTTTTTATGGCCAAAGGTTTCTGTCATTTTCCTCCTCTTTTATATATTGACAAATAGCAACTGGTATACATTGTGACTATATGTGTGTGGGTTTTATTATTATTAGATTAATTAAAAAAATAAGGTAATTAAATGTAATGAAAAATAAACATTAATTTGATATCAAATTTGTTTTATCAATATAATTAATATGATTTACACTCAGATATCATTCAGATCTGGCTGAGAATATTCCACTTTCCTCCTTCAAAATTTGTACAAAAATGTACAAATTTACTACACATTTTGTGCTGGATATTGTAAATGATATTTTATAATCAACAAGTAATTCAGCCAATTGCACCTGAATGGCTAAAAATATATATATATTTTAAGTCAAAGTTGAAAACTTTTTTTCCAGCGCTGGCATTGAATGATGACTTGTGGGTCCCCAAACTGTGTCCGCCTGTGTGATCCAGCCCATGATTGTTAACACTGTATCCTCACCGTCCTGAGTGAATCCCATTTAAAATGTCTCCCGCTCGGCTGGGCTGCAAATCACCCTGTTTACAATCTCACACCAACACTCACATCAATTAACTGGCCATTGATTTCCCTGCTCGGGACATTACAATATTGCAGACCCCTCTTTCCTCTTCCAGCAATTTCAAGTTTGGTGCACATAATTGCAGGGGCTTTTTTAACGGCACACACACACACAGACACGTTTCCTCTATTGATGATCATTTCCTGCGTGGTTTTGTTCGTCGGGGCTTACATTTCGATTTGATTACGTTGTCCGATTTTTCAGACAGTTCAGGCAACTATTAATACTACAAAAATATGAGAGACATTTAAATATATATTCTTCAAACGTTTGGCATGTCGCATTTATAGAACAGATCACTCAGAGCCATCAGTAGTTGATTCCCCCCCTGCTTTTTCCTTTTTTTCATGAATAAGTAAATAGTAAGGCTAGTCGAAACTAAAAGATAGCTGACACAAGAGAGGAGCAGATCCATCTAGCCTGCAGCCGCTCTTTAAATATTCAGTGAAAAATAATGGCATCCGAGGCATCACCTATAGTAACATTATTATCTTCATTTCTCAAAATCAGCTCGACTGAGAGCTTCGTTTATCTTTTTCACGTAATAAATCTACTGGACTCAGCGCTCACATGAAGCTCCCTTGGGACCTCTTGCCCTCTTAAAACATCCCCACTGAAGGCGCACTCCTTAGTGCATTATTCAGGGAGATCATATAAATAATAATAATAATAATAATAGCAACAATAAAAATATGTAGTGTGTGTGTGGTCCATAGCTTATTTACAGGGTTGATTGAGGAAGACTTTTTTTTTGGCTTACCGGCAGAATGATATTGCGCAATTATCACTGCCTTTAAAAAAGAAAAGAAAAAACTCATCTGTAGAAATCAAAATGCTACAAACGGCCTTCAAAACATCCAACTCCTGATAAGGACTTCATGCAGTAACTCATACTGGTTTTACTATACAAACAACCCACTGGATGGCGACGACATAAAGACAAAAAAGTTGTTGTTTTGTCCTAATAGTTAAAGGGATGGCGTTAGATTGAGTCCACATGACGTGAGTGTGATACAGCCATTCGCTAAATATATATATATATATATATATATATATATATATATATATATATATATATATATATATATATATATATATATATATATATATTTCGGGGAAGAAATTAGTGAACAGATTATTTTAGATGAACAGACTTGTCTCCGCTCTCTTTACCACTGATCATCCCGGTGCGCACAACGCGTTTGGATCAGAGGGAGGGAGAGAGACACACAGAGGGAGGAGGTGAAGGTGAATGGCAGCGTGACTGAATAGCCTGGTGACCAATCAGATCCTCGATGGGCCGGGCTCCACTTTTTTCCCAGTGCAGCACGGGCCCTCAAAGTTTGTTTATTCGCGGAATGCAGTGTGTGATGAAAACGTGTTAGTGAGTAACCCCTTTTTCGACTAATAATAATCAAATGACACTGATTGGGACGTCGGAACACACTGGACTTTTGGGAACGCGTGCCGGTGCCATTTACGCACGGAACATGCTCGCGCCACACTGCGCTTTAACGCACCGGGAGCCTCGATTGAAACTCTTCAGAGAGTAGGTGTCGGTGTGCAACACAACAAGAGCTGAATTACAACGATCTCAACGCGGGAGCGAAGGACGGACTACGGAGTTGTTGGGAGAAGAAAGTTGTTTGGCGATCGCGGAGCTTCGAGTTGCGAGTCAGTCGGCATCTCCAGGACGGGAACCGAGCAGGGACACTGTGATCGCTGCTTGATCAATGTGAACGATTGAAAGATAATGTCGCAGGCATTGACTCGAGACGCTGACATTCCCCTGTAGTAGTCAAGATAAGCTTTGACTTGGCTAACAGAAGGGGTTAAACCGTATCTAAAGGGAGTTTGGAAAAGCCAGCCTTTCTTCCCCATTCGGATCAACTCATTGGGTGGGAGCTGAGAGAGAGACAAGAGTCCCCAGCAAATCAGGAGCTAATTGATTAAAGAGACTTCATTTGAATAGGAGGGGGGCTGGCGAGGTGCCAATCGCCTTTCAAAGGAGCCCCCGTATGATTAATCGCAGAGTATTATTGATAATCATAACGGGGCACATGCGCGGTGGATGGGCTCGATTTACGTAATTTTTGAGAAGGTTTTGTAGTCATTTTTGTATTCTTTGCCTGCTGATGTGCCAGCCAGCATGTCGCGGAGGAAACAAGCGAAGCCGCAACACTTCCAATCCGACTCTCATCTGCCTTTATCGGAGCACAATGGTGAGTCCTCGTACCTATCCCTCCTTCTATCCAGGCACCCTGAATATCTCACTTTTTGGGGCAGTTTTTTTTTTGGTCTGACGGTTCAAGTTAATACTTTGAATTTAACTTAATACTATTGTTTTTGCTTATTTGTTTGCAAAGTGATGAAAGTCTAGCACTTTTTTCAAAAAACTTAACGTTTAGGATTTCATGACATTCACTTTACTCCAGTCCAGAGGGGAATTTAGACTATATTATCAGTACTATGAATGCAAAAATAATGGAACTATAACTAATAAAAAAAAGTTAAATATAGTAAAGATAAGTAGCTATTCATCTTCAGGTTAACGTGTGTGCGAAAAGTTTCCAAACTTTTTTGGTCTGCTTCAGCTTTAAATCGTGTTTTTAAACTGAGTGTAAAGTCAGCTGTAACGATGGCCGGGTGAGTCTCGGGCTTCTCTCCGAGGCTTCGCTGCCTCTTTATGGACCACCCTGCCTCTCCTGTCGGGACCGACCGGTCCTATTCCCACACACGCACACATGTCCCTCATTCGCGTGTGTTTCTGTCCCGCGCTGTAAAGTCGCACCATGTTTTCTGACCTTTTTAATGAAAATCAGTGTCAGAGAGTCACTGCCTGTTCGCTTTATTGCTAAAAGTTAGATGAAAGTAGGACAAGCTGCTCCAAAGAGCGCAGATGAACACGCACCCTGACCCTGGACATATCCCACCGGTCGCTTCTGCGTTTTTTTGTTCAAATAGCAGCATAGAGAAGTGAAGGCTTACACACACACAAACACACACATTGTTTTTCTGTTTTATTGCAAAAATAATTCGTAGTTTTCTTTTCATAAATTCGCGTGTTGTTGTTTTCCTTCATCGCCTTAAGAGACGCGTATACCTAAAGATTATCTTTGGCCTGCTGGGAAAAAATATAGCGATGGGAAATATTTCTTTGCAAAGTGAAATACCCTTTTTTTAACGGTGCTGTTACATGTGGAATCAGTCTGTAGGCTACAAAGTGCTTCAGAACTGGAAAGGTCTCTGTATGCAAGTGGAGTTCAGGGTGAGAGTCGAGCTGTAATTACATGTAAATTGTTGAAAAGACGTGAAACTAAAAGGAAAACTTAACCAAAACAACGGCATTATGAGAGTGTAGGAAAGGTTATTAACAGCTGAATTTAGTAACAGGACGTTGCGTTGTAACGTGTATTTTTGTTGGCCGACTTTTTTTTAATTTTCTATCAAATGACTCACTAAGGAGAAAAGAAAATTCATTTATTTTTCTGAATTCATGAGAAATTACTTTAATTTAAATGGAAGCTTATCGATGGTCTGCTATGCAGTATAATCGAATTGTAATGCTCAACATTCATGTTGTTATTATTTTACAAATTATTTGCACACACAAAAAATAAGACATAAATAAAACCTATGAAAAAATAAAATATTTGTGGCATATGCTAGACCTGTTGGATAAGGCCTATAAATTAAATACATGCAATGTAAATACTCTCAAAGCCACATTGTGTTTAGTGCTGCATGCCTGAAAAGCATGTGCAGGTCATTTCAAATAAACACTTGCTTCTTTCAGGAGAAAGTCGTGTAGAAAATGTATTTGCAGCTTATTTCACGTGATTTTTAGAAACTTGATGATTAAGGCAAAACCTAGTTTTGTTTCCCTGCATCTTTCTTTTAAATCTAATAAACTTAGTGAATAATTACTCTAGTCAATAACTCTGGCAACATACCTAATTATGTCCAATTCTGTGCCACATGTTAACATTGTTGCAAGTGCCTTGTGTTTATAATTATAAGGGTATGGACATGTTGTCTTTTGATTTTGGGGGTATTTAGCTGTGTGCCCCTAGCAAGTGTGCTGTGTGTCTTCTGGAGAGTTGTGGTGGTCGGAAGTGAAAACAGAAAGTCATTGTATTTGTAGCTGAACATCAGTGATGCTGAGGGCCGGAGTTACTGGGAGGTCGGCCTGAGAGCCACAGAGGGTGGGATGTTGAGCTGTTTTAACCTTTGCCAGTGCCCCTCTGTGTGGAGGTGATGTAAGTTCAGGGCCCAGTGTGTTCCTCACTACCTCGCCATTGACCCTGCTGGTCGGAGCTGCAGGCGGCCCAGCGAGGCCTCGGCTTTTCATTTAAGTGCGTGTGCGCGAGGCCTTATCAATGTTTTGGCCATCCCCTTTTGCCCTATCAGAGTGGCCCCCCTAGAGGGGAGATTGGCAGGGCAGCCCACTTTGCACTGTAGTTCCCTGCAAACAGAGAGTGCAGTCACTTGTCATTTTGCCAGTGTTTATGTGGTGTGAGTCTCGCTGTAGCCTGAAGGACTTGCTTTGCCTTTTTTTCCCCTCCCCTTGAGCTTTAAGCATGTCACCGGGGCAGAGCTTCTTAGATTTGAGTCTTGTCCTGGACCACGGCAGCTTTAGTGGAACCCCATCTAGTGTTCAGTGGGATGAGTCCTGAGTGCTGGAGACGATGAGAGCAGAAAACCTCCTGAAGTTACAAGTGTCAAGAGGCTCACAGAGGCCCCCAGCAAAAAAATAATGTAGGATCTTTAAAGCTCTCCGTTAACTTTTTCGACTAATCCTCGCTTTCTTGTCTCATATTCAGACGTTGGTCAGTCTCTTTGAGTCTCTGTCCTCTGCTCTTTGTCTCTCCTGACGCCCTTTAGCCCTGCGCACTGCTTACATTGTGCTGTTGATAGAGATTCTATGGAAGTTTTACAGACTCCATCTTTATGCCAGCTTGACTTTATCTTAATTTTAATTGGAAGTTAATCCTTGCTATTCGGGGAATTAAGCCTAATGCTAGCATCTGTGTTGTTTGCTATTCTGGTTTTATGTGGACAGTGGATTTGTTCATGCATTGATTTAGTTTTGATAATTATTTTGTCGTCATGTAAAGTAAAATAAAGTAAGGCACAGTCAAAAACTCAAATCAGTAGGCGTGTAAGCGTTTAAGTTGATGAAATATTATTATGTTTTGCAGCCAAAAACATTATTGTTTTTCTTCTCTAACATTTAAGATAGATTTGGTGAAGAGGCGACTGTCTTCTGCTGCATCGCACAATTTTGATAAATGTGCTCCAGTTCCTTAATTGACGAAATAGAAATGCACAAATAATTGTGTGCATACATATGTGTTTTATGTTTAATTGTTTTTTAATTTTCCAAAATTCTATATTGTAGTTATAGTTTTATTATTGTAATTTGTTTTTATTTGCATGTGAACAATTTAATTATTCAGATCCTTTGAATTCGTAGGATTTTTTTTTTAAATGCGCACTGCACACAATGTTATGGAAATGATCTTAATCAAAGAAACACACTTTGGCACTTTGTATCACTATGTGTATTAGAGATATGGGGAATTAATTAAATATCTTCACTATGTCTTAAATAGTGTATGCATCGTGTATTGTTTTTTTCTCATGTTCTGCTTTGATTTGACCATGAACACATATATTTATTTATTAACTGTGCATCTTCCAGAAGTTTGAGAAAAAAGTAATACCCCTAATTTGTGTACAGTCAACTTTGAGAAAAGGGAAAGGTGTTGATTTATTTATTTTCAAAATTAGCACCTGGGGTGTAGACGGTGGGTGGAAGGGAGGATTTCACATGAAAAGTTATCATTAAAGTTGAGTCTTCCCTGTTTGCATGGTTTGGTGGTGTGAGGGCCAGGGTTTACTGTCATGGCAACTTTTCGTTATCTGATGTCTCTGAGCAGAGAAACATTGAGGGAGATAATCCCTGAATTAAACAGGATCTGCTTTGAGTCGACTGAGATGAGCAGGGCCAGGCTGTGCCGACGATCCCCGCCGCTCCCATGCTGCGCGAACAATGGGAAGGCATCCTGTCTCTCTGTGGGGCAGGGCTGCACTTCTCTGGGTTTCATTTGCAAATGAATTCTTTGCCCTGATGAAAGTGTTGAGGGGCCAGAGCCACAATGAAAGGGATTCATAGAGAAATACAATTTGTAAATCAACTTGTATGTTAAACAGCAAGATTTTAGTGTGACAAAGAGGGGAAAGAATCAGGAAAGTCTGTAGCCCAGCAGTGGCTCTGGGGGCAGGGGGACGTTTTGCCTTTTCACTCCCTGACTCATCTTGTTTATCAAAATGAAGGAAACGCGTTTCTCTGCTCATCTGAAAGGCAGCATTACTTTTGAATTTTCATGCGAGTGAAAATAGAAGTTGCTGCGTCTGTATTGCAAGATCTGTGAACTAGTGTGTTCAGGTTCGGCAAGTTTGTGATTAATGGATTCTGATTTATTACCCTACTATTAAGTTTTGACCAAGTCATTTAAACAAATAGTTTTTTTTCTGTTGCTTTTCTCCCAGAAGAACTCACTGATGAGTGTTTGTTGCTATGGTTGAAGTTTATTCTAACAAAAGTCTGAAATGTATTTTTCTTACTTTTCATTGGATTGCAAACATTTCAAATATATAAACAAATAATTTAATTTCATACGTACTGAATAAGTCACCTTTTACTTTCGCTCTCATTTTTTTTCCTCTTTTGTTTTGCTTGTTGTGTTTAGTGTCTGCACGTAACAGCCTAGACACCCCGGGCTCTGTTGTTCATGTCTCACTGTGACTGCCTGAGTGGATACAAATGAGTTTAGTGACATAGATAACCTGTCCAAGATGCCCATAGTTGGCTGAAAATGAGCAAAGTTGACAGCAAATTGAAAGTCTAATAAGTCCTTCAAATGCTTGATTTGAGCCTAGTGGACAAGTAGACTTTGAAGGGCATGGGATATAGGAAATCAATGCCTTTCTATGAAATTTCATTAAGACCCAATGTCCTCACTTCACTCTATTCTATATTTTGATGGATTATCTGGAGAAAATGATTACCTTTGGTCAGGCTGATGAAACCCAGATGTACATCTTCAAAGATCACTTTTAAGCAATATTTGAGTAGTTCCATTGATTTTGTATCCCTCTTATCGTGTTTCAGAGGCCACTGCATTGAATAAGGCCTTTCCCCATTTCTGTTGTCTTATTGTTGCCTTTCGATCGTTGTTTTTGTGAACGCATCAAGGGGATAAGTGTAAAACTGATTAACTTAAGATTAACAACAATGGAATTTGAGGAGATAAAGCCGCTTCTTCAGCTGCAAAACATTTCTAATCACTAATCCTCTGTTTCCTCTTTTTCAGGGGACACAGAACTTTGCTCAGAGGAACCCCCCTGCAAGGAGTCAGACGCCCACGTCTGTAGCAGATGTTGTGCTGAGTTCTTTGAACTATCAGATCTTGAGGAGCACCAGAAAAATTGCACTAAGAATCAGTTAGTTCTGATAGTGAATGACAACCCTGTCTCCCCCACCGGAACTTTCTCACCTGGGTCTCCTCCTCATAATCCCGATGACCAGATGAATGACACAGCTAATAACACTGATCAAACAGAGTGCAGTGACCTTTTTGAGCCTAACACTCTTGACATAGAAGAAGCCATGGACGTGGACGTTTCAGGAATGAGCAGCGGTCATGAAGAGGAAGGCAGTCATACAGAGAGCGGGAGCCTTATCAACACAGTCAGCAGCCAGGGAGGAAGGAGCACCTCTGGCCCTGCACTTGGTACTTCAGCTATATCTGAGCCTCTACCTCAGCTCAGAAACATGACTGAACTGGGAAGCTTCTCTATGATCAACAGCAATGTTATAATCGAGAATCTGCAAAGCACCAAAGTAGCTGTGGCCCAATTCTCCCAAGAGGCCCGTAACACAGGGGGCCCCAGGGTGGCAGTGCCAGCCCTTATGGAGCAACTTCTCGCCCTACAACAGCAACAGATCCATCAGTTGCAGCTTATTGAGCAGATTCGCCATCAGATACTGCTACTGGCCTCCCAGTCCCCAGAACTGCAGGTGCCTCCAACTTCTGCTCCAGGCTCAATGGGGCCTGCTGCCAACCCACTGACCACACTCAGCTCACATCTTTCCCAACAGCTGGCCGTAGCCGCAGGCCTAGCGCAGAACCTGGCTAGTCAGTCAGCCAGTATTAACAGCCTAAAGCAGCTGGCTGCAGCAGCACAGCTACCTCAGTCCAACCCAAGCAGCAGTGAGACATCTCAGAGCATTAGCACACTGGGGCCATCAACAGTCAATACCCAATCCTCTGACAAGAGGCCGAATCATATGAGTAGCCTCCACTCTCAGCTCAGCAACTCCTCCCTCACTAAGTCATCCACGCCAGCATTTGGAATGGGTAGCCTGTTAAGCTCTGCAGTGAATCCCCTTCTACCTCAGCCCCCACCTGGAAACCCCATATTTTCCAGCTCTCTGCCCAGTGTTGGCACCACCGTAGAGGACCTCAACTCTTTAGCAGCTTTGGCCCAGCAGAGGAAAGGCAAGCCGCCAAATGTCACTTCATTTGAACAGAAGAGCAGCTCTGATGAGGCTTTCTTCAAGCATAAGTGCAGGTTTTGTGGCAAGGTGTTTGGGAGTGACAGTGCCTTGCAAATCCACCTGCGCTCTCACACTGGCGAGAGACCATACAAGTGTAATATATGTGGCAACCGCTTCTCCACCCGCGGTAACCTGAAGGTGCATTTCCAGCGTCATAAAGAAAAATACCCACACATCCAGATGAACCCTTACCCTGTTCCTGAGCATTTAGACAACATACCAACAAGCACCGGCATTCCATATGGTATGTCTATGCCCCCTGAGAAACCTGTCACCAGCTGGCTGGACAGCAAACCAGTTTTGCCCACACTGACTTCCTCAGTCGGCATGCTGCTACCACCAACCATGCCGAGCTTGCCACATTTCATTAAAAAGGAAGATCATTCAATAGCCATAACTAGCCCTTCTGTTGCAAAGAGTGTCTCGGCCATTGCTGAGCCTTTAGCTAAAGGTAATGACGGAGCGTTTGAAGAGGGTGAAGGTGCAACTCTGCCTACCTCAAATGGGAGAACTGAAGAAGGCAGCCACTCCTCAGGCTTCATGACAAATGTGAGCTCTGCCTCAGAGAGCACTGCTGACTACACAACATCTAACAGCCCGCCGATGATGACCAACCCACTCATGCCTCTTATGTCTGACCAGTTCAAGGCTAAGTTCCCCTTTGGAGGCATCCTGGATCCTCTCCAGGGGTCAGAGACCTCCAAGCTACAGCAGCTTGTGGAGAACATTGACAGGAAAATGGCAGACCCAAACGAATGTGTCATCTGCCACCGGGTGCTGAGCTGCCAAAGTGCTCTAAAAATGCATTATCGAA
Source organism: Taurulus bubalis (assembly GCF_910589615.1). Taxonomy (NCBI): domain Eukaryota; kingdom Metazoa; phylum Chordata; class Actinopteri; order Perciformes; family Cottidae; genus Taurulus; species Taurulus bubalis. Next base: position 23,448,081 of record NC_136592.1, read on the forward strand.
CTCACACTGGGGAAAGGCCCTTTAAGTGTAAAGTCTGTGGCAGGGCGTTTACCACCAAGGGAAATCTTAAGACTCACTACAGTGTCCATAGGGCCATGCCTCCTCTGAGAGTCCACCACTCATGCCCCATTTGTCAGAAGAAGTTCACAAATGCTGTGGTTCTACAGCAACACATTCGCATGCACATGGGTGGACACATCCCCAACACCCCTCTGCCAGAGAGTTATCCAGAGTCCATGGTCTCTGACACTGGCTCATTTGGTGAGAGAGACATTGATGATATGGACAACTTCTCTGATGACAACTTTGAAGAAATGGAGGAAGGCCCAGACAGCAGTGTGCCAGACACACCTAGGTCAGCTGATGCCTCCCATTACAGTCTATGTAACTCACCAGCCCCCCTTGAAATGGCTAGCCAGGAGGAGCATGAGAGAAAAGGACAAGAGAATGCCCACAATGATGAAACCGAGGAGCTACAAGTCATCCAAATGAGGGCTATGGCAAATGGCTTAGTTGAGGGAGATTGCTTCACCAATGACTCCTCGTCTCTAGGCGAGGATGTTGAAAGCCAAAGCGCCGGGAGTCCAGCTGTGTCAGAATCTACCTCCTCCATGCAGGCGCCATCCCCCACTAGCATGCAGCCACAACCAAGCAAATCCCCTAGTCTCGAAGAAAGGCACCAGAGGGCCTTATCCTTGGAGCACACCACTGCAAGCCTCTTGCACTCTCACCCCTCAAACATTGGAGCACTGGACCTGACATCTCTCAATCCCTCAAAAGATCCCTTGGGCATGTTATTCCCCTTCCGTGAGCGTAGCATCATCAGGAACACATCCTGTGACATCTGTGGGAAGACCTTCGCTTGTCAGAGTGCCTTGGACATTCACTATCGAAGCCATACCAAAGAACGACCATTTATTTGCAATGCATGTAACAGGGGCTTCTCCACCAAGGGCAACCTCAAGCAGCACATGCTAACCCATCAAATGAGAGACCTGCCCTCACAACTATTTGAGCCGTCAAACACCAGCCTGTCCTGCAGTCCAACCCCTTCTCTCCTCTCTGTAGCCTCTCTTAACAAACCAGAGGTTAATGGCTTCTTCCATAGCCTCTACCAAGAACACAAGGAAATACCCTCTGGCATGGTCACATCATCAGCCTCCACCTCCCCAGTGCTTTCCTCTTCTGCGCCACGCAGGACGCCCAAGCAACACTTCTGCAACGCCTGTGGGAAGTGTTTCTCCTCCTCCAGTGCTCTGCAGATCCACGAGAGAACCCACACAGGGGAGAAACCCTTTGCCTGCAGTATCTGTGGCCGGGCCTTCACCACCAAAGGAAACCTCAAGGTAAATTTCGAAACATCCAGAAAACTGTTGACCTCCCAAACATTTGTGCGTGAGAACATGTTATGAAAAATCAGTCTCAGAGCTTCTATTTAGTTTTATACAGTGTGTGAGTGCACTCGGCATCAAGAGGTGATAATGTTGTATAATTAATGAGAGGAACAGCTCTCTGAGAAAACCTTTACCATTACCTTATAATGGAAAGGCTGAATCATGAAACTAATATGATTACTTGGTTCGCATTCCAGAATGTAATCAGCTAAGAATGATTCGGTGCACAGAATTAATTATCAGAGGCAATCATTGTGCACTAGGTCAGTCAGTAGTTTTCCACAACAGATTCTGTGGAAACTGTCACAGGTCTAAATCATTAAGAACGGCATCTTGCTCAATGATCTACAGAAACTTGGGCAAATTATGTGAACTTAATTATGTAAAACTTGGGATAATTACTTTTTACCACGTCCATCTCTAATCCTCAAGAGGAATTTGGGATGCATGTTAATTTTTTATTTTTAAAACGCTGGCTTTTGATTGACGATGGTTTTAAACATAGATATCTGCATTTGAGTTCCTCCGTTAAAGTACAGAGAAAAGTCTCTGAATTTTTTTGTCGTAGGTTGTACACAAATAACTGAAAACACAACCATTTATACCTTTTGGAGGATTATGAAGCTGGAAAAAAAAAAAATCTTTGTCATGTAAAGGGTATTGGCAGAGATGAAATGTCGCAATGAAACTGGACAGTGTAATTTAACCCCAAACCCGTGGTCCTCTTGTGAGATGAGCAAATTAAGGTTTAGATTAAACAGCATGTATCAGTCTTGCCAAAAAAAGATTTTTACACCATGCTGTTACCTCTTACAACATAAGCAACTAACTGGTCTGCTGCACACAGGGTGTGAAGCTATTTTAATTTGGAGTTGAGCATTATTATTATTTTTTCCATTGCATCATCTCATGTGCAGCTCTTGTGGCCAAGTTTGTAAACATCACTAATTGTCATCCCTCTCTTTGCTCTGTCCCTCCTCCCTCCCTTTTATTCCCATTCTCCCCCGCTCTCTCTCTCTCTCTCTCTCTCTTTCTCTTTCTCTCTCTCTCTCTGTAGGTCCACATGGGCACACACATGTGGAACAGTGCTCCCGCCAGACGTGGCCGCCGGCTCTCTGTGGATGGGCCAATGGCCTTCCTGGGTGCAAACCCAGTCAAGTTTCCCGAGATCTTCCAGAAGGACATGATGGCATCAAGGGCAAGCAACGGGGACCCGACCAGTTTCTGGAACCAGTACGCTGCAGCCTTCTCCAACGGCCTGGCAATGAAGACAAATGAAATCTCTGTCATCCAGAATGGAGGCCTCCCACCCATGTCAGGTGGCATGATGAATGGGGGTAGCTCTCCCATTGGTGGTCTGACCGGCAGCCTAGACAAGCTGCACAGCATGGAGCCCAACGCCGCTCTTGCTGGTTTGGAGAAAATGGCCAACACAGAGAATGGGGCCCACTTCCGGTTCACGCGCTTCATGGAGGACAATAAAGAAATTGTCACCAGTTAGAGAGAATGTCCTCAGTTGCGCACAGACACGTGAAGATGCCTGAAGGCATACTGTACACATATGTAGACAAACAGAAGAAAGAGACCAAGACAGGGACAAAATCAACTGAACTGCTTTGCTCGCCATTGAATCTTTACGAACACGAGTGTGAAGACAAGTTGCTTTTTTTGTACAATGTACATGTTATAGTTTTACGGAGCTTATTTATTAGTGATTATAACCTTGCTTGAAACCAAGTGGAAGCATTAACAGTTAGGTTTTTGTTTGTTTTAAAGCCAGAATGGGTATGTATGGGTGCTTAAAAAAAATGTGCTTTTGAAACTTAGAGTATCTGGGTAGATAACCTTACCTTGGCATTAAGTTATTTTCTGTCTGTAGTAGCTATAACCGAACTGTCGATGTTCATGTGATGCATTAGCCCTGTAATAAGCAAACAGACTTGCTGTAAATAATGTACACTGATCTTCTGTAGATGGTCTAACATCTGTGTGTTCATGCCCCCTCCCCTCATGCAAGCAAAACAATGAAATTCAGGCACTAAATGATGTGGTAGTTCCTTTCTTTCCAATTTACATTTACCTTTATTTTATTTAAGGAAGACAAAACATTGAAGTTTGCTACATTTCAAGGGTTTCTTTAGTGTTAACTTTTGTTGTTACTGTTTCTGTGTATTGTACTTTCTACTTTTTATTTACTTCCATATTTTTCCCTCAATTTCTTTTATGTTGCTCGTATTTTGGTATTGTTGAAAGCAAGACAGAAGGGAACATTCGGTGTGGCCCATTTCCTGGCTTTTGGAACTGAGACAGCCAATCAAATGAGCAGGATTCTCCTTCAGTTTCTCAGCTGGATTTCCACGTTGCTGCTATGTCCCAGCATCCTCACTGACATCAAGTGCAAAGTTATGTGTTGAAGCTTCTGTAAATATGTTCAGATGTGGAAATAAAAACTCCCTCGTAAGAAAATGTACATAAAGCTCACACAAGAGAAGTCCATCACGGCCAGAGGACAAAATGATAGTGTTTTTATAAATATAAATATATATTAGGTTTGACAACCTTCGGACTGTTACATGCACTTTCTTGGAAAGTTGGAAGATCTTTATGGGTCCAGTTTCTCTACACTTTAATACCTACTAACAACTAAGATACTGTAATTCTTTACTCTAATAATCAAATACATCAGTTTTCCAAAAGAAACATTGTGCGTGTGTGTGTGTGCTTTTATTCCCATCTTTATTTATCCTACCATTGGAACTATACTGGCAATTATTGTTCACGCATCAAACGTTGACAATCATTTGAAAGAAGAGCAGAAAATAAAATAACTTTTTGACTTTGAATATTGTGTGCTTACGGCCGCCGTGCTGCTCTGTTCCGTTTCACCGACAAGCAGCAGAAGCAGAACCGGGGGCTTGGATGCAGTCATTAATGGTGTGAGCTTCCCTGCTCTTTGATTTAAAGTGATTGCAATTTTAACCTCATCATTTCCGCCTGCCATTCCTTGATGTCGCCTATTAATTGCTAATCCTCGGAATCAAGTAGATTCGAGGCGTTTTACGCGGAAAGGAAAAGGTTTCCTTCTCCCACCAATGTATGCACGTTCACCACATCGCAATAAAAATAATAATAGTCTCAGCTGGAAAAACATGTCATTTAGTCTGCAGACGGAATTTAAGCAGACACAATCCCTCTTTCCCTTTTGTAAAATGTACTTTTCCATTAAGAATGCGACGATCTGCCCATTTGCCATAAAGCCAAAAGAAGTTGACAAAACGATAACACGGTTATCCGGATAAAGCCTTTGACGGCTTTGAAGGCATTTGCTTTGCTTCTTTTTTTTGGTATCCAAACCGAATTTTTTTTCCCCTTTTGTATTTCAACAGCTGCATTTAATTTAACAGATCGTTGCACATCCTGCAATACAGGATCTGTTAATTTATGTCCAGCATCCTCGGCGCTCTCCCCTCCTCTCCACAAAGCCGAAATCCCCAATATTTACGTTTTATATTTCAAGACGTCGAAGCTAAATGATCCTTGCCCACAGTGCCGGTTTTATTTTTAACAGTCACATCTGTTCCCATAAGCTTTGTTTGTGCAGCACGTCGGCTTCCTGGGAGATTCCTTCAAAGGACGGAGAGAAAAATACAACTGCTCCACCTTGTTACTGCTCTGTTAATTATGACAAATACTCCGTTCATATTTACAAGTTTTACTTCCACTTATATTTAATAGTCTGCCTTTTTTCTGCTTGATCTTTTATTACTTATTTATAATTATTATAATAATAGTAATTATTATTATTATTTCAGTTATTATTTCCAAGACGTTATTTCTAATGTTTAATTTAATTAAGCATATAAGTAATATTTACATTATAAATTATTACAAATTAGATTCCAACATATTGAAAACTTCAGTGTTGCAGGACTTCTTCAAGACTCGGCTCAGTGAACCAAATAGCCTATATGTACATGTATATGTATTGTTTTTTCGATAAAAACAGAGTCCTCATTTTTTTTTCTTCTGTGGGCTACTAACAGGTGGGAAACATAAATAAACAGGACTAAACATGCTTTATCTCTGTGTGAGTAGTTCCACCACAAAGCACGGACTGGGCCATTCCCTCTCGGTTCCTCGCTAAAGTATCGATTGAGCTGTGCAGTATTACAGAAACACTTGAATCTCAGGTGGCAGAAATGTGTACAATTGATCTCTTCCACTGTGGCTCCCAGCAGTGGCTTTTTGCTCCACAACACAGAGCACCACAGGAAGAGCCCCGGCGAACACACTGAAACACAATCGCCACAGACTAAGAAGGGCTGTCCCAGTCGGCCCCGTTCACTGTCACAATGTGTTGTTGTGCTGTGAGTCTCATCCACTGCAGCTATTCTGAGAATGTGCTTTCAGGGTGCAGAGAATATACGCTTTATGGTATAAACACACTCATAGGAGAGATGAATTGCATCTTCCCAGCCTGTGCACAAACACGCTCCTGCATATTTACATTTGTTTTATCTAATTTGTTTTTATTTTACTGTTGGTTATTTTTCCCGCAGTCCACGCTAAATGGCTTGAAGGCCTTTTACTGCAGTGTCTGGAGAGGATGGGAACATTACTCTCTTTAGCTGTAAGCCACTCCTGTCCACTTACTGTACACTTGAAGGTTCATTAAAGGCTTTGCCTTAAGTAAGGGCTGTATGCACAGCTGCCACATTGCAAAAATAAGATCATTGGTTTCCAGTGTAACTTCACTTGTACAACATCTACATCTACCTTATTCTCTTTTGTTTTGTCCAAATAGTTTTGATGGGTCATATATTTTGCATGAATGGCTTTATGGAAATAAAAATGTAAAAAGAAAAACAGCACACCCTATCCACGTAACTAAAAACTGGGGATACTTTTTACTCTAAATTAAATTGGTTGAGAAACAATTATGAGCTCTACACCTTCTAGCAAGTTTAGATGGTGTGTGTGTGTGTGTGTGTGTGTGTGTGTGTGTGTGTGTGTGTGTGTGTGTGTGTGTGTGTGTGTGTTCACTCTAGTCAGCCAATAAAAAAGAGCAAAAAGAAAGTAACTGTTTCTGGACAGCAGCAGGATGGGCATTTCATTTCAGTAGAATATGTTTCATATACGTCTTGTTTACCCTCCAAAGAGCTCGCGTGTGCAGGTCGGTTGGAGCTGAAGCTGCACGGATACAATCTTCGGAAGCTGGAGACATCTTCTGGTTTTTGCTGTCAGCCCTCCTGAGTCGATACAAACCGTAGCCTGGGGCCCGGCCTGGACTCCCCACTGAGGTTCTGGCCCACTGCGGTGCGATCAAAGACCCGCGGAGAACAATGGTGAGCCTCATTTAGCCGGACGCGGTTCACTTTACCCCAGATGCACCGCCACACCTGCCCACACTGTCAATCACATTCAGGTGACGGACCGGCTCAAAGGCCGACTTCCTGCAACAAAATACTTCTCCGGTGCTTCACAGTCTAAATCAGTTGAATCCCTGAAGTATTAATGTGAAATAACATATGCTTCTCTCAGATGCATTTTTTATAACGCCTTTAATTTCCCTGACATGGCCTGCAATTGTATTTCATTGTACAAAAAAAGGGATTTTCATATTTGTATAAGCTGTGTCACCCTAATTTGCGTTGTCATTTTCCTCCAGCTATTTCATGCTGGTTTTATCTTCCTGTGGTTGTCGTCGTGCTTCCTGTGGAAAATGGATCCTGTCTGCAGCGTGTACACAGCTGGTTTGAAGACAAGACCTCCAGATTGTAAGTACAAACATGGGGCAGGATTTTTCAGGCCTGTACACTCTCTCAGTTACCACAGACGAGCAAGCAAAGTCTTCTAGGAAATATCCATCCTGCTGAAAACCAGACACTTTGTCATTCTGCTCCTGTTTGCTCTCCATTGAAGTTGTTCTTTGGTCTTATGAGATTGTCTTTGCATGGTTTATTTTTTATGGCATAGCAATCTGGAGACTTTCCAAATGTCAAGGTCATTTATCTTGCAATTCATCCGCTCCTTGGCTTTGTGTGGTGAGAAAGAGAGGCACAGGCACATATTGCGTTTCATGACCTATTGTGTCAAATGATCACCCAGACAAACAGGTGGGAGCCCTAATGTGAGCTCCTCGTGGAGCAGACTCCCCAAACTCAAGGCTCCCTGGCCCATTCTTTAAGGCACTCATGCTTGCAGAACATCCACAGTGTTCTGTTTCCCTCATCGTCAGATGGGAACCTTCAGGGATGCTAATAAATGTACAGTGAGCGTTTGTCTCACGCACAGTGCTCCTGCTATCTGCGGCTCCCAGTTTATCATCACCACTGAAATTGCAAGCCCGTTTTACTGGGCTTTTACTACAAGGGGGACATTTATCCCATTGTGATGCTAATTCTTTCAAATTTGATGTCTATGGTTTGTTCTTTCAGGTCAGGATAGGTTTATGATACTGGGTCTTTTGAGAGAGTACAAGCACCTTTTTTGTAATCACGGAAAAACCTGCAGTCAAAGGTTGTACTCATTGCCCCCTGAAGGCAAATTTAATTTAATGTGCATTTCCATTTTAAGATGAATCACGTTTCTTTGGTTTTTTTTACAGTAGAAAGGAGACAGATCGTCTTTCTTTGGTTTTAAAGAACAGCTTCGAGATTAAGTAGGCTGATTGTGGCCCTTTCACCATCAGAATTACGGTTGGTAACCCTAGCCAGGGCTGTCTGCTCTGGGGCTGAAACACACACAGAGTTGGGGACACTGTCTGTTAATGTCATCTTACAGATTCAATTTCCTCATCGCAATCTTACCTCGAGTCCCACAACCTATGACACATATTCTTATTCTTTCTCACAGTGTCAAAGCATGCTAGTGAGATAGAAATATATTCTACTGACGCGGAGATATTGATATTGAGCTTGAAGATGGGGTGTCAGAGTGACTAGGAAGAAGCCCTTCAGCCGCTTGTCAGGTGTGTTTGATTCCATAGGTGTCCTGAGTTTATTGAATTTGTCATTTTCGGCCTGGGAGTGAAAAGGGCACCTGTGTGCTGCCGTAAGCCCCCCGCGCCAAGACCGCCACCCACATCACCCGATGACAGCTGATGTGCACGGACAACCCTGAAGCTGTTGGTTGGATTTTTTTTGTTTTTGTTTTTTGAAAGCAGCCCGTCAGCCTCCGCGTACATTATTCATCAGGGAAACAGCTGAAAGGATATTTACTATGTCAATTTTCTCATAAAAGCCTCCTCAGGCACAAAAAAGTCACCCTTGGTTACAACAAGAAAAACGGAGCTATTTCAGAGACCGGTTCAAATTGAAGACTGTTGTAGTTGTGGATACCGGCCACCCACCCACATCAGTGCTAGATCAAAGCAATGGCCTGCTACAGTGGCTGAATATTCAGTGACGTTATTGGAGTGTGATAGGTGCTTCTACTCAGCCCCTGACTGTGGGAAAATGAGGAAGGTCTGATAAAGATTGTGTTGTGTTCTACTGTCTTTTATGGGATTCTGGGCGCTGTCCAGTGTATCTAACAGGTCAAGATCACAGCTCTACCACCCACTCCTTACTCACTTCTTTAGGTCGGTTTTCTCATTCGACGTCTTGTCGTAGGCAGGAGGAAAATGGTTTCCTCTGTGAAATGTGTAATCAAATGTAAGATAAGAAATGTATTAGGTCATGGCAATTCCCACAATGTGCTGTGTTTGACATGGAGATGTGTGCATGTGTGTGTGTGTGTGTGTGTGTGTGTGTGTGTGTGTGTGTGTGTGTGTGTGTGTGTGTGTGTGTCTGCTTTGTGTATAACTCAGTTGCACCACCAGAGTTACGTAGATGTTTGCCTCCCACTGGGTCTGCCAGCACTAAAACGGCGTCACTCATCGGATTAAAGCATCCACTAAATGGCATATGTTATGATGACATGACGACATGATTTCATGCACGTGTAAGTGTGTGTGTGTGTGTGTGTTTTATAATGTGACGCCGCTACCTTTTTGTACATGCCTTACTCATGCTCAGTTAAGTCTGTGCCACCTGTGATTAATAAGAGATATCTCAGATCCAGCAGGTTAATGTTTAATCAATCACCTGGGAGAGAAGCCTCTAAATGGCCTAGTTTATTTTTAACCACTGCATCACATTAAATGCACGGAGGTTTTTATGCAGCCAAACCTCATTATTTTTGCTTTCAGCTAATGTTTATCAGTCCGTGCTGAGAATATTTTAACACAGGGCCTATATGCTTGTTTTACTTTCTGGAAAAAAATTAAGAAATGTTTCAGCTATCAAGAACATAATGTTGTGAAATGAAAGGACAGAATGAAGTGATTTTAAGGACTCAAATATCACAGAGCAAGGTCAACATGTACAGTAAGTGACAGTGGGAAATTCCAGCTCATATCAAAAAGTGTTTTACAGCGATAGTGGGGTTATTTAGTTTCTTTACCCCAATCTGTATAGTAATATTTGTAACACTCACTGTGCGTTTCCTTTCCCCTGTGAGCTGCTACTGTGTGACTTGGCTGAAGCCCTTGTGCTATGAAATCAACACCCCACTCAGCAATAATGCTCTCTGAGGCTTGGCCCGTTTACGAAATAATCGATCCAAATAAAAGCAGCAGATAAAATTGACTGACCCTCATATACTTAATTATTGCAGCTATTTGACCAAATAGCATTTTTCAGGATGCTGTGTGTCACAGGCCATCAATATTCCTTTAATCGCTGTTAGTTATTGCCCTACTTTGTTACTGCTGTGGATGGCCAGTCTCCAGTGGTCAGTCTGGCCCAGGGCAGTGAGGGAATGAGATGCTAAATGGTTGCGCAAACAATTTGATTATGCTGTTTAATTCCCGTCATATAGATCTGCTGGGCCTGCTGATGCACTCATTTCTGTGAGACTGTACAGCAGAGTGCTGACCTGCCTACCTCACACCACCGGCCCTGAAAGAGCTGTTTTTTCCCTCTGTGGCCTGTGGATCGATAGAGACTGCTCCCTGGGCATGGACCAGTGTCTTCACCTCTTACCACTAACATCTCAGCTCTTGTGTGATGGAGCACTGTTTAACATCCAGTCAAATGTTTAAAACTTCTGGCATGTTACGTTTGCCCAAGGAGAGTTGAGGGTTAACTCTCTCTCTCTCTCGAAACAGAGCAAGGGAAAAATGAGAAATGAGCAGGGCAAGCTCTCAGGCCCAGTTGCCCAGTTCCCGAAATTAACATTTCAATTCAAAACCAATAATAACGCATTGTGTCTGGCATGAATGAGTGCTGCTGCAAAGGGAAGGCGATACCTCCTGTTCCTGTGTCAATGAAAAAGCTCCTTCATCTTCTGCTAAAGGGCCCACACAGTCTGAGGTCAGCCAGTCAGCCTTGGTTACACTGCACAGGCATGCCTGGGTGGACGGCTCGAGCTTCCCGGTGCCTTTACAAAAGCCAGGAACTACAAGTACACACACACACACACACGCACGCACGTAGACATACATACACACGCACATGCATTCACAGAAACACTCATGTCATGCTCCGACTGTGGTTGATGGCTCTCAAGTACTGCCAAAGAGTACTTAGCACATTGAAAGAAAAGTACACTTTGTGTTCTCCGAAATGAGTTGCAGTAACTAATTGTGATATCATATGACCATTTCAGCCTCATCCCCATATTATAATTTGAAACATTATAATTGCATGCAGGTAAAGAATCTATATACGTGCATGCTCCTTGCTTTTCCATCTGCTGGTCTGTTGGGGCTGCATTCACACAGTTGTGACACCTTATCTGCGAGATATTCAATCCAAAACATGTTATATCTCGAGTGTACATACTGTAAGTCTCTGTTCATGTCAGACCCTCTGATATGCTCACTGACAGGAGATCTCAGGAAGTCAGAAGGGGCCACAATTGAACACACTGCGTCGGGGGGGTTTGGGGCATCTTGGCTTTTGAAACGGGATTGGGAGCCAGGCTCAGTGGCTCTGCCAAGAAGGTGTCAGAGCCAACCTCTCCTACATGCTCCCCTCCATCAGAGAGCAGATTACCAGTCTGGGAGGTGAGAGAGGGGGACACAGGGCAATTTCAAGAGAGCACTGTGGCTATTTCTACTGAGACTGAAGGAGTGCAAGAGCCTATCTGCTAGCTGTCTGCTCCAAGCGATGCGAGCTGTGTTAGTCTGAGTGATTTCTTACATGTACTGCACTGTGTACAGGCTGGAGGCTTGTCTGGGTGGGGTAATCTTCCACAGCTGATCTTTCACTTTGTTATGCTAGCATTAAGGGTGTTTTAAAAACAATAAACACAATGCAATAATAGATAAATATGGTAAATACCAAACTGATAACAGCACTTTAAAACCAGTATATATTCTAAAATAAAAGTGGCAAGCGATTTTAATAAGAAAATAAAAGATGTGCAAGGGTGTTTGAAATAGTCCTGAGGATGTGAGAGTCAGAGTCAGTTAGTGGGGTCCCAGGATTTGTTGATGAACCCTATGCACTATTCACTTGTGTCAGACAGAAGAGAAACACAATTTCAAGTCTTTTGTATGCCTGCAGCACGACTATTTACTATTTGGTAATCACTGAAATGTGATGTGGTATCCACCTAAGTATATATGTTTGTACTTTTTTATGATTAACCTTATAATAGGCTTGACAATTATATACTGATACATGAGTACACGATCAAATATGATGATAAAGACATCATAGTCGTGATTTTTATGTTTGCGTATGAACTATCTCAAAAGTTGCGGCAGCGATGACATCATTACTCCCAGCGAAGAGGCCAGCCCCACTAATAAGGCGCTGCTGGGATTGCTGCCCGCTTAGGTTGTCAATGAGTCTGTCTTGATCTGAGGATTAGGCCAGTCGTTCCAATTACAGCCTGGTGCCTTGAGGTTTGTCAGGCATTGACACAGACTCCTGTCGATGGCCCCGTTGCATATTCCAAGACCCCGCTGAGTGACAGGCGCCGGCGCGCCAAGAGACCATGGCACACTGTGAGTGTGTGTGTGTGAGAGACATGTGATGTGTGTGCATAAATGTCTGTACGTGTCTATCCCATATCATTAGTTTCTTATCCATGCCATAGCTCTCAGCTGAAAATGAACCTGTCCTACTTTATATATATACTAGTGCGTGTGTGAGTGTCTCATTTCCATGGCAAAGATATTGACTCCTAATGACAGTCCATCCTACACACATTAAGGAGTAAGAATGCAGGCACAAGCCTGGTGATGTATCAGTTAGTCATGCATCCTATCTGGCGGTCTGTTACAGAGAGTATTGATAATTTAATACAATACAGAAAAGAAAGAGGCACACTGTTGATCACTTTATGGATCTTTGACAAACCAACCGTTAGACAACAACCACCTACCTCATAGCAAAACTGCAAGAAATAAAAGGGAACCTCCACCGACCATAATATACTCTTGGATTGATATCATCACACTATGTATTCCTGGGATTATTTTGTGATCAAATACTGTTATTATTTTGTATTTGTTTTCAGCAACCTGCCTCCTCTATTTTCCTACATTGGAATGTATAGTACAGATGCTAGGCTTTCAGGAAATAAACACATTTGAAATGTGATCAAAATATGGGGGAAGAAAAATCTGTCACCACAAAGAAAAATGTGAGGGAGCAAATTGACAACCTCCCTGGAAAATAAGGAGGGTATTTACATCTGTTCCTCTCGATGATGGACTCCACCTGTGTGATTGCAACAACTTCAGTGAAAATGGCAGATTGCACTGGTCATATCAACACCAAAACATGATATTTACTGTTGATGATTTTTCTTTATTGCACAGATGGACTGCAGTTTCACTCTCACTGCATCCGTCTAAGTTTGACGAATATAAAAAAAAACATATCACCAGACAACATTTTTATTGTTTGTTTCTTAACTGCATTTTTTTTTCTTACCTTCCTGATGCCAAAATGCATACAGAGATATTTCTAGCATGTAGCAGGTAAAAGATTGGTGTGCCTTCGAAGGAAAAACATGTGTATGTACAGCTCGGCCATGAGTCACAGGGAGCAGGTTTGTGCTCTCAGAGCAGCACTCAGTTACTTGACATGGTTTAGCTGGACTCAACCACCTCTCATCTGATCATCTCTACTAACTTAGCCCCCCCTCGCTACACACACACACACACACACACACGCACACGCACACGCATGCACACACACACACACACACACACGCACACACAAGCTTGTCGCCTGGGAGGCCAGCAGTGACTTTACACCCACAGAGGTGGGTCATGTGACACAGACTGCTGTGTCCCACGTTTGATACTCAATATTCACCACCTGGTGTTATTTACATGCCATTAAACGAGAGATGGTTGCTGCCCTCACTGACTCTATTTATCTGATTATCTGATTGATCTCTTTGTGTGTGCTGGACTAAAAAATGTTATCACATTAACCCCTCAGAAATAACATCCTTGCAATATTTTTTATTACATAGCAGTTCTTTCCTCCATTTTTGCCTTTGTGTAATGTTATCCGCACGCAACGTTAGAAGGTTGTAATTAAATATGAATGGAGCGCTGTTGGTTGCCCTGCCAGTTTGTTTGGTTGAGTGCTGGCCAGGGGAGAAAAGCTCATCAAATCAGTTGTGTTGGTGTCATTCTACACTCCTATAATGCTTCATGACAGGGAATCTCGGTGGTCCTGTGTAAAAGGGGGCTGGGAATCACCTGTATTTAGAGTTAATGGATTCGAAATAACTCACAAGCTCACACTTTAATGAACGTTGGGTTGATGAAAAAAAGAGGGGCCCCCATTCCCTCTTGTCCCCGCATTGCATGAAAAACATTTTCAAATTGCATACTGGCACAGATAATTCACTTATTCTGTGTAATTGGATGCTGACCAGGGTTAATATGTAGGGTGTCATTAAATGGAAATGTAGAGTTGTAAAGGGGGACTGTATGATACAGGGAGTCTTTTCTATAGAGCTGCCCCTATAGAGCTGATTGTGAGCTCCTTCTTCGAGCTGGCAGGGACCTTCTTTATTTGAGGCAACTCAAGCATGAATTCTGCAAGGGAAAGATTGGGGACAGTTATATTCACTTCTGTTTGTTGCCCAGTTGAATGAACTGACCTTTAAGATAAAGGGAATCTCTTCAGCAAGTCAGGTGAAGAAAGGGCCGCACAAATAGGGCAGATGTGGTGAAAGGAACTTTTTAAATTCAACAGTGAAGGAGGGCTGCTAGACCATGGATAGTTAAAAGACTGTTGTCTGCTAGTAACCCGGCTCTGCCACCATGACAATGCCACATGGGAGGAGGCACTCACTGTGGACGCTCCTTATTTTGATTCAAACAAGATTGAATGCAAGGGAATTAGCTTTTTTTTTCTCCCAATTTTATTTTTAACGCAACTGTTGAGTGAAACTCCTGTGATCCTTCAGAAAATGATTTTGGTCTTGGGAATGCAGCAGCGGAATAATGCAGGGTAATCTCGAGACTGGTTAATTAAGTTGCTCCTTCAACCTCCATTCATGGGAAGGCCTGTAATTAGTCTTCCGAAAGCAAAGGTATTTTCTTCGCATGGGTCAATTTGAATTCCTCCTGACTCCAATGGAGAACGCTGAGCTTCTTTGGCTTCAGGAGAGGCCCATAACCTGCATTCTCCCAGTGATAGCAACACTGTAAAACTTAACCAAACGGTTAAATGTGTCCTAAAGAAGAACCATTAAAAGCAGAAGAATGTGGAAGTACAGTCAGTAATAAAAACAACAAAATGAACCCTATTGGTTGCAGCCCACTTTTTTTTGTTTTGCTCAGTTGTCTGGTGTCGGCTGGGCTGCGCCACGACTCACCAGCTTTGCCACCTACAAAGAGGGCAGACTCCGGGCTGCCTGGGTACTTTTGGTGAGGAAGTTAATCATATACCTCAGAGAAACGCGACACAAGAAAAGCGGTGTTTGTAAACCTTCCCCCACGGCTCTGCCCATAATTGGCTCTACAAGTGACTGCCTCGGCTTCCTGTCAGCATTATATCTGTGTTCACACCAGCCCAGCTGGTAAGACATTTGTTCCTTGGAAACATGGCTGCTGTTTTGATCTTTGGACTGTGAAAGCAAAGTAGCTCTCTCAATGGTAGTAATGTGGGGAGGATTTTCCAGGCTGTGGAGGAAGCCAGGCAAAAATGTCCTGCTGCCTCGGCCTCGGTGTGAAGAACAGCACTTTGGTAATGTTGTTGGTGCTCGCTTTGCTCTTTTGTTGCATCTGCTTTTGGATGTTTAATCAGTGATTGAATGCTCTGTGTGAAACACAATACACCTGTACATCAGATGCCCTTTGGTTGGCCTATTTGTTTCGGCTTTTCCATTCCCTCTATTCTCAAAATACTTGCATCTTTTACTTCTGTAAAAGTTGAAATACCACAAAGTAAAAAAACTCAGTTACGAGTAGAAGTCCTGCATTCAAAATGTTACTTTTACTTTTACTCTATACTGTCAAATGTAAAAATATTATGTTTTATCACTATATTATCATCCATAGCACCCTTTCAGCTGTTATTGACATCTGAATGGGGGGGGGGGGGGGGCACATTTGGTGGTGGGTAGTTTAATCTAAATTGATGCATCATCATTTCCCCAAATAATTATATGTTTTTGATTTGGAATAATGGAGTTTTTCTCTGAATTTTTAGCAAAGTTTTAAGTAGAATAATAACTGTTATTACTATATCAAGTATATTGTAATCAATAATAATACTAAGCCATGTGTATTGTATTTTTGTGCATAAGATCATTTGAGTAAATTTGACATTGCATCTTATTTTGAAACTTCCTTCAAATATCCTTTGAAGCAAATTTTGAGAAAAAAAAGAAAAGAAAAAAGGAGCAGAACAAAGAAACGAGGACCAGACATCTTTGTGGCATGTCTTGGCTGTACACAGATTGTTATTAGGAGGAAGCAAGGGTGCAGGAGCGGAACTTCATTTTGAACCTGACACATGGCAAGAATCTGAGATTAAAATTGTAAATGTTAAAATACTGCTGGTGACACCTCGACGTGTGGAGGGATGTGACTTCCTGTGCAGCTGTCAAGAAACACTTCCTAGCACCTTCCAAGCTAATACTGCTGCCGTGCTCGTATCTGCACCTCAGCTCTGCTAATAGAGCATGCAGGGAAAATGGAAAACACTTGGAATATGCTCATACTTAATTACAGTAACCCTAAAATCAGAGGTTGATGATACATTTGTAATAGTAGCAATGTGTATAGTACACACAGACCTTTTTCAGAACACATCTCTTTGATTTCAAAGTGGACTTTAATTGTGTTGGATTCCTTTTGCTAAAAAAAAAAAGGCATACGTTAAATGATGTTCATGACATTATGATGGATATATTTTTCTCTGATTGTTGATTAATACAGGATGCCTTTGAGTGTTGCATCATGTGTTTGTTGTTCTTTTGAAGGGTTTGTGGGTTTCTGACATATATCTCAGCCAGGTACCAGGAGGAATAGCTCAAGTTGCAGCCACTGAGGCCACATGTGTAGTGAAGAATCGCTTCTCTTCACTTCTCCCCGGATGGACTTATGGCTGAATATGACTTTTCTGGCTGGTTCTGCCATTTGTAGACAGGCTAGATTTCTTTGGGATTTTTTTTTTTTCTGGGAAAACCACACTCTGATGAACATCCTGCCCAAGACATTTAATTGTGGCTGCTCCATTTTGTGCACAAGCAGTTCTGTGCCTTTTTAGGACTTGTTTATTCAAAAGCGTCCACATGTTGATTGTAACCTTATTTTTTTCCCCTTCCTTTATCCCAGTCACGTTTTTCATGGGTTTAAAAAACCTTGTTGGAGAGGGATGGGAAAGCACATGTATTCTGGTTGAGATATTTCATGTATTATTTATTCCATTTATTTGTTCTTTAACTGTAATCTACCATGAACTACTTTTTACGTATTGATCATTTCCCGCCAAGTAATTTATGTCATTTATCAAACATCTTAGCACCATATGCTATAGTATTTACAGTCATTTTAACTCTCTCACAATTTTAACAATGATAAATGAGCACAAGCAATACTTTGAATGCACGAGGGGAAGCCTCAGTCATATATAGCAGTGGGGGCAAAGCTAGATATTGACTGTGTGACTCCACACTGATGTCTCCTGTGACTGTAGGCTTTTGTCTTCTTCTCCGCCAACGTGTAGTCGTAATTGAATTGTAAACAACACCCACCATGTTATTATTTACTGCCCTTTGCTGCTCAAACCATTCAACCAGCCACCACCTCTGCCACTGGAGCTAAGCTCTGAGTCACGTTGACGTGTTACCTAAAAGGCAGTGAGAACAATATATGGCCAGCTCATCCATAAGTCATGGCATTTTGGCGCAGCACCGGTGCATCAAGCAGAAAGGGGCTTTATGAATGGCACAAAGTCTGTGAATGATAACGGCCATTAATATGTCCATTGATAGTCACCACATTCATGCCACATATCAAATCCCCTTTGAATGAGATCAGTTCCCTCCTGTCAGAGCCCATTAGATCCGTCCCACAGCCCCAGTGGCCAGCTGACAGGGGAGAAACCCTAGCCCCAGCCTAGCACCATTAGCATTAGAAAATGAGCAATCAGCTGGAATGAAGCGCAAGAGGAGGGGGGACTCTCCAAACTTTAGTAATGATACCCGACAGATACAACACAAAATGTAGCACCGTCAGAGAGGCACTGGGCTCCACACACAATACAAATGCTGCACTGATGCTTACACCACCATTGCTGTTTGTTGACTTCAAATATTTGAAGAGAATATATTTGTAAGTTTAGTAAATGTCTTATCGTTGGTTATGACTCTTTTAAAGGCCCCAGAATTCAACTACTTCCCTTCCACTGAAAATGTTCTGGCTGCTCATAGAAAATTGTGTTGAACCTCTTTGACTTTGCGAAATAATTGAGTTAAAACACTCGATAAAACATTAATTAGCTTAGCAGTCTGGAGCAGATAACATAGATAAAACCCTATGTAATTCATATTGATTAGAATATGCACATTGAGCGTAACCTCTTAAGACAAGTTTTCCTTATTAAATGGACACAAAGCCGAGGTCATTATTCGTACAAAGAAAGATCGCTTTAGATTTTATCTTTTCACATAAAAAGGTTTGATTGGATTTCTTTCTAAGGAAGCTGCACAATCTATTTTATTCTGGTTTGATTGTATTACCTCTTAATTAGTTTGTATATTGAGTAGAACAGGCCTTATTGATTTGAGGTGCATTCATTTGCATTGCAAAAATCCCCTTTAATCCAATATAATCTCATCCTTACTCAAACACAGCAGACTGCACCTTTGAGTCTCTCTTTCCCTCCTTGTTTTCCAGTTCCTACTTTCTGCTTGGCACTGGGTTAATATAACCTCTTGGTGGAAAGTAGAGATGACTCTGTGTTTACGCAAAATAAGTTTCCTAAATTTGGCTTTTTATTTAACGATAGTTGCATACAAATTCTGAGTATCTCATGTCAAGAATTGCACGTTGTTGTGTGGAAATTCACACGTTGAGCGCAATAACGAGCTGTAGTATTTTCATGTGGCTGTGTTGTGGGGTTTTATTTCGAGCTGTTTCACCGAATGATCGGCATTGTAGGTGTTGTGTGTAAATCTGCTTCTGAACACCCATAAAGCCGACGGAGCCTTGACACACAGAAATCAGCATTGGAGGCGTCAAATCCCTCCCACCCGTCCAGTGCACAGCAGCAGGCTTAACAATTGTCTGTAATTAACCTCACCTGAACTTTAATGGCCCACCTCCGGGACCAAGGGCCCCGGCTGTGTAAAATTACTGTCACACATGGAGCTGAGGGGGAGCCCTGCCGCAGCGGGTGTGTTCCACTGAGACAACTGAGAGGGAAATGGACCCCTGTGTAACACCTAATACCACCAACACCATGTCAGAGCGCTCACAGACATGTTGGGGGTGGAGAGTGGGGGCTGATGGTTTGGAGATGCCCGAGCAAAGAGAAGCCATCTGAAAATGCAGATAAGATACATTTTTGGCAGAAGGTGTTTTATTTTGTGCTGTTTTATTTTATTAGTGCCATTGCTCTCTTTCCAATCACCATCTTTTACTATATGATGATAATTCATGCTAATGCTGACTACCCAGTTTTTTCTTCTGTTTATTTAATAAACGCAACGGTTAAGGTGTTGGTTATGTCATGTTGAGGCAACCAAACTACTTGCTAGGGGAAGATCCCCCTGAAGGTTACTAGAAACCAACATTAACTTTTGGTGGTAGACAGGATGCAAACCATGGTCTCATGATGTCAAAAACACTCTATTTGCCATCGACGCTTTCTGTCGTGGTTTTGGAAAAGAAAGTTTCACAACTGCAAGAGGTTACCTGTCGGAAAAAACGTAAATATTCTGCAGGTCATCAATGCTCTTATTTTTCTGGTATTTACTTGAATGGGGCTACATACACCAAAGGCCTCTGCTTAAACACACAGGTTCAGTGTGCAGAAAATTAGCCATGGATTCTAATTGTCAAATATAGAACCATTTCTTACCTAAGAAAAGTACAATATTTTAATTCTAAATATTTCAGAGAACGTTTAAATTGGAGAATATGTCTCAGATTATTCAACAATCTGATTAGATTACATTATATATATGTATATATATATATATATATATATATATATATATATATATATATATATATATATATATATATATATATATTCATAATTATGCAATACACTTGCCTATATTATTAATATATATCAACTCCAATGTGATGATCAATATAAACTCTGTTTTCACTGCTGCACCAACTGTGGAACGGCTGTGAGATTCAGGGCTGACGAGCTGTTGCCATGCAACATATGCTGCGATAATATCAATAATGTCATACTTAATTATACTAGACTGTGTGAGGACAGTGTCTTGCTCAACGACATGTCACCAGACCAATACTGTGCTTGAAGGCCTGCTGCTCTCTTTATCATCTTCTCCGAGCCTCTTCGGCAGTCCTCATACAACAGCTGCATGCAGCTACCGAACATTTGGCAGTGTGAACATGTTAATACTGATCTGAATCCCGTGTGTGGCACGTCTGAGCCCTGGGCTCTCGGTGGAGCAGGCGGGTGGGGAGCAGATTTCTGATTGATACAGTGAGTCTGAAGTCATCCAGTCGCCCTTTGGTACACTGAAGGCAAGTTTCCGGCAGGGATGTTCTCACAGTGTGTGTCTGTGTGTGTGTGCTCATTTGCCCAGTGGCTGAAACACACGCAGAGGGGTGAGTCATAGCCGCTATCTTAGGATCAGACACTTCAAGTGGGTTCTGGGTTCACCATCAGGCCTGATGTGTTAACTGCCATGGCTCAGTGATACAGTGAGGAGGCCCAGAAACGTCTACACCGCTGTGTAATTTAAATTTTTACTTCATTTTAATGTTTCACATGGAAGAGTTGTGCCTAATGTTTTATATGGCTGTGTTCCCTGCCTGTCTTTTATTCTTTTATTCAAACAATACTGTATTGTTTAGGATTTTAAAATCCATTTCCAACAAAATACTGTAATTCAGCAAAGAGTAGATTATACGATACTCTGGTGGGAATACAGTCCCATCAATAAAAGATGCTGATAGTATACATATGTTATTGTCAATATTTCACATTTACTATTTTATTTAATTCAGAGTGGCTCAAACAATACAATGGGCAATGTGTATTACAATTCTTAACTTCTACTAAAGTAAATTAAAGTTGAAAAGAAAAGAGCTGTCTTAAATAGTTTATTTTTATTTTCATTCGTTGTTGTATTGTAAAGTACTTAAAGCCTGCAGATTAACATATATTGATTAGCTGGTGGGCAGCAGCTCTGTCATACACATCAGTAGTATATGCAAAGTGACAGGCTGACAGGTTTGCACACACACACACACGCACACACACACAAACACACACACACACCCACACACACACACACACACACACACACACACACACACACACACACACACACACACACACACACACTGAGCCCCTCTCTCCCACTGGCTGCTACAATATCCCCCGAGCCGCTATCTGTCTGCCACTTGTATGAAGGATAAAGAGACAGGATGTGGAATGGGGGGATGGGGGGGCCCAGGCCTATGACTGAATGCGCCATCAATGGGCTTATTTTCATTACAGCCAAACAAATGTGTCACCCCAATCATCACACGGCTGATTTTATCCTTCTGTTACTGTAGCTCCACAAGCATTTCCTTTTGTGAGCGCTCGCTCCTGATAATCCCGCTCTGACAAAGGGGCCATGTGCCGCCACAGAGTTCCATGACCAAAAATGTAAAACTAGTCGTTTCCACTTACATACTTTCTCAGTGATATCACACATAATGAAAGAGTGTTTGTAAGCACTTTTGCTTGTTAAGTAATTCCTGTAATCCCATATGTTGCAATAACAGCTTTTTAGAGAGAAACACTTTTTAATTTGTTGATTGAGATTGTTTGAGTAAAAAAATAAAAGTTACTAATTTGAAAACAGTTATTTCTAACAAAAATATTTGTTCCATTCTAATGTGTGACCTTCCTCTTAAAAAAAAAAGTGCTTTATAGCACGAGTTACATGATATATTTTTCTGCACATGTGTTATCAGAGTTTATAGATTAATTGAGCAGTGGGAGTGTAATTTACAGAGGCACGGCACTCAGTGGAACGGCTCTCATGCTTTCTAAACCTGAGAAACTCCTTTATTCCACCCTTCACTTGCAGACTGACTCCAGCTTTACTGGGCTGGCCCGTAAATGGGACTGGGTATCTTTTTTCTCAGACGCTGCCTCGGCCCTGCCAGACTCAGTGTGGGCTACACACCAGAAGAAAACAGCATTACTGCTGGTGTGAGATACACACAGCAGCAGGTCCGCTGCACGGTGGTTCTCTGTTGTTAATTTCGGAAGTCTGGAAGGCAGGTTTCCAGAACGAATTAATCATTACAAGAAATAAACATCAGCACTTTTAGTTGATAGTAACAGCCCTTTTAACATCATGTATTAGACATATTGAGCGGTAAATATGGCACTGACAATGATAAATAGTTCATGTAGGTGTGATTTACAGTTCTTGCACTATATTGGATAAAATGTCCTTTTTTATTAGTACAATGCTAATACTGGATGGCAGTCTTCCTTAATTCAGTATTTACTCATTAGCTCGTCCACGGATCTGTTTTGTTGAACAGTAGTTTTGAATTTGAGAAGAGATGTGGTGTATTGTGGAAGATTTAGGAGACATTTGTGAACTAATTGATAGTGTTTAGGTCCTTTCTTGTTGCTAGTGTGGACCATCCTACTTTTCATATCGTGCACAGTAATGAGTTACGGTACATGCTATTTGTCTCCTGTAACAAAACGCAAGGCACAGTGTCAACTGGTGATACAAAACAACTGCAAACAGTTGTTTTGTATCACCAGTTGAGGATGATTTGCATGTTTGACAAAATAAGATTAATTTGTTATATTCCCAAACCCTACAGTTCCAGTACTGACACACAGTAAGTATTTTTGTCTTTGCATCTTTTGTTAAAATTGAAAGTAAGGATGTTAAATGGTAACTCTGACAACAATGTGGACAATACTATTGTGTGTGTAGGCCTACACTTCTGTATTTTGCCAACACAACTTTGGATCAGCTTTTCTGATATAAAGTATATAACATGCACAC
The DNA here is from genome assembly GCF_910589615.1 of Taurulus bubalis. Lineage (NCBI taxonomy): Eukaryota > Metazoa > Chordata > Actinopteri > Perciformes > Cottidae > Taurulus > Taurulus bubalis. The sequence continues at coordinate 23,471,189 of NC_136592.1, forward strand.
ATGTATATGTATATGTGTGAGAGAGAGACAGAGCAAAAAAACAGTAAACTAAAAGCAAAGTAGCATTTTTGCCTAAGAGCTGCAATGACTTCCTTTTGAGAAAACGGTTACGTGCTTGTTGCTTCCGCGCTGAGTACTTGACTGACTTTGAGTGGAGTTGGGTCAAGCATCATCGATTCCAAAGTGGGGTTAGCGAAGGTGACCGAAGAAACGCTCAAAGAAATAAATTGCCCCTCGACACCCCCTGTAGCTGAGAAATTCAGCTCCGCGCCCCCACTGGGTTCTGTCCCAGCAGGTGCTTCTCGTCAGAGGTGTAAATTGAGCCACGGCGTATGGATGCACAGAGATATGATACTGTTGTGCGTCAATAATTGGACACGGGTGTATTTGTGTCACTGACAGTTTCATATGTACTTAATTTAGCGCTTCATAAAGAATCCTGTCACTTGACAATCATGGCAAAAGATACGCTGTAGATCAGCTTCAACTTTAGAATATTTAGCACTCCGTGTCATCATGTGAAACCCTGTTGAAGTGTTTTAGATCATCCATCACCTCAGAGCATGACGCGTGGCGCAGGTCTGCTGTGCTATCCTTTTGAAGAGGGTATCAAGTGAACACTTACTTGCAGCTATGAGGAATGTGGCACAGTGGTGTTCCCTCCCTTAGAGAGAGAAGTTCCCTCTCTGAGGAACTGGTTAGGCCTTTTCAGCAGCTTGTAAACACATCTCTCACGTCTGTCTGGGACTGCACCTCTCTATAGCTTTTGTTTGAGCTGCACACTACCTGACTGAAGTTACTTTCTACGTTCCAATAATGAGAAATAATAACAGCAAACCACCCAGTGACGACGAAAGAGATGCAATGGAAGAAACAGAGCCATTAGTGTGCAAGTAACGCTGCATAGATGCTGCAGGATAAACACGAAGGTGCTTCTGTTAACAGGGACAAAACACATGTGTGTGTGTGTGGGTGTGTGTATGTGTGTGTGTGTGTGTGTGTGTGTGTGTGTGTGTGTGTGTGTGTGTGTGTAGTTCCTTGAGTGAATAATGTAGACAGATGCTTGTTTTTCTTACTAATACAGGACTAATATTGTCGAATAGAAATCAAATAATTACAAATAATTGAAATTTGCAAACTAACATTATCTAGTAAATATTTCACACTGCATTTGCACAACACATGTTAAAGTTTCTAACAGTCAAATGCAATGTTGATGCTTTTATATTGGTTCACCTATGACATGAGCCCATGATGTAATCATGGACTACATCCGGCAGTGTTGCAGCTATACCTGTATTTTTATGCACAGCCTTTTCCTCTGTGCCCAAACACAGGCATGGATTTTAATCTCATTATTTGAGGAGATAATTTCTATTTGTTGTCCCTGACTTATCCAGGTCTCTGGTTACAGCTAAGCCTCCTGTCACGTCATGTCGCTTGAGGGACGCCGTGATTTATCGACAAGGTAAACAGCTTATGAATGAGGCCTAAGCTTTAGTTATACAGTTTACAACATTTGAGTAACCGCAGGAGGTTTATGTACACACACTCTCTCAAGGCTACTGTTAGGGGAGAGAATAAGGTTGCCAGCCTCATCGCATGTCAAGGGAAATTCCTCAATGTCTTAATTGTAAGCCCATAAGATTAATTCTGCGTGCACAATTGCTTGTGTAAACATTTCAGGGTGACGCTGAGACATTTCTAAACAAGTTTCAAGCAGCGTGAAGAGTGACGGGGTTGTTTACACCAGTACCTGCAACTTTTTTTGCCGTCGCGGCCTCCGCTCGGAAGTTGAATGTCCTGAGGCTAACTTCGTTCATTTGGGGGAAAAAGGAAGTTGAAGGGAGGACAAAATAAAGAGTATTTAACAGCTATTTATACCATTTCCTGTTATGACTTGCTGAGTGGGTGATTGAACGTTTCTGTTTTGCCATCTTGGGCATGCCATAAATTGGTTGTACAAAAAATATTTCATCCTACAGCCTATAAATAGCCTTAATATTTTCAAAAAAGCTATCTTTTTTGTTTTCTCGGCTGCTAATATCTTATGCATCACCTTTGTTAAAGAAAGAATGCTGTGCAAAGGTGAAATCAAGTACTTGTAGTTGTTTTCTTTTTCCTCCTTGGTTCAGTGCGCATACAAGGGAGCAAATCCGAGGAGGAACCTGTTTGTGTTCAGGTGAGGCAGAGGCTGCTGTTGGCTAATGATTGACCAGTTAGTGCTCTTTGCAAGTCCACATGGGAAGTAGAATCAAGAGAAAAATCTGAAAAACTAAATAGACTGAAAAAAATATATGCAAAAAAAGAGTCTAAAAAAGTGTCAAAATGGTATTGCTTCAGGATATGGAGTTGAAGACTCTAAATTGTGGAATTAATTGTTCAGTGAATTATATTTTAGAGGTTGAAAATTAACAAACATACTTTTCGGCTTGTGTGGGGAAAAACACAGGAATTTGTTTAGGGTTGATATTATACATTGTTCACTGCTAATGTGTAAATAAGGTGCTATTTTGCACCAGTTGCTGCTGACACCATATATCTGTGTTCACAGGCATCACCGAATTCTTGCACATATTTAAACACAGCGATTGTAAAAATGTCCCTCTTCCTGTTGTTGTTTTGTGGAGACTTGATTTTATTCAAGCCTCAGGAAGTGGAATAATTTCAATGCAGATGTTTTTCACTGTAAACAGCCGTAGCGATCTGGGGGGAGTCTGGGGATGAAAGCGGGCATCAGGGAGAGTAAAGAGCGTTAGAGGTGGAGGGCGTACTGAAATATTTGGCTAATTGAAACAAAGTAAGGGAGTTTGCCTGGTGGCTCAAGTAAATAAAAGTATTTTAGATTAGAACTTTGAAAATAACTGAAGAATACTGCAGATTGACATTAGAACCCAACACAATACAAAAGTTGCTGCACAATAGAGTGATTAAAGCAAGGCTTGTAAATAGCTCCTACAAATAAGGCCAAAATCGACAGTGTTTTTACACACCGGATGTATTACTCCAGTAGCTTATAGATCTAAAACTTAAAAATGTTAGAAAAACACTGCAGTTATCTCATAAAAAAGTAACTTGTTCAATCAAACTTTGTGATTGAAATAGTTAATATTAAAAAGAAGCAGCAATGTTTTTGGACACTAATACTGATTGTGGCTACCGATGCATGGAAATACAACCATTAATTCTGCAACTCGGTCATATTCCTTATTAATAAGAAAAGAAAATGTCACCGAAACCAGCTTCAAGTTAAGCACAGTAGCTGATAAACATGTAGCTGAAAAATGACACCGTTTTGTTGAAGATTAAACTCGGATCCAAAGCCATTTTTATGTGCTGAGGTGTTATGGTTAAATCAACAAGCACTAACCAATATGTTCAGGCCTCGTGCAAACAGAGCAGCCAACTCATTTGATTAATGAGCTGGCATGATGTAACCACGGGGGTAAATAGGTTAGTGCACGTGGTCGTTTACACAGTTTTTCATTCATTTGGAAAAATGCTGTGTTGAGGGAGCAAACAGTCAAATAAAAACGTTTCCAACAGGCCACTATACTCAGAATTGTACATTTTATAAAATGGCCGAATGATTGAGTTTCTGCTAATCTTGGCACTGCCTTCCCAATAAATGTAAATCTTTCTGACAGAAATATAGCTTATAGGTCATGGCCTAGTCATGTTCTGTGCAGCAACAGCAGCAGCAGCAGCACACACACACACACACACACACACACACAACCACACACACACACGCACACACACACAAGCAAACACACACACACACACACACACACACACACACACACACACACACACATTATGTTTTTAGTTGTCCTCAAACACAGGTGTGAGAAACACATGATGCTCCCTCCGTCCCTTGACATGTTGCCCCCTGCAGTGAAGATGTATGGTGTTCAACCAGCGGCTAATATCGCGTTGTCATATATTGCTTTTCTTTTGTCTTTTCTCAGTGGTCATCAAAAGGTCAAGGAGGTGACATGAAGTTGTAAAATGGCCTGAGCGAGGGTGACCTATGGCTGCCTGAGCATTCCTAATGCAATAGCGAGGCCCGCGGGCCCGGCCTGCCAATACCGGGCTGATTATAACGAATCAGGTGCCTCTTAACACAATAATGTGATCAATTTCTCATTCCACTGAATAAATAACATGGCAGATAGGGAGCTCTGTGTGACCCGCTGTTAACCCCTTGCCTCATTATTCATATCAGTGCCTGAAAAGAGGGAAAGAGGCAAGGAGAGAAAGGAAGACACGGGTCAATTTGAGCTAATTATTGGTTAACCAGAGTTGCTTTGCTAAATGCGTTTGATTGGATGAATGTCCTTGGACGTTTTTATGACATCTGCTGTGAGTATGGCCAGTGAAATTCTGAAACCTGCTTGTCTTTCCTTTGGGGATTTGAAAGGGGTGACAGATGCTTTACTATTCTAGTGGTAGCAGTAGCCCACAAGTACATCCCCAGCAGTCCGGCCAGCAGAGAAACATAATAGGCTCACTCTGCTTTCTCCCTGCTGGGTGCTTGTTCTCTCCGGCGAGTGGTTAACATGTGGGTACTTGGTAAAATACCTGGTTCACCAGGTTCACAAAGAAGTAGCAACACCGCCGCCGCTAATGGCGTCATAATTATCCCTGTCAGCCCTGCATCATACATAAGAGAACTCTTCTCTGACACATTTGAGCTTCATAAATCTGGACGCTTCTACATTTACTTCAGGCAGGCGGTTACCCTTCAATCTTTGTTCCGGCCTCAGTAATAGAGCCGGGTTTGAGCAGGCCGGATTTCTCTGCATTGAAACCAGAGGCCCTGCGCATCTGTGGCATGGCCCGTGTGGGAGCATACGACACTCTGATGCGAAGGTTTGAGCTTTACACGATACGCAGTCGAGCTCGACCGGGAGGATGTGACACGGTCATCACTCTTCATTTATTTACCTGTGGGACCTTTTTTCTTTTTTTGTCACAGTCCCACTTTAAGTCTGGGTGCACTTCACCTGACACCCAATATCTAGACCTATTGCTTTCATCTACTCGAGAATTGGTCCTCACTTATCTCACTCTCATCATCTAACTTTAATCAAGTAAATGGATGCATTTAAATGTTGCTAATTTCACTTTGGTAATTGCCTGTGTTTAATTAGGTTTGATCAAAAGACCATTTCAAGTAATCTGAAGTTACCGATGCAAAGTACCCCAAAGTCGGTGCACATCTATAAAAACCTTGACATGAGAAATAACTCCAAACCTCTGCCGTGTATTGCATTTTGCTGCAAGGAGCTGGAGAGGCTTGAGGTTTTATCTTAGACAGTGTATTTCTAGTTGTATATATAAATATAAAATATTCACACTGTGTATAGATACCACATGCTGCTCATTCAATAATACCATAACAACTCTTAAAATCAATGGAAATGTGCATTTTGGTTATTCATTTTTACTAAAAATAAAAAGAGTGTGCAAGCTTTTCTCTTTTTCATATTTGACTCGTGGTGCAAATCACTCCAGATGTCTGGATTCTGCCGCTTCATATCCTACTCGGTACAGTAGATCGCTCTTGCCTCTCTGTTCACACACACACACACACAGACCTGATGGCCTTAGCATCTGGCAACATGGCCGAATCTCTCTTTATCTCTCTGTGCCCCCCTTTCTTTCTCCCCTTTTCCTCTCCATTTCTGTCTGCATAATTCTGAAGCATGTAAAAGGCCTGAATGACGCTGCAGAGGCCCTGCACAATTTTATTTAAGCCATTACAATTCCTTGGAACGTATCGGAGGAGGGGGAAGGCTCTGTTCCACATGAGAGGACTTCCTCCTCAGCAGGCAGTGTTTAAAGAAGAGCAACAGGTGGCTGCTGGCAGAGGGAACCTGAGGCTAAGTGGATGTCAGAGTGGAATTGCGGCTGAATCACGGCTATTTATTTGACCCTCCTCACATCTGCACTCTTCCCCTTGGAGAAGGAAGAGATGTGAGGGGAGACGAGCAGAGGGGCGTTTTGTTCGGCTCCTCTCCCCGAGTTAATGTGGGGCTGGGGGATGTGTGTGTTAGGGGGCGGGGGGTTTAGGGGAAATTGTACATGGTATTAATTACAGCCTTGTGTTCACATGGCCGCTCCCGCTATGTGTTTATATATGGAAGTAACATCATGTGCGTTCAACATGAAGAGGGTCAGCGGGATGGAGGTTGGTTTTTCCACGTGGCGAGTAAACACATCCTATTAATTCCCTGACGTTTACATCAAGCTGCGTGACCCCAAGTGAGATCTGAGTCAAGATTTTTATTAGGAAATGGGCGGAAGCCTTTCTTTCCACAAAGAGATCTCTACTGTTGAAAAAAATAAACATTATAAAAATGACATACATATTCAAATTGTAATTATGATTTTGAGTTAGTGCAATGTAAAACCCTTACTTACAGTGTTACTAAATTGTCTAAACTGTTTTTGTCTTTCCAATTGGAATTGCCCTATTATGAGCTTTCTTCTTTGTGGTTATCAATGGATATGTGTTCATAATCAGTTATGGCACAACGTGATCATTCATTCGGAGTCATGTTTTGGCCACCAGGTGAACCTACAGTATTCACTCTCTTTATCAGCTGTGAAAGTGACGCACATATTGGTTTTACCTTGTGAATCTGCATTTGATTCATCATGGCAAAATGAGCTTCGAGGACACCACAGAGGCAGTTTTAAGGATTTCGCCACGTGTTTCCATGCCTGAAGACAGGTTCTGTCACCACGATAGCATCGCAACCATGAAAGATCGATGCACAAAAAAACGTTAAACGTGTGTTGAGATCAAAATAAAGGTAAAGTTCGAAGATGGCCGTGATCCCAGCCTGGGCATCAATGGGGAACCCCCCCCCCCCACACACACACACACACACTTTACGCCCCTGGCCCGCTTTGGCATCACGACTGGTGTGAAGATGTAGTTTGGCTAGTGAAAATATCTGTGTCTTTAGCTGCTAAATTCTCCACTATGTTCATCAGCTATTCTCCATCTGTGTCTGTCTGCTGCTTAGTGCTGAGCAGGTCATGTACAACGTAGAGAGTGAACCACAACAGTAGAGTTGAGGGCCAGACAGCTAAACAATGAGCCGAAACTCACTGTAAAGCTCCGTAAAGCTGATGGGAGCCGCAGCATCACTATGACTAACCGCTTAACATTGTAAAATTGTCTTACCATTGTCATTTCATACATTAGTATCAGTTATAGCCGCTTTAATTAACCTGCATTCACGGGCCACTTTCTGAGCTTACATCCTGACAAGAGACTCTCTGAACACCAAACAACACTGTGAGGGTTATTGGCAGTGAAAGGAGAACAGTGGCCAGGTCTGGGAAGGAGCCCTGCGTGTCTTTCCTGTTGGCCTCAGTTTTTCCAAGCTGTTATCAACCCAGCTGATAATGCGGAGCTCCCGGCTCTTTTTCTCAGGACCCACAGCACACTGCCACACATTCTGATGGCGTGACACAGACCTTCACCACAGAGCCCCCTCTGTCTGAAGCGGAGCGCACTGCCAGGCCGAGGCCCGCAGCTGGTTCGCATATTGGTGAAAGACTGTGCCAGTCTGACTATTACTGTTATCTGAGCGTGTGGATGTATGTGCCACCCTGGTTGCAGGTTTCAGGAGTTTCTGAAAATGTTGATAAATACTTTTGAATAAGCAGTGAAGAGTGGAAGGAGTCAGATCAGGAATGGTCATAGGTGCAGTAATTTGGTAGGAAGATGAGCAAACTGTGACCTTTAACTCATAATCAGCTTTATTGGTCCTTTATTTTTAAATACAAAATTCCTAATTCACTTATACACAGTTCCAAGAACACACAATGCAAACACCAAAATAAACATTTTCTTATGTATATATATGTTTTTTGAAGAAAGCTCTTTTTTTCCCCTCACCATATATGTATACAAGTGTGTCACTATTTATCATATAGTAAGTATTATTTATTATTATTGAGGGGATTTTTTTTATCATAGAAATACATGGTATGCCTTTTGTAATCACATATTTCTTTCTATTTTTCATGTTTAAATTAGTTTAATTACAGTACAAAATGTAAATACTTTGCCTAGACTTTTTGACTCTCAGTAAGGAAATTACATACCAGCATTTCTATTTACAAATCAGAAATGTTTTCGTCTTTGTTTTTGCTTTGATGGTAAAAACAATTGGGAGTGTTACATTTTCCTGTTTATCACATGGGTTGGCATGGCAAACACATCTTGGACCAATCAGACCGCTTGGTTGAATCAAATGACTTTGCTTAAAACGGTCTTCAGAGTACAGGACGGTACTGAAAAATAAGTATATTATGAATATGTTAATCTGAACATTAGTTAGTATATTCTATAAAAATACTATAAAATGTAATTACATTTTAATTAATAAAAGTAATTTAAAAAAAGGGGGAATTCATAAGGGGGCAATTCAAATTTAGTAACAGTTCATTTATAAAATGTTTTCAATAAAACTTTGTAATGTTTACCCTTTTCTCATAAGATTATAATTAAAGACCATTCGTACTAACATAACATTATTTTTTTAAACTTAAATTGTTAAAAATAAATCAAATGTTAAATTTCAGGGCCTGACTTTTAATGAACTTTCAAAGGACAATAAATGTACCAAGCTATGACTAATAGGTTATTGATTATAGGTTTTAAGTTGTATAATGTATCAGTTTAATTGTTGAATTCAGTGTTAATGAATCATTCTCCACTGCTATGGCCCACTGCCTTCCTCCATGTGCACAACTAAGTGGGAGGTAGCTCCCAGACTGAGGCACAGTAAAGTTTATTAAACACATCAGCTAGTTTGCAGCAGACCATTACTGAAATGCTATATTCTAGCAATGAGAGATCAACAAATAGACCTGGGAAATAACAAGCAAGGGGACTTTGGTCTTTTAAACCAGAGAGCATTATGCAAACGTAGGAAAGGAGGAATTTATTAAATCTCTTACAACAATTGAGGGGCTCTATATTTAACTTTGCCAGAGCACTTCGGACAAGTATTGGCTGTGGTTTCCATTTGGCTCTGAGAGCAGTCTGGTGGCTGCGAGGCAAACTTCTGGAGTCCCTGGTTCCTAAAATGAAACAGCTGCAGAGTGTGACACACTGAGAGCGGTGGGCCGTAAGGAGGAGGAGTTTTCATGAATGAAGCCATTGGGAGGGGGAGGAGAGAGGAAGCTAGCTCTGGGCTGAGCACTTCTACGTAGGTGTGTCATTAAAGGGGTTTGGGGGGCGTACAAAGCATGGGTGTGGACTCAGACATGGGTCATATAAGTTCAGTTTGATTCATAGTATAAGAGGGGAAATGGTGTTGTTGTTTACACTGGCTCAGGGTGCACAGCAACCCACTGTGTAATTTGTAGTGTAGTTTGCACAGATCTGCCCCCAGGGAGCCATGAGAGGCCGTCCTACATCGGCTGTTCCTCCACTGCCAGAGCCCTTCGTGTCCCAGCACTGCACCGCCGACAGAGACAGAACAGAGCACCACTTGGACCACGCAAAGGGATATTAAAGTCTGATGCTGAAATTAAACTTCAGAGTCTGACTTTAGATGAACCTCCAAAGCTATCTAGCAGCCCTCTTGCACTCGGTGCCAGAACAATATCTGTATAATTAATAACCACAGGAAGAAAGAGAGAGAAATACACTTTCCCAAGCCAAACCAGAGCCATGTGTATGATGGTATGAAGCGCACACACATTGTTTGGCTTGGTGAGACAAAAGAAATGCACTATAAAATACTTTCTGCTGAATCTGTGGAAAATTGCAGAGAGAAGCAACACGTTCTTTGCGTCTACCTGTCCAATCAGCGCCAGGAAGCTGGGCAGGGACGGCATCCAGCTGGTATTAGGGTGTGAGTCACAATCACAGCACAATCTGGTTGTTGTCCAATATACTTGTTCTCTATTATTACATACATCCAGTCACAATGTGAAAACGGACAAATATCCATCCTGTATCTCACATATAGTACTTTTTACTTCATTAGACTTCCTCTTTAAGTTGTATTCACCAAAACCACATTATTATAGACTAAAAAGAAGTTTTTAACCAAGCAGGAAGTTGGCAAGCTATTGTTTTGCACCTTCTGATTCCTGTAAATAAACAGCTTCTCTCTGAGATGGAGCCAAAATTCAGTTTTAGTCCTATAATGCAGGTCTTCGCCGATGGTTACATCTGCATAACATATGCCAATGGTATTTTACAGTGGCGTGAGTGCATAGCTTACATTTTTAGGATGGGTGGTCTCAGTGGTATTTTAAACCATTATTTTTATTAACCCTGGCATTCTTTGCACCCTGCTTGATCCCTTTTTCCTCCTTAATTTCTGTTTTTAAGCATCTTGTTGTTAAACTCGCCTGCGTGCCTCTTTTTTTTCTTGCTGCTTTTAACTTTTAAATAATAACAACGCTTAAATTAAACTTTGTCCGTGTTTTACCCCGTGCAGAGATGCTTGTGCTGTTCTTGTTGGCGTGTGGCTATCTGTCTCTCTACCCTCCTCATGCTCTCTTGATCAATATGGTGAGCCAGTGGTCATCATTACTCATTGGGAACTGACACACACAAGTGCATGTGTATGTACATGCTCGCTCACATGCACACACACTCCATGGCCTTTCAGACCTCTGTGGCTGCTAGAGTAAGCAATGGCACATAACCCATAGAGCACATAATCCATCCGGCTTTGATGAATGGATTTCACATCCATTTTCAGACCCATACAATGCCCCTGTATGAATTTTATCAGCGTACAGTGACAAATAGCAGTTCTGTTCTCTACTAAGAGCCCTCATTGTTCCTCTGACTAAGAGTCATGCAGATGTCACTGCCTCGGCCAGGCTCCCCAGAGTGACTTGTTTAGAAAAAAATAAATGTAGCGGGCAGTAGTCTGACATCATTGTCTCAACAATATAGATGCCTATTTTGTCAGCACATAATCGGTATAAATGTATGACTTGATACTATTTTGCCAGAGAATAATATCCAGGCTGTGTCTGCCGTGGGGGTTTAATTGTGCATCTGTTGTTGCTTTTTCACTGCGGGTCCAGATCAGGTCTCGTGAAATAAAAATGTCTGCATTTTCTTTAAATAAAAGGCGTTAAGAATATGTCTTTGCTTGAGTGATTATATTTTACATGCAGACTTATTACAGCCCCCAAAGAAAATTCGAAGCATGAGAACATTTATTTGGCGTCCTCTCAGGATTTGTTTGGAAACTTGCAGAGTTGAGCATGGCACCGTCTTTACTGTTACTGTTACCATACCCAGAGTCTGTTGACTGTAATATCAGTAGGCTATAAAGCACTGATCAGGATGGCATGACTGACTCCCGGATCTGGGTGTCCTGGCACTGAATAATGCAGCTTTTTCCTCTCGGGCCCTGTATCCTTTTGGCCCTGTCATTGAAGATGCCCTCTCATCTCATCTCTCACTGACACATGGAAATGTTGCCCAAGTAAGAGTTTACATCATTCTGAGAGGCTCAGTGATGAGGTTTTTACAATGGTAAACGGCCTGGCCTAAGTGGCGTGCATCTCCCTCTGAGTATGTCTCCTGACTGTCCTCCTAATGACTCAGAAAATATGCACGCCGCTCCATTTATGGGCAGTAAAAACAGCCATGCGGCCGCATGCTAACAGACTGTGAAGAGCGCCATAAAAACGGTCTCTGTCATATTCACTTACAGCATAGTGCAGACGGGCAGCTCAACTGGCTATCATAACATCCAGGAGGACTGTCACTGAGCTCGGCTGTACCTCTCTGCCCATCACGAGCAGCCAAACATGAAGTAAAACAGCAGGCGTGCCCTCCCCTGCTACAGAGGGTGACATGAACTAGCAGCCCCGCACATAGGAAGTGACATAAACAAGCAGGCCCCAGAGAGGAGGGCCATCAGTGGCGATGATGAGCGACTCTCTGGATGCTCCTTGACATGCGTGGCTGCAGCAGTGAGCGGGCGAGGGGAGCAGAGGAGGGAGCCAGCGGGTGTAGGGATGGGGGGGCGGCAGTGAAGACGGGTGTCATAGGGGGGCATGGCGGTAGAACTGTGCGCACGACTGCATTATCCGGCTGATTTAGTTATGACAGCTGGTGCCCAAGAGGAACGCAGCAGTAGGATAGGATCGCCCAGGCTGCAGACAAATGATGATGAAGAGATCACTTTAAAGAACAATCTCCATAATATTTCATGCTCGCTCGGCAGCTCCCAAGCAGCCCGGGCTGCAAGGCTAACTGCTCTATCAATTGATTTGATTCACTGCCGGAGCTACTCCTCGCACATAGTATTTCAAATAAATGACACAGCAGATAGGAATGATATCTACATCAATATTAACCCTGAAAAGAACTAATGGATGCTGGCTGCAATTTGCTCTATATCCTGAGTAATGCACGGGCGACAGAAGGCAGGTGATGGAAGAGTTATAACTCAGGCTTTTCCTGTCTCCCCCGAAGGCACAAGAGGATACAATTTGACCTACACCCACCCCACCCAACACAAATATACAAGCTACATCTTTCCTCCTCCCTAGGCAACCATTTGTTTTTGTATTTATAAAGCACATTATGGCAGACTACGCTAAACTAAACCATCTCTCAGGCTTGTGGAACACAAAAGCAGTTTATCAGATAAATCACCCTTGACCAGTTAGCTATTAGAGCAGCCAGGAAGTGGAGCCTGGGCACGTATGGTGCTTATAATGATAGCATAGTTGCCTTTTATTAATGCGTGGACATGATGCATGCTCCTAGTGTTGCAGTGGTTTAACATGGCTCAGCACTCTTTAACCCGATCCCACTTACTAACCTGCTCTATTATGAATTCAGATCAGGTACAAGGATAGATATACAGATTATACCCGATAAAAAGACCGCAGTGGCTTTCCATACAGGGGTCATGACTGGAGACGAGATGTTATAGTTCATCTTTTGAATTGTATTATATAAATAAATAAAGATGTTCCTCTCAGCGTAACAGGTTAACAATTGTAATTGATTTATTTATCAGAGTTTTTTTTTTTTCCACTCTGAATAAACTGCATTTTAAGAAGCACACAGACAAGAGACACATGTTACATCTCAAATTACCCATTGGTCAGTTGGTCGAGTGTTTTATTCCTTGCCGTGAGATACATTTAGGTTGCAACACTTGTCTAAAGGTGCTGCCAGAACATTCATTAGCCTGGATGATGTTCACTGAGTAGCTCCTGATCACTCCTGTCCCTGATATCTGACCCCTGCCCTAGTAAGAAGAGAGCTCAGCCACACACATACACACACACTTACACACAGACAGTGAGAGGTTTGTGGCTTGCCGATAAGGTGGTGATTAATCACAGTGCTGATGAGAGTGTGTAGGGTTTCCATCAGTGATGCTTAATGAATGTCATAATAATACGAGCATCTCTGATTGCTCAGGTCAGCGACTGTTGTGCGTGTGAGGTTTATGTGCATTTGGGATAAGGGGATGGAGGAGGAGAGGCTGCGCCTTAGCCGAGACCCCCACCGCTGAGCAGTCTGCTAATGAGTCCACCAGAGACCCACCCAATACCTTTGATTGTGATGCCGTGGAGGAGAGGGGAGCAGTGCAATCTTTAGCTGGATTAAGTATCTCTTAAGGAGATCTACTTTCAGCCACAATGTTATCAACCCTTGAGTGTGTATTAATTAGGCCTATTGCAGAGGCGAAGCGGACGAATTTTCAGTATTCCCTGTACTCTCCTGCAGACATGCATGCGCACGCAAGCGTGCATGTATAGCAAAAAGTGCGTCTAATAGCCTCTTGCAGACATTCCCTCCCACACAAACACAATGCGCTTGTGCTGCGAAACAGTGCAGTTTATTTTAAGGAGGGAACGCTAACGTGTTTAAAGTGAAGCCTACACCTCAGTCTCCATCTAACTGCACTCTTTAATTTGACACCCCAATACATCCTCATCTAAATGTTACGTCCAGACATCTGTATGCATGTTATGGTATTGTATACATCATCCTGTTCTCATTAGTAGGGCTTTTGATATGAAGTGATGCATTAGCTACGTACCGGGCAACAGTTGATTAACTGTGGGCCGGTAATATGTTTAGCCCCACTTAGAGCAGCCTGGCTTTGATGTAAGTACATATTTCCTGGTGAAGGGGTTGTTATAATTTCAAACATTCACTGACTCATCATACAGAGGGCTGACATTGTTGCGGTTCACTTGCTATTTTTTATCTCTTACATGTGTTTCCTGGACTTGTAATCCACTATGTTCCTCATCCCTGGAAGTCATCAAGGAAACGTTTGTTTAGCCTGCAGGTATATTGTTTACCTTCCTATCCTGTATGGCTAAAGCCCTTCAGATATATGCTAGAAGACAGTATTGCACAAAGCATTGATATTCAATCCAGTTGCACTCCCCGCCCCAATCTCCGTCATAACCCGGGTGTTTAAGAAGCATGTCCAACTGGTATGTTTTGACTTGGTTTAAGTGGTGTTTAATGACAGTGGACTGGCTGGTCTGTTCCGGAGCTGTGTTAAGAGTTTCTAATCAAGCGTTCTGCTCCATCAATAATGCAACGCCTTGCATCCCATGGAGGACTTAATTGTGGGTGTAGGGCTGATAGGGAGAGCCTTGGCTAGGGGTGTCTCGTTGCGCTCTTTAATTAGAGACCCCCATCATGTCAAGAGCAGGAGCCCTGGGTGTTTACTATGCAGCAACGTGCCCAGCAATACTTTGGCAAGAATCCTACTGTAACCCTGCCATCATCTACTGCTCATAGAGTACGAGGTGGGTGGGGGGAGAAAGAGAGAGAGAGGGAGAGAGAGAGAGGGAGAGAGAGAGAGAGAGAGAGAGAGAGAGAGAGAGAGAGGGGACATGATGAAGATAGTCTACATAATTTGTCTTCTAGGGCTAGTTGGGGGCCTAACTTTTTATTGGTTAGGCCCCTCAATTTTGTTGTACAAAACTGATTGTTTATAATGACACTGTTTTTTTTATCACACTCATAGTCAGAATTAAATGTGATCAAGTAGCCTAAATATGTAGAGCAACATGGACTCACCCGAT
This sequence comes from Taurulus bubalis, assembly GCF_910589615.1. Taxonomy (NCBI): domain Eukaryota; kingdom Metazoa; phylum Chordata; class Actinopteri; order Perciformes; family Cottidae; genus Taurulus; species Taurulus bubalis. The sequence continues at coordinate 23,486,273 of NC_136592.1, forward strand.
TCCATTGCAAAAGGTTGGAGGTATAAGACAATTGGGGCACTATTGGGCCAGATCAGCTGGACAGCTGGAGAAAGAGCAGCCTAATTAAGGAAACCAGACACGCTAACTTATGTCATGTTGGCCTGAAGACTACGAGTTAACATAGGAAGTGCCAAGTATTACACTGGTGATACAATTGATCAAATAGTCATCAGGCAATGCTGCAGTAAGTCTAATTTGACTGTTTTATATTCTTTACATTCAAACTAGCACTGAGATGAAAATATCATCTCTTAGTTTTTCTGACTTCTCTGACCCATGATGAAGGGAACAATTGTAAAATATTCCTAAAACCACACCCAGCGCTTCCCGATCCCTTTACCCCTTCCATTAAACGTGGCAACACTGCAATGCAACACTAAACGAACAGCAAGTCGTCCATTAAAAATATTTTGAAGAGGTAAACAATACAAGTAAAGAAGAAGAAGAATCACGTCAAGAATCCCTGGGACAGTTGGAAAGATATTATTAGTTAGAGCATTTGTTTAACTATTAGAATTTTTATGTTGGTAAAAGTGTACGTTATATAATGTAATTCAAAGCAAAAACTTTTCATTCAAATTAATGTTTGGTATTGATATTGATATTTTTTGGTAGCAAATCTGAGACAGTCGATGCATGCATAGACACCTTCCCAGTGACAAGTACTGTTCATTGGAGTGACTATCATGTTTGTTCATTAAGTATTCTTGTCTTCTACCTTTGAACAGTCGGCATTGATAAACTGAGTAAACAAGGGGGTAAAAATACACATTTCAGGTGAAGATAAAAATATAAAAACAAAAATGTTCCAAAATGCAATTTCTCTGATATCTCTCCCTCTGAGGGTGTTAGTCCCTGATGAGTTTCTTTTTTCCTGTCAGTCATGGTTATTAGAGCAATTATCGATAAGAGGCAAATATTCCACTTCTGGAGTCTCAGCTTCATGTTTTTTATAAAATCAATATGCCCCCTAGCCCTTATCCTCCATCCAAAAGAAAAATGACGGAACAAATTTGGTGTATGATGGATGATTGTGCCTTTATGTGGCTCATGTAATGGAGCTGATGATAAGGAGTTGAGTGGACTTCCAATTAGGAAGCTTCTCCTATCGCGATTATGGATTAGTGTGTTGTTTAAAATGGTGACCATTGAATTGAGTGACAGAAAAAATGGGAGCAAAATGGGGGCAACGGGTTGAGTCCGTCTCTTTTAATATGTCCAACACTGAAACGTGACCTGAAGTGCTGGTGAAATGCAGAGATGTATGCATTTATCAGTGAGAAAAATAAAACATATTACATAATGTGGGTCATTTAAGGGCGCCCAAATCCTCTCACATTTGACCTGGGGGCTGTAGAGGCTGTGATCCATCTTAATGGTTGTGAGCTGTAAAGTGGTCAAGATGGAGAGCTGCAGAAGAAGATATCTTTCAGTGTCTAATCATTCTATCAAGCCACAGCGCGCCCTGTGTTTGTGGGGTGTCGGAGGTGGAGGGAGACCCCGGCCAACATCAGGTGTCACACTCAGCGCCCAATGAATGGACAATGGCTATCCATCAATCTTCCATGCCAGCTTGTCTTGCGGCCTGAAACCAACTACAATGTCCATCTCAAAGCAATTGTATCCCTTCAGTTGACTCATTCATCAGCCTGACCTCATTTGCAATCCAGACTGGTTTGCTGAGGAGAGGAGAGTTGGATTCAAAAGAGAGGATGGGTGCAAAATATGGAATTTGAGGGAATCCACAACCAGTTGTCCAAAATGTAGCTTGGAGCACAGTGACAGTCTTTATCTAAGTACCATTGTGGCTCATTTATTTCGTTGATGGATTGTTTATCAGTCAGCCTGGACAGACATGTATTTGAGTAGCTGGAGGGAAGTTTAGAGGGGATCCATTCAGCGATGCTGTAGCACAACCATGTACATCGCCTTAAGCCAACTGACCTCGTCGGGTCATCAGGACTTAAGTAAGAGTGAAAGTCGCTTTAAATGGAGCAGGGCTCCCAGGGACCCAGCCTTAGCTGAGCAGCTGCTGCTGGCCGTTGACTATTACTTTTCCAGGGGCTGACTTTGATGTTTTAACAATCCATACATATTGATTCAGACTGATAATAAACAATTTGATTAGCCTCTTTCTATAGGCTGTCATTTCAATCACTTTCAGAGCTCCGATGGAGTGGAAGTGAGGGGCTGCGGACGGAGGGAGGGATGAGGGGAGGGCAACATGGAGATGGAGAGACAGAGAGAGAGAAAGCAAGGCTGAAAGAGAGGGTGAAGGGCTACAGCCCCCTCCTCAGACAGAAAAAGGAATCCAGCCCTGATTAGGCCTCTGCCTTTGGTGAATTGGACAAGACAGCTGAGCTGCCAGGTTATTAACTCCCTCAGAAAATTCTCAGCCCTCTCTCAGGCCGGCCTGAATACTGCGATCTGGATCGATAAGCAATCTCCGGTGTGTACCAAATGCCTGCTGGATTCATTTGTCTCCCAGCACCCTCTCCCTCCGCTGGACAATACACCTGCACAACTGAGCCCCCCTCCTGCCTCTCCTCTTCCCTCCCTTCTTTCCTGAGTGCTGTTCTCACTCCTCTCCCTCTTCCCCCCCCCCCCCCCCCCCCTCCTTCCTCACCTCTCTCACGTTCACTGGAGTCTCTGTCACTTTTTAAATAATGACCCTGGGGCTGAAGGAACAACTGCCTACCTCTATTTCATCATGGTGAGACCCTCTCCTGCAGGCCTGGGTGACCAAGCTGTCTAGGGGAGAGAGTGTGAGGGGGGGGGGGAGAGACAGAGAAACTGAAAGAGAGAGAGAGAGAGAGAGAGAGAGAGAGAGAGAGAGACGAGCGGTAGAGGGGGGTTGCCCACGGCGATGGGGAAGGTGGGGGCCACAGCAGCATCATGACTGACAGCACAGATGTCACCATCAGAGCTCAATCTAAGCATATCAATGACCAGCCCATGGCAACTTTATAGAAAGCATGAAAACATACAAAGTAGCTGTTGTTATGGTTGATATCATACAGATAGAATAAACATCTGGCAGGTACTCGTTATGTGATGCCGTGCATTAAGAATCAACCAAGCTTCCTGTCTATTTGTCTATTATTGAGCTGTTTTGTGCTGCCAGTGTGGGAGTTTGTTGATTCTAGTGAGAATATGTAGCTCCTCTGAGAAAACTCTCAGCACTGTGCTGAGAACTGAAACACGTTTATGTGCTGAGGTTCAGAGTTGCCAATATTGTCCATTTCCATCACACATTTAGTTCTCAGAGAAAGACGCTCTGAGACCGAGTTCATACACGGAGCTCTCTTATACTCAAAGAAAGCCATTCTTTGTGTCGGGGAAAAGATGGATTTACATAGTGATTGTGTTTGCTGATTTGGCAAGGCTTCAGCTGATAACTTTTAGTGATTAGCTGAGGCATTGATCTCCCAGATGGATTTATTGATGGGGGTGGGTGTCTGAAGGTGGGGGTTGAGTTGGTGGGAGAGGAGGAGGTGGTATGAGGAGAAAACAGTAGGAAGCCAAGCGAGGTGGACAGTGGATGAGCTTAATGTTACCTGCCTTTACTTGTTGGCAGGGTTTTCTCCCCAAAGGAGTTAAAAGCCATGCTGTTTCTCTTTTCTGTGTTTTTTTTTTTTGCTATTGTCTTTCTATTGTCTCTGTGTGGCTGCAGAGTTGCGACCCCAGAGGGAATTGTCTGTCAGCATACAATAAAGGCAAGGCCTGCGACCGAGGACTCCATTTCTCATGGCTAATTGTCAGAGACAATGCACTCCGCTGAAAACGCAGCCTATGAAGGATAAACCTGGCGGATGTTTAGATTTTCTTATCAGTGTAATCTCTCAGCAAAATCAAACTGGAGCTGCAGAGAAGCAGAGCGACAGAAAAAACAGTGAGGGAAATGCAGTTATTAAATGGAGCTCTGTAAATATTTGAGAGGACTTTACTGTAGCAAAGAGAAAACACTCATCACACAGGCTGCCGTTAGTGAGCAGGGATGTGAAATAGACCAAACAGGAAGTCCCAAAAAAAATTGGGAGTTTTTAATTAGTCAAAGATGGCTTACTCATCAGGGGTTGGATTGTAATGGAAACATTTTGTTTCATAATGGGTTTTTTTTCCCTTGGAAAGATCACAGGCTATGAGATCATCAAAGACAATTTGCAATAAAGAAATTGGTCTGATAACATGATCTTTCTATTGGTATAATTGCAGTCCTACATAACCACAGCATTATCCCTGCCATGTGATGAGTCTGATTCCCAAGTCACCTTTCATCTGCTATTGTTCTGACTGGTGCTGTCGGTGAACACAGTCAGCTTTGTACCTTTATCCCACATTTTAAACTATTTTAACCTCCTCTGTAACTCTATCCTAGCGAGCACTTTTTTCATTAGCGTTCATTTCCCCCTTTCTTTTCAAGGTCATGTGTAATGTGGAATCTATAAAATTCTCAATGAAGAAGTTATTTGAATTCTTAGATTTTAATGACTGAGCTTAAAAATTCCCATTTGAGACCTGCAGTTTTAAAATGATCCTGCAATGTGTATGTCAGCAGATGGAATTACTGAGGGTAATGACTCTCACGCCATGCCTCTCTGTCTCTCTCTCAAACACACTTGCATTACGCACACACCCTCTCTTGCCTACATTTTCTGGAAAATGTATTTATTGCCAATAATCTTCGAACTCTCTGCTTTTTAGTCTTCTTTGAAAATGTGTTGTTTGATTCTGTTGACTAGTTATATTGATTAAGTTCCGCATGCAATATCTCAGACAGGCAGTAAAACACATTCTTTTTTTTCCTATGACAGACAGAAAAATAATGGATTTTATCTTAAAAAAAATATTAAAGGCAAAAGGAAGTAAATGCTGCAATTGGTGCATGTCTTGTGCTCTTCTGCCAGGTGCTGAGAACCTTGTGGTTACACTGGATGAGGAACACTCTCTCCCTCATTGTCCCCTCCTGACAGTGACGGTAATGTGTGAGTAGGTGAGTCGCCCTCAGGGCTCTGTACATCCACGTCCACCTCAATATAAATCAGCACTTGTCATCACAGGCTCATATCACACGCACTGATCCCATGTCCCCTCCACAAACGTGCAGATTCCTCCTTGTTGTTCGATACCCTCCGAGACGCCAGTGGCAGAGCATTAAACCTGTCCAGTCTCACCGGCAGTGTCTCCCTCTCTGTGTCGCTTTGTTTTCTCCCTCCAAGACCTGTAGGTGCTCCCGCACGGTGAAGTTAAACAGATGTGACTGCATTAGATTCAGCCCGGACAGCAGCACACCTCTGCTGCCCCGAATGCATTCTATAATTATCCGCCACACCTTGTAACAGGAAGTCAGCTCGTGTCAAAAGTGCAAGCGAAAGCTAGGGTCACTGTCAGGAAAATGAGCCTGATAGTGACAAGAGCCAAAGCAGCTGCAGAGGAGTGAAACAAGATTTAAATAGTGCGGCTGCAAACATGCAGTCTGAATGCAACATTCGCTTAATTTCAGGCACCGAATGATGCATTTTTATTGTAAATGTATGTCTGGATCAGATCATTGTACGGCTTCTGATTCGTAGTGTTGCTATCCTACACTGTTGATAGTGATAGCTCTGATCAATTTATTCATTACCTGCATCAGAAACGGGACATCAGGGCAGAATGTGAAGATTTCATAGAACGGAAATGAAACATCCATACTGGGCTCCAAGAGACTGTACTTAGATGCAGCAATGCTAAATGAGTGAAATGCTAACACCAGCCTGCAAACATGCTCACAAGGATAAGGCTAACACGTTGATGGGAATCCATGTGTATACCTGCTTAGTTGAGCATGTTTCATCGCCATTCATACAATAGTTGTTGAACTATTTCACTCAAAATCACACAAAAACCACAATGTCAACCATGGTGGCGCGAGAGGAAAAGTCAGGGGATCATCATTGGACTCAAAACAAAACAAAACAAAATGACAAGACATTCCATCCAATGATTGGTGAGATATTTCAGTCCATGCCAAAGCGGTGGACAACAATTGCCATCCCTAACTACACGGTGCAAATAGATTTAGGAACTCGGTTCATCATGGTGCAATACACAATGTGTGTGAGTACAGTTACACTATTGACATAAGGAGATCAGGCAGATGCCATGGGACTGTTAAAACCCAACTTCCTCCAGTGAGAAGCATCCATTTGGACATTTACTGCGCTGTATGGATTGAATTGATTTGAATAAAGTTAATTTCACATTAAAGACCCAATACATTCAATAAATTCTAGTCTGTTGTGCGTAAGTGCTGCATTAATAAATATCATCAAGAATTAGAATGAATGTGATGCCTCAGATATTATTGGATGGAGAAGGAGCAGCTGCCTTGGCCTGGATTCATCCAGCCACTCTGATTGTGGCCACTGATTGATTTTTAAGTTAGGAGGAGGCAATCAGTAAATACCATCCAATCAGAGGCCAAGAACATAGAAAAGATCGGACAATTTGAGGTAATCAATGAAAATATTCTCTGATTTGTAGGCGCTCAATTACGGCCATATATCAGGCCTCATAGTACGCAAGTTACTTTGCAATAAAACAAAGGCCAGCGACAGACAAACTATAAGAGATGAATTAAAGTCCAAGGGAGGAAGTGCCGACTGACGTGGTAATGAGACAGAATTACAAGCCACAGATTCCGCCTTGCTTCCCTTGCAGAAGCTGTCAACAACTAATGGGCTGCAGCGAGGGCTGCTATCCGTCATCCTGCTTCCTGTCCACATATTTACTCACTTATTTATCGCCTTGATGCAATATCATCATTTTTAATGTTTAACGCCCTCCACTCCCAACCAACACAGACTCTTTCTTCAGAGGACAGAGTATGGGTAAAGACAGGATGTTGCCCTTGGCTAGCCTGACTCCCAACCTGCTCTATCATTGTAAGGTGCTCTGGTTAAGTCTATGTTGCAGAACCCGAGACAGTCAACTCCTCATGAATCTGTGACCGCTTGTCTTCATGGAGGATGTTCCCACTTAGGACGCTGGAGCTTCATGCTGTCTTGGCAGGGAGTTGAAGCCCCCGTGCACAGCCTTAATGGACTGACTAGACAGATGATCATGACAGCGACCCATGCAAGTGCTTTTGATTGTATCATCCGCCGTGAGGTCGGGCTGCTTTATCAGAGGAATTACCTAAAGTGCCTTTTATTTCATCATCCAGAATGTCAACAGGACGGCATTCTTTTAATTTATACACACCCCAAATAATCACAGCTTCATACATCACACAACTGCCGCTGAAAAATCATTGTTAGGAGACTAGGCCAGGTGCAGAGTCATTAACCTACGCCATGGTTTGAGAGCAAGGTCATTATAGAACGCTCCTGCAACGTTTGTCTAAGAGCAGCTTTTGTTACTTGACCCTCTACTTTATAACACTATCTACACAGACAGAAGCATGCATCAATAAACTAATTTCCTTCTCCCCTGGGCTGCAAGGAAGAGTCAAGGAATGTATTTTTCAACTATAACCCACCTCTGTTCAGTAACACACATCTTAATCTTAATAGTTAACTAAATGATAAAGACTCTTTTCTCAAGATGTATTTCCTTAAGTGCAGCTGCCTTTGATATCTCCATCCTTTATCATGTCAAAGCCATTTTCACATTGTCTTCAAGTGTTCTTTCCTTGAGAGGCTACGGTGTGAGACAGGAAATATATTATCTGCAAATAATGATTTGCTGTCGCCCACTTGGAGAAGCACTTTGGGGTTTGCAATAGGTGTTATGAGTTTTCATGCATGCAAAAGTATTCAAAATGTGTCTCTTTTTCAAAAGAAAGTTGCAATTACAACTAACACTTAATTACTTTAAATTGATTCAAACGCAAATGACATTGTGGCTGCCGTCATACTCCCCTATTTTTCTATGACAAACCGGACGAGACTCTGACATTGACTCTGGCTGTACACAAATATCAATCTGCTTGAAGTCTGACATGCAACACTGCAAGATGTTCTAATGTCCAGCCAGATTGAGGGAGACTCATGATATTGACAAAGGGTAAAGGCAATACAATAAACAGTACCTCTGTTAACTTGTGGAATGGTGTTCTTAGCCCGCAATAGTGGCGCTATAGAGTGCTGCAGGATTGAGTCCTAACATTTGCAATGAGTTAGCATTTTTGCACCACTCTCATAAATTTTTAAGCATTTATGTGTCTTACAAAAGGCCGTTGCTCACAAGTGCCTAAATTAAATTTTAAAACGTCATCACACAGACAACTTTTCCTTCATATCCTCGTTGTGTATTCTCAAGCTCATGCAACCATGTTGTAGATTGTTTAAAGCCTGACCTGTGCGATGCTACCTTGACCTACAAAGACATGTCATCCCTTCAGCACTCTTTAGCTCCTGCAGTTTATGATTATAAAGCTCCCCACACTTTTTCCATGCTCCACCTGATTTTAGCCCGGGCAAATGTTTTCCCAGGCGCAATCCTGATCCTTTCATGTAAGTGTATCTGCTGCTTCACTTGAGTGACAAGTTACCGTTACGAGGCAGTTGTATTTTACAAAGTCAGCAAACCGATTTTGAGTTATCTTTACCTTACCACAGTGCTGTGTCAGGACGATATGGGAGAAGACTGTTTAGGTCTGCTCATTTGGGAAATTACATTTAGTACTGCTTCTCATCTCAGTGTAATTACTTTGAGAGAAAACAATAGAATCAGAACACATTGGTATCACTTAATACATGTAGTTCTGCAGGATGACATTGAAGAGGCATACTGACAAATACACAAGGAACAAAGACCGCAGGACCTCACATATAGTGTAAACGGATAGTGCAAAAAACCCTATGACATGTGAATTAATCATGTGGGGGGAGGCATGTGCTGGTACAGTACTGACTCCTCTGACTTTGCTTACCCTTGGAAAGCTTTCGGCGCCCTATGATCCAACATCTGAAGAGCTGATAAAAACCCTTCAGTTGCCTCAAAGCAGCTGCGAGGCTTAACATTGTCAAAAAGGTTTTTTTATTTCCCTACCGTTTCGACCTCCTGTGTATATTTTATTGAGCTGTTCTCATCCCACAGCGGTGCGCGGCAGCCATAAGCTGCCGCAAAATGTATTTCGAAGCTCATTAACACAGGATGTGCATGCTTGGAACATGTAGCATCTTTTCTCAGAGACACTTGTGAAAGAGTGTGAAGGCGATGGCGAGGAGCTCAAAAATCGTTGTTTTTGATATTCAGTGAGCTTTTCATCTTTTGTTCTGCTGCAACACCACATGAGAGGATTAGGGAAGTTAATGAATTATCCTCACAGGAGCCAAGACAGTATGTGCAAGCTGCACTATCCCACGTCTCATAACATGGGGCTGTTTGAATTTATTGAACTGAGGGCTGAATTTTCCCACACTGATCTGACCCAGTTGAAGTTTATACCCAGTCCCTTTGTAATCAAGATGACAATGTGAAAGTATTTTTAATCTTTGTAAGTCAGAAATATCATTAAACTTAACTGAAAGTGAAAGTTGACTGAATAGTGCAATGTCCACAGTGGCCTCACCACTTACTCTACAAGTTGCTAGATATCTACAACCGTTTCTGTGATCAAATCAAGGCCTTAAATTGTGTGTGTGTATGGACGAAGGATCCCCTGAGCAGCTAATGTTGGAGATGGTATGCTCTTGAACTTCTGTTAAGTAAAAACAGTCCACAAAAGTGAAATATCACTTTAAGATGTTGCCTCTCGCCATTGGCGTCTGTTTGCTCAACCCCCAGAGGCGGCCCAGTTTTAAATGCACCAGCACAAATGATAATAACACAGCAAGACCTTTCTATTTTTCCAAATTAGGTTGAGCCTCAGATCAGTGCCCTTGAGGCCGGCACATAGGCTCTGATTCTTCCCTGAAGATTGTTCTCGTCAGTTTTCTATCATATAAAGCAAATATCAAAAATGTGATTTGAATCCTGGAAAAAATTAAAGCTGAAGGGCGCCAGAAGGAGGAACAGTGACAACACACCAGCTCACTCGCCTTTCTTTTACAGGCATTGATTGAGTCTGTGTAGCTCACTGTCAGATGGCCACACTGCGAGGCAAATCCTGGAGAGGCAGTGCCCAGAGTCACGGAGCAGCAGACCAAACTGCCCCAGGGGTTAATTGAAGTCCCTCAAGTGACTCAAGTGCCCTCTCTTTAATGGGTCAACCCATAAAATGTTAGATTTCTGAACAGCAATGGGAAAAAATGTATCCTCTTATGGGCCTTTTTTCTCATCGTTCCATGTCCTTGAGAGAAGGACTCGGATGTGGCCAGACTTAAAAACACTTCACTTCCGAACTTGAATAACAAAAGAAACATCTTGAACAGGGTTAGCCTGATAATAATATGGCTGCGTCGTGTTTCCTGTGAATTAAATTTCTTTTTGTTACCACAAGTATCTCTGTAATAAGGCCAAGTGGATGGTGCTTACTTAAAGGTTGGAGCAGAGGCTTGTGAGAACCGCTAAATACCTGAACAGCCTGGGAAAATCACGGTGAAACTTGACCTGGACTCCTTTTGGCCCCAAAGGAATATTTTGACCACTTAGTTCTAATGTTGGTTCGCTTTCTATTTGAGACTTAAATGAGTCAGAATGTGATTAGCTTAGTTTAGCATTAAGACTGGAACCATTCTTAGGTTGCTAAGCTAGAAAACAACTAACCTGCCGCTGTCCAAAGTTTGTTTCAAAGTTGTCTCAAAGTTGCCTATGTTGGTTATGCTTGATGTTTTTATGATGAAGCATTTCAAGAACACTTATAACTCTGATGCAAGTTATTAAATTCCATTCCATTCTCAAAACCGTTTATCCTATTTCGGGTTGCGGGGGCGCTAGAGCCGATCCCAGTGAAGGCAGGGTTAACCCTGGACAGGTTGCCAGTTTATCTCAGGGCACATATAGAGACAGACAACCATTCACACTCACACTTTTAGAGTCTCCAATTAACCTGAGCAGCAAGTCTTATGCAAGTCTGGAAGCCGGAGAACCCGAAGGGAACCATCGCTGCCACCGGGAGAACGTGCAAACTCCACACAGAAAGACAGTGATAGCCACCGCACCACCGTGCAGCAGTTTTACATGTGTTTGTCTTCAAGCAAAAATTATAAAGATGAATGTCAATATAACTTTTCACCCAAATATGTAATGTATGACATATTACATCATTGTCATTGATTAATGATATAACTTTTAATAATCAACTTGTTTACCTCATGTCATAGAACATCAATGGTTGAAAAGGTTAGATCATATTACTGTCTGATGTTATTATTGCTTTCTGTTATATAAATACACATTTAAAAAAACATCAAAAACCAGTCACAACGACTATTACAGTACAACTGTAACATGACCAGCGGATCCCACTGCTGTGCGCAGAACCAATTTTAATGGCACTGCTACGTAAATAGCAGTGGAAGAAAGTTTTGCAATATCTTCCAGCTCTGGCAGTGCTTCATGCTGTACATTATGTTGTAAAACTGTAACTTCCGACAACCAGCTGTTTTCCCCCTGCTTCCATTTTTTTATTTTTTTTATGGCAACCAAAGCTAATCACTCCTTCACTTTATCTCTACGGAGAACACACATACATGCAAGTGGTATCACTTATCTCATCTAACACCCAGAAAGAAAAGGAAACGTTAAGATCTACAATCAAGGTGTTCATTAGCGAGGAACTGATCCCTCAGCTGTTCCAGTGGAGCTCTTTGGAGAGAAAACTAGAAGATTATGTTACTACTACAAGCCATGAAAGTACGCACAAATATATTATTATATTTGTGTTACTGGAACGCATCATATGTGTTTAGTTACACTGAATAAATAAGGTTAGAAACATACAAAAGGAAAAAAAAGGAGGTAGATGCTGTTCAATAAGGAAGCCTAGCTTTGCAGCATCGACACATTTTACACAACTCCCCCATCTATCAGTTTCAATCAACGGTGATTCCCTTTGCTACATTGAATCAGAGGTATCTGCAAATGAAATCTTTAAACATCTTAAATCTTTAAAAACTAATTTACTTAATGTCTTACCATTCCAGATTAAAAGCTCTGTCTGCAATTATATTAGGCCAGTGATTACCAAGTTCCATTATTTACTGTGCAACTCTGGAGTGAGCCTGTGCGTTTGTTTGTATTTATGTGTATTTCTTATACCTATTCATATGTGTGTGTGTGTGTGTGTGTGTGTGTGTGTGTGTGTGTGTGTGTGTGTGTGTGTGTGTGTGTGTGTGTGTGTGTGTGTGTGTGTTAGTATAAAACAAGATGTCAGAGATGACTTTATTGGACTGCGTTCAGAATGCTTTCCTTGCATCCCTGTCATTTGTTGGAAGATAATGTTGCCATCGATTCGT